>NC_067144.1:48259467-49459467 GCF_903995435.1 Acomys russatus | reverse complement strand
CCTTCCCTTTCTCTTTCTCTCTCCCATTGGGTACATACTGTCTCTGACTCATTTTGTCACATATTGTTGGTCATTTTCCTTAATGATGTACTGTGATCCACAAATAAAACAAAATAAGTACGTCCACCCATTTTGGTTTGAATGATAATATTGTCCATATGCTTGTATGTTTTAATGCTTGGCTCTCATTGGAACTTTTTCGAGGAAATTATGCATGTCTTTGTTGGAGGAACTGTGGATCTGTTTGACCATGCATGTTAGTGAGAATAGGCTTAGAGGTTTAAACAGCACATGCAATTTCCAGTAGTTCAATCTTTGTCTTGTGCTTGTGGATAAGATATGTGGTCTTAGCTACTGCTCCTTGGACATGCCTGATTGCTTGCTGACATGTTCCTTAACATGATGGAGATGGATTCTAACCCTCTGGAACTGCAAGCTCCCTAGAAACTTCTTCTCTGTCAGTTTGCTTGGTTATGGTGTCTCTTCACAGCAATAGAAAACACGTAGCAACTAGAAATGGGTGATTTCTACACTAGGTCTGATCATTCTGGGGTTCCTATTATTGTTGCTATTTGTTTGGTTACTTTTGTTTTATTGAGGAATATCGAAGACTTTGAGTCTTTGGACTAGGCAAGTTGAACAATGCAAGCAGTGCCTATCAGATCATCCCAGAAGAAACATAGAGGACCTCAGTGCTGAGAGCTTTGTGAACTGTGGCAGGCTGCTTTAACAGGTGCTCCAGTGAACCTCCATTAGCAACTAGGCTAGAGACCATTCTTGTGATTTTTTGAGAAAAAAAAATCCTGTTGTTTTTCACCCTTGTCATAAGAATATATGTGTAGTTAAAAAGAAAAGGTTTTAACTAATTCTCTTACCAAAGATTTCAAGCCATTCTAATACTGATATTGATATTTACTCTATTGATATTTTCAGGTGTACAATAAAAAACAAGAAGCAGGAACAAAAGAGATACAAAATGTAAAGTTTGGACGTGGGCACCAATACATTTAAAGTTGATGTCAAAGCTTTATCTGAAAGAAATTAAAAGTGACTTAATGCAGAATAGAATAAAGGGACTGATGGTCTTAGAGAAAGACCCCATTCAACTAAGCTTCCATCTAGAAAAAAAGATTAGATACCAAAAAAAATTAAAGAGAAGTTTATGTAAAGAAGGAAAAAAAAGATAGAAGGAAAGAAAGAAAGGAAGGAAAAAAGAACGAATGAAAGAAAGGCAATAAAGCAAATCGCCTGGGGGGGGGGGCACTGTGAATGATAGGGTTTATTTGAAACAAACAGGAATTATGTAAATTTTACATTCAGTGTTTTGGCTATTTATATTTGGCAGCCTTGAAGAAAACATCTTTCTTAAATTGGTGCATCTAAAATTCTGAATGTAAATCAATATCTATGATATCTCATAATTATCAACTTAAAACATCTATCTAGACCTAAAAACATCTTGACCCCTAATCAACTGAGCTTAATTTAAAAATAAACTATCTGGTCTTCAACCCCATCATAGACTTGAGAAGTAATAAACCAAATCTTATTTTTAAAAAACTGGTTCTAATACAAGCAAGCAGAAGTTGCCAGCACCAGCCACATGATTCTGGCTTTAGTCATGAATGATGCTAGAGTACGGCATGGAGGCATGGAGAGGCCAGTGTCTGCTGATGTGAAGATGAAGCTTCGATGGCATTGGAGACACCAAGATGTTTGTGATGCCAGAGCCATGGGATATCTGCTAGGGCAAGAGGCACAAAAGGCCATCTGAGCACTTTGAAAATAGACATGGTGTTATAGGATTAGGTGTTTGCCTTGCTGTGTCCTGTTCTTATTTTGGTCCTTTATTTCTTCACTATGCACCAATTTTGGTCTTTGGAATGATAGTGTATATTCTCTGCAATGGTATGTAGGTAGCACATAATTCGCTTTTTGATTTTGTAGTAGGTTTCAATTAGGGGCTTGCCATACATTTCTGAAGAGACTGAACTTTTAAATAGTACTGAGACTGAAAGATTATGGGGATTTTTGAAATTTCAGTAAGTGTGTTTTACATTATGTTATAGTCACAAGGCTATAGGTAAGAGATAGTGTGATGTGATGGTTTAAGTAAGAATGGCCTCCGTAGGCTCATATATTTGAATACTTGGTCCCCAGTGGGTATAAGTATTTGAGAACGAGTAGGGCGTGTAACCTTGTTGGAGGAGGTGTACCATTGGAGGTAGTATTTGAGTTTTCAAAATCACAAACCATTCCTAGCTGCTTTCTCTCTGCCTTATGCTTGTTGGTGGGTGGGTTGGTCTCCACCACTACTCCAGGAAAATGGCATCCTTCCTGCTTTCATATTCCCCTCTATTATGGTTATGGACTCTAATCATTTGAGACAAAAGACCTCATAAAGTCTTCCCTCTATCAGTTATCTTGGTAACGGTTTCTTTCCAAGTAGATAGAAACTAACTAAGACTCCCACATAAGCTACAAGGTATTTATCCCAAAAATCCAATGTATCTGAAATAGTATGTTTTTGTTGTCCATGAGTGTGGGCACACACATATATGCAGATGGACTCACCCATGTGTATATGAGTTGAGGCCAGAGGATGGATGCCTTCTTTCCTCAGTGACTCTACTTCACTGTTTATATTTTATAATAAAATTTGCTTTGTTCTGTATTAATAACTTTTATTATATTTGTTCTTTCATTATATAAAAGCATTAAACACATTCTATTAACTTTTACCCTTATCTTCTCTTTACTTCTTACTATCATTTTAAATCCTCTGATCTAAAATTTTTGTTCCACATGCATGTTTATTTATTTTGTATTCTGATATATTAAGTTAACAATACCTAATTGTGTGCCCCTGAGTTTGGAAGCACTGAAGCATGGAGACCTCATCAGTGGGTATGAAACTTAAGGTAATATCTTACCATACCAATAGTCAGTAATTCAGTAGTGAGGGAGAAGGACTTCTGGATATTGTAATGTTTATTGACAGGAATTGTCTTGCACAGGCAAAGTGCAGAAATCTTTTCTTGTGTAATATCATGAATACAACAGTTTAAACATTAAACAATACTTATGATATTATTTTACTAATTTATATCTAATTTATATTGTGTATATGTTAGGAAAAACAATTATTTATAAGTTGATGTATAACTGAAATGTAGTTTTCTGATTATTTCCTAATTAAATTTGTTCATATTACAGTATCAGCAATAAAGTATAGATCACATACATATATAAATATATAAAACTTTAAATAATGCAATGGTCACTGAGAAGCAGCTGTTGGATGTTAAAGGAACTAAAATATTTAAAATTAACTTTAGGAAAATAAATATATCCTTTTACATTTATACATAACAATATATACATAAAAATAAATATGTGCATATACATACAAATGTATATACACAATAAATGATATCTATATGTCATTTGGAGGTAGGTTTGATAATGAACTTAATGTGAATCCAAATTAAGCTAGGTATGTAACCGAAGCAGATGTCACACTTTGACATTCTACCGTAGGCTATTGAAAGTGTGTGAATGGGCTCTGAGCCACATATCTTCTTACTATTGTCATTGTCTTACTAACTAAAAACAATTTCTATTAACTCTTTAAGAAAATACTGAAAAAAGTCCTGAAATATTTGTTATTAGAGTTGTGAAAATACTTGTTTTAAATGTAGACACTGAAAGTGGTATGGAAACATGGTTCACATTCTTTCTACAATGACAGGAGAAAGGGTGTCATTATCTCTAATATAGGGTTTAACAAATCCGGTGAATCCATTTCCCAGAATTCTGACCCAGACTGCTCACGGTGTCACCGTGTCTTTAATACTGTGGGAGATGAAAATCAAGAGGAGGAGAAGCTCTTATTGCTTATTGTATATTTCAAGAGATTAAAGCTATTGAACTCGAAGCTATAAAATTGGTGTGAGCAAATAAGCTGACTTATTCTAACCATTAAATGAAAGAACCTAATTTAGCATGAATAGACTCTGCGGACTGAGAAGTAATGGAAGAGAAATATTTGGAAGAGCTTTTTTTTTTTTTTTCAAAGTTTTAAAGCAGGTTGAAGCAAGAGTATATTAACTGAGGTCAAAGAAAAGAGAAATTGTCAGCTCTGCTAATTTTGTAGACAGGCCTTTGCTCCCTGAGAGAGCAGCCATCTGGTGAGGAGAGTCTTCTTATCATATTACAATGCTTTAATTTAGTACCTGGATCAAAAGTGTAAAGTTATTGGTAACTGTGATGATTAACAATATCCTTAAGTCCAATGGTGATATGGCAATGATATGCTATGAGGAATGTACTGGGGTACAATGCAGGAATTAATCATAATAATTAACATTTATCTTAAAGTAAGCAGTACATCAAAGTATGTGTGATTTGATTTGCTTTGTAACCCCAGATGTGTACATGCATATAAATTTGTGTTTCCTCTATTAAATATTATTTATTCTCTTCATTTAAAAACTATAAAATTTTATGCTTTAAATAAAATTATTGGGTTATTTTAGGCTCTGCTAAGAATCAAATATTAGGAGAATTTTCTCAAGATGTCTATAAAAATAGCGAAGGTGACACATTTTACTCTAAGTAAGTAGATTATAGCAGAATAAAGTGTTTTTTCTTTATCCTTGTTAACGGGACACAAATAAGGTATAATAGCATAAAGTAATGGATGAACATGAGTTTGGTAAGAAACAGACTCATGTCATGATCCCTGATACACAATCTTCAACATGAATCTCAGGTTTCTAGTCTTTCTTACAGGCCAAAAAGAATGCTTTGACTATAGTGAGAATTAAGGTAAATATCACATAGCCCTCACATTGCATTTAAATGACATTTAACAAAGTAGTGGAAATAGAAACACAAACTATGACAATATGTTTTACTTACCTTTGTCTTAAGATATGTTTCCCTTTGAATTCAATATCCTTACATTCAAGGCGATTAGTCTTGGTTTCCTAACTTTGGCTTTGCACATCAGTAATTAGAACATAAGACATGTTCAAGTTAGCTATAAGTCTGAATTTGATGATTCAGTAAGCAAAGCCTGCAGCCACAAGACCACATCCTTACCAAACACAGGGAGACACCTAAACTCACTGATACTGTGCAATTCCAAGGTTGAAACTCAATCATACATATGGCACAAGTCAGGAATTATACTATTTTGCTTCTTTTACCACAAATTCATGGTGTGGGCAAAAACTACTAAATTATACATTTTCTGCTTTTAATTTTGCTGCCACTACACAAACAATAAAATATTCTAGTCATTCAGTATTTGTATTTTTATGGAAATGTACTACTTTCATTAGATTAAGCAAGTACCCATTATAAGGTATAAATGACCTTGAAAACTATGCATATTATTATTAACAATTATCAGCTCCTTTGTTCAATGAGCTGTAGAATAAATTATTTTCTAGATATCTGCTTTGGTCTAATAATTATGGAAAATATTTGACTGACAGTTTACTACGACTATGTGTTTACTAATCTCGTTTTTAGGAAGTGGATATCTTCATTTAGAGGCAGTTTCACAAAAGGGGTCACTTACTTGCAAATGAAAAATTAATTTTCTTCAATGGAGTCTTGCTGGGGAAACAAACCATTCTTTAGGCAGCCATAGATACCAAGCACAGAGAGAACTTGGCTGGATCTTCAGAGGTCCTTCATTTCCTGATGTTGAGTCAGGGCCTTTTTGTTTGACTTCAATAGGAGTCTTTCATGTATTTTATGCTTCTGGTTTTCTGTTTTTATGACATTCAAGTGTTTATGAAGGTGTGTGTCTCTGCATTTATGTTGCAATTGATTATCTTTGATTCTTTTCCCTCTGTTCTATCTACACTGATTTGGTTACTTTATTTTACTTTTATTTTATTTTGATTATTCCTTAGATGCTTGTTTGTTTTCTAGGAGGAGACAGAAGTGTGTGGATCTAGATAGGGGAGTTGGTGAGAACCAGGAGGATTACACATATATGAGTCCACATTCAAAAATACATTTCAATGAAAAATAATGCTATTTTCAAAATTCAAATAGGTGGAAACTTACAGAACAAGACATTAACTTGCTAGGAGAGACTTACTGACTGATGTCATCTATAAGGAAATAAACAGCTAGCGTACCTAGTAAGTTTCTAAAATGGCAGCTCAGACTTTTTTTTATAGTCTGTATGTAATCAAAAGATGGTGGGGGGGAGACAAACAGAACTCTAGATTATTTCATCAAACTAGAATGGTTCAAAGAAGACTCATAAGCTATAAAGAAATGTGAGTTATGGCTAAAAGGTTATTAATTATCAAGCTGGAAAATAATGTTTGGGTGATTCACACTGAAATCTACTTCAAACCACAGTAGCAAGGAAAGAACTCCATTGTCCTGTTATGTCATGAGTGAGACTATGGTCTATAAGGATGCTTTGCACAGATCGATAAATGTACTTTGAGGTCTTTATGTGACAATGTTAAGATAATAGACATTCCAAGAAGTACGTCCTGGTTGGAACACGACTTTGTGTAAGAATTTTGTGTTGGGTCCGTAGAAGAGGTCACATTTGGTATGTACATATGTTTGAAATAGAGTTAATTCCTTTTATTTATTTATTTTTAAAGCAAGCCTGTCTCTTTTTGTATTATACCTATCATGTGACCTCCTATGTCATTTGCCATGATCCATACAAATATGAGTTCCATGGTTTCCAAACATGAGATCAGAGAGATGAACAAACAATACCCTGTTTTATTATTAAGCAGCCAGACAATTATTTTGCTATAATAATAGAAAATTAATAAAAATATAAAAGTTGCCATTTTGCCTGAAAGGGAGAGCTAGTGGGAGTGAAGTACACTATCCATTGAATGAGTAGGCATTTGTTTTCACCTCTCCAGGAAATATTCTTACAGTGGGAGATAACATTTGAAATGCATGCAGACCAACTAGTGATAAAACACAATTAAGCTACCATATGCTTTCACAGAAAAACACATTTAAATCGAAAGTGTTTGTGTTTTTAATTTTCAACAAATGTTAGTTGATAAAACTTTCTATTCCAAGATCTTAAACTAGAAGAAAATGCATATCATTATTAACTAGTCCAGTATTTCCCCAGTCATTTTGGATACTGAGCATGTAGATTTTTTTATTTAAGCATGAATACAAGACCATACTGATATTTTCATTTTAATTTTAACCTTTTAAAAGTTAATTCCAGTGTCAATAACATCATGGCTGTCATACCCCTTGCATACTGTGTAATTGTGTGTCCTACAGTGTTCTGATATTATGCTATTTCTGAAAACTCTTAGAGCACACAGTTCTCAGCATACCAGATGGGAAGCTTGTAATAGGTCATATCATCTTCAGACTACAAAATGTATCCAGATGTTCCAAATTCTCAAACCTCTGAATTTGTCTTAATATTGATATGTAGGCAATATGAGAAAGGCTGTTAAGGAATGTCTAGCTTATTAGCTCTACATGAAGATCAAAGGATCATTACCTGGAATAGAGGAGCAGAGTTTTTTTTCTTCAGCAAAACTGACTTTAGGTAGAACTGGATTGTTTTTATAAGGATGTTATATAAAAGACCGGTAATCTTACAATAAAGTCATAGGTTTAATATGAAAACAAAGACAAGATTACTTTTGCATCTTAATAGAAAATTTGCTCAAGAAAAAAATATAGACCTGGATATTTGCTAGTGGGAACGCAGTATGTTTTCCAACCCAAAAGTTAGAGAAACTTCAGATTTAGGACATAAGTGTCTCAGTCTGGTTTCTATAGTTTTAAAGAGAGACAATGGGCAATGGAACTTATGTAAGAAAGCATTTAATTTTAGAGCTCATAGATCCAGTGGGTTGTAACTAATGACCATCATGATGGTAACATGACAGCAGACATTCAAGCATGACACTGGAGCAACATTGTCTGAGTATTGCTGGGGTGAGCTTTTGGTGATGCACTTGTATTTGAGTCATTTCTTCTCCTTTAAGTAATCCATTACCTATATTTCCAAGTAACCACAATAATATATATTAATTCACAAATCCAGATTTTAGATGGATCCCTTAATATGTTATTCTTTGGATTCTCTATCCGAGGTCAGTAGACTTGTTTTTATGTCTCCCTAGGAACACTGTAACACAACACTTTACCACCAGAAACATGTAGTCATCTGTGGAAACTACCGGGCTTATTGATGTTTCTAGTTTGGAAATGATGCAAGAGAAAACTCCAATGGTCAAATACCAAATGTCTAGTAATTGTAGATTAATGCTATCAAGTTCTTAGTACTATATTTTAAATAGGAACATTTTTCCAAGAGCAGGTTTGCAGAACTGAAGGTCTGCAAAACAAACTAATTAATCAAGCTGTTGTTGGACAGAGACAGGCTGGAACATACTACTGGGTACACTGGGAGTGGGACCCGAGTTTTCCTTGATTTTGCAGTTTTTCTGAACTTCCTGCCTCCTGTTTATATCTTTTGTTTTCCCATAGGCCATTATTGCATCATATACTTTGGAATAAACGCTAATTTTTTTTGTGTGTGATCCTGATGTCACTAAAGTGATTGCTATTCTCGCTAGTGCATTTCAGCCTAGTTCCAATTGTGACAGGCCATAAATGTATGAACCACAGAATTAATACTGTTTCTAAGATTATACTTTGAGAATTATGCATTATTTTTAAGCAACCAAACACTTTCATAAGAATCTAAATGTCTCTGAAACTTCTTATCAACATACCTTTGTAAAAACTAAAATCATTGAACATTTTCCTTATCATTTTATATTTATTCATTACTATGTGTTTCAACTTGTTACACTTTGCTCAGTTTAATTAGTGCCCTTTAACACTGAAGAGTCCCTGACCTTGAAGTACTGTAGTTTGAGAGAGGGATATCAAATAGTATTAGTATAGAAGATCAGAAATAATAATCTCTATGGTCAGTTGAGATCATGTAGATTCAAATTTCCTACTCTTTTAAGTAAGGCAGGGTTTTTAATCTAGTCTTGATTTGGCATCATTTTTTGAATTAGCAGGGTTTCACCACATATTTAATATTTGTTGTTTTCCTTTGCCTCTTCTTTGTCCTTTATTATTTTTTCTTATTCTGCACCATCTGTTCTTTTAACAGAAGCCAAGATGCTATAAATGATTTTATTAATTGAATGACAATTCCCAAAAGGGATGACCTTGCATAATTGTGTGATCTGAGAGAAAGTGAAGTAACTAGGAATCAGCGAACATTCAGTGCACTTACAATGTAAAATATGCAGTCATCCAATTGCAGTGACCGTCAAGAGTGAGTGATACAATGATGAGTAGCCTCTACTTCAGATCAGTAATTTCACAAAACTCCTTTATCTAAACTAAAAACCATAGCCACATTTTGGAAATTGTTGTAGGATCCTTATCAAATTATGAAGCCCCCAAGATCCATTTGCTAATTAGAAAAATAGCCTGACTACAGCCTTATATCATTTGTGCAGAGATAAATGTTTAAGACCACATTTAATTTTTTCCAACATATACATTCTCATTTTACTCACCACTGGGCCTAAACCACAAGGAAAAATTTATTTGGCTCAGGGTAAGGACTGATGTCTGCCGCATACTGCCTTTCAAAGAATGGTGCTTTTTCAGCAGAACAGATGGCCCAATGCAGCTCAAATCTCTGCTTCTCTCTTTCATACATTTATATTTAAATTTACAGTATCAATAAATGCTGAGGTGTGTCGCTGTGTGTTTCTGTCTTTTGTGTACAAAGGCATCATGTGTATTATTTGTGTACCAATGAAACTAAAAGATTACCACAATTAATATCTGATCAGTAAAGTTTTATTTCTGACTTATATCAGACAATTGTTAATTTTTCAAAGGGTTTGAATTAAACAGTGACATATCAGAAATATTTAGATTTTAGAGTGAAGCTTCATTTATCTACAAGAACATAAAAATATCAATTTTGGTCCACAATTTAATTTTCTTTACAGCACTATCTCAAATTTCTAAGAAATAGCATGGCTTTTATAACAACTCAATATATGAGATTATTTTCCATTAATTTGAATAACTAGTTCATTGAATTGAAATAATGCAATGAATAGAGAACTTTTCTGCCTTGAGGTTTGGTAGTCATTCTATATTATTTTAGGTCTATATAAATTAAATGCTTTGCATTTTCCCTGATGACTAAGGAGGTTGAGCATTTCTTTAAGATTCCATCTTACACTAAGGTTTGAAAACTTTATAGTCATTTATTCTGAGTTTTACAATTTGATGTACTAGAAAACGAAAAATTCTCTTATTTAAGTTAAACTGGTTTTTGCACATCAAATATTTAATTTTTCAGGTTTGCATAGTTATTACATGATTAGCTGTAAGGAATTACTGTTGTATTTGCAGAATGAACCCTCTCGATTCTATGTACACAAAAATGCAAAATCCACTGATTTAAAGCAGATATGTGAATACTTTGTTACTATTTACTATCATGAAACACAGTGTTATAGTCAAATAGGTAGAGTAATCTAATGTGTATTAATAAATGAACAACAGCAGTTATAAAATGACTGATAGCTATTTTTGATGGTCAACCTGACTACACAGGAAAGAAGTAAAATCCAAGAACAGAAGGCACACCTGTGATGGGTATTTGTTTAATTTGAATCAGGGAGATCAACTTCTGATCTAAATCTCAGAGGCAGAAAAACACACATTTAATTCCAATGCTGAGGTGGAAAAACCTTCCTCTACTCTGGGCCAAGTGAACTCTATATAAGTACAGAATTAAGTAAATAACATAATGATTCAAAGTTACGTAGGTTATTTTAGGCAGTAAAGATCTTGAGGCAAAGTTTTTTTTATATTAAGCAACTTTTGTACACGTTTAATTACTCATTTAGCATTCCTGTTTCACCTAAGTCGTTATATAGTATAGTATATAGTATAGACTTACATACATCACACATACCCACAACAATAACAAAAAAATCAAGAACCTGAATCACTATCATTTCAAAAATTTTATCTGAAAAGTAGGAAAACATGATTAATTGGTCAGCAGCCTTGGAAATTAATGTAGTATATTTTCATATTTTTAGAAAAAGTAAGGGTAAATATAAATTCAAAGAAAATAAAGATATTTACTTTAAATATATATTTTAAATACTATATTTATAATTATGTTATTAGTACGTATCCTGGGTCTTTATTATAAAAAGCTTACATATAACACAGTCCTGGAAGTAACATGGAGTTAGCACATCTGTCTTGTTGGATGAATTAAAGAAATTGAGAAAGAAGTATTTGAATTTCTCACTAGATATAAAAAGGAAAATGAATAAACAACAAATAAATTACCTAGATTCTTCTAATGGCTTAATGAGAGGAAGTACATTTCACAAGAAGGGAAAAGTTTCTAAAATCTACTTGGAAATTAAACCCACTGTGTGTTATGATCTATACATGTTGAAAAAAATGTGAGAACTTATTTAAATATGTGATTTCCAAAGATTTAACTTAAAGGTTGCTCACTTGAGGCTAATCCTTTTCACAAACCATCACTCTCATAACAATCTAGTTATCAGGCACATTGCTTTGTAAAAATCACCTTGGCATTATTGTTGTGTCTTATAAATAAGTGCCATGTCTTCACTTAGATAACAGACATACTATTCCAAGTAGTAAAACAAAAGGCTAGACATTTATCTTACTATCTCACCACCGTCCTTTTCCACTGTCTCCTGAGAAGGTCTGTGGCCTGACAACTATGTGTTTCACTTCTTTCTGCTTGTGCTTGTGTCTCACTGTCTGAGGCAATCTCCTCTATTTCTTGTGGTAGGGCACTTGTCTACCATCATCACTCTGTGCTCCTTTACTCTCCCATGCTTTTTCTCAAGGCAGTTATCTCACTTGACAAATGACATATTTTCTGTTTATGGTACCTGCCCCCTACTTGGGCTTTAGCTTCATAAAAAACCAAGGGTTTGTCTGGCTTGATTCATAGCTTTCCTCCAGTGCTAACACACTGCTTGGCCTTTACTGAATAAGTGAATGGATTTTTCTCCTTACAGTCTACCCAAAATATTTATATCATCTCATTGGTCTAGTTCTGTATGTATTTTATTAAAGTTACTACATAATATCAACAACAATAATTTGTTTTATAAATTGGTATAGGGATAATTATTATAATTTCAAAGGTGAAAAATGCATATATTTAGTTATAGCATTATTGTATTTCTTTTTTTTAATTTTTTAAAAATTTATTTCACGCATATGAATGCTTTGCCTGCATGTATGTAAGTATATCATGTGTGCCTCTTTGCACACTGATACAAAAACCACAATGTAGGTGCTTGATACTGAACCCATGTCTTCTGAAAGTACAGTTGGCCTTCTTACCAATTGAGCCATTTCTCTAAACCCATATGTCTCCATTTTTTGACTAACCAAGAAGTGATAGCTTGATAACTAAGAGAAGGATACATGTTAATTAATTGTAATATTTTAAATTATCCAATGATATCCTGAGATTTAATAATAACAACCAAATAAAATAAATGAGAACTCCTTAATACTATTTTAACACTTTATTTTTAGTTTTATGTCATCTGAAAAGTTGACATTAGATTTTTTTTTTCTCTATAAATTGTCCCTATTTATTTCAAGCATAAAACCAAGTAAATCCTCTACAAATACTGAAACATCTGAAAATACATTACTGGGTTGTCTGATGTCTATTGCTCATGTAAAGGAAAATGGTAAATTGATTAACATGTACATATTAAAAATATCTGTAGTAGTGGTGGTAAAATTGTCCTTTAATTTTACAGTACCTAGAATCATCAGAGATAATCATCTGAACATGTCTATGAAAATTATTTTGAATAGATTAATTATGTTGAAGAGACTCACCCTAAGGTAGGCATCATCATTTATGGTTGGGACCCAAGATTGCACGGAAATGAGAAAATTGCTAAACATTAACTTTCCTTATTCTTTATCGCTCAACTGTGGCTTTAATATGACCTAGGAACATCATGTTACCATGACTTCCATGCCATGATGGACAAATTTCCCAAATTATTTCCAAAAATGAACTCTTCTCATCAAGTAACAATTAGAAAACTATATAATAAACACAATTAGTAGGCATTCAATAAAATATGTAGGTACAGTATTAGTTTATTTTTCTTCCAGTAAGGTATTAGTCATAATAATAAGGAAAAGAACATAATAAACACAATTAGTGAACATTCAGTAAGTGTGTAGGTAGAAGTGTTAATTTCTTGTTTTGTGACTGTCATGGTGTCTGAATGGATTTAGTAAAAGAATTCTCATCAAATAATTGGCTGGATTTTTTTTTTTCACTTAAACAATTTTATACACGTGGAGAAGCCACAAAATTTCTTAGACACTGATAATAGAAATTACATTTACAATAAAGTCACACTCTCTTAGGATAATGAATACAATAAGCCTATTTAACTGTAGGTAAAATATCTCCCCCGATAATATACATTACCCAAAATTTTTGTAGCATTTTACATATTAAGCATGTTATTTTATATCTTCCTGTTTGCGGTAATGTCAGAACTAATAGAAACTAAATATGTATACATATTTTCTACATTTTTGTATACAATGCATTCATATTTCTGTGTACTCAATAATTTTAATATACATATATTATAGTCGTAATGAAGCAACATGTTTCAAAATCTAATACTAGAGAAAGGGGTTTGCTATTACGTAAAAATAGCAATGATTAACTAAAATGGTTTAAAAATATTGTGAAAGTATGAAAGGAATAAATGAAGTGACATTATCTAAAATTACAAATTTAAAGTGAACCTAAAAGTTATGAATGCACAAAGGAAATTTTAAATGTTTGGGTCAATCTATAAAATTAAATGTCTATGGACTTATGTACCAAAATGCCTTAGCCAACAGAGAAAAGTGTGCTATACAGACTATACCTTGCTCGTGTAAAAGACATTGTAAGGAAATAACATTATATAGATGGACGGTTTATACTTTGAAGTTGAAATGTCCCCAATGTCTATGTATTAATATCTTTGTCAAGAGACAATGTTACTATCGGAAGCAACTTCTTTTTAAGGAGTTGGAGTAGGAGTTCCAAGATGGCAGCACCTACTGCTCACTGTACCTGATGTACTGCACTGAGACCAGGGACCTGACTGGGAGCCACAGACTGCTAGAGAGAACACTGGGTGTTCTCTCTTGTGCAGAATACACGTGGGCCTGGATCCGGGTCAAACAACAGACCATGGAGGTCCTGAACCCACTCTCCAGATGCTGGAACAGAACCCACCTGTGGACTACAGCTGGTCTATAAAGCTCGAACTCAGTGTGTGAGACAGTAGAACTCTAGAATTCCTGGCCTGGGAAAGTCTCCGGGAACCAGGTGAATCTGTTCTTGCCCCCAACACCTGCCCCATGCTAGTCTGCGGAGGGCCCCGGGGCCATGGGGAAGCCCAGGCTGCTGGGACCACCTTGCCCAGCCAGAGCACGCACCACCCACAGTAGGAATGGGTCCAGATCAGAGCCGGTCACAGTGGACTGAGCCTGCATACTTGGGCAGATAGAACCCAGCTTGGTCAGTTCCTATGGCCTGACAGGATCTCCCACACTCTCAGAAGAGGCTCTATAGCCCGGAGATATCTAGATTCTGGTCTGAAAGGCAGCCACAACTCAGTGGGTCTGATCTGGGCAGGGATTTGACTGCAGGGCTGCCTGGAAGCCAGGTGGCTCGGAACACCTTGCCCAGCCAGAGCGTGTGCCGTCAGAGGTCTGGGCCCCCATACAGCTGGTTTCAATCACAGCAGTAGTGTGAAAAGGACCAGGCAGAAGCCTACCTCTGCTGACCCAGTACAGAGCCTAAGGTATAGAGCAAAGTCTCCAGGAGAGGAACCCAGGTCACCTGCCTGTTCTAGTGAAAAACACCCTGATCCTCACAGGCAAAAGAATGCTAAGTATAATAACTCACCAACTATCCACTCTCAACGACCAGTGAAGGACACCAGAAGCTACCACCCAACATGAGAGACAGCAAGATGACTAAAGTACAGTGTAAGAATGCAAACAACAAAAACCAAAACAGTTCAGCATCCCCAGGTCCCAGATAACCTAAAGAAAGCAACCCTGAGAACCCAAGCACAAACAAAATACAAGAAAATGACCTCAAATCCTTAAAAATGAAGAAGATAAGGGAAGAAAAGAATAAAATCTGTAAACAAATAAATGAAGAGGCAACAAAACAGGTTGAAGACATAAAAGAGGCCTATAGAGAGACACTGGAAGAAATTCAAAAAAATACAAACATATAAACGAAGTCAATAAAAGAGTTCAACATCTGAAGATGAAAGTGGAAACTATGATAAAGGCACAGACAGAAAAAAGGGATCGAGACATCTTAGAGAAAAAAACAAGCAATGCAGAGGTGACTGACCTTCTCTCACAAAATCCAAGAAAAGGAGGAGCAATTCTCCAGACTAGAAGATACAGTCATAGAACTCAAAACAACCATTGAAGAATATGCTAAATCTGAAAAATTCCTGACACAAAACATGCAAAAAATCAAGGACACTATGAAAAAATGAAATCTGAAAATAATAGGCATTGAGGAAAGAGAAGATGCCTGACTCCAAGGCCCAGAAAATATCTTTATTAAAAAAAAAAAAAATCCAAGCAAAGGGTCACAAGCATCAAGTGGGTCTAGCCATTTTAATATATAATAAAATAGATTTTCAACCAAATTTAATCAAAAGGGATGAGGAAGTACACTTCATATTCATTAAAAGTAGTCAACCAAGATGACATCACTATTCTGAACATCTATGCTCCCAATACAAGGGCACCAACATTTGTAAAAGAACTATTAACAAAGCTTAAACCACACATCAATCCCCACACATTAATAGTGGGAGACTTCAACACCCCACTTTCACTGAAGAATAGGTCATTGAAACAGAAACTAATCCGAGAAATAATATCATTAACCAAAGTCATGAATCAAATGGATCTAACAGATATCTACAGAACTTTTCACCCAACACATCCCATGGAACCTTTTCCAAATTGATCACATAGTAAGTCACAAAGCAATCCTCAACAGATACAAGATGTTTGAAAGAATACCTTGTATGCTATCAGATCACCATTGTTTAAGGCTGGACTTCAACAACAACAGAAATAACAAAAAGCCTACACACACATGGAAACTAAACAACTCTCTACTTAATGACCCCTGAGTCAGGGAAGAAATAAAGAAAGAAATTAAGGACTTTCTGAAATTCAATGTAAATGAAGGAACGACATACCCAAATTTGTGTGACACATTAAAAGCTGTGCTAAGGTGAAAATTCATAGCTGTAAGTGCCTTTACAAAGAAATTAGAAACATCCCAATTAAGCAACTTAATGACACATCTGGAAGGCCTTTAAAAAAGAAGCAGAAACACCTAGGAGGAGTAGACATCTGGAAATAATCAAACTCAGGGCTGAAATCAATAAATTAGAAACAAAGAGAATAATTCAAAAACTCAACAAAACAAGGAGCCAGTTCTTTGAAAAAATCAACAAGATAGACACACTATTAGCCATATGAACTAAAAGGCAGAGAGACACTATCCAAATAAACAAAATCAGAAATGAAAAGAGAGACACAACCACAGACACTGAAGAAATACAGTCATAAGACCCTACTTTAAAGGCAAATATGCCACAAAATTTGAAAATCTAATGAAATGGACAATTTTCTTGATCAATTCCATTTGCCAAAATTGAATCAAGGTCAGATAAACAAATTAAATCGTCATATTTCTCCTATAGAGATAGAAGCTATCATTGATAGTCTCCCAACCCAAAAAGTCCAGTGCCAGACAGGTTCAGTGCAGAATTCTATCAGACCTTCAAAGAACTAATGCCGATACTCTACTCTTCAAGCTACCTAAATCCTACAAACACCCAACAAACAAACAAACAAACAAAAAAAAAAAAAAAAAAAAAAAAAAAGAATTTCAGACCAACTTCTCTTATAAACATTGATACAAAAATATTCAAAAATACTCACAAAATGAATACAAGAACATACCAAAGATATCATTCACCATGACCAGGTAGGCTTCATTCCAGGCATGCAGAGATGGTTTAATATACGGAAATCCATTAATGTAATCCACCATATAAACAAACTGAAAGAAAAAAACCACATGATTATTTCCTTAGAGGTAGAAAAACATTTGACAAAATAGAACAATCATTCATGTTTAAAGTTTTGGAGAGATTGGGGATACAAGGCAAATACTTAAACATAATAAAGGTTATAAAGAGCAAGCCAATAGCTAACATCAAATTAAATGGAGAGATACTCAAAAAAATTCCCCTAAAATCAGGGACCAGACAAGGTTTCCCACTTTCTCCCTATCTTTTCAATATACTTCTTGAAGTTCTAGGAAGAGCAATAAGACAACAAAAGGAGATTAAGGGAAACAAATGGGAAAGAAGGAAATCAAATTATCCCTATTTACAGATGATATTATAGTGTACATGAGTGACCCCCAAATTTCCACCAGAGAACTCCCACAGCGGATAAACACCTTCAGCAAATTGGCTGGATATAAAATTAACTCAAAAAAGTCTGTAGCCTTCCTATATACAATTGACAATCATGCACAGGAAGAAATTAGGAAAACTACACCCTTTACAATACCCACAAGCAATATAAAATATCTAGGAATAACTCTAACCAAGCAAGTGAAAGACTTGTTTGAAAAACTTTAAATCTCTGAAGAAAGAGATTGAAGATGGCATCAGAAGATGGATGGATGTCTCTTGTTCATGGATTGCGATAATTAACATAGTATAAAAATGGCCATCTTACCAAAAGCAATTTACAGATTCAAAGCAATCCCTATTAAAATATCTACACAATTTTAAAGGCACTGAAAGATCAATTCTCAACTTCATATGGAAAAACAAGAAACACAGAATAGCTTAAAAAATTCTATAAAACAGAAGATCCTCCAGAGGAATCTCCATATCTGATCTCAAGCTGTACTATAGAGAAACAATAATTAAAACAGCATGGTGCTGGTATAGCAATAGGCTGGTTGATCAATGGAATCGAATTGAAGACCCAGAAATGAATGCATATGCAGATGATCACTTGATTTTAGACAAAGAAGCCGAATCCACTCAACGGAAAAAGGATAGCATCTTCAACAAATGGTGCTGGTCTAACTGGATGTCTGCATGTAGAAAAATGCAATTAGACCCATATTTGTCTCCATGCACAAAACTCACATCCAAGTGGATTAAAGAGACTAAATTGGTTAGAAGAAAAAGTGGGGAAGAGCCTGGAACATATTGGCATAGAAGACAACTTCCCGAACAGAACACCAACAGCCCAAGCCTTAAGGTCAGCAACAAATTAATGGGACCTCATGAGGCTAAGAAGCTTCTGTAAGACAGGAGACACTATCAACAGAACAATGCAACAGCCTACAGACTAGGAAAAGATCTTTCTCAACTCTACATCTGAGAAAGGTATTATATCCAAAATATATAAAGAACTCAACAAATTTAACATCACAAAATCAAATAACTCAATTGAGAAATATGGCTCGGAACTAAATAGAGAATTCTCAAAACAGGAATATTGAATGGCTCAGAAACACTTAAAGAAATGCTCAATGTCTTTAGTCATCAGAGAAATGCAAATCAAAATGACACTGAGATTCCATCTTACACCCATCAGAATGGCTAAGACCAAAAATTCAACTGACGTCATATGCTGACAAGGATGTGGAGAAAGAGGAACACTCCTTCATTGCTGGTGGGAATGCAAACTTGTACAATCACTTTGGAAATCTATCTGGTGCTTTCTCAGAAAACCAAGAATAGGGCTTCGTCAAGACCCAGGTATTCCACTCCTTGGAATATACCCTGAAAATGTTCTACCACATAACAAGGACATATGCCCAACCATGTTCATAGCAACCTTATTCATAATAGCCAGAACTGGGAAACAGCATAAGTGTCCCTCAGTCAAAGAATAGATAAAGAAACTGTGGTACATTTACACTATGAGATACTACTCAGCTATTAAAAACAAGGTAATTCTGAAATTTGTGGAAAATGCATGGAACTAGAAATAATCATACTGAGTGAGTTAACCCAGAAGCAGAAAGACTCACATGGTATATACTCACTATTAATGAGCATTAACTCAAAAGTCATGTCCCATTAAAGCTTCACTTATCAGGAGATTGTGATAGATGTGAGGATACCCTACTGGGACTCTAGGTAAGAAAAATATAGGGGAATGGGTAAATAGAAGAATACAGAGGGTCCTATAAACCTTCAAGAAGAAAATCCTGATATGTGGATCAGTCCCAGGGTTGTCTGCTCAAACTATTGCACTAACCAAAGACAATTCTAGTAGTAAACATCAAACCCTTATTCTGATCTAGCCAATGGACAGGGCATTCTCCACAGTTTGTGGATAGTGGGGACTAACACTGACATGAACTTTGGTGCCCCATATTTGATGACCTCCCATTCGTGGGGAGCCCGGGTATCCCTCAAAGAAAGAATAAGCAGGCTACAAAGATGAGACTTGATAGCCTTTGACCATATAGTGGGGAAGGAGTCACCCTTGGTCATAGACCTAGGGGAGAGGAACAGTGTGAAAGCGGGAATGAGAGCTTAATTGGAGGATACAAGTGAGGAGATAACAATTGAGTTGTAATCTGAATAAATTAAATAAACAAAATAAAATAAAATAAATCTAAAATGGTAATTGTATACTTAAAAAAAAAAAGAAGTTAGGGTAGGTAGTAAAATCCATTTCCAATCACACTGATGATATAATGGTATAATTGTTAGGATCTAAGTCTACAAATGCGTGCCATGGGCCCTTATGTTAGGATACCTGCTCCATATGTAATGGTATCACTTGAAAGGCAGTGGAGCTTACATAGCTAATATAGGTCCCTGGGGCCGTCCTTCATGGTTATAACTCCACTCTATTTCTAATACTATTCTCTGGTGTTGATACATGAAATTCTGCAGAGCTTCTACTTCTCTTTCTCACCACTCTAACAGAGGTGCCTCAACATTTTCTTTTCTCACAATGATATACCATGTATTCTGAATCTATGTTCATAAATAAACCTCTTGATTAACTGGTTTTTTGTCAGGTATGTGGTGCCAAAGACATAATTACTGTGGTAATCAAAAGTCAACATTTCCTCTACTCTAGCAGAGGAATTTACTTAGATTGCAGACAGCAGGTGGTAATAATCATGGTGTTCATCTTAGGATCAGCCATGTCAAATTTGCCTCTTCACGACTGAATAAAAACTTTAATAAATCCCTTAAATATCAAGAGTTTTGATTCAGTAATATATTGGTTCAGGATAGTGATAAAGTGAATGTGTAAATGCAGATAGAAACTAATTTTATTCATGTGATGATGTCAGAATTTGGCAATGAGTAAAATATTTTCCCATTTCCTGGTAGTGACCTGGATGTGAAAGGACACAGATTAAAGGAGGAGTTACCTCAGACCCATGGATGCAATTAGAGTCTCATGGAACCCACGTATGTCAAGTCATTCCACTGCAAAATATACTCAGTTATTTTCCTGCCTTAGGACCAGATCACAAATAATTAAAGTGAAACTATGATGTAATTTGTTCACCTACTTATATATTGACAAATGTTTAGCGTTTGAAAATTCTATAGTGTTTAAACACTACAATTATTAGCCTATAGTATAAAGACAAAATATAGGCAATGTACAGAAACCCCATGATGTAAATGACTACAAGACTGACCACAACAAGAGGTATACCTCAGCAAATACATGTGTTTTTTTTATTAAATAATAGATTAGCACATGAGACAGATATGAGTATACTTATTTTAAGTGCTACAATCTGAAACATTCAAAAATCTCCAAATCATCTTAACATATTATATTTTAAGTATTTTTGTAAGACTAATTTATTTCAAATTTGGAATTATTACTTGGCTTTTCTATCCTTTAAATATAAGCAAAATAAATTTCCACTGTTCTTTTAAAAGTCATTGTGGCCATTCCCCCGTAATTTTCTCTGCTATGTTGTAACCTATTTTCTCTAATAAATGATAGAAATCATATTTCTCTCAAAGACAGAGGAAATAAAAAGAATTTCTTAATAAAGAGGAGATATCTGATCAAGACTGAGACAAATTCATAAAACTAATACTGAGATATACAGAGCTTAAGGAAGGGCAAAAGCACCAGCTACTGTTTACCTGGAACCAGATCCTCAAGGCCTTGAATTAATATATTAATATATAGAAAAACTTAACAAGGAAAATATACCCAGTAACAAATTCTCTTGGGTACTTAAGTCTCACTGTATTCACTTATACAGTGATCTATCACCTAATGAGTCAGTTAGAACAATATTTTCAAACATTATATAAATTTTAATATAATCTACATAATTTGGAAAAATGTGCACAGACACATAGTGTTGATTTTACCATGTAAGTGCTGAGGATAACCACCGAGTAGATCACACACACCCCAAGCAATTTACTTCATTCTGTAGATAATAATTTGTCCCATGAAATGATTTGCAATATAGTTTAAAGGAAGGATTATTTTGGTAATTGTGTATGAGGTACTAGGAATTCTTCCGTAATCACACTACACTTTTTTTTTCAAGACAGGGTCTCTCTGAGTAGCCTTGGCTGTCCTAGACTCACTTTGTAGACCAGGCTGTCCTCTAACTCACAGCGATCTGCCTGCCTCTGCCTCCCAAGTGCTGGGAGTAAAGGCAAGGTACTACCATGCTTGTCTCACGCTATACCTTTAAATCATGTGGATTAAGCTGAAGTGACTTTTCAACTATAACATTAGCATACTTAAAAACATATTTAAAAATTACAAGTTCATTTCCTATTTTATATTTCTCCTTTACTGCCTTACTATCTTTAGAAAACATGCAGGAACTTTTTGTAGAAAAGCTTACCTTTATACTCTACGTTATGTCTAATGTTTAAGTATTTATTTTATTTGATCATAATATCAATTTATTAAAACCAACTTTAACTCCTTTTAATACATATTTTTGCAACTAAAATGATTCTTAATATGTGTTTATTAATGTGATTCTCTAAATGAGCAAAAGCAATAGAATGAGTTTATATTTCAAAATGTGATTCACTAGGAGGCCTTACACAGAGGGTGCTGGTCATCTAACAATTAATTACTTTTGCACTCTGGATAACCCTGGATGCCTCAGCAAGCCCTGTCCAGCAGTGAAGGAATGGCTAACTCCAAGAGGCCTTCCTTGCATATCTGAATGCCAACTAAGCAGCAGCCTCAGAAGCTCAGTGGGGTAGACAAGGAAAATAAGGCAAGCATCAGTAGTGTTGTCCCTCAGATATTCTGGGGGCAGGCCTTCTTCCGGATGTCCTCCTATGAACTGTCACACCGGCATACTAACCATTTTTATGAACAGTCAACATTTTTTTCCATAACAGTGTATCTTCTTTCTTTTTCTAAGCATCTTTGCTCTCAATAACAGAACTACTGCTCCTTAGCATAATGTGATAAAATACGTAAAAACAGATATTTTATTTTGTTTGAGTACAGTTGCTTACACCTGCATCCAGGAAGTTGAGTGGCAGAAACAGGAAGATTGCTCTTTGCATGTGCCAAACAGTGAGTTTCAAGATAGCTCTGGTTTCAGGGTAAGAATCACTCTCAAAACAAAAACCAAACCACAACCACAAAAATCCAAACAAAGGAAAGATGTCTCACATCTGTATAAATTAAGGACTTTAATGTAATATGAAGTTTAATAATTTGTGGGTTTTTCACTGCTTTAACCCCTGTTAGAAACTATTTATTATTTATCATATTGACCTGATGTATTTTTCATTTAGAGCATAAGATATGGAAAATATCTGAGGCAAATATTACTATACATAGATAGTATGTACATAGAATTACAGAAAAATATATTTTCTATTGTTCCTCCTTCCCCATAGACATAAGTATATCTGTTTTCAACTTTCACAGACATTGCTTATATATAAAACATGTTGAATTTCTTTGTTAGAAAATATATTCTCTCCGGTTGTCTTTTGTAATCCTCACCTAAGGGGAGAGTTACCCTATTTAATTTTTTTAGTGACTATCAAGGCCTAAAAATCTGTGTGTTAAATTCCCTGAAATCATTAAAATTTTAGAACACTGTCTATACTGACATCTGGGAGATTATTAATTATACATAGAGTTTACTTTCCCTAAACTTTTCTTAGAAAAATCTTTGCCTCCTTCAGGTGGTTATTTCATGATACTACTTTATTTCACATATTAGAGTGTCTAGGAGCAGTTAAGAATCCTGCTACTAGAACTTTGGGTTTTCATAGTCAAAAATTCTTGGCTTGAAGAAAGGCAAATAAGGAGCGTCTTTCCCTGTCCCCCTTTCATTGTCTTATATGTCTTAACAAAGATCTGTTCTCACTTGTCAGTTTTCCACTTGAAATGCCCTCCCTATGTGAGGACTGAAAGTGCCGTAAGTGTAACCTAAGATCAATTCCTGTCACTTTCCACACACCTTCTCAACTTGTATTTCTTCCCATAAAGTCATTCCAGAAGGGGGTACTTGGCATAGTTCTTCTTTCCTAACGGAAAGTGAAAGAATCCAGGGCAAATACATGTAACTTCATCTTGCTCTTCTGGGCTCCTGAACCTCCTTTTCTCTTGTTCCCAGTGGCTGTAACAAAACTCTATCTTGATCTTATGTTTTTCCTGATGGACTTGTCATTTGGAATTATTTTCACAGCTGTCAGGTTTTTAACTTGATTCATTGCTGAGGTGGGCTTCTGGCTAGAAAATTACAGAGTGTTAGAAATGACCTGAGAGTAAACACAAAGTCCTCAAATACTGAAGTACCTACTCTTCCAGATTACTTCCTTGTTTTATGAGTATTTAACCTGACAGTCATACTACTTAACATCAGTACTCTAAAGACTACAAGTATCATTTGAAAGTTTTGATGAGAGATCTGTCATACGTTTAACAAGGAGACTGAGAATATAAAATGTATTTCATAATATTATTGTAAAAATGAACAAAATGCTGGTTTCAGGGATGTTTATTTTGTTCAAATAAAAGAGTTAAGGTTCATAAAGTTTATTTTTCTTTTCATTATATATATAACATTCTTACCAATTAGAAATTAATTGAGAGATTGACTGCTCTGACCGATAAAAGATATCTTGAAATTTAAGATATGAGTCAGAATTTTTATTAACTATAGATGCCAACATTATTATGCATTTTACTCTTAAATCAAGTACATTTATTCACTAATCTAATGCCCAAAGTGTTCCCCAGCAAGGAATGAAAAAGTCACCTTTTGTTCATTGTAAGTATTTCAAATTAAGTGAAGTATATGATTATGTTAATCACATTATTATGTATATAAAATAAACATCAAAATAGTAAACTTTATAAAAGTTTACAAAAATAGGTAAATCTTTGGCTTCATAGAAAAACATTTTTTTCTGAGACATATTCTGTCTGTGTAACCCAGGTGGTCCTCAAACTCATAAATATCTGACTGCCTCTGTTTCCTGAGTTCTGGGATTGAACCTCCCAGCAAGAAAGATTTTTAGTTTTAAAAATAAAGTGTTTTAAAAATAGTGCTTTTAAGAAAACTTGTGGCAAAAAATAAACTGTCCTAAAATTCCATGGAATTGAGTTATATATTACATATCTCAGGAATTAGTAGCGTGGAAATATTTTAACAATGGCACTATCAATATATTTTATAAATATAGCAAGAAACCCAAAATGAGACACTCTGAAGAATTAAGGTTCTACTTATTTTACAGTACATGGGTAATATACTTATAGTCATGTTTAAAACAACTAAAAATCTCCCAATATATGTGGATATCCTTTATCAAAAGGGAGGAGGGAATGCTGACATGGCTCAGTAGGTAAAGGTACTTGTTGCCAAGCCTGAAAACCTAAATCTGATTCTAAAACTCACACGTTCATGTGTTTGCACACACACACACACACACACACACACACACATGAACACATACACACACACACACACTAAATAGAATCATAAGAAATTAAGGACAATTGGGAAAATTTTTGACCATGAACTCATCAGTCAATCTGCTTTTGGTTATTACTCGATTTTCATCATAAAGTGAACGGGTAATCATTATCATGAAACCATGTGCTGTACTCTGGTACGTAAGAGATGATGTAGAAAAGATAGTGAGAAATTAGAATAGAAAAGGAGAAAAGTACACAAGTAGGCTACGTGTGCTATATTAAAAATGTCCAATTAATTTATTTACCTATATATGATGGTTATTTTATGTTACTTTTTGATGAAAGTCTATTAGTGTAGGAAGGAATTCTTGAGTTTAATAAACTAAATGTAATAAACATTTTTTTTGAGTTCAGCAATATTTTCAGTAAGAAGGGTAAAAAAAATTCTACACTATGAACTATTTTCCTTCAATATTTTTATTTATATGAAAATTAAGTGTACAAATACAGTATTCCATATAAAACATTATCAAGATTTACTATTTATTATTTCTAAACATTTCAAAATTAGAAGTCAACTACTGAAGCTTAACCACTAGCTTACTCTTCCCTGAGATTGACAAAAGAAGTGTTTTATTTCTTTATATATATGTAAAATTTAATTTTCTTGAAGTGTCTGTAATCAGGTAGTCTTGATCATGTGTCCTTCTGTTCTACCATAGCCTTTATTTTCTTATAAGTTGTGTAGGAAACACATTCATTACAATTGTATAAGCTAATTATGTAACTTTATGTAAGGTAAATATTAGTGAATGAATGACAAAATGTTTTTCAGAAATTTTCTCTTATAAATTCTCAGTATGAAGTTTTGACCAGAAGAAAAAACAGATAAAAAAAAAACAGGTTCATTTAATAAAACTATCTTTGTGCAAACTCATACAACTCAGGACCATTAAATGAAACTGCTACCTAATAAAAGATGATATTATCTGACTTGAAAAATGCAAGGAGATTTCTAGATATCAGTTTAATACGCCTTTTCCATTTCACATGAGGTGATTACTGTTAGAGGTTTAACATGAAACAAGAATGTTACTAGGTATAAACCAATATTTTCTTTTCCCAAGAACGTTTCTCATAGAATGTTATTTCTGTTTAATTATTTACTTGTTATAAAGCATTGTATGTCTCAATTCATCCATTGTTTGAACATTGTGACGTATTTGAGAATGGAAATTCAATTTATAGTTCAGCCTTCCTTGTTTTGGAAGCTTTTATCTCAGAAGATTGTTTATTTTATTATCTACCAACAGCTAAATAAACAAAACAGTCATTTAGCTTCCGTTATTTTTTTTATTTTAATTGTAAGGTATTTATTTTCAGTGAAGGATGTGATTTTCAAATAGTCAAAATCAATATACAGTTGGCTTAAGTTTTATTTTGATGTATAAAAATATTGACATTTTGATATTTATACTTTATTTTGTTCCTGTATATTATTCTAACTCATACAATGTGTCTGAATAGAAATATCAAATGCTCCCTTTAACAATTTAAAGGTTTCACTTTAACTAGATTAGATAATATTAGTTAGATCTAAGCAAGTACTCCAACCCACATTGCGAGCAGTGGCTGATTTTGGATTTTCATACCTTTCTAATTAAAGATGTAAATATTGTTGCACTGGAGAAATCAGAAGGAAAATGCCACAGACAACCTTGGATTCTTTCCACCAAGACAGCAGCAGAGTTGCTCTGTACTTTTATGCTCTGCCAACATCTGGGAAGGAGAACGAAGGGAAGTACAAACTATAACCAGAAAAAAAAAAAAAAACTTAACTCAAACATAAACTGTTCCCTAAAGAGACATTTTGAGCAAGTTATTACATTAGTATTAATTTACAGAATCAGTTGAAACTAAATTTTTTCCTGCTCTGTGATTGTCCATAGTTGGGCTGAAGTTTCATACAGATTACATGATCCAGTCCATCCTAGTTTATTCACTTCTGAATGAGATGACAAACAGAGGTGCAACAGAAACCTCTCTGAAGAGGGTGGATATTTCAAATTAATGTGACTAATAAAACTGAAAAGCAGGAATATATTTAATAAACAGGAGTCCTGCTGGTTGTTTATAACATTCATCATTATCAATTACAAAGCTTAAGGACCAATCTCTAAACACATGCATGTACTATGCTTACAAAGAGGTCCTGTGTACACCTGCATCAGAGTTGTAACCTACTGTACAAGTAAGGGATCCAGAAAATGTGTAACATGTTTTGCAATGTTTTTATAATTTTTATTTTTTGCATATACATTTATATTATTACACATATATACAATAAACTACCTTTAGCAAGAAGAGCCATGACACAATCAGGAATTATATAAATGTTATATTCTTAGTGTTTTGGTTATTTGTATTTGACAGCCTTGAAGAAATCATGTTTCCTATCTTGGTGTGTCTAAATTTCTGAGTTTTGCAAGTTTTTAAATTTAGGCTTTGGACATTGAAAGTTCAATTCTGAACTTCATATGGAAAAACAAAAAACCCAGAATAGCTAAAACAATCTTGTACAATAAAAGATGCTCCGGAGGAATCTCCATACCTGATCTCAAACTGTACTATAAAGCAATAGTACTTAAAACAGCATGGTACTGGCACAGCAACAGGCTGGTTGATCAGTGGAATCGAATCGAAGACCCAGATATGAATCCACACACATATGGTCACTTGATTTTTGACAAAGAAGCCAAATCCATTCAATGGAAAAAGGATAGCATCTTCAACAAATGGTGCTGGTCTAACTGGAGGTCTATGTGTAAAAAAATGAAACTGGACCCATATTTGTCACCTTGCACAAAACTCAAATCCAAGTGGATTAAAGACCTCAACATAAAACCAGAGACACTAACTCACTTAGAAGAAAAAGTGGGAAAGAGCCTGGAACATATTGGCACAGGAGACAACTTCCTGAACAGAACACCAACGGCCCAGGCCTTAATGTCAACCATTAATAAATGGGACCTCATGAGGCTGAGAAGCTTCTGTAAGGCAGGAGACACTGTCAAGAGAACAAAGCGACAGCCTACAGACTGGGAAAAAATCTTCACCAACCCTACATCTGACAAAGGTCTAATATCCAAAATATATAAAGAACTCAAGAAATTAAACACCACCAAACCGAATAACCCAATTGAGAAATGGGGCTTGGAACTAAACAGAGAATTCTCAACAGAGGAGTATCAAATGGCTGAGAAACACTTAAAGAAATGCTCAACCTCCTTAGTCATCAGGGAAATGCAAATCAAAACAACTCTGAGATTCCATCTTACACCCATCAGAATGGCTAAGATCAAAAATTCAAGCGACACCACATGCTGGCGAGGATGTGGGGAGAGAGGAACACTCCTTCATTGCTGGTGGGAATGCAAACTAGTACAGCCACTTTGGAAATCTATCTGGTGCTATCTCAGAAAAATGGGAATAGGGTTTCCTCAAGACCCAGCTATTCCACTCCTTGGAATATACCCAGAAGATGCTCCAGCACACAACAAGAAAATTTGCTCAACCATGTTCATAGCAGCCTTATTCATAATAGCCAGAACATGGAAACAGCCTAAGTGTCCCTCAGTAGAAGAGTGGATAAAGAAACTGTGGTACATATACTCTATGGAATACTACTCAGCTATTAAAAACAAGGAATTCCCGAAATTTGTGGATAAATGGATTGAGCTAGAAATGATCATAATGAGTGAGTTAACCCAGAAGCAGAAAGAATCAAATGGTATATACTCACTTATATCTGCATACTAGCCCAAGGGGCATGTCCCACGAAAGCCTTCACTTACCAGGAAACTGGGACAGAGGGGAAGGCATCCTATTGGGACTCTAAATGAGAGATGCATGGGAGAACAGCAAAATAAAAGGATCCAGAGGGTCCTAGAAATCTACAAGTAGAACAATATGATAGGCAGATTTGGGCCCAGGGGTCCCGCTCAAACTAAGGCACCAGCCAAGGACAATACAGGAGGTAAACTTTAAACCCCTTCCCAGATCTAGCCAATGGTCAGAATATTCTCCACAGTTGAGTGGAGAGTGTGATACGACTTTCTCACATACTCTGGTGCCTCACATTTGACCATGTCCCCTGGAGGGGGAGACCTGGTGGCACTCAGAGGAAGGACAGCAAGTAGCCAAGAAGAGACTTGATACCCTATGAGAATATATAGGGGGACGTAATCCCCCTCAGGAACAGTCATAGGGGAGGGGAATAATGGGAAAATGGGGGGGGGAGGAATGGGAGGATACAAGGGATGGGATAAACATTGAGATGTAACAAGAATAAATTAATAAAAAAAAAAATAAATAAATAAATAAATAAATTTAGGCTTTGGGATTATAAGATTCAAAGACTATCTTAGATAAAGTGAACAAAATGATTCTATTTTACTAATTCAGCCTTTTTTTATTAATTTATTCATATTACATCTCGATTGTTAGCCCTTCTCCTGTTTCCTCCCATTCTTCCCTCCCTCTCATTTCTCCCCTTCTCCCCTCCCCTATGTCTGTGACCGAGGGAGACCTCCTCCCCCTATATATGCTCTCAGAATATCAAGTCTCTTCTTGGTAACTAGCTATCCTTCCTCTGAGTGCCACCAGGTCTCCCCATCCAGGGGACGTGGTCAGAAAAGGGGCACCAGAGTTCGTGTGAGAGTCAGATCTCACTCTCCACTCAACGGTGGAGAGTATCATGTTCGTCGGCTAGGTCTTGGTAGGGGTTCGAAGCTTACTGCCTATATTCTCCTTGGCTGGTGCCTTGGTTTATAATGAGTGAGTTCACCCAGAAGCAAAAAGAGACAAACGGTATATACTCACTTATATCAAACCACTAGTCCAAGGGATACGTACCATGAAAATCTTTACTTACCAAGAAAGTGGGTCAGAGGAGAGGATATCCGATTGAGACTTTAGGCAAGAGTAGCATGGAAGAAAGAGGAAATTGTAGGACCCACAGGGTCCTGGAAACCTACAAGAAGAACTTTATGACAGTAATTCAACCTTTTAATAAAATAATTTTAACACACAGTAGAACACACCAAGTATTGAAAATATTATTCTTGTAATCACCAGCGGTTACCTACTGTGCCAAGGTCACCTGATAAGGTCGCAAGGAATGAAAGTAGGCTCAGGTTGGAGAGCCTGCACCAAGACTGAGGCTGTGATAGTTTTATTTAGAACAATCAGACCTTTTTTACCATTATCAGAAACAGAATATAATGGCACTAGCCAGGATCAATACACTTGTAGTTTCCAGGATACAATGGCATTTGCAAGCTATACAAGGTAAACAAGATTAACGTCTGAGACCAGCTGTCCTCTAAAGCTTCTATGCTTCCTTGACTATTAAGGGAACACACAAAGAAACACAAAGCAGCCCAAAAGCGTTGCTGCCTGAGGGAGTGCAATGGTCTCAGGAACCGGAAGGAACTGTTCCCCAGGAGCCCTGAACTATAACCTAAAAATCCTATGATAAATGCCTGTCAAGGCAGTTGATGGGGGTGGCAATAGGGTTGGAAAAAATGCTGGAAGAAGTGGAGTGAGGGGAAACTGAGGTCTGGATGTACTGTATGAGAGAAGAATAAGCATTTTAAAAAGAATCAGACTCAGAAACAATTAATGAAGATTTTGAAAATCTTCAAATTGAGAATATAAGGGTTTATAGTCAGAACCTAAGAAAATCATTTATTTTCAATATATTTGAATCTAATATTAAACTGTGCAAAAAGATAAGTTAGATATTATACTAATAACTTGAAAAAATAAATAATTTTGTAGTGATGAAAATATAGGATTATGTTCAAAGTATTTAACTATATTAATTTTTTAAAATGTTGTCTAGGACACTTCACTCAGACAATCTCTTTTGGAAACATGATTATTTATGTATTTTGAAGAGATAAAACTCAAGACATGTAAACTGTATTTAAATTATCTTTTATGCAAATAGAAAAGGAATGAATGAGTCTGCATGAACCACTGTAGTACTAGTCCAGCTACTTAACTATTTTTATTAGATTTATTTTATTGTTTTTTAATTATATGCCTTTGTGCAAGTATAAGGATGTGAGCATAGTTGCCTGGGAAAGACAAAAATGTAGCTTTTCTGGGAGTTGGGTATGTAGATAGGACAGAGGGGCATGGGTGCTGGGAACTTAATCCACGTCTTCCAGGTGAGCAGCAAATATTCTCCACTATTGTACCATTTCTCCAGCCCTATCATTATTATTTCTTAAAAAATAATCGAGCCTATTGTGATAAATAACCAGACAGAAATACGATATATAGCTCAGTCTTATTAAGGGCATTTCATGAGCTGTTGGGAATAAATACTATAAAGCTTTACTTTTTCCTTCGTCATTATAACTAAGCAAGATTTTAAAAAGGTTATCTTTCTGTGACTTTTCTGTGACAAGTCCATGTATGCTTGTGTTTCATGTGTGTGTGTGTGTGAATGTGTTTTTTGGATATGTCAAGAAGATGGCAAGAGAAGTGAAAAGGAGAAAAAGAAAGGTAGGAGTGAAAAGAAACTGTAAAAGAGATAACAAACAGTACATTAAAGTATTTACTCAAACCTTAAACTCGATTGTCACTGTAGGCTTTAAAGAAATTTGAAAAAGATGTGAGTAGAAACTAGATAAAAATGTAATATTCACACTAGTTAAAGAAGCAGATATTAAGTCTCTATTATTTCCTTGTTTATTTATATGGAAGATTTTCATTCAAGGAGTCTCAGTAAAAATAATGTCTGCCTTGCAATGTAAGACCTTTTCTTCCTGTTCAGCTTACAGCATACATCACTAAGAAAAAAACATAGACCATGCTCTGCATATGTACTCTCTAAATTATTCTAAGTTGTATTATACTTAAAGCAGAAATAATTGATGCAGATATGTGCTTATTGTCTTTATAATGCACAGTGGTTCCTGTAGTGTGATCAAGATTGCAGTGTCCTTATTATAAGCACTTTTAAAAAACTACCACAGATATTTGATGATCTGCTGAAAGCATCTTTGTGAGTCTGCGAGATAATCATACTGTGAAAATATTCATGTAACAAAAGAAATATGGACAAGTGGGTAAGTAATTGGTTACATGCCTGGTACTGCCCACTGTGAATTGTTTTGCTTAAAAGGCAAACTCTCGTACTCTGGTTCTAGTGAATAACTTTTCTGCAAGTTTGCTTTTTACGAGATTTTTGTATGGAAAATGGTCATAAGAATAAGAACCAGACAAGAAAAGATATTTCAATTAATACAAGAACAAAATTAGCACACGTAACATCTGGGAAACAATGCCAGGGGCCCAGCCCCAGCTATGACCTGGTCCTACAGAGGAAATAAGGAATTGGCAAGGAAGGAGTGAATAAGGTATGGGGACCAGGGTTTTATTTTTAATACAAGGAAATGATAAGAAGATACCAGATGCCAGCTATTAGAACATATAAGGTTTATTAAATGAACATGTGGAGAGAAGGAAAGGGTTACCCCAGAAAGTGGAGTGGTAAGAGACAGAATGAGACAGAGACAGAGTAAGAAAGAAAGTACAGGTAAGAGAGTAAGATGAGAGAGACATCGGGGAGGGTCTGTCTTTTTATTTTTATTTATTTTTTATTTATTTTTATTTTTTATTTTTTTTATTAATTTATTCATATTACATCTCGATTGTTAGCCCTTCCCTGTTTCCTCCCATTCTTCCCTCCCTCCCATTTCTCCCCTTCTCCCCTCCCCTATGTCTGTGACCGAGGGAGACCTCCTCCCCCTATATATGCTCTCTGAATATCAAGTCTCTTCTTGGTAACTAGCTATCCTTCCTCTGAGTGTCACCAGGTCTCCCCATCCGGGGGACATGGTCAGATAAAGGGCACCAGAGTTCGTGTGAGAGTCAGATCTCACTCTCCACTCAACTGTGGAGAATATCATGTTCGTCGGCTAGGTCCTGGTAGGGGTTCGAAGCTTACTGCCTATATTCTCCTTGGCTGGTGCCTTAGTTTGAGGAGGATCCCAGGATCCAGATCTGCCTGTCATAAAGTTCTTCTTGTAGGTTTCCGGGACCCTGTGGGTCCTACTACTTCCTCTTTCTTCCATGCTACTCTTGCCTAAAGTCTCAATCGGATATCCTCTCCTCTGACCACTTTCGTGGTAAGTAAAGATTTTCATGGTACGTATCCCTTGGACTAGTGTTTTGATATAAGTGAGTATATACCGTTTGTCTCTTTTTGCTTCTGGGTGAACTCACTCATTATGATAATTTCTAGATCAATCCATTTGTTCACAAATTTTGGGAATTCCTCGTTTTTAATAGCTGAGTAGTATTCCATCGTGTAAATATACCACAGTTTCTTAGTCCATTCTTCTACTGAGGGACACTTAGACTGTTTCCATGTTCTGGCTATTATGTATAAAGCAGCTATGAACATGGTTGAGCATATGTCCCTGTTATGTGGTAGGGCATTAGGGATACAGGGTCTGTCTTTTTATATAGCCCTGGGCAGAGCCACATTCCATGGCAGGTAGGCCATGACATCACAGATAGGCATCCTGGACCAGAATTTCAACACAAGGATTCTTGCCTCCTGACTGACTGACAGCTGGGGTGCTTCTTTATGTATACAGAACTCAGCAGGCAAAAATAGATTCGTGTTGTTCCAAAACAGATAATACTATTTTTCTCCAGAAGTGTTTTAACTTACTCTTTGTCATAAGTTTGGTCATCACTGATCAATCATGTAAAGACAGAGTTATCTTTTATGGTCATTTCCCCTCAGGCTAAAGGTACTGCAGTTATTATTCAATTTCTGAAATAATATAATGTTTGGATTCATATTCTTGTAGAATTCATTCATATGTCTACTCTTGATACTCTTGTTCCTTGGTCAAATGACACCACAGTTACTCTGTACGATTGAACATTTTTTGGGGGAAGTAACACTTCATTCATTCATTTATCATTTACCCATATTATTTGCCCATCAGTATAAGTCCCTGTGTAAGCAGAGATAAGTGTTGCCAATCTAACTTTGTTGTTATATCATGTCCTTAAGGGGCATTCCATATGTAGCCCCTTATCTTATATGACATTTAATTGGCTGAATGTATAGTAGGAAGAGGCTTTTAACATGATCTGCTACTAACCCCTCTAACCCACCAAATCTTTTTTGCCTTGTTCTGATTACCTTGTCCCTTGGTAAGGAGGGGGCAGATGTTTCAAGACTATATTGGATTCAAAGCTTCATAAGGAGATCTCTGGTATCTTTATTTGATCACAATCTCCATGACATAATGAAGACCTCCAAGCCTCCCTATAGTGGAAGGGGCAGTATAAAAGACTCTCCTGGAGAAGCTAGGAAACAGTACTCCTAGGAGAAGGCATAAATGCTTCATAAGAAATTTCCCATCAATCAAATATCTTCAAGTTGTACCAATATTAAAGCCAACCAAGCATACAACATGCGGAGATGAAAACTGAAAGATGGCAAGATGGCGATTGCATCACGTGGCCCATCTTTGCTGGAACTTTGTCAAGCAGCTGTGCTGACTTTGTGACTTCTGCTGTTTCTATAAGACACAAACGTGCCTTTTCCTCTCATATTTTCTTTGTTTTCATTGAGTGCACTTTTTTTTATTCTTAAGCTTAATAGCAGATATGTGGTAATACCATATAATATAGTACATACAGACTATCTGAAAAATGTCCATAATAGCCTAATGTATTTTCCAGTCTGAGTGAAATTTTCTGGATGAGAAGTGAACTGAGAAATATAAAGGGTTTGAATCTCACCAGATACATTTAAGATCCTACAAGCCATATAGTTTTAGCATAGAGAAAAATACCATTTTCTCATATGCAAAAGGTGACTTTGATTTTTTTTAAACATTTTGTCAGGTTTGGATTTTATCTTATATTTTCCAAAATTTTATTTTTTAATTGTGCCATATTATTTTCATAGTTTCCATAAATCTCTTTAAGTTATAAAGCTAAAATATATCAGAAATGAATTTTACTCTAAAGTACACCTATTAGAAATATTCTGAGGTACATTTGGTTCTTGTTAGTATGCCAGGTTGCAAATATAAAGTGATCTATTATATTTCCATGTATATTTTGATATTTATAAGTATGAAGTTATTTATTGAAATTATAAAGGAATTTCAATTAGTCAGGATAAGAGTTATTATTTCTAGTTTCAAAGTTATAATATAAAGTCGAGAATCATAATAAGTACTCATAATTACATAATTACTAATATAAAAACATTCAAAGATACATCACTGTGATGCCAAATTCTCCATGTTTCCCACTGTGCATTGATAGGAAAATGTTTCTTGCCTGTATTTTCTAATACACATAATTTCCCAGATATATATGGTATAAACATTACATTTAAATATCCAAACAGCAAAACATGGAGCTTAAAAATGTACATTTCCTTTATCATGTCAAAAGATAAATCACATAGGAAGTTTTTTCTAATTGGGAAAAATAAAATAAAACCAACACTTTTTTTTCCTATTGTGGTAGATGTAGCATTGGAGTTCTAGAAATGGATTTCTTTTAAACCAACACTAAAACATTGTTTTCAAGAAATGTTATCAGTTTGGGACAGTCAGGTTGTTAAGAACATTTGATCAGTAACCTTGAAGGCTGGAGTTCTGATGCCAAAACCCATATAACAAGTCCTCAAATGATGCCAACCTCAGGGATGTTTCTGTGATTAACGGGGTTGCAGTTGACACTTGAGCTTTAGGCTCAGGGAGAGACTCTGCTTTACAGGATAATAGTTATAAAGAATGGTATCCTACGCCTACTTCAGATTTTCTCTACACACAAATACACACACACACACACACACACACACACACGGAATATTGCCCTATTGATTATATTCAGTCAAGAACTAATTATTGATTATCTATTGTGTACCATACTGTCTAATGCCTTTTCACAGAGATGTGAAAAATACAGATGAAAAGGAGCTCAGTTAAACAAATTATCAAAACTGTTAGTTTAATCAGATTATGAAGACTTTTGTAAAACTTTTTAAAATTAAACTTCTTTATTCATTTTACCTCTTGATTGCAGCCTCTCTCTTCCTGGTCCCCTCCCCACCTTGTACATCCCTTTCCCCCTTCCTCTTCGCAGGGAAGAAGGAGGTCCACCATGGGTACCAACCTTTAGTGACATATTAAATGGCTTCAGAGACATTAGAGTACGGGTTCAAGGAGTAGGATACACAGTTTCAAACTGAAAGTAAAATCAGATTCACATCCAATTCTTGAGAGGTTCTTATGGCAGAAAGTCAATTTTATTTGCAATGACAACAGAGAGAAAGCCTTTGAAGGAGTTCAGATTAACTGAGAGAAAAGAGTAAAAATACAAGAAAAGTTAACAATATAGATTGATCTTGATTTGTGTGCCTTATGAAAATAATAATTCATAATTTTAATAGAAGATTTTTCTAATGTTTTAACTATGTCTTTACATATTCATGGTATGTAACTTTCATAAGCACAATGCTCTAAAGAAATTCATGAAATAATAGTAAAATGAGATAGCAACTCAGATACAAACATTGTCACTAGTCACTATTATCTCATGAAGAGAAGAATGACTAAACAGGTAAATATGTGACAACTATTATTAAGTAGACTGTAGTAAATATGCCCAATACAATGACGTGGTGGTGAGTGAAAGCTCCCGGACTTCATAATTACCATAATTTTAAAAGGATTCACTTCATAATAGCTGGGCAATTTCCTTCAAATTACAAGTAGTGTCACACATTATATAACACCCCCGTATCCAGGAGACAAGGTGGCTTTTCCCCCTTTCTTAGTCACTCAATTCAGTTAGAGGGATAAATACAAACACCTGCCTGGAACATTTTATCCATTTGCATTTCAGCAGCTTCTTTCAGGGCTTGAAGTTTTGTTTAACAAAAGGAAGCAGAGAGACAGGTGTTTTGAGAAGAATAATTGTAAGCACAAAGAAGCTAAGCAGAAAGAAAATGTAAATATCCTAATGAAAAACCAAACTGAAATAAATTTTAAAAAGGAGACAAGAAATTAATTTTAGATCAATTTTCACAGATATTTAATCTTAAAAGATGATTAGTATAGTATCAATTTATCTGAAATTTTTATAAAAATTAAAATATCAAATATTTTGAATGTATTTATTGTGTTGGAGTTAGGTACATAACAAGGTACCTTCTTTTAAGTATAGAGATAATTGCAAACAGGGATTACAGTGTTTCAGAATAGATAGTAATCAGGAGACCAAGGAAAAATGAACAAGAGCTCAAGTCCATCTGTGTTTGTCCATGCACCCTATGTAAGAACAAGTGTTGTGTTGATGGTGGTAAATCTAAATGCATGATGCTGAGAATAGAAAAGAGCTCAACCCTGTAAAGTGCAAGGACCATTGGATATTTGTAGCAGTAGAAGATTGAGGAGGTTATTTCAATTGAAAATTAATAGTAGCACACGTTTTTGACTACATAACTATTGTGGGAGGTATTGTCTCTGCATTGGCTAATTACTATTCAATCTACCTCAGCAATAGTACAGACCTGATACATTTGAGGACTCAAAAGGGCAACTTGTGGTTGGATTTTTAGTGGCTCCCATAGCTCATGTGCTTGAACACTTGGCCTTGAGTTTGTGAGTCTTTGGAAAGATTATGGAGATTTTAAGAGATGGAGGAAGCAAGTCACACAAGGTTGCTCTTGATGTTTTTTTAGCCTAACTCTACTTCCTGTTCTTAATCGTCTCTGCTTCCTCCGTATAGATAAAATGTAATATCACAGCTTCTTTACTGCCAAGCAGCCTCCCACTCGTGAAGCTCCATGCTTTCTCCCTGTGACAGACTATATCCTGCTGAAACATAAGCCAAAATTAACCCTTTACTCACTATTGGTTTATTTAGGGAACTTAATTACAGCAACAGTAAATCAACTCACACAGGAACTAACAAAAGCATCAAGAAAAAAAGGTCATATTACTGAGGGAGCACTTCAGACCATGGTCAATGGTATAAAGGAGTCTCACTTTATATTGAGAACTATTTTTTGTACCTTGTAATAAAGAGTTTTCATTTACCTTGGTAGACATGGAACTACTTGTACATAATCTATGGACATTAAAATTTAGGAGGTTAGAGGAAATGATACTCCTTAGTATAGCAGATAAAATTTACACACACACACACACAGAGCGAGATAGACAGAGAAAAAGACAGAGAGACCTATAGAGAGATAGAGAAACAGAGAAGTTTCATTGCATTTACTTCAATTACATGAGAATAATCTGATAAATTAATAAATCAATATAGACAAAATACTAAATTTTTTGTTAATGTTAAGGGAAAAGTTCAGTGGCTAAGCGTGTTCGCTATATAAAAAGGAGAATGTGAGCTTGAAAATTATTTTTGTTTAAAAACCAAAGCACTTGTTTTTATGTCTCATGCAAATGTTTATTAGCATATAAGTTATACATAATAATGTTTCATTATGAAATTCCATACATGTCTATGACTTATTTTTATCCTATTCACCCCAATATTCTTTCACACCTGCTTCCTACTTCTGTCATGTCTTTTCGTCCTCCAAGTGAGTACCTTTATAGCTCATGTATCTTTGTTGTTTCATGAGTTTAATTATTCTGTAAAATACTGAACATGAAACAGAATAGTGACTAACCAAGTAAGTGCAAGATTGAAACCTAAACAGTGGCTATGCCTCTGAAGAAAATGCCAACCACTCCCCAGCAACCATGAACTGCTCCTTAAGGAAGGGTAGAGGCTGTAATCGGATACCAACAAGTCCTATCTTGTGCAGATATTCCTAGCTTCTGTGAGTTTATGAGTATAATGGCTCTACCATGCCTCAAAGGCAGCCTTTGTGTCACACTCTTTCCCTTTCTCTGCCCCTTACATTCTTTCCATCTTTCTTCAGTGACATTCACAGGACTTAGGAACAGGTGATATAGATGTATTTAGGACTAAATATTCTATAGTGACTTCTCAGTTCTTTGACCAGTTAAACATCTCTGCGGTACCTACTGTCCACTGCAAAAAAGGACATGGGCATACACTAATATATGGGTGTACACACAAAAATAAAGTAGACAATCCAAGCGATTGCAATTAAAACACTATCAATATATATATATATATACATATATATATATATATTACTATCTTTCTCTTGATTTTTTTAACTGTTTAAAAATATACTGTAAGATCACACTAGGTCACACATTTATTAGAATCCCCTCTCTATGAAAACTGTCATTATTCTCCAAATAAACACTACATCTTTATACCTGGAAGCATTTTAAATACTTATGTAACATTGAGTAATAAACAAAGTCATAATTCATCAATCATTCAGCCATTGTCTTTGCAGTGTTCACCTTTTCCCTTATTAATTATATATTTAATGTTTATAAATTGCATGTTTTACACTGTTTTCAGATGATTTTAGTCTAGAGTATTTTCACATGTTACATATTTCCTAAACCCAACCTTTAGAAATGTAGACTAATTTCTGTATAGAGCATAGAATTTTATAAAATGGCTGAATTCATATCATTACTTAATTTAGTTCAGGGAAAGTCGTTTGCAGGTTTTGTTTCACGCCTCATTTTAGTAAGAATTCTCATAACCAAGGGTGTCTTGATTGTGGCTAATTTTAAAATGATAATTTGATTAAATGAAAACTGTTAAATTTACGATCTAGTAGCATATATTTTGACTCTGAGATTAGTAATAATCTATAAAGTGCACTAGATATCATGTTTTATAGTAGCTCTTCTTTTACATATTGTAGTTTGAGGATCACAAAGGCTCTCTGCTGGAATATTTTCTTACATTTAGGATTGCAAAATAGTGACATTATCAACTATGTAAAGGAAAGTATACCAGATACGATGCTTCTTTATCCCCTACAATGCCGACGTAAACACTGAACATTCATTCAGTGCCCCAAGACTGCTGTTTTCAATGATGGCTGTTCATGCTCATCCATCTTCTCCAAGGTTTTTATGCAGCTTCTACTACAGTCAAGTGAATCATGTAGACTCAATGAATTGTGAAGGAAAATTCAAAGACCTTCAACTTATGACATATTTAGATGAGTTTAGTTTGGTTATTAGTGATCTATGCCTAAAATATTTCCAAGGAATCTACATAAGCAGCTTTGAGTAAAATCATTTCTACATTATGCACTTATTGTGCCTTTGAAGTAGGTAGATGGTATGGCAATTTGCTATATATTCTATTTCCCCATTGCTCCTATCTTTCAATTTTCATTGTTCTTTAATTTTTTTTGTTCTCTTCTCTCAGTAATATTTATGAGAATCCAAACTATTTTTAGTTCATCAGGTTTTCTCCATAATTACTAAATTACTAAATTATGTGATAATTTAACTCTCTCACTACTGCCACTGTGAAGTTCTCTCTAGGGAAGTTCATATCTCCCTTTATTATACCATCCACACAAAACTCACATGGGGACCATATAATAAATAACATGGGTAACCTTTCATGGCAGTACCTGGGAGAGAATTCTAAACATTTGGAATTCTAGGAGAGATTAAAAATGTCTTTATTGTTCCTTGTCAGATACTACATGATAGGTTATGCTAATTAAATGAGTTTTGGTAAGTGCTTTTAAGTCATTACTTAAAATAGAACCACAAAAAGCATTTATAATAAAACAGGACTCAAGTATGTGATATTGATCAACCCCCGATTAGCTAGGAGTCTTAAGAACTGAATGCAACCATGTAAACTAATTTAATCAATCATTTTATACAACTATAGCACTGTAAAATATGGATACTGTAGTTAAAATAGAATTCCTTGTTTAACGTTAGCTGACACACATCAGTGTTGTGGGAAGCATCAGAAAAACGGATGCTTCAAATTTGAAAACATTCCAAAACGTCCACAATATTTTAATCATTTTGACTAGTTCTAGCTTCTTAACTTTGAAATTTTTCAGTTACATTCCTAATTATAGCCACTTTAGCACGCTTTGTGATTCAGTCAAGTGAATTACTGTATATAAGACATTAGTTGAGGAAACTCTTATTTGTAGCCACTGGTCAGATCTTCGTGGCTTGTATCTGAAGTGATAACAATCTCACAGAATACCATGTCCTTAATCTTGAATTTGAAAAAAATCATTGTGGAATCAACAGGAACAAACTTTTAAAATGTTGATTCTTAGCACTAAAATGGTATGATAAATCAAAATAGTTCAATATTGATGATAAACCTATAACTTATTCAGATCTTATCCCTATCAAATACTTATAGCAATCTATTAAAATCTGTCATTTAATATCTATAACAGATGTCATAAGCTAAAACTTCAGGACTGTGATTATATTTATGAATTTCCAGTTTTCTCTAAGATAATGAAATTACTTAGTATTGTGTCATAGTTTCAAGAATATTTTTATGATTTATATTTTTATTTTTATATAATTTTCTATAATTTGATCATTAGCTATTTAATTAATAAGTTAGCTCATACTTTTTCTGGTCTTCCATACACATAATGTCTGCTAAATTATTAATAATTATTATGCTGTATTATTTCACACTTTTCAATTGCTTGTAATAATATTGTTGAACTTAAACTACAAATACTGTTTTATAATTTGGAGTTTTCTTCACACAAGAATAAATAACACTTTTGTTGGGAATAAAGTTTCTCAGTTATACCTTACTACTTTTAGAACTCTGACATTTCATCCCATGTAAACATTTCACAAATCCTTGACCTGATCCTATGGATCACTTTGTAGCAATTGTTCTTTGTGACAATTCTTTCTCTAGTCTTCTGTGCTCTTGTAACTTTGATTGCATGTCAAGAATTCAATCTGGAGCAAAGTATTTTTTTAACATGATGTTACAGAGTCTAAGACAATAAAATCCATCAGTAATCACCTCCATGATGACTGACAGAATTGATTGTCTATCAACACCATCATGCCTCCCATCAGAAAGGAACTAGAGCCAGAGCAGTATCTGTCATTGTAGGAATTTCAAGGATGTTTTCCTGAGTTTTTCTCTATTTCAATTTATTTTATGATATATTTCTGAGTTGCTGCTACTGAATTTTCTTCAATGAACATTTGATAAGTAACTTTTACTTTATTTTCAATTAAAAAACATGGGTTGTACTGAGCGAAGTAACTGAGTCCATATCTATCTCTATATTTTGGTTATCTTCTAGATATACCTAAACTCTTTCTCTTTCTTTAGAGTTGAAAAAACAGAATAATTTACTACATATAATCTGTTTTTGTCTATGTGAGATTTGTTAGCTATATTTGGTATTGAATGTCATTTTATACTAATATAAAAATGTGATGTGAATACATTTTTATGTACTATATTACACTTTTCCATTTGAATTTCCCAACCCCTTCTGGGTTCATCATTGCACACTTACATTACATTGTATTCATTCAACTTAGAGAACTATGGAGACAGCAATGCCTTAAACATGTCATTACTATAGGATGTTGCTTTATGAATCACTGCAAACTATTCTCCAAAAATAATTCCTGTCCATCACTTTGTTATTATAGGAGAGTGGTCTTTAGATTTCCAAGTAGTTATCAATACATTTGCCTGCAGATGTTTTGTACATTTTGAAGTAAGTTTCCACAATAACCATTTCACCCACGAGTTAGCATATTATTGACAGAAAATGGAATTCTAGACATTTCTGTAGTGAACGTTAATATGATAATTCTTAACTAAAGATATAAGATAAACCTCAAATATATTACTTATTTAGTAGCCAGTATGAATAGATTTTAAGTTCACAATGACACATAAGTGTTTTGTAGCACATCGGAACAGTTTCAATGGAACATCACCATGATTTAACTTATTAAGGAATCACATTTGTATAGAGACATGAGAAATCTTTAATTTTGAAAAGATACCTGTATTGTACCACTAACTAATCGAGAAATTCCTGGGTACATTGAATACTCATGATTGTTTATCATACTCAGGAATACCCAGGGTTAATAGACAGACTACTCACCTCTGCCAAGTTGAGATGTTAATTTATGCATTCTTTTCCAGTGTCTCTCATTGATGGAACAGGGTGAATGCCATCTTAAGGGTTTTCATTGCCTAAGGCTATATGAAAATATCTCCTCCTTACAGCAGGTAATCATTCACATAATAAACAGCCGCAAAACACTTCCCTCCTCTAATGCATTAGTGCCTCAGGCAACCAGCTGTTCTTTCTATACAGTGTAACCAGAGCTTTTGTACATATGTAGCTATAGCCGACTAATGTAATAGTAATAAAGACATATAATATATTCATAGTCTGACTCACAGCTTTGAATAATTTCCAAGTGCAGGCCAAGGCTCTCATTATTTGAATTTTGACTACATAGTTATTAAAGTGTCTTCATAATGAAATGGCCTATAGTATTCAGGGTTTCTGTTGGAAGTATAATATAATCTGCATTCTGAATTTTGATAGCTTGCTTACTAGTAAAATCTTCTTTTTTAAATAGTAATCTTTTGTCAAATAATATAATTATTTATTTATTTCCATATTCTTTGTATAAGGCAATAATTATTTAATAACAAAATAAAATAAACACTCGATGATTACAAATATTATTTTAATTCATAAAATGTAATGCATGTAACTAAAATGCTATATATCAAAACACTATTAGTAGATAAACTTAAGTAATTAAAAATATAATTGTAAGTTAATTCAGATGTAATAAAACATATCCTTATATTCATATTTTATTTAAATTGGTAATTAATATACTATAATTGATTTGTGTGAGTCTGGCTTTAAGTACCTTCTATTCATAATTTTATTTTTATTATGCAAAATCAAGTTCCAGACTACATTTTCTCATTGTTTAGTATTGAAAATTATTTAATTCTTTTTTTTCCAGTCTTTTTTTTTTTATTAATTTATTCTTGTTACATCTCAATGTTTATCCCATCCCTTGTATCCTCCCATTCCCCCCCCCCCATTTTCCCATTATTCCCCTCCCCTATGACTGTTCCTGAGGGGGATTACGTCCCCCTGTATATTCTCATAGGGTATCAAGTCTCTTCTTGGCTACTTGCTGTCCTTCCTCTGAGTGCCACCAGGTCTCCCCCTCCAGGGGACATGGTCAAATGTGAGGCACCAGAGTACGTGAGAAAGTCGTATCAAACTCTCCACTCAACTGTGGAGAATATTCTGACCATTGGCTAGATCTGGGAAGGGGTTTAAAGTTTACCTCCTGTATTGTCCTTGGCTGGTGCCTTAGTTTGAGCGGGACCCCTGGGCCCAAATCTGCCTATCATATTGTTCTACTTGTAGATTTCTATGACCATCTGTATCCTTTTATTTTGCTATTCTCCCATGCGAGAATTATTTAATTCTTATTATGATATTGTCATAGTTGAAATTAGTTTGAAGTATAATACAATTTACATTAAGAATTTTGATAACTTGAGTACTGATACAATATATGAGCATGCAGGCCTGTATATTCATGTGCTTGTGTCTTTGTAAATATATACAAATGTGGTCATGTGTAAGGAGGACAGACACAAACTTCAGTGTTTCCATGAGTGTTCTGCTCTTTTGAAACAGTCTCCCTATGCCAGAACCTCATGGATACATGCTAGCCAGTGAACTCCAATTCTTCTGGTTACTCTTTCTAATATTATCAATGCCATCTATGTAACCCTGGGTCTTCCTTTACTTGAGAAACAGGATGATTCAATATGAAAAACCAAAATAATCAAATTACTACTGCAGTACATACAAGATAAGTCATCTAAAGCCAGCATATTAAAAGGTAAAGAGAACTCAATATTGAATTCTGTCAACTACAGAACAAAAAGTTGTCTAACATATTTCAGAGAAATGATGAAAATAAAACTATCATCTTGGAAGTAACCAAGGCAAATTGAACTCCATCTCTTTGTTGTTTCAGTTATTATTAACTTTTTTAGAGAGAAGCAAAGATGAGTTATGAGGGGTGGGAGGTGTAGAGAAATAGAGTAGTTAAAGAAGGGTAATGAATATGATAGACATAATAAAGAGGATGAAGTAACTCTCACGAGTCTTCAAAGTACACAAAGAAATACAAGCATACAGGCAGTTAAAGAAGGCTAACAGAGGGAACAATAGTTTTCCACAAGGAAGCAGACAAAAATTGGTTATCAAACAAAAATTTGTTCAACCTTGAAAACATACATGCACCTAACATTATATAGGCTGAGATGTTTGTAGTTACGTATTTTAAGAAATTGTAGTCATATGCATGTATACATATACATAAATAGTGTATGTGTAACAATTAGTGAAAAAGAGGTCCTTTACCTAAAAGCGAATAATGAAGAATATTTGGGAGAGTTTGGAGGGGTGAAAGAGAAGAAGAAATGATATAATTATATTATACTCAATTTTTTTTTCTAAAAACTTTAAAATTATCATAAAGTAAATAAAATGCTATTTTAAAATTGTTATATATATATATTTCCTAATCTTGAGTGTGTATACAGAACCCTGTCACTTTACGGTATAACCATGCTTTATAACTACATCACCATTCAAACTTCTAAATATATTGATATTTGCTATTTCATATAAAGCTTTTTAAAATGTAAATTTATTACTATTTATTCAGATTATATCCATATTGCTACACTCTTGCTTGTTTCCTCCCATCCCCACTCTGCCTCCCTTTTCTGCTCTATTCCCCTCCCCTCGAGCTCTGATAGAAGGGGACTTCCTCCCACATCATATGAAGACAGCCCATGAGGCCTCGTCCAGCCTGTTCTCCTTTCTCTGTGTGCCGGCTAGGCCCCCCACCAAGGGAAAGTGATCAAATCAGGGGCTGGGGAACCAGAGTTCATGTCAGAGGCAGAGGCAGTCACTGCTCCTCTCACAGCGTTGGAGAATGAGCTTTCCATTGGCTATATCTGAACAGGGGATCTAGGTTCACTGCATGTATTGTCCTTGCTTGGTGCAACAGTTTGTGCAGTCGCTGCTGGATCCAGATGCACAGGCTTTGATGGTCCCCTTGTATGACTCCTGACCCTTTACGTCCCTCCATCCCTGGACCCCATCCTCACACCTCTGCCCCTTGTTCTTCCATACCACTCTCAGTGCTCCAGGAAGAGTCCAGTAGTGCGTCCCAGGATCAGCCCCGATCCCCTGCTGGGTAGATTCTCTCAGAGGGCATCTATATTGGGCTAATAGTCACTGAAAAATGAATATTTACCCTGAGTATATTTCTGGGTCTGGGTTATCTCACTTAGGATGACCATTTCTAGTTCCATACATTTGCCTGCAAATTTCATGATTTTTCTGGCGTCTACCACAGACAGAATTCTGCCTAAAAAAGGGCAAGCTATGATGCAGGCAGTCAATGGCTAAATACTGCAAAGACAGGGTAAGCAAGTCCTCAGTAGTTCTTGCCTCACAAATACTTCTGTGTAATAATATTGTACAAGAAGGCAGAAGATGATGCTCCAACGTTATTGAGTTTTGGGTGACTGTTTAGGCAGCAAATTGTCTTAGTAGTCTTCTCATTTGGGAAGCTGCTAACCTGCATCCCCTATACACTCAGATAATATTAATTTTATTCCTTCTCAAGTCTCTGATGGAGTTGAATACCATATAGGTTAGTTTTACAACTGAACTTAATTGTTTAGGGGTTAAGATGTTTTTAGGTCTAGATAGATATTCTAAGTTGATAATGATGAGATATGATAGATATTGGTTTACATTCAGAATTTTAGATGCACCAAGATAGAAACACATTTTTTTCAAGGCTGCCAAATACAAACAACCAAAACACTATGAATGTAAGATTTATATAATTCCTGATTATTTCATGGTTCTTCTTGCTGTGGGTAGTTTATTTTATATATGTATAATAATATAAATATATGTAAATATTTCCATATTCTTAACAGCTAAGTAGTATTCCATTGTGTAAATGTGCCACAATTTCTCTATCCATTCTTCAGTAGAGGGACATCTCGGATGTTTCCAGATTTTGGCTGGCTATTATGAATAAATCTGCTAATGAACATAGTTGGGCAAATGTCCTTGTGCTGTGGTGGAACTTCTTTCAGGATTGAGACCAGGAGTGAGGTAGTTGTGTCTTAGAATATCACTATTCTTAATCTTCTGAGAAAGCGCCAGATTGATTTCCAAAGTGGCTGTACTAGTTTGCACTCCCACCAACAATGAAGGAGTGATCCTCTTTCTCCACATCCTCACCAGCATGTGCAGCCACTTAAGTTTTTGATCTTAGCCGTTCATTTTGATTGCATTTCCCTGACAACTGATGTCTTTAGGTGTTTTTTTTTTTTTTTTTTTTTTTTGGTCAGTTAATGTTCTTCTGCTGAAAATTCTCTGTTTTGCATTGAACTCAATTTTTTATTTGATAGTTTGGTTTGGTGGTGTTTAATTTCTTAAGTTCTTTATATATTTTGGATATTAGCCCTCTGTCAGATGGAGGGTTGGTGATGATCTTTTCCAAGTCTGTATGCTGTTCTTTTGTTCTGTTGACTGTGTCCTTTGCTTTATAGATGCTTTCCATTTCATGAGGTTCTATTTATTAATTGTTGATCTTAAAGCCTGAATTGTTGGTGTTCTTTTCATGAAATTGTCTACTGTGCCAAAGAGGTCAAGGCTTTTTCCAAATTTTTATTCTATTACATTTAGTGTGTCTGGTTTTATGTTTACTTCTTTATTTCCCTTGGACTTGATTTTTATGAAGGATGATAAATATGGATCTATTTGCACATTTCTACATATTGACATTCAGTGAGACCAAAATCATGTATTGAAGATGCTATTTTTTTCACCATTGTATGCATTTGGCTTCTTTGTCAAATATCAAGTGTCAATAGGTGTGTAGGGATATTTTCTGGGTCTTAGTTTCTATTCCATTGTTCAACCAGTCTATTTTTATGCCAATACTGGCTATTACTGTTGTTTATAGTACTGCTTGAGATCAGGAATGGAGATTTCTTTGCAAGATTTGTTATTGTACAGGATTGCTTTAGCTATCCTGGTTTTTTTGTTTTTCCATATAAAGTTGAGAATTTATTTTCAAAACCTGTAAAGAATTGTGTAGGTATTAGGTAGGGATTGCATTGAATCTGTAGATTGCTTTAGGCAAGGTGGCATTTCAACTATGTTGATTATCCTAATCCAGGAGGATTGGAAATCTTCCCTTCTGATATCTTGTTTAATTTCTTTCATCAGAGACTTGAAATTTTTTACATACAAGTCTTTCACATGCTTAGTTAGAGTTATACCAAAAGACCTTATATTATTTATGGCTATTGTGAAGGGTGTAGTTTCCATAATTTCTTTCTCAGCCCATTGTGTCATTTGTATAAAGGAGGGCTATTAAGTTTTTTTTTTTTTTTCAATTGATCTTGTATATAGCCAGTTTGTTGAAGCAGTCCATCAGTTATAGGAGTTCTCTCATGGAATTCGTAGGATATCTACACTCTCATATCAGCTGTGGATAGCAATACTTTGGCTTCCTCCTTCCCCATGTGGATGTACTTGACCTCCTTTTGCTGTCTTGTTACTCTAGCTAGAACTTCAAGTGTTATATTGAACAAATATGGAGTGGGCAGACTTTTCTCATCTCTGATATTAGTGGAATTTCTTTGAGTTTCTCTCCATTTAATTTGATCTTTGCTATCTGCTTGGTATATATATAACCTTTATTATGTTTAGGTATGTGCCTTGTATCCCTGATCTCTCCAAGATTTTAAACATGAATGGGCATTTGGATTTTGTCAATTGCTTTTTCTGCATCTAAGGAAATGATCATGTTTTTTTTTCAGTTTATTTATATGGTGTATTATATAGATGGGATTTCCATATATTTAACTATCCCTGCATGCCTGGGATTTAGGTTTTGTTTGCAGTATTTTATTGAGTATTTTTGCATCACTGTTCATAAGAGAAATTGGTCTGAAATTCTCTTTGTTGTGTCTTTGTGTGATTTAGGTATTAAGGTAATGATGGCCTCATTGAATGAGTTTGATAATGTTCCTTCTGTTTCTATTTTGTGGAATAGTTTGAAGAGTATTTATTTTATCTCTTCTTTGAGGGTCTGGTAGAATTCTGCATGGAAACCATCTGGCCCTGGGGTTTTTATGATTGGGAGACTTTTATGACTGCTTTTATCTCTGCAGGATATATAGAACTATTTAATTTGTTTAGCTGTTCTTGGTTCAACTGTGGTAAGTGGAATCTATCAAAAAAATCATCCATTTCATTTAGATTTTCAAATTTTGTGACATACATGCTTTTGAAGGAAGACATAATGATATTTTGGTTTTCCTTGGTATCTGTTGATATGTCTCCCTTTTCGTTTCTGATTTTGTTGATTGGGATAGTGTCTCTTTGCTGTTTAGTTTTGCTAAGAGGCTTGGTAGCACTCAGAGGAAGAATAGGAAGGCTACCAAGGGAAAAAATATTATTTCTGAATTACATAACATGTTTCTCAGCATTTTATGTGATCTCTTTTAAAATGCAAAGAAACTTGTTTTCATAAACAGTATTCATATAGTATCCTGAAAAAGTATATGACAACTAACTCATTTTGAAAATAAATTTAGCAACATATTACTTTTCATGTGATATTAACAAGAACATTGTTAATGAAGCTAAATGTCTACTCACTAAAATGGGCACATTTTGACATTTATCATAATTTTGTAGTCAAAATCAAATAATTGTGTTTAAGAGAAAATATGAAATGCTTTAAATATAAGAAGTAATTTTAAGGTAGGATCCATGAAGGCTTATGTTATATGCCAAATATTTTTCACACATTTGAACTTAGAATTATAAATAGAATTAAATGAACTTTTTTTGCTTGGAACTGAAGCATGTACCTTCTCAAAACTCATATGTTGAAGCAATTTCATTAACAATATGTGAATGCATTGGAAGATAGGGAACAGTGTGACTACTGTTTGGCTGTTATTTCAGTAAGCCCCCCAAATTCATGATGTAGAAGTTTGGTTTTCAGTTTTGTAACTATAATGTGGAAGAAATTCTTAGTATAAGAGATTGAATCCTCCTAAATGGTTGGTAATAATCTCACACAGTAGGACTAGTCTTCCACAAGTGATTTAGTTTCTTTAAGAATCAAATATTATGGGCTAGAACAACAAAAATAAAAGAATGGAATGTTACATAAAGAGAATATCCAGACTCTCCATGATCTCTTCGTATACAAATGCCATATGGCCTATTTGGCATATGTTCATGTCATCTTCTGACAACCAGCTTAATGTTTTCATCAAAGCAGAGCTGTTGGCATCAAGCAATAGAACCCATGAAATTGGAGTTGCAAAATCTTGGTGTTTATTTTAAGTGTCAGCCTTATATATATTTAAAAATAAGGCAGTGTCTTTATGAAAGTAATTAAAATTAGAAGATATCATTTTGAAGAGGCTGTCACATAATAGTACTGGAGTCATCATAAGAAGAGAGGACACACGTGCTTTCTTTGTACACAGATTTAAAGAGAACAGGACATGAGATGCCAGAGAAAGAAAGTATCATTTGAAAGTACAGGAGGCAGGCTTTGCCAGAAGCCAACTGGTAAAACCATGATGTTACACTTTCTACACACAAACTTCAAAACCATAATGAACTTCCTTTGTTTAAGTCACTCTATATACTATATTTTATGAGGGCAAATTGCCCAAGTAGAATGTTGGCATAATAACTGAAAATATAAAAGAAGAGAGAAAAATAATATTCTGTTAAAAGTGATATATTTTCATAAAACAATATATATAGAGAAATATTATATTTTATGTAATCTTGAAATATTTTTAGACACAAATTTCAGCATCTGAAAATTTAAAAATCACAACACTTAGGATATAAGTGTACATTTATTATATAGTTGCATTGGAAAATGCTATGTTCTTAAATAATTTTTATAAATTTTTGTGAATTGTTCTGAGTATAATTGTTAGTTTTGGGTTTTTATTGCCATGAATATCAAAAGAATTAAAGAAAATATAACTAGGAAAAGTGATTACAGTTTGTGATTTGTACTCTGACTGTAGTATTTTCCACAGTGGGAGCATGCTATACAAAATGATTTTTAAGGAAAGTATTATGAGGTTAAAGGAGGGACTTTATCTAAATACATTTCCTCACAAAATCATGGCAAATCTGAGGCATTATCCATTTTATAAATTAATGTTTGTTTTATTTTCCTAAAGTACCAATTTGTGTGCGCTGGAGTCACATTTCAGAAAATTAGATGTGAACAAGATCTTAGCTTCACCTTCTCTTTCCATTTGTATCCCCTTGATCTCCTTTAGTTGTCTTATTGCTCTGGCTAGGATTTTGAATATTATATTGAAGAGATATGGTGAGAATGGACAGCCTTGTTTTGTCCTTTTTTCAGTGTGATTGCTTTACAGACCTTGAAAGAAAAATTCTCTACTTCATTTGTAAAGACAAAAAAACAAAAAACAAAAACAGAAACCAAAAAAACAAAACAAACAACAACAACAACAAAAAACAACTCAGACTGGCTAAAACAATCTTGTACAATAAAATATCTTCCAGAGGACTCTCCAGCCCTGATCTCAATCTGTACTGTAAAGCAACAGTTAAAAAATAGCATAGTATTAGCATAGAAATAGGCTCATTAAAGAATGTAATCTAATCAAACACTCAAAAATTAACCCATACACCTAAGAACACTTTATTTTTGGCAATGAAGCCAAAACCACCCAATGGAAAAAATACACCATCTTCAACAATGGTGTTCATCTGACTGGATGTCTATATGTAGAAAAATGAAAATAGATCCATATTTATTACCCTGTACAATAATACTAAATGCCAAATATTTAAGACTTCAACATAAAATCAGGCACACTAAATGTGTTAGAAAAAAGTGGGAAAAGCCTTGAACTCATTGACACAGGAGACAACTTCCTGAACAGAACACCAACAGCTCAGGCTCTATAATCAACAATTAATAAATGAGACTTCATAAAACTGAAAAGCTTCTGAAGAGCAAAGGACACTGTCAACAAAGCAAGAGGTCAGCCTAAAGACTGGAACAGGTTTTTCCCTAACCCTACATCTGACAGAAGGCTATTATCCAAAATATATAAAGAGCTCAAGAAACTTAATACCAACAAACCAGTTATTCCAATTAAAGAATGGGGTGCAAAAATAAGCCGAGAATTCTCAGCAGAGGAATATCAAATAGTGAAAAAACACTTTAAGAAATGGCCAATGTCCTTAGTCATTAGGGAAATGCAAATCAAAACGACTCCGAGAGTCCATCATACAGAATGGCTAAGATAAAAATCTCAAGAGACAGTGCATGCTGGCAAGAATGGGGAGATAAGGGAACACTCCTCCATTGCTATTAGGAATGCAAACTTGTACAACCACTTTGGAAATCAATGTGGCCCTTTCTCAGATTATTGAGAAAAGTTCTGCATGAAGAACCAGGTAAACCACTCCTTGGAATATACCTGAAATAAGCTCCACCATACCACAACATTTGCTCAAATATGCTCATAGCAGCTTTATTCATAATAGCTAAAATCTGGAAACAACCTAGATGTCCCTCAACTGAAGAATGGATACAGAATTTGTGATACATTTACACAATGGAATACTAATTAGCTATTAAAAAACACATGGAAATCTTGAAATTTACAGGCAAAAGGATGGACCATTCTGAATGTGGTAACCCAGACCACGAAAGATAATAACAAATAGTTTCATTATTTTCTGTGTACATGATTTTCCTTGATCTGTGTGAGGTAAAGTTTTATAATTATTTAGCATAATTTTATCTGTTCTTGCATCATGTAATTATAATATACTACTTAGTTTTATCTGTCATAGTATCTTAAAATCCTGGTGAACTTGTTTATTTAAAATTTTTTCCCAAATAGTCACAATTTTATGAATACAAAATGATATTTGTTTTTAAAATCCATATTGAAGCATCTACACTCAGAAGACCAAAATTTATTACCCTAAAATATCTTATATTAAGCAAAAATACTGTCATATGATGACACTCAGCTGAAAGAAGAAGAGACTAGTTGTCTGAGAAAATGTCCAGGGGTAAGATAATTATGGCTCAATGTAGATTTTTGTCTGTTCCAGAATCCCCCGGTTTTAGTTTCCAGGATATATATTTAAAACATCTTTCTTTTTTTACATTCTTTGTGTATTACTGAAATATGTAATCATTGAAATTATTATTATAAAACAGAGCTGCACTTGGAATATGAAAGCACATATGAACAAAATCATAATTAAATAACTGATCATTTTATTCATGCATAGATATAATATTTAAGTACAGTTATGCTGTTGTAGAAAATATATTAGGCATGTAGACATCAGAATGATCTAGTTTTTTAAATCTAATTTCAAATTTGAGTATGTATAGTGTGAAAAATAAATAATTATCTTTTGTTACCTGAAAAGCCAGATTTTTCCTAAAGTAATACTACTAGACTCTACAGTATACAGATTAAGACTATGTAAATAGTTTTATATACATGAACTATGCTGTATCACAGTCCTCCATAGTTAAGAAAAGTTGTGGTTCTCCAACTTCTGCAGTCTGAGTACAGCTTACTGACATAGCCAATAAGTGATAAAGCCATGAAACTACATCATTTGTGAGTATTCAAGTAGCCTTGAAAGACCTTGCATGCATCCTCTCCTCCTATACCTATGCCACCTTTGTGAGAAGAGCGTTCCAAGCCTCACTGCTGTTCCATTGGCCTGACCTCTCAGAAACTGCACAGAGAGCAGACATAAGCTTGTACCTACATGATGAGCCAGCACCTGTCAGGCCACAGATTGACGCCCAGCAGCGGAGCTGTTGATTCCAGCTCAGCTCTGTTTCTCCAAAATAGGCACTCATGATACAGAAAAATATAAGATAAACAAATATGTGGCTTTCAATCTATCCTGTCAGGTATAGAAATGTTTGGTTAAAAGCCCCTGCTAAGTACCAGAATCTTTGATAGTGATGCCCAATTGTTTTCAGGACTGAAACAGAAAACTCTCAAATAATGTATATATGTGTGTGTGTGCACTTTGATAAGTAAATGCATTTCTGTGATTTGAATCCAGGATATAAGACTCAGTAATACAGTTTATAATTAGTTTGACATATTTTCTCTCCTATGTGGCAATAATTATTGATACGTTTGTTTTCTGGAAAAACATTTCAATTCTTTTTTATAAACAAATAATGGTGTTAGAAAATAATAAAATAATCATGGCTTTATTGTTCCCTTTTGCAAAATAGAACAAATCCTTAAAGATAAGCGTTATAAAGTTAGGTGATATTTTTGTATTCCACAAAAAACACAATATCAAATGTCTATTTATGAAAAATTAAGCACTATTTCATTAATAGCATATTAATTATTTGTATAATATTCCAAATAGAAAAGGGATTACTCTACTTACGTTTTTCTTGTTGTGATAAAAACAGCACAGCCGAGAACACTGGCAGAAGGAAGAATTTTTGTGGCGTCATGATTTCAGAACCATGAGTCCATCACAGCAGCAAGCATGGCAGCAAGCAGTAAAACAGGAACTATGAGTCCAGGACGGCCGCAAGCAGTAGGAACAGGAAGGCAGATGTCAGACCTTTAAGTCACAAACATGGAGAGGAGAGATATTACTAGAAATAGTAGCAAGATTGCAGGTCCTAAACTTCCCAAACCTTATCACCAATGGGGGATCTAGTGTTCACATACCAGAGCCTATGCAGGATATTTCTCATCCAAACCACCACAGGTTTAGTCAGTTATAAATAGAAAAATTATAACTTTAAAGAATAGCTAAAGCATTTAAATGACTTATACATTTGGCATAGAAGCTATCTTTATTAAATATATAGAAAATTAAACTTTATTTAATATTAGTTTTATGAATGAACACACCAGTACACTTCTGCCACTCATGTCATATGATGCTCATTTCATCTGAGTTCATAATCCACTTTTTAAAATCTTCATTTTCTGAATGATTGTACACATTTTAAGAAAATAATCTCAATTCTGGATATTAAAGAATTGTTGTTATGAGAAAAAAGAGGAGAAAAACCACATATTTTGAAGCCAATGAAGGCTAAAAATTTGGCTTAAATTTCATATATTTTACTTCCATGAAAAAGATATGTTGATTTTTGTTTTAAAGCTGTGTAATGTGTAAGCAGCTCACAATTTTTTTTATTTACTTGTGTTCTTGAACTTAGGTCGTCATATTTGCTTACTGCTGAGGCTTCAGACATTGTTATGTATGATTTGTGTCAGAGAAAACATGATAAAAGTGAAAACAACGGAATACAAGATGTTGAAATAATAATACGACTAATACTAATACTTTAATTAAAAAGTCAGTCAAGGCATAGGCTTCAAACCCTCTCAAATTTACTAGTTTCCTTTTTTCACAGACCTAATGCTACACTGCATTAATGTGTGGTATATCCGTCATCTGGAAACCTTACCTCTTCAAATATATTTGGATAAAGTTTATTAATGCACCTGATTTTAACATTTTTCTCTAAATACTGTAGCATCATAACTCACATATTTTTCACTTGTTGCCAGTGCTGTTATTAGAGTCAATTTAGCTCACTATAATCCTTCCCTTTTTTACTCCATGCTTCCTTGTCTGCTTACCTATTCCACCCTGCAATGCTTTTACATTGCTTTGCTTTTATTTTCTTCCCCTTTAATCCATCTTTATAATTTTTTTTCTGGTTTTTGCTTTGGGATCTACAATTCTCACTCCTCTCACCCACCTCTTCTCTCCTTTTTCTCTTTGCTTTTATTTCCTTTTGCTTTTTCTCTTTCCCTTTATTCTTCTTTCCTAACTTTTTTGTTCTGCTTTTGCATTGGGCTCTACAATTCTCACTCCCCACCACTCCTTTAATTTTTCTCTTTGCTTTTATTCCCAATTGTATTTTGTGAACCAAACAGCATGTTGAATCAGCTTATTTCATAAACTCCTTCATTTGTAGGTTGCATTAGATTTGTCACTGTTTTAACAATGTAACTAAGGTTAAAATCATTGTTTTTGATATGAAGGAATTGCACTCTGTGTGGAATGAATAATAGTTGCTTCATGTTTCTTTCTTGTAATTTCCTCCTTTATATTACATTTCAGATTAACCTTTGTTCTCAAGTGGTTTCTAGAAGATCTTTCACTGATACTAAGGCTACTATCACTCAAACTGTGCTAGGAAATAAAAGCAACCACAAGATTGTCTTGATACTTTAAGATTCTGGAGGGAAATTAAATTTCTCCCTGAAATTCTTTGTTACTGATTGTTAACAATGGAGCTGTAGCTTGCAGAAAAGCCTTCTGTTTCCCTACTTTAAAACATCATTATAAAGCATTCTTATAAATTACACTTTGATTTCACAAAGATATAAAGTTAAAACTTTAGCTTTCAATCTTAAGAATTGTTTATAAAATGAGAGGAAGAAAAAGTCAGGTTTAAGCAAGTAATCGCTGAACTCCGTGGTACACAGAAATGCTTCCCAATTATTACTGAAATGAAAAGATTCTGTTTGTATACTAGCAGCTATTTCATATTAGATTACCTTGCTTTATTCCACTTTCCTTTTATGGAGCTTGTTGCCCGTTTTCACTTTTATGGCTCTGGGCATCACGCCCAGCTTGGATTAATGCTTGTTTATTATAATTTATTTATCCAGGATAGTGCTTTAGCTGGTTGCCTTAGAAATTATTATAATTAAGTAGCAGAGAATATAGTTCTTAAACATTTAAGTGCATTAGGCCATCAAAATATTTCCCCACAAAATCGAATAGCATATTAATACAAGAAGTATTCGTAATTTTGTCACTTGGTATTTATAATTTTGTTACCTAGTAACTACTTTGTCTTTAAGCCTATTTAGAGTGGTTAATTTAGAAATTAACTTACATCTCTTCATTTTACTCCAGGAGCCCTATTAACTGTCACCATTAAGCAACAGTGGTTAATCTGAGGAACTTGTGCTGTGAGTTCTTGGGTACAATGTCCAGGTTAGGTCCAGAAATTGCTGTTTCACAGTGCTTTTCTGCTAGCCCTCGCTCTTACATTCCTTTCTCCATCTTTTCTACAATGTTCCCTGATGTTTGGATGGGGTGACCCAGATGTAGTGCTTAGAGCCAAGCACCCTTAAGCCCTACATTCTCGGAAGACTGACTGGTTGAGAGCTTCTTCATTACCTACTGCCCATTGCAAAATGAAGCCTCTCTGATAAAGGTCAAGAACAGCACTAATCTCTTGGCCTTGACACGAGTGTTTAGTAGAAAGTTTGAGACTATGTCTTCTAAGCAAAACAACAGAATGGCTTTCTCCCTGAAGGCCTAGGACCTCCTTAACCATGGTCTCTTGAACAGGTCTGTAGTAGCTGGCATGTGTTCCCTCCAGAGGACAGGGATGAAAATCTTATCAGAGTACAATGAGTTACTGCTCTGTCACATTACCACATCGGAAAGCACATCTTGTCAGAGACATGACTGTCATAGATTATGCCTTTGAAAGCTGGCTTCTATGAAGGATACTTGGGGTAGAAAATTCCTCAAAGGTCAAATTAAATATTTTGTTCAAGTTTTCAATTTCCTTGAGAATTGTATATATGAACAGTATATTTGTATCCTTTCCATGTTCCCTCTCTCTAACCTTCTCCTTGTCTCTCCACTGCCCTTCAAATTCACATTTTCTTATTTCAAAATAATCAATGTTTCTCTCTCACACACACACAAGAACACACCACACACATACACTCCAAACTCTCTATATCTATCTATATCTATATCTATCTATATCTATCTATCTATCTACCTATTTATTGTCTATCTTCTATCTATCTATCTATCTATCTATCTACATATATGCACTCACACACATTCTCTCTATCTAAATATGATTCAAAGGTAATTCAGTATTGGGGAAATCTCAAACCATAGATTTTGGTGCTTGCCATTCTCTAAGTGACTGTGGCTAGGAAACCTTACCCTACTAAATTATGTCTTTTTACCATCATTTCCTTCTAGCAAACATGATGGCTTGCAATTTTACGTGTTTACAGAAGCCTTTCTTTTGCTGGCAAAAGTTATTTCATCCTGTATAACCATTTATTTGTGGAAGTCTGTGTCTTCATGCCTATCATAACTCTTATAGCTAAAAACAGAAATGTACAGATGTACTTCTGTCAAGACGCATTTACTTTCATTTTTCCTAATGGTCATCCTCCTAATCATTCTTGAACTATCTTTTTAAAGTCATCACACAATTATGTATTCATTACACAAACATTTATTTGATTCTAAGTTTCATTTGAAAACCTATGTCAATGTATATTTTTTCCTAAAATGTTAGTGTTATCATTTCACGTTGTATGTTTTTTTAATCTCAAAATGGCATATATATTTTTCTTTTTATTCTGAAACTTAATGTTATAGATTGAAGGGTCCTGACATTAGAAATTTTTGGAGGTTTTTTGTATTACTTACTTTCTACCTAGAAGTTTATATAATTTATATTTCATACTTGGAGGGGTCACGATTTTTGTTTTGTTTGAAACATGGTATCTTTGTGTATCCAGGCTATCCTTTTTAGACCAGACTGACTTGGAATTCACAGATCTGCCTGTCTCTACTTCCCTGAGTGCTGGGATTCAAGCACATACCACAAGGCCTGGCCAAGGCCACACAATTTTAATGTTAAAGCATAGATATATCTTTTCTAATTCTAGCTTGAAACTAGGGGTCAATTCGAATGAACACTTTCAACAGAACAATACACCATCTAGTAATAAATAATCCCCTTTGCAGCTATGTACATTTACTTACAGGAATAAATGATGGTAAATATCTTTGCAGAAGTAAATCTGCATGTTTCTGTGTTATGCTGTAAGAGATATGGATTAAATAAGTATAAGAACTCACAGGCACATACAAATAAGTGGCTACACAGACCAAAAACATTTGCCACACATTTAATAAAAAGATAGAAAAACATTGAACTTGAAAAAAGGTAGGATTTGCACATCACCAAAGACAATACAGAGATGAAGACAAGCCCATTTGGTAAGGTAAGAATCTAGTATTTTCTTTAAAAACTGTTGCTTTCACACAACTTATTATGCACTTGCTTACACTACATTTACTTAAATGCATCCCATCAGATTAACTTTTCACTAAATACTTTAATATAACAGTTGAAACTAGTACTATCTCAGAAGGCCCTCCCTGAGGGGACAGGAGTATGGTGGTCTTCCGGTTTGCCATCTGCACCGGTGAGCTGACTTTGCTGCTTGTGTTGGTTCTCAGCAGTGGGTGACTATCCCGTTTTGTCAGATGTAGCACTTCAGTGAATTCTACAGTGAGCTGCACAGTGGTTGCTCCAGTGCAGTCCCAGTAAGTTACACTCTACAGCAATTCTTCGTCATGACCATCCTCTCTGCTCATTTTTATCAAGTGCATTTAGAATTAGTAATAACTGGCTCCTATTCTTTTGAAATCTAGAGAGACTTACAAACATGTTAACATGCCATTGACATGATGATCCTTCAAGATATCTACAAATATGAGAGTTTAACAATGAGTGTTGTAAATAGAATATATAAATAGTTCACTGCATGGTAAAATGTTAAAATATGCCACAGAGCTCTTTTTAAAACAAATGTCTATTCAATAGTGACTATGTTCTTTGTAGCAATTATGCATACATATTAGTGAGGTAACTTGAATGTAGCTGAGCAGTAAATCATAGATGCTTAATTACGTACTCAATATTAAATCTGCATTTTCCTGACTGATTCCATTAGTGCTTGAAAATGATCATTCCTGATCTAAAAAGAAAAAATATTCATATTATTTACATTTGTACATTTATCCAGATGCTTCTTATAGCAAAATTGCAGAGATATTTCACCTAATGTTAAAATGTATATTACGAAATGCATTGTATACAAAAAAGAAAGCTTAACAGATTTCATGACAAGTATAGTTGTGTATTATTTGAAATCAGCTTTTAAGTTTCAATATAACAAATATTAGCCCTTTCTTGAAAATGTATTAAATCAATGAGTGTGTCCTTACTATAATTAAGTCACTACGTAAAGGTACTTTATATAGGGAATTTCAAAAATGTCATTCAAAATTTCAATAAGTTTCATAACTAAAGTATCCAGTTATTGAAGAGGTCAGCATTTTTTGCATAGTATATCTCTATTAAATCACTATGTATCACCAAAGTAGTGATTACTTTGATTTAGATTAATATTTATTATCTGAGTATCTCATAAACATTCTAGTTGATAACAATACTCACATAGGAACCTACAGTCTATGGACCATATGGAAAACATATAGATATTGTGAAAACATGGATATTAAAAATATTATAATATTGGAAAGAAGAATTCTTCTCACATGTAATCCAAATAAGTAACATTGTATAATTTAGGAAATTGATCTGATTAATCAAAACCAGAGCTTAAAATTTATGATATAATTTTCACTATTATATACACTTATTTTACATGAATTCTATTCAGGGATATAATTTTCTAAACAAAAATATTGAGATTATCTTTATAGTAAAATAATACTATTAATTTTATAAATAGGGTAAGATCAAAAAATTCAAACTTCATGACACATGAAATTTTATTTTAGGTTCAAACTTATTTAATTTAGAGTAAAATTGAAAGATTATAGCATTCACATAATAATAAGAAAAGAAATAAACATAACTAAAATTTTTATGTGCTATTGAATACAAGTAAGAAAAACTACTGATGAATTTAATAGTGTAAGGAGGAACTAATATGAAAACTGAAAACATAACACACTTTATATATGAAATTATAGCCAAAAAATATAAAAACAAGAAAGATATGCCACATCACCAAATATGCAAATTGACTTTCTCAAAACATACACTTTTACCTAAAATAAAACACTCAATATAATAAAGAAAATATTTGGTAAATTGAAGGATAGAAAAGTCTCAATAACTTCACACCTCTTAGCAGAAATCCAAAGCTCAGAGAATATATAGCCAGGAACCAAAATATTGTTTCCAAAAATGTTTCCTTTGAATTCAAAGTAGGAAAACATACATTCAAAGGTAACTCAGTCACATCAAGTCCATGAAATCAGAAGCACTGATTTCCTTTCCTTTCCTTTCCTACTTTCATTTCAGTTATCCAGAGAATCTAGACACACACACACACACACACACACACACACCACACACCCCCCCACACACACACACACCAGACCTGTAGGATTAAAAAAGAGAAATAAAAAGGATAACAATTTCAAAAAGGAGTAGTGCTGATATGATATTATGAAACAACCTCCACAGATGGCTTGAGTTTGTTTTATGTTGGACATCTACTGCTGGATATGCTGCCTACATTTATAAACAGTTTGTTTGTTTGTTTTATCGTCCAAGCAGAGTCAGGTTTGGGTTCTTTTGGTGAATGTTAAATTAAAGGTTGGTTACTTCTACAAATTTTATGGCACCATTGCACTAGCATATCTTGAAAGCATGACACCATTGTACAGCAGAGGGTTTGTTTTCTCCCTGCTGTTGTTTTACATTGTCTTTTCTTAGCACCCAGGCAGAGTAACTTTCTGTATCAAAGACACTACTAGCACAGAGTGGTGAATATTCTATGTAGGCAACAGGTCAATTCAATGAATGGTGTATGTTTTGCTTTCAGAAATGGGGCCTTACTGTCAGTTTATGAGGACCAGTATATTTCTTGGCAATGGCAACTAAGTGTAAGCCAATTCAAGTACTGGGAATTTCATTTGGTGAAAAGAGTTGAGCAACAAGGGATCTTGTTTTTCTCTTCACACACACACACACACACACACACACACACACACACACACACTTGTGTGCGTGTGCTTATGCTGTGTGTAATACCTCCCAAATGGCCTTTAATTATCTCTCTTCTATGTATTCCTCCTTTGCCCACCTTTTGCTCCTGATCTCCCCTTGATCCTTCCATTCCAGCATCCCTCCACATACCTCCATAATTAATCCATTTTATTTAATCTTTCTAGGGAGATATATCTGTTTCTACTAAGATCTTCACTCTATACATAACCATGAGAGGTACGTATAAGTTGACTACTCTTTAACTAATGAACATCCTATAGAAAGAAATATTTGTACACAAAAGTAATTGATGAAACAATACAGTTTTAAAAAGCATGGTGATACTCCAGAAAAGGTAATAGTATTGGGGATATTCCTTATCATTCATTTGTTTTGAGAAATGTTTAGGAAATAACTCATGGAGAAAGAGTTCAAACACACTAAGGTAAATAAATGTAATTAATCTAGAAACCATTCTGAAAACCATACTGTTATTTTGAAGTAAAATATGAGATGGCAGAGATTACAGTTTCTTAAAATTGATCTAGTCAAGGCTTTCGTGGGATATGTCCCTTGGGCTAGTATGCAGATATAAGTGAGTATATACCATGGAGAGTGTGATACGACTTTCTCACGTACTCTGGTGCCTCACATTTGACCATGTCCCCTGGAGGGGGAGACCTGGTGGCACTCAGAGGAAGGACAGCAAGTAGCCAAGAAGAGACTTGATACCCTATGAGCATATACAGGGGGAGGTAATCCCCCTCAGGAACAGTCATAGGGGAGGGGAATAATGGGAAAATGGGGGGGGGGAGGAATGGGAGGATACAAGGGATGGGATAAACATTGAGATGTAACAAGAATAAATTAATAAAAAAAAGACAAAAAAATAATTGAGATGTAATATGAATACATTAATAAAATATTATTTAAAAATAGAAAAAAAATTGATCTAGTCACATTTTTGAAGCATAGTATTTACATTTAAACTTTGAGAATTTTTGCATCTATACGATACAATGTATTTTGATAATGTTCAATGTCTTGTAAAGATACTTGTTCCATATCCTTTTCAAAACACATAGTCTGCAATTTATATTAGGGAGATAATATCTGTTTTCCTTTGCATGTAAATTATTTATATTTAAAATTTTTGTCCTTTAAAATCCAGATATCAAAAATATGTTAATTCTGCATTCACTTTGGTCCACATGGTAAATATTAGCTATTTTTCATACACAATGCCATGCTCTACAAGTTAATTTGTTTGCAGAGTTGATACAATCATCTTACATGCAGCCTTTCATATCTTCCACAAATAGAATACTAATATAAAATCCTAAAGGACTAGATACATCTTCTCAAAATTTGATAAACCTAATGAAAAAATAGGTCAAATTCAATAGTAGAACAGCATTCATGTTCCATGAACTATAGATTTTTGCTTGCTTCAAAAGAGAAAGCTAGATTCATTTCAGTGAAACAATGTATATTTAAGCAAAGCAAAAACTATTTCTTTAAAATCCCATACAAAATACTATTTTACAGCAACAAAAATTGATATCCAAAAGTTATAATGAAGACATAAATTAGGCTAAATGAAACATTTAAAATGGTACAGAAGTAGATATTTAAAAAAATACTTTGTCTTATAATAAGTAACTGGACTTCTTAAAGACCTCAGGATACATAATACATTTTGCATTAGTTATAATTCATTCAGTATTTAAAACTTTAGCTTAGTTAATAGATAAAACTTTTTATATGAAATAATTATTTCTACCAAAGTCTCCATTCTCCTAAATGAGAATTCATATTTATTTTATATGCCATATTAGTTATACCTTAGAGCTTTATTGCTACATTTACACTTCAATAAGTTCAAAAGTTTTATTAGTAATGATATTTTTTACATATTTAACTTAAAAGATTTTTTTTCATCTAACATGTTTTGATATTGTAAGTTTCTTATTCCCTAACTTCTTTCAGAACCTCCCTAACTGTCTCAACTCCTCAACCATTTACATTTGCCAATTTTGTGTCCTCTCCATTTTTCTTTCTTTCTAAAACACAAAGACAATGATGAAAACAAACAAACATTCATATATACACATATATGTGTGTACAAATATATATGTATAGTTGAGGGGACAAGTAAAAACACACACAAAGACAACAACACAAGAACAGCAATAACAAAAAATATAGTACTTTAGTATCAGTGGACTGTTATACAAGCAATCTTTATTTTTGAGAAGTGAAGTTATATTTAATAAAAAACATTTTTATTAAATCAAGTATAGAAGAAATTATATGTAAAAACTCTCATACAAATATTACTTAACATATATCAGAAAACAGTCTCACTCAGTAAGAAAAGTAGCCTCAAGTAGGCAAACATGTATTTGGGCGAAATAACTTAAACAAGAGATTCACAAAATAAATATTTAAGAAACATGAAAATTATTCAGCCTGGTTGATCATATAAGAAATTAGCTCAAAACAAAACATAATTGCATTCACACTAAGATACAGGAAAAGCATATATACTAGTGAAGGCAAGGAGGTGTACCTTGAAGAGCCCAGAGCATGCTGTGGACTTGCAAACTGCGTCTCTTTTAAAGAGCCACATTCAATATGGTATTTCTAAAGAAGCTGACCTATAAATATCTTCAGCAAACCATACACAGTTTTGAAATGTACAAGAAAGAGTAACACTAAAATAATCAAGAAATAATTACAAACTATTTAGTGAACCAAATTACTTGTAATTATTTTTATTGTGCTGTGATGGTTAATCTTGACGGTCAACTTGACAAGAAATATAATGACCTATGACATGCATCTCTGGGTTTGTCTATCAGCAGGTTACCAGAGAGATTTAACTGCTCTGAAAAAAACCCTAAATGTGGGAGGTATGATTGCATGGCAGTGTTGCAATGCCAAATGAGGAAAATGGTAGAACCCCACCGCTTATCACTTCATGTTTCTTGTTTGCAAGTGTCACGCCACCAACCAGGTGATATTCTACCATCATGCCTTACCCAGCATTGTGGGCATGTACACCCAGACGTAAGGCCAAAACCAACCACCTTTTCTTCAGAAACCGTGAGCTTCTGGGAATTCTTCTGAAAAGAGTCGAACGTTGGCCAGTATTCTCCCATTCTTAATGGAATTTTGAGTGAATTTATCCTATAGAGATTTTGTGAAGCTAGCAACAATGACTGTGAATTGATTTGTGCAACATACAAAGCTCACTGTCACATCTACCAACTCTTTCTACCTTCTCTTCACTGGTGTTTATAGAGCCTTGGATTAGGGCAGAGTAAATTTTCTTTGCTGACATGTCTTTCTTAGAATGTAATATTCCTTGTTTTTTTTCTTTCTGAAATAGCATTACACACACCCAAGCAAGTCATAGAAAACTGCTGGCTAATGAGTTATGGTAATTAGATATAATCATATTCATTTTTGTTGAGGTTCATGTAACACATCCCTATAGCTTTTAAACATGAATCATCTATGTCAAAAATTTAAATTAAGGACAAAGTAGACAGGCTACCACCAAGCCTGTGCTCTTTCACAATCACGTGTTCCCTGCAGTGTTTTCTGGTTATGGCAGATGAATATTTCCTCATGTATTTCCTTTCCAGGAATATTACAGGTGTTTTACTAACCCCTCTATACTTCTCCGTGCTGTCTATAAACCAAGGGGATTCTTTTCTTCAGTTTCTTTGTAAGGAGTGATGAGATGGAAATAGCTCAGCTGTGAGCACTTCTGTGCTGTGTATGTTCAACACAACATCAAAAAGTAGGCAAAAAACAAACAAAGCAAAGTGAAACAAAGCAGAAGAGCCACAAAAGCAAGTGCCTAATAAGTTCATTTAGAGCGAATTCTAGATCTAAAGGATAAGACATTTCACTACTCTGTTGTCTACTGCCAGGCTATTAAACACACACATCACTGAAAACAGTCAATGTGCAATAAAACCATCTCCATATTTCTTAATAGTAAGTAGGTATTCTTTTAAAGTTCTATAATGAGTTGATTTTGAAGGTTTAAGGGGTTTATGCTCTGTAACTTGAAATACTTTTAGACAGTTGACATTTGATATTAGATGTCATGTGCTCTTGAGTGGCTCCATGCTCTGAAATAAATTGGAAGCTTTTTAAAGCTTTGTTCTCAGAGGCCACTTGTGGGTATAGAATGCTCAGTTTAATTTCCATTTCAAATCTAATAGTAAATAAAGCCTCAGATATAAAGGCAGTTCTGCCATATTGTCTTAAAACTGTTGTGCAGGCAAATGTATAACACTGGAAGTGAAAAATGTTTTTAACAAATAATGACCATATTATTGTTGCTGTACACTATACGAAATAGAAAAATTAAATATCATTTAAAAGAGGGTGCATATAATATGATAAAATATTTAGCAAAACGCATGTCGTGTATTTGTCCATATTTATCTGTTTAATTTGTATCTTTATGCCTAACTTTTATTCTGCTAGGCACTTTTGCTCTTTAATTGAAATGGTATTTTTTTTCATATAATACATCTGGATAAGGTTTCTTGTCTGTCTAGTCCCGTAGTACTTCTCCTCCTCCTCTGTTGTCCTGATGCACTTTCTTTCTGTCTCCCAATAGAAACCAAAAATGTTTCTAAGGACAATAAATTAAATATACAAAATATAACAACATAAAATAAAACAAAAACATTGGCATAGGATTAAACAAATAAACAGAGAGAAAAAAGCCCAGAAAAGGTACAAGAAATTAACAAAGAAGCAGAGACCCACAGTCAAGAATCTCATAAAAATACAAAATGGAAAGTCATCATTGTATTTATGTGTGTGTATGTATGTATGTATATATATATATTTGGTATATATATATATATATATATATATATATATATATATATATATATATATATATATATATATATATAAAACCTGCAGGGTAAAAATAGGGAAGAAATACATTATTTTAAAAAAGAAGAGCAAAAACATAAACAAGAAAAAATTTTTTAAAAAGAATAAAAAAAAAGGCCCTGAAATGACACTCTCAGACAACAATCCTCTAAATATGCTGTTTAGAAAATTTCTTTTGGTTATCTATTTGGGGAGACAGCCAACCCTTAATCACAGGTATTTTTCCTAATGAGAATCCCTTCGGAATAAAATCTAAATTTTTGTTTATAAATGCTTATCAATAAAAGATAGCTTCTGGGTTGGTTCCAATTCTCCTTACAGCTCTAAGACTGGACCAGTTGCTGATCTTTGAGTGCCCTGTGTGTGTTGCTTCAGTCTCTCTGATTTCAAGCAATATCTTATTTAACTAAAGGCAAACTCCATAAGATGGAACCCAACAGGACACTGCTTACCAAGACCCTGAGATTAGATACCCAGGGATCTAGACAAAAACATAATGCTACTTTTTGGCTAAAAAAAAAGCACTACAGTGATTACTAATTACATTCTCCTATATGCAAGGATCAGTGCTTTGTTCAGTAATTGACAGATAAACTTTCATCCTGCAGTAAATGACAACCAGTATAGAGATCTACATGCAGATGTTATGTACAGTGAGAGACCTTGGAACACTCAGCCAGATGGAATCACTCCATCAAAATCTTCCTTCAGTGCTCAGTGAACGCTAGGCAAATATCACAACATATTATTAAGACATAGATTCAGAAAGATGTATCTGGGATACACCATCATTTTATGGAAAATGTACATATTTATAATCATAATAAAGACTACTTTCAGAATCATAAACAATATTCATAACCAAGAATAGATAAACAATGTATCTATATAAACATAATAATAAAGGCCAACAGAATTGTAATGTAAGCCACAGCCCAAGTACTTCACTTTATTCAGACTCAAGGCAATGATCTACATATGTGTGTGTTCTATTTATAGTTGTCTTTAGTTTAATTTTATAGAAAACAATCACATGAATATTATTTGTCTCAGAAGATGATATTTTATAAAAAATGACCAAGAAAGTAAATGGCTGTGTAATGTTTTAGTAAGTTGTACGTATTTGCTTTCTGATTTCATTTATATAAATTAAGGTAAATTTTTTCTCATGTTTAGCTAACATATATTATATATTTTAAAACATCACAAAAGTTTTATTATTTCCCATTGACTTTATTTATTATGAATCAGCCCACATATAGATAAATAGGATAGCAGAAAGCCACTTTAATAATTATTATCCTTGCAAGCCATATTGTGTCTCTTAGATTATGAATATTATTTTATACAATTTAACTTAATGTTTCAGCAAAATAAAAAGTATTTTTAAGAAACATTTTGGAGCCTACATCATAAATAGGAAATTAAACTCTAGTTGCAGTTGACTTTGGTTAAGAACAGTGAGGCAGCTTGACTTCGGCAGTTAATATAGCACATTATGAACTCAACATGAGTCTACACCAATCTTTCAGAACCCTGCTGTATTCCTGGATGAGTCTCTCCTTATGTTGGAATAAAACTCATTCTTACTCAATGTATGACATTAATCAAACAGTAGTGTTCTGTAGACCCTTCGCCCTGTTCTTGTTTATTACTTCTGATTTTCACCCTGACCCAGTTCCTATGCAGGAGGTCAAACTGCAAAAATGTCACCACAGAGCACAATGTGTAATATTTATATTGATACATTTTTACAGAGCAGAATTTATTATTCTTATAATAAGTTTACAAAGATAATTTCTGTTGAAATGCTATATAATCAGTGTTGAATTTGTATTTTAGTTTGTAGTATATATTATTAAATTTTATCCACTCATGGTGCCTACTACCAGAGTTATTTCTTTTGAAGTGTTGTTTTCTTTTACTTTTGAGTTTAGACAATTTTACAAAAACTGAAGGCTACAGTTAACAAATATATACAACAGAACATTTATTGACACTAAATTATAAAAAATATTCTGAAACAATTTTAATATACATTTAAACTTACTATTTATTAAATGTACAAACATTGACATCTTAAGATAAATTTGATAGTTTATTTTACATAAGGAATATTGTAGGATGTAGAATAATTTCAAACTTTCTCAGAATTAATCAATTTTTACATTTTCTATTTACAAACCTAAGAATATTGCTGAACAACAATTTTAGTATTAAATGGCAGAATTATGTTTAGAATAGTTTCAAATGTAGTTGAACATTTAGTTTTAACTCTAATCAAAAGGTTATTTATTTATATGTGTTTTTAAGGAAAGAGAGGCCTGCCACTTGAATAGCATATTTTAAAATCAGCCATTGCACCCAACTCAATAAAAAGCCATAGTAACTTGACACTCATACGCTGAAGACTAGCAATTGAAAAGTAGCATGCCTTAGTTTTCCATACTTAAGTCATTACACACCTAGTAGAAGATAAATTTTATATGCACAGCAAAAGCACTGTAAACCATATTACTTAACAGTTGTGAATGCCTGCTAAGTTGGCTCCAGCAGCTCCTGTTCATGCAACTGGTGCTGTTTAGTAGGATGGCATCCACAGTGTTAAGTTAACATGTTATGTGTTCATAAACAAACCTGTAGTGAAGGTATGCACTACACCTCATGAGAGAATTACAAGGAATACCTGGAAACTTTATCTATTTCATTAGGTATTAATTCTTAGTCATTACTTGTTCAGAAAGATTTTATGGCTGAGGGGCTTACTGAAATCCACATTTTTAGTTATGCAATGACATAGATATTACACTCATTTTAAGATGGTGGGTAAAGTGTCTTTTTATGATAGGATCCTATAAAAGCTACGTTAGGAAGATTTTAGGATAATATAAACAAATTATTTTCTAATAACTAAATTATTATCAAGCTATTCAAAGTATATACTGTTTATTAAATTCTTATCTCTTGCCTATATTCAAACTAAAATTATAAGATTTTTGGAAGTGAGATGAAGTTGATCTTAATCATGTGATGTGTATCCATTTTTCTCTACATTGAAATATTGTCTCATAAAGGAAGGAGGAAGGCCAACACGATTCAGGAAGAAAACTCAAAATCTCAGAAAGTAAATTCTTAAAACAAAACTATGTACGTTGTTTTGAGTCTTTTTCTATTTCTGCAGCATCTTCCTCCTACCACTAACATAAGTATAATTTCCAAAGATTGTAGTTTTAATATGGCCTATATTCACAACCTTGAAACATTCACAATACAGTTTTGTACTTGACAGAGTGTGTGACAGTTCTGTATTTGACAAAGTACGTGTTTTCCAGGTACATTATTGCCTAAAGGCAGAAAACGAACTAGCCTACTGGGATGAAGTAGGGAATTGTCAATTATGCGAGGTTAGGCTAACAGCATACTGTGTATATTTAGAATGATTTTCACATGCTGTCCTTAACACCAAAAAGGGTAATTCTCCACAGAATTGAAAGCAGACTAAACCTTGGTAATTATTTAAGTCTTTTCTCATTAATAATTAAATCATAGTAGTTATCATACAAATCTGTGTTTCCACCGATAAGGAAAATCATTATACTGGTCCATCCTTCTTTAAGAGGCTCGGTCTTGCTGAGTCTGCACCACTGAGTGCTGTTACTTTATCTGTGAAGTTCTAGAACCATATTTGAAACCTGCACTGGGATAGAAGAAATTAATAATTATAATGCCGTTTTCCTAGCCCATCTTTTGAAGTCTGGTATTATATCAGGCCTATGCTTTTTCGTAAATATAACAAAGAATGAGATTCTCATAAAAGATACAACCTTTTTTTCTCCTGCCATAAAAATCACATAGACAATTTGTAGTATAACAAATTTGTGAGTGTGATAATAACTGTATCATCCTATTTAAAGTAGCTAACACTGCTGGGCAGTGGTGGCGCACGCCTTTAATCCCAGCGCTTGGGAGGCAGAGGCAGGCGAATCTCTGTGAGTTAGATGCCAGCCTGGTCTACAAAGTGAGTCCAGGACACCCACAGCTACACAGAGAAACCCTGTCTCGAAAACCAAAAATAAATAAATAAATAAAAGTAGCTAAGCCTAAATGGATCTACACTTTGAAGTAATAATGGTTCAACATATAGAGAACACAGTTCTGGATTTAGCACAGCATATGATTAGAACACCAGGAAGATTCATGACAAAAAAACTAAGTCCTTTTTCTTTGCCAACAGAGACTTTCATGCACTTATCAAAATTTATCATAGTTTGACAAATTCAACATAAAATCCAATAGAGACAGTCTGCTGATGACACCAGGTAATAATTGATTGTCTCTACTTCTCTAATATGCCCAGGTCACTCATCAGATTCTAGAAGGTCATCATAGTTCAGAAAGTATTTTACATATAATTATGTATATAATGTAACTTTCAAGGAGGGAATACTTTGATGATGTTCATACTTAATATAAAATCATCTCATTATTATAGTGGTAAGCTAATGTCAAAAATGTGAGAAAAATAGAGAGAGAGAGAGAAAAAAAGGTAGGTAAGGAGGGAGGTGGGGAAAATCATAAAAGATTGATAGAATATGATAACATATTGTATGAAAATTATAATAATTATGTACACTACAATTATATAAATATGTAACATATTTATTTATTCACTTTATATTCCAGTGATAGCACCCTCATTTCTCTCCTCCCAGTCTTACCCTCTCTCCTACTCACTCCTCCCCTATTTCTCAGTAAAGGGGAGCCCCTCCTAAAATAAATGAAACTTATATAAAGAATTGATCCCAAAGTAAATATTTAGTTATAGGACAGTAATTTTGCTTGCCTTGGTGTCAATATCAATGTCTATTAATGTTATTTAGATATGAGTTTATGCTGGATATTTGTTAGTAAATATTATTAAGCTGACGACCCATATATAGTCAGATATCTTTCACAAATATATACAATTCATTGAACACAGAAAATCATTATCTAAGCAACAAATATATTTATTCATTGCAAATATTTATTGTCTTTCCCTTATCTTCATTCTGAATTTATGAGTTGAGTACTAGATAGCATTGATTTTAGGTTAAGTATGTATTAAAATTTTAAAAATGCAAATAATTTTCTTTGACTACAGAGAATCATAGAGGCTGTATGCTATACTGAGAAATATGTATCATCTGCTGCTGTAGAGCTGCACTTTCCTTGGCTACAGCGACATCAATCAGAAGAAGCCTCAGTAGTTTTACATTTGAGCCTTCAATCCAGGTACATCTGTGTTGTGCCAGATCTCATGGCTCATTGAATGGTAATCATTTTAAACGCATGCTTCTATTGGAGAGACAAATCTCTCACTAGTTTTTGCAGCACAAATGTACATCAAAATACAACAGCTTGTGTATTAGCTAAACATACCCTGATAGCTGTTTACAAAAAAAAAAAATAACATTTAAATAGAAAAACATTGATTACTTCAAGTAAAATGGAAGTAATTTTTCTAATGTATTGCTAAGTTGAAATATTAGTAAATAGATACACAAAACTTATGTATATTTGTGAATAGCATAGAAATATGCTAATATGTGTGTTAATACTGGTTATATGTAAATATACACATATATACACACATACATACACTCACTGGTAATTTATCTCATCAGGCACAGTAATAACTAGTACCTTTGTTTTTGAGTTAGTTTGTTTTTTGTATTCACTTACTTCTTTTTAATCTGAAGAGCCATTTTATTATCATCTGAGAGAAAAACTACAGGGCAGGCAAGCAGAAAAATCCCAGCTGCCAGGGGACGGGTAATAGTGAGAAATGCATTTAGTTTAACATAAGCATGGAAGCCAAAGAAATAGCTTATTTCAAAGAATAACAATTTAGTTTCTTTACGGATTTTGATTTATATAGTCCAATATCAGAGCACCAGCAGGGTTGCTTGCTAGTAAAGGTTTTATTCTGAATTATTTAAAGCATGTTTCTTGCTAAGCTCTCACATGGACTTTATTGATAAATTCATGCTTAGACAGTGAAAAAGTGCTCTAGAGTTTGTACTTAGTATGATAATGTGATCATTTATATTAATTGACAGCTTGATAATATTTAGAATTATCCAGGAGACAAATCTTGAGGAAATGTCTATGAAGGATTATTCTTTTTAAATTAAAATATTATCTGATGTTTTTATTCATTTTCACTAGTTCTATAAGAATGGCATACAATGTTTGTTCATCATATTCACCCCAAATTCTTCATTATACTGATCCTTAAATCTTCCTGTAACTTTTTATCTTAATTGTGTATAAATTTTGAAAGCTATTAAGTCTAATTTGTATTGCTCATATACACTTAGATGTTTGCCTGTCCACTGGAGGTTCACTTACCAGGAGCCACAACATCCAGGAGAAGCTGACTGTCCCTCTCACAGCAGTGGTCAATTGTCAATGTCCCCTCAGCTTTGCGTGGGTCTTCGTGCTCGTCCCTCATGTTCTTGTACCTTTTCAGGCCTGTGCATACTCAGGTGTTGTATACACTGTCACAGCCATTGTGAGTTCAAGAATGCAGGTTTTACCCTTGTGTCCTTGATGCACTGCTTCATTGTGTTCATTCACTTCCTCTGGCTCTTGCAACTTCTCAGCATCTTTTATACAGTGAACCTTGGGTGGAGGGTGTTATGAATTATGTTGGCTTTGGGGCCACAGGTACTGTAGTCTCTTGTTGACTGCATCTTCGCCAGTTCTGGGTCTGTGTCATTGACCTCAACTTCATGTATAAAGAAGCTTCTCTGAAGAGTGCTGATAAATAATCATTAGCTATAAGGGTTATTCATCAGGAGTGGATTTTAAACTACACAATCTTATTGGTTTAACAGTAGTGCTCCCCTACTCCCATTGCACAGGGCCGATGACTTTCTGTTATCTCTGAAAAGGTTTCCAATATTGGTTTCTTTTTGTAGATATGTGAATGAAATGTGGCCAGCTACCTGATGCTCTTGCTTCAAATATCACAATAGGCTATACCCTTAAATTGTGAGGTAATTTGTTACAACAAGGAGACAAGTAGCTAATACAAATAACAATGCCAATACTATTTTATTTAGGATTTACCCTAATGTCCTTATTTCACTTTAATTATTTTCATAAGAAAACTATTTCTAAATCAAACTATTTAGACATTACTGCTTTACAATACACATTTTGTGAATTATTTGGTACATGGGATTGTGATATTTGCTGCCAAAACTCAACTCTTCTTTATCTAAAGTGTATAAATTTCATCATAGCCTCTCTTACTTATAACAGAATGAGCATATACAAGAGGAGGTAATCCCCCTCAGGAACAATCATAGGGAAGGGGAATAAGGGGAAAATAGGAGGGAGGGAAGAATGGGAGGATACAAGGGATGGGATAACCATTGAGATTTAAGAAGAATAAATAAATAAAAATAAAAAATAATAATCCTTTAAATAAATATATCCCCAAGCAAGTTATATATAAGTATCTATCTCAACATATTTTTCATGCAAAGAAATTCCTCATCACATATGAACATATGAGATGAGACAAGTTATATGTTTCTTATACCACCTTGATGTGAGACATAACATATAAATCCCATTGGAAAAGTGAGACAAAGGATTGGAGAGGTGTGTCATGATTCTGAAGCAAGTTAAATACTTAGCAGGGAAAACATTCACTTTGAAATGCTTAAAAACAAATCAGTATGGTGACCCAATTTGTCCTAACTTTAGTGGTGATCTCACCTCCTAAATCTACACACTTCAGATCAATGCTCTCTCCAAACTTTACCAACAGGAAACATAGTAATTTATTCCATTGAGTTAGCCATCAGGAAGACTTGAGTGCATGTGGTGGTCCAACTTCTACACATCTACAAGGAACTTCTACACAAGGCTCCTGTGAAGGCCACCGGGATGTTGAAACTGAAAATGGTACACACACACACTTTAAAGTGGGAGGCAGTCCTAAAAATATCTGAATTGGTTTTGTAATCCCTTTTGTTGAAAATAATTAAGTTTCCTGGGAAAAAGCCTGTTGTCTTATTCTCCAGAATTTGAGATACCCACTGACTCCTTTCATTTCTGCTTTCTTCCATCTTCTGAACTTAAAAAATTGTTTTACTGACAACAGCTAAGTATCCATACTAAATGGAAGATCTGAAATTCTCAACATCATAGTGTTCTGGTGTCTGATAATTTCCTTTATAAAAAAGAGTTGTTCATTTCTTGTATGGGCTTCTGAGTAGATGGACATGTGTACTATACACATTTGCAGAAGCTAGAGGAGGTAACTGGATGATGTCAAGTTGGAGTTTTGAGCAGTTGTGTAATGATGGAAGCAGAAATGGGATAGCCCTAGGGCACATGAAAAAACTTGACCTTTTGGTTTGAGAATATAAGTGCATAAGGGCTTTCTTGATTATGGAACACATATGGATATCATATATAATTATATGTATATCAAATGAAATAGTATGATTCCCCGAAGCTTTATCAAGCAACCTTTGTGTGAGATTTCTTCCTAAACCCTTTCTCTTGTATTGAACTTCCTTCTTCCTCTCCAATTGTACTATATATCAATTATTACATTTCTCATGTAATATAACCAGTATTCCTCTCCCACGTCCAGTCTCCTCCATTTAAACTTTCTCAGTTTCTATGGTTATATCATGTTTTATATTCATATTAGAAGATTGGGAGCTAGAAACAGCAGATGAGAGCGAATGTGAAATATTTGCCTTTCAGAGCCTGGATGACCTCACTCAATATAATTATTTCTGTGTTTATCCATGCTTTTTGCTCAAAATTCTGCTTCCATTATTTTCTCTCTCTTGTGTTGTACGGTTGGCCATCCAAAGTAATCAAACTGATCCTCTATCACTTTGCTTGGCAATTATCTCAGCAAAAAAAAAATATATTTTATCCTCTCAAAATTCTAGCTCATGAAAAATACCAAATTTTATTCAGCCAGGTCCTTGAAAAATTATTTTAAAAAAGCATCTACTTGTTCCATTAAGCTTTTCTTTAATCTCAGACTTCTCAAGAATGTTTGAGTAATGTCCTGTCTCTAATTATTTACTTATTTTCTGAAAAGAATGAGGTATTCTCTTTAGCTTCTGTATTTCTCTTCTGACATTTTTCCACTATCTGGGCAGTATTACCTCAAGGAAATTTTTGTTTTTATTGTTTTTTGTTGTTGTTATGTGCTTAACTTTCCTTCATGCACATCTCCTTAAAACATTCTAAAGATCTATGTACATTTATAGGCATATATATATATATATATATATATATATATATATATATATATAATCTGCTATGAGTTATAGAGGAATTTTAATCTATCAATATGGCTACTCCAATAAGGGATCAATCCAAAGACCTAAGTCTGTGTGATACAGTTGACATACAGACAAAACATTAGTGTACACTTTTAATACCTCTGGATGGAATACAGACATACCTTTTGTACTTGACTTTAATCCAAATCAATGATATATAATTAAGGGGAAGACAAAGTCAGGAATCAGAGAAAGATTTGACAAAACAAGTCAGAGATATGATAGGCCCAAGTCTAAGGAGAGCAGACAGAAAGGAGAGACTACTTAACAGACAGTGCAGTAGAGTTCAGAAATAGAGTACTGTTTGGTATAGATCAGTGCAATTTAGTTGAATGCTGTTGAGTTTGTGCTGTTCATGGAGTTCAGAAGCTGTTTTTCCAAGCAGAGAAATTCAGTGAGAAGCAGAGAGAAGCAAGTTGAAATCATTCAGATTGAAGAAGAGTTTGAGCCCTAACAGTTGAATTGAAGCAGGCAGCTAGAGTACAGCAAGAACTAGAAAGGCTGAGCTTATTCAGCAGTAAGTCTCAGAGGCTGAGAACAATACAGGCTGGTTAGCAATTGAAGCCTGGAAGCTGAGTTAACATTTATAATGAACATATATGTCTTTTTGCATGTTACTATGAAAAATGCCAGTTACTTTGGCTTGTTAAGTAACAGTATCATGCTTACTAAAATAAGACTGAAACTACTGACAAGTTTAGTTTTTCTCTGTCTTGTAGAGAGCTGCTTTCTTGTTATAATTCACTTATAATCTTTATTTCTGATGTGTCCTTAAGTAGAGGGAGTAATGGTTACTAATTCTTTTTATAGATGACAATCTGGAATGAAAAGCACAGTATTTTTTAACCTTAATTATTTTATTTAAAATAAACTTATTTAATTTAAAACTGGGTACAGTAATATTAGGTGTTAAGGCTTCAATATTTATACTGGGGCTGGGACAAATATCCATAGATGTATCTGTATGTATGTTATTGGTTTTCTGTTTCTTTTGCTTGTTTAGTCAACTGTATTTTTTGTCTTTAAATATTTTATCATATTAGTTTTTGTTTTTGTGATAGTTAATTGATTGTCAACATAGCACACACACACACACACACACACACACACACACACACACACAGAGAGAGAGAGAGAGAGAGAGAGAGAGAGAGAGAGAGAGAGAGAGAGAGAGAGAGATCAGAAAACCTAACTTTCCTTCATGTGCTGCTTACACATTTTTCTACCCTTCTTATATTCTGCAGTGGCTGCTGAGGTTGCCATTGTTTGCTGATACTAGAACGTGTTTTTTTTTCAGCCTTTGAAGATGGACTATGGAATAATGCCTTTCTAGCAATCTTCCAGTTCTTTGGTCACTTTCTAATACTGCTGTGACACAAAGTCAAAGAGACTGAGAATATTCAGACTTTCTGTTACAGAGCCAGACACTGTTGGACATCCCATATTCTGATGAATATACCAATCTATTAAATCACCTTTCAGTACATTCTAATTTAATTGGTCCAGTTCTTCTGGAAAACACTGATAAGTACAGTTTAAAATGCTTGTATTTCTAGGAAAAGCAAAGATACTTAAAATAAAATTCTTATTCTTAAGAGGTCCTTGTGAATGTGTGCATGAATTTCTATAACAAAATCAGACAGCAGAACCTTCATCAAGGATGGGTAGCTATATTACTGTGAGAGACCTAGCGAGCAAGACCTTACCATCAGCCAAGGGGCTTGATTTTTCCTCAGAGTTCTATAATAGATTTTCATCACTACGCAGACTCAACCTTTGACTTGTGTGTTGAAAAAAGCCAAGAAGGTGCTTATTATGTAGTCAGCTATGTAGGTATACTTAACAGAGACCACCTGTAAACTTCCCATGAACTAAGGTTATTTCATAATGATTTTGTGCCACAATTGATATGAACCAGATTTGAAAGAGTCTTAAAGGTTAAGGGGTGCTAGCAAAGTCCATGAATCTTGCAAACGACTTACTTTTAAGCCACAGGATGTCTTAGCACTAACAGTATATAACTTAGGAATGAGAGACAGCACAAGAAGAGTTCAAATGTCACTAATAACTTTCATTTTCTGCTTCTTGAGAGAAGAAATAGAATTTAATCTTTTTTTTCTCTTGGAGTTTGAGTTTCAGCATAAGATTCATTATTATAATAAATGGCTTCCTATAATATATATATATATATATATATATATATATATATATATATATATATATATATCAGAAAATTATTAAGTTATCTAATACCTGATATTGTACTGTATTTTTACAAAGATAAGCTATTGAAAAAAAAACCCAAAAATTCCTTCCTTCCTACATATAACTTAACATATTAAACTATTTTAAAATTTTGTCATCAGTCATCTACAATGAGAAATATAGAGAAAATGTCAAAGTTCACTTGTACAACTAAAAAGAATTAATGATTGATTTTTGCCAAAAAAATTTCTACATTAATATGATGAGACTATTACCAATGATGATTAAAAACATAATTTATCTTGGTTATTACAAATTCTAATAGATGTTGAATTTTAGATATTCATAAACAAAGAATTGATTGTAAAATAAACAAATACTATTAGGAGCAGTATGAGTTTTTGATGATTTGCATAAATGGGTAGTTAAGTTATACATTTATTAACTTATCTAACTGTGTTTTTTGATGATTTGCATAACTGGGTAGTTAAGTTATACATTTATTAACTTATCTAACTGTGTTTTTTGATGATTTGCATAAATGGGTAGCTGTTATACATTTATTAACTTATCTAACTGTATTTTTAAACTAGCATTGTAAGTCTAAAAATTTTTTCTTTGAAAACAGAGCTCTAGACTCATTTTGGGGACCAAGCTGTCCTCAAACTCACAGTGATCTGCCTGTCTTTACCTCCCTAGTGCTGGTATTAAAGGCATGTGCCCCATGCCCATCTGTGTGACTGTAAGTATTAAGATTCAGTTTGTTTAACAGAAAAATATCAATGACAGTAGTATTAATTTGGTTTTTTACTATTAAACTACTCAGAAAAGACAAATAAATTACTTCTATGATGTTTTTTCCATCACAAAATGATATAGATTGTTATTATAACAGTTAGAATACTGTAGATTGTTAATCACAAAATACTGTAGATTAGTTCCATGACTTTTTTCAGTCACAAAATACAATGTATGTCATCCTCATTATCATTGTAAATATTGTATGATTACCTGTTAAACCCTCCACAGTTAATGGCCTAGAGATTTCAGTAGTCACTGTTGGAGCAGTTCATAGGTCCTTCTGCGACAAATCCTTACAAAATATTTTCATTTCACCAGTTTTATTGGTATCCACATATGAGAAAAATACCTGTAGAAACAAGCTTTCATGATGGCTCCCAATGATCCTACGTTCAGGTATTTATATCTGTGTATGTTCATCTATTTGTTTATATCCTACCTGGTTCATGCATCAGAACAAAATGAAAATAATGACACCTAACTTCTGAGATTATACGATAACTTGCAGTCCTCTGTCAATGTGGTGAATATAAGTAAAGATAACTGACATGTTAACTAGAAATACAAGCACCCACATAAAGACCTGGCTTAGAGGGAAATGAAGTCTCTTCTTAACAGCCCATGAAAACTTAAAGCAAGTAGTCAATACCCACATTAGTAAATTATTGCAAGCATGGATGTTTAAGCTCTGTTGAGAGATTTAAATATATGATATGGCATAATTTCAGTAAAATCTATTATTGAAACCTTGGTCTAAATATCTCTGAAAATGTAAAGCTCTGCCATTTAAAATAGAGAATAATATATACTCTATATTCAGTAATTGTTAAAATGTATGAAATGTTTTTTCCAGATAGTACAAAGAATAGGTAATTATTTTCTGTGAGAAAATGGATAATTGTAACAGGAACTTTTATTCTTCTGAAGTAATTGTTATCTTGGAGGCTTATTGCCTCCTTCTGCTGGCCTAGGCCTAGGCCTAGTCCTGGAAGCTTCTAGCCTCTATACAATCTAACCTATGCCTAGAATGTTTTCAGCCTCTGAGACTCACTACTTAATAAGCTCACCCTTTCATGTTCTTACTGAGCTCTGGGCTAGCTGGATCAACTCAATTGTCCTCGCTCAAACTCCTCTCCCAGCTGACTTACTCAATCTTGATTCTCTCTCAGCCTCTGAATTGCTCTGTGTGGCCTCAAATAACTCTAGAAATCTTTCCTAATCTTATGGCTCATTCTTTCTTCAGCTGTTTCTAGTTTGTTCTCTCTTCAACCTGTCTCTGCACATCTGTCCTGGTAAAAATGTCTCTTACTTCTCTCTGCATTGCTTCTAATGTAGCTTTCCTATTCCATCAAATCTTCTTGGATTCATCACTTTTTTTTTCTGCCAATCAATAAAACATCACTTTCAAACATCGGCGACTCTTTCTACAAACTAACTTTACTCTCATAGTTTGGGGGTAAAGGTGTGAGAGGCCGCACTCACATTCGCCATTACAAGATGGCGCTGACATCCTGTGTCCCAAACTGGTAAACAAGTAATCTGCGCATGTGCGAAGGAACTTTCCACTTGTTGTGCTCTGCCTCTCCCGTGGCGTCATATCGCCTGATGAGTAACAGCCAATCAGGGACTGACACATCCTAAGCGGAGAACAGTTTTCTATATAAGGGATGGGTCTCTGCTGTTTGGGGTCTCCATTTTACTTGTTGTAAGCTTATGCTCTCCCTCTTAAGATGCATTAAAGCTTTACTGCAGAAGGATCCTGTGTGTGCAGCGTCGTTCTTGCTGGCGAGACGGTAACGCGAGTCACATAAAGGCACATATCACCATGCCTGGACCTAAGCTTTTCTTTACCTGAAGCTTGCTCTATACTAGGCTGGCTTTGAACTCAAATCTGCTTGCCTTTGTCTCTTGGATTAAAGGTATTCCAGACAAATTACATAGATCTAGAAAGTCTTTGGATGTGATCTCCTCCATAACAGCCATTTTCTGAATTAAAATTCCTCTAAATATAGTAGATCTACCATAATCATGGTACTTCATGAATAGCATGAATAATAATAAGGATATGAAGTAAATGTTCTCTGCTACAGTATTAGGAATATGATCATAAACATTTCTATGATGACTATAGGTAAGCCCAGCTCCAAAATAAAGCATAAAATAAAAGCATCTATCACTCTTTTAAGCTGTAATAGGTTCATACACAATGTTTTAATTGATATATATGTATGCTAAAACAAAGTTCTAACTTATATTCATTTAAGTTCTAATTTCATTTTTACCGCACTAAGAAACTAGTAATCGTAGTTTATCTTTTCATTTCCTCAAGAAAAATAAAAACCTCATTTTGTTTTTGGTTGGCATATAAAAGAAAGCAATTGGGTACTGCAATCTCACCACATTTAGGAAACATAGAATAAATTGTTACATCTCTACATTGCAGGGAGAGTCATCAACTCACAGAAGCCATATGGGTCTCATCACAGATGACAGTGGTAATGCAATGAAGGCAAAATAACGAGAAGTGTCTAATTGAGACAGAGGTGTGAAGTATGTGGAACAAGCAATATAAAGCAAAAGAGACTGAATAATTTTATGAAGTAATTAATTAACATTACTGTTTATGTATATAAATCTATCTTCATGAATGATAAGAAAGCCATACATTGAGAGTGTCTTTGAAATAAAATATATTAGCTTTTGATATTTCTAAAAATTGTTCAACTGTCTTTAACCCAAATGCATGGCTAAAATTCTCACAATCTACTGTTCTTTCCATATGGATGTTATTTTATGAAGTTAGCTGTGTTGTTATCATTCCTCCAAAGTTTCCTAATTATCTGTTATAGAAAGCTCAACAACTGAACATAGAAATTATTTTGAAAGATGAAGTGAAACTTCAGTCCAATCAACCATATGTTGTTCTATAGAAGAAAGTATCAGCAAATTTCAAAACATTAAATTCAGATTTTTATGTTACTATAATATAATATAACTGTAATTTAGAAAGCTAAAACCTCAAAGGGCTCAGAAATGGAATCATATAATTTACAATATCCCAAATGGAAAACTATCACAATACAAAGTATTGAAAAATAAAGTCTAAAATATTGCAATAATTAAGATAGATATTAAGCAACAAAGATTGTAGAATGTTGCTAAGTCAATGAATAAAGTGTTGATTACTCAGTGAATTGTGTAGGTGCTAACTTCAGCAATATGGTATTGCCACAAGTTTATGGAGAACAAGCAGTAGCCTTGACAATAGCTTGGGTTGTTTGGAGAACGCAATAAGACATGCTTGTCTGACAAGTTGATAGGATTTATCTTATTCCAGAACTAGAAAGTTCATTTAGTGACTAGACATGTACAGTTGAGACTCTTTCACCTGGTATTTACTGAATCCTTTAGACAGCATTCATATATGCTTATACTATTGGACATTTCTGCTGGAGATGGTAGTGCCTACATAGAGCCTTAAACTCTAAGTGTTACTGTTTTAGGTAGGGTAAGGTAATCTGTATGCTAACAAAGAAAACAGGTAAACAAACTAACTAAAAAACCCCTTCGAACTAGTAGTGAATGCGCTACAAGATCTGCTGGTGCAGGAGTGGCCCAAAGCTTGTGGCAGTAAGTGTTTTATTAAATTTAAGTTCCACTTAATAGCAGGGACAATATCCCTGACTCTACTAAAGTGGCCAAGAATTCGAGACTATGTAGGCCAGGAACCTAGGGGAAAATCAAATATTAGTCTTCTATTAATGAAAAATAGCACTAAAATGCCCCCCTAACAACATTCTGCTGTATTCAGAGATCAGTCTTTTGCTCAACAATCATCAGAAAAGCTATCTTCTGTAATAGCTGAGACCAAATAGAGAGATTCACAACTAGGCAATGGAGAGACAGTGAGAGAACTTGGAAAACTCAGTCATAAATGGTAGCCCTGAAGAAGTAGGCAGAAAGATCGTAAGAACCAGAGGGAGTTGAGGAAACAAGAAAACAAGGCCTTCTAGACACAGAAGAACCCACAGAGTCAACGGTACCATGCAGTGGACATTCATAGGTCTCGCACTGAGAAGTAATGCAGAGACAAGCTCCCATCCCTAACTCAGGATCTATCTCTAGCTGATAACTATTTAAAAAAGAAACTTAAATTTTTTTCCCAATGGTGTCTCATTCCATATGCAATCCACTCGTAAAGGCAGGGCCCATGCCCAGAAATTAATTTCCAACAAAAAACAAATGAATGCACATCTTTTGGCGGTTCTTCGTCTCATAATCCTTCCTCAGGAGTCTTGTGCTCTGTTGGTTTTATTTTATTTTTAACTTGCAGGCTCTTTGCATGATTTTAGATTCGCTATTTTTGTATTTTTGTGGGATTTCTCTGTGTGTGAATCTATGTGTCTCTTTCCGTGTTTCTTGAGCTTTTCCTTTGGCCCTTTTAAATCTACTTGTTGTTTCTGCTGTTGCAGTCTTCTGATGTAGTCTCTATGAAGCCTGTTTGTTTTTTAAGGACAGATAGAAAGAGCATAGGTTTGGGTGGAGGTGGATATTGTAGGAAGTGGGAGATGGAAAACCATGACCAGAAAATATTGTACAAAAAAACAATATTCAAAAAGAGAACCAGGAAAAGGTCAACTGTTTAATATGTGTACAAGATAAATTGTACCTACTATGTATTTTCCTATTCTAAAGGAGGAGAACCATATTTAACATTTTAAAATATTCTAGTATGACCAAGAATCGAAAGAGAGATAGACTTTAAATTTTACATATATCATAGTTCTACATCCAAGTTACATTTTAAATAAAGTAACAGTTATGAGAAAACATTCTATTGAAGGAGTGAATTTTCATTCATTTCTGGGCAATAAAACAATCTATAATCTGATATTCCTTCTATTCCCTTTATAAAGATTATGGTAAGATCTGTAGAGATGGCTCAGCAATCTCTCTTTATAGATCTATCATCCATCATCTATCTATCTATCTATCTATCTATCATCGATCATTTATCTATCTATCATCTATCATCTATCTGCCACCTATCTTTATCTATCTATCATTTATCTATCTATAAATATAGATAGATATATGTAGTAATGAATCTTAAAAATCATATTTAAAATATTCACTACAAAAGGCACAAATAGAAAAATATATAAAAGTAGTAACTTAAAAATTTGTAAGTATATTTATCAGAAACATGTTCAGATATTTGTACAGGAAACCACCAGGTGAAAGTTATTTGTATTTAACATATCTGAAAGTGATTGATTATCAAAATTCTTCAAAAACAAAAACTGCTAAACAGTGATGTAACTTTGTGCTAGTAAGTTCTGAAGAACAAGAAAGTTAAATTAGTGATGAACGTGCACAAAGACGTCGACGTCATTATTCCCTAAAAGTTAATATAATGAAAAGGAACTGACTCTAACAAAATGCTAAAAATGTGAACTGGCTTTACTTTTTTCATTAATAGTTTCGGAATTTTATAAATGATTCATTGAAATAAAACTGTTGACATTTGCAATAGGAACCTGTGTTGTTTCTGTATGACCCATATTTCTAATTTTCAAAAGCAAAATAAATTTTGATGCTTATTTAATGACTTATTCAAAATGTTTATAAAATATTTATTGAAAAAAGTTCCATTTTGAAATTTAACCTCTACCCCTAGTCGCATATATGTTCATACAAAGCTGTATTTTATAAAAACAAAACTATGACCTATACCTACATTCTACAAGCTTATTTAATATTGAATTTGTAAGGGGGTAACAACATTTTTTAGTTGTTTCTTTAAATTCTCCTAGTTCTACAGTCCAAGTTATATTTTCAAATAAAGTAACTGAATTACGAAAGAATAATCTATTGGAGGGGTGAATTTTCATTCAACTGTTGATAATTAAATCATCTAGAATTTGATGTTTCTTCTTTTCCCTTGTTTAAAGGATTTGGTAGGACCTGAAGAGCAGCTCAGCAATTAAGATAAGTTACTGCCCTTGCTAATGGCCCATGGTTTGCTCCCAGTACACTTGTGGTGGCTCTTAAACATCTGTAACTCCAGGCCTAGAAGATCAGTGTCCAATTCTGCCTCCTCTAGCACCAGCAAAATAAGTACACATAAATACAATGAGGCAACCCATTCATATAGATAATATAAATAAACCTTTAAAAAAAAAAAGAAAGGCAGTGTTATGAGCAGCATTGCAGATCTATTTGGGTCCTGTAGTCAGTGCAGTTGGTGCAGTGCATTTCATGGAGGTTGGACACAGTTTTCCTAAGCAGAACAATTCAGTGACGACAACCCAAGGGAAGCCATTTTGAATCAATCAGCTTGGAGAGGATTTTGTGCCCGAATAGTTGAGTTGAACCATGCAGTAAGTTCAGAAAAAAAAAAAAAAAAAGCTAGAAAAAGTAAGCTTATTCAGCAGTAAATCTTGAATGCTGAAGACATTCTAGGCCTAGGTTAGCAGATGAAGGATGAAAGCTGGAGCCTTCTAGTTCTTGTCTTGTAGATGATCAGATTGTATGAAGGCTAGAAGCTCCCTGGCCTAGGCCTACGGATAGTTAGATAGCAATGTTCTGTGCTCTGTTCAAACCATGTATTTGTAACATTGGGGAATGGCTGTCATACCATCATCTGAAGAAATAAAAATGACATTTAAAGGATACAAAGATGCTAAAAAGGAAATTACAAATTAACTAAATATAGAATAAAAGGGTAATTTTAAGCATTTACCCCATAAATTGAAATTATCAAAATAACTTTTATCTAGAAATTTGGAATATATCTTCTCTGAGTAAGCAATATAAATATACAATCAAGTAGACAAAATGCTCCAAAATGGCTTGATAAGATTTTTTTTGCCTCTTTTCCTAATTATATGTTTGATTCACAACTTTTATTATGTGCATGTTAAAATGCAGACATATGTATTCAAACAATAAAATTATAAAAGGATACATCAGTATAACAAAAATATCTTTTGTAAACTGTAATTATTTTTCATAATTTCTCTTTATAAAATTTTTAACATACAATAACTGCTTAAGCCAGAAGCTTAAACCAGAAGGAAAAATTAATGCATAGACTCATTTGTTTAATGGTTACTTATAATTTATTGCTCTGTGCAATACCCTTGATTAGGATTTTTGTCAGAATCCTTTTTTAGTAAAATGTATACAATTAACTAAAAATCTAAATTCATAGATAAAAATTGCTTTCATTCTTTACTAGAATTTTTTGTGTTGTTTACACTTATTTTAAGTAAATCAAATAGGAAAGATTCCTCGGATTATTATATAAAAAAGAACGGTGCAATCATATATCATTAAACTTTGAAATTTAGCTACTTATGTATTTTTTTGAAAAAATACAAGTAATGATTGCTCAGGAAAAACAATGTAAAAACAAAAATATCAGGCAATCTTCTTGTTATTTATGACTCTGGATTGCCTGTTGAACATGAGTACAATGCTGCTATGAACAAAGTTGAGCAAATGTCCTTGTTGTATGCTGATGCATCTTTCAAGTATATGCCCAGCAGTGGTATAGCTGGATCTCGAGGTAGAACTATTCATACAGTATATCTTATTTATCGTTTTCCCTTCCTCTAATCCTCCCAGTTTCTACCCACCTCCTTACTTTTCTTGATCCACTCCCTTTCTGTAACTCATTAGAAAAAACAAGTTTCTAGGAGATAACAACTAAACATGACAAAAGGAAATATAAGATAGTGCAAAACCTATTATAATGAAGTTGGACACTGTAACCCAACAGAAAAATAACAAATCAGGGACAAAAGTTTGAACCCCACTTTGTATTGCAGTCAGGGTTTCCATAAAAATAGAAACTAATAGTTATAGTATATATCTAGGACTTGATGGAGATCCATGTAGGTCCTGTGTTTGCTATATCAGTTTCTGTGGGCTCCTAAGTGCTTTGCTTAGTTGGATTCAAAGGGCATTGTTCTCCTGCTATCTTCTATCCCTTCTGCATCTTACAGGGTTTTCTCTGGCCTCTTCTTTCATGGGATTCTTTTATGTCAGATGTGTTCACATCTGAGCAGATCTGAAGGAAGCTACTGGAATGATAATTGGATAAGGCACTAGTCTTGAGAGTACAGAATAACATTAGGAGTCACTTTATTGTGAATATTTTTTAGACCAGTATTGCTTAGTTTTACCATATATCTCTTGGCTATCTAATCTCTTTCTATTGTAAATTTTGTCTCATTTGAGGATTGTAAACATTTCATTCCCCCCACAAAAACAAATGATCATAATTAACAAAATGCTTTCCTGAACCTGGAGTTGTGAACTCCAACTGCCTGACTCTGTTCTCTCTCTGTCTCTCTCTCTCTCTGTCTCCCCCTCTCTCTTTCTCTCTCTCTCCTCTCTCTCTCTCTTTCTCTCTCTCCTCTCTCTTCTCTCTTCTTTCTCTCTTTCTCTCTCTCTCCCCCTCTGTCCTCTCTCCTCCCTCTCTCTCTCTCCTCTCTCTTCTCTCTCTTTCTCTCTCTCTCTTCCTTTTCTTCTTTCTCTCTTGTTGCAGGATATTTCGTCCCATTATGAATTCTGAGATTATGTACAGTCAAACCTATTTCTAGTTGTGTGTCTCAACCCTAGCCCACACCTTTTATCCAAGAGCTTTAATAACTAGATTAAATAAAATTAACCCTAAATCAGAAGGCAAAGCAACCAAACAGTTTGCAGGAATGGAACATAGAAATACAGAGACTGTGAAAGGAAGTCCAGAGGATAGATAGAGTGATACACAGGAAGTAGAAAAGAGGAAGATTCAGGTTGCAAGGATTTTAAAGCAGTTGGAAGAGGATAAGGAAAGAAGAAGAAGAAGAAGAAGAAGAAGAAGAAGAAGAAGAAGAAGAAGAAGAAGAAGAAGAAGAAGAAGAAGAAGAAGAAGAATTTATTGTTATTATTATTTAGAGGCCTTTTCCTTCTAATACTTTTGCTGAGTAGGAAGAACAGTTGCATGCTTTCTCTGTCTCTTTGAGAAAGAAGGCTTTCACTCTAACATACAGCTCTTGAGTTTTGTTGGTAAATCTGAATGATTCATTTTTTAAAAAGAAATTATGGTTTATTAGGGACTTGCAATGTCAGAGAGTTAGAGTCGGTGACCCTCATCGAGGGAAGCATGGCAACAAGCAGGTAGGCATGACTCCAGAGCAGTAACTGAGAGCTTATATCCCAATTCACAAACAGGAAGTAGAGAGTTAATTGGAAATGATATGGACTTTTGAAACCTCAAAGTCTATGGTGAAAGACAGACCTCCTCCAACAAGATTATACCACTTAGTGCTTTCCTCCAAACAGTCCGCCAACTGAGGAGCAAGTGTTAAAATAAAAGTCTATGAGAGCCAATCTGATTCAAACTACAACAACCCAAATTAAAAAAAAAATGTTATTCAAGACAAACAGCTTGCAGGACAGAGATGGTGTTCAGGATCACATGACTCTTCTTTGTCACCTAGTGAAGACATAATCTCCCTAATTTTGGGGCCTTTTGCTTTTCATCAATATCCACTGTAAAGAAAGTTCAGAGAGATGACTTGAATTATGCTTCTTCCCCTGAATGAAAGGGCTTTATGAAGAAAGCCTTACCTTGTTTCTGAAGTCTAAAAGGTTTCTGGTTGCTGTGCCGGTCAGAAAGAGCTGTTGGCAACTCAGGTGTTAAAAAGAATCAGGGAAGAACTCAAGAAGAGAGGTATGTGGGTGGGGGGACGCACATTGGACAGACAAGGACAGTTTATAAGAGAAAACTCACAGAGGCATTTCAGTTATATTCTGTCACTTAGCTTAAGAGAGATAGTGAGTGTATGGAGGCACAATTCAGTGAAGAACTCTAGCCTAGCATCCTAAGATACTGGGTTACCTCTTCTCTCTAATATTTTGTTTATGTATACCATATCTTTCTTTCTTTTCCCAATTTTTATTTTTTATGCTTAATTATATAATGATATAATCTCATGAAGAGATTATCTTTATTCAAGTTTTTAAAGTTATCACACATCACAAGACAATACTTATACTCTACAACTTATATTTAATAACATGTCTTCTCATCAACAGAGACTTTATTTTATAACAGAGTTTGTCACATAAAGGTTCAGTGTTTTTAACTGTAAACAAAATTCACTTAAAAACAGTCACGTCCACTTATTTACATATTTTGATGATCCTTTTCACTTTGTGGCAGCAGAGTTAAGTAGCTGTGACAAGACCTTATGGTGACGAAAACCTAGAAAACTCATCATCCATCCTCTAAAACTTTAGCCAATTTTTCTTTTATAAAATCAGTGATGCTTTTATACTATCAAATCACTTAATACTACCTTTGCTTTGACTGCCATGCAACACTGTAGCTTTTCTCAAGGAATGAATGTTGTTATTATAATATTAGAATTTTAAATTGTTCCTAATGTAGTTCATGTTGTTGACAAATTGTCTCATGTGAAATATGCCAAATATTTAAAATTAAACAATGCAAAGTTCTTGGTTTTCTCTAGATCACTGATATGGAAATGGTATGTCTGCATTTTCTTATGATGTGGTGCACTTCTTAAAGTATTTCTTAGTTTTAATTATTTTTAATAGGGCATCTTCATTAGTGTAAACCTTCACTGTTCAGGGGAAAGAATATAAGAAACAAAGAACAGGGAGAAATGTTTGAAATGCTGTCTTTTGTTCATGATACTTCTATATCATTTACAAATTCACAAATATTGTAGTTACCTAAATAAAACTTCTAAAAGAATTAACCACTTAAAATTCCTGCCCATTATTTTCCATTTCTATTTCCAGGTTGGGTACGTTCCTTTGAGTTGTTGACCAAGCGTGTCACAAACCAGTCATACCATTTAAGCTATTGATATTTTTTTCTTAGTTATCTACAAGAATTTCATGGTAAATTCTATTTCTAAAGATAGTTCAGTCTTTGATGGTATGACAAGAAGACTCAAATTTTACATACTAGGAAGCTTCCTCTCAGCTAGTTAGGTCTCATGGCACTAGTTGCACATGTGATGTTCAGAGGGCTGCGAGGAATTACAAGTGTGTGCCACCATGCCTGGCTGGTCTTTTTAAAATTAGGACACAGATTGTATATTTTCCACTGATTTACTAAATAGAATTAAAATTAATAATAATAATAATAATAATAATAATAATAATAATAATAATTTGGTTCTTAAATTGAGCTTAAGCATGAATGTGTTCTTTTGATGGCATGCTTTTGCTCATTTTGTAAATTGTCTAAAACTTTTAAATAATAAAATAATTGACAATTCTGAATATAAATAAGCCAGTGTATTGACTAATGTTTCCCAGGTGGAAAATATTAGTAGCACAGTAGCCTAAGAGGTTAAAGCAGATACATACAAGGCAAGTTAGTGTATGTGAAATTATGGGTTTCGTAATGATTTATATACTTTATATATAATTTTATACATTTTCTTTTTACTACAAAGGAAATTTTTATATATTTATGTATTTTGTGGCTATCATGAACAAAATCAACAATATTGTTATTAACAATAGAAGACAATGAAAAGCCAATCTATCTTTAGAAACGTTATTGCAACTTTACTTTTTGTGATTTGTAAAGGCCATTTGTTATCACTATATTGACTATACTCTGTGATTACTATTACATATTCATGACTTTTTATTACATTCTCCAATGTGTGTAAACATGATCTGTTTTCTTACTGTAGAAGATGTACTGTGCATACTTTAGAACTCCAGATGTTACCAAAATTTGGGAGTATGATGACAGCATGACTGACATAGATAGAGATTCAAAGATATCATTAAAATGTGTACTTTCATAATAAGGACAAAACCTTTGCTTGATGTCCACTCAGAAATGTCCAATATCTCCTAAAAGCATTTCCAAATAAAGACATATATTAAAGGCACAAAAGAAAAGTCACAGAAAAAGGATTTATCCAAAAATAAAAATCAAAACAAAAATGGGATGGATGATCTGTCAACTAATAAGGTTCTCATTATTCCTTAGGAACATAAGATCATGCTTCACTAAGATTTTTTTTTGTACTACTAGGTTTTCTGGGAAAAAACACTTATTAAAAATGTTAAAATACCATATTCTGCAGGTCTCTGAGGTTTTTGGAGACCATATCTAACTATCCTACCTTATATTGCTATAGAATAATATCGATCTGCCACACCTAAGATGTATATTTCTGTGATAAAAAATAGACTAGTGATTGACATGACCATGATTTGAGCAGGTAACACTTAATTTGTATAACTTATTTATCCTAAAACAGCCTGCTCCTCTCAAGTCTCTGATGGAGTTGAAGACCAGGTAGCTTAGTTTTACAATGAAGCTTAGTTGTTTAGGGGTTGAGATATTTTTAAGTCTAGATAGATGTTTTAAGTTGATAATGAAAAGATGTGATGGAGATGTATTTAAACTCAGAATTTTAGATGCACCAACATAAGAAAGATGTCTTCTTCAAGGCTGTCAAATACAAATAGCCAAAACACTAAGAATCTAACATTTATATAATTCCTGATTGTTTCATGGTTGTTCTTTTTATTGATATTTTATTGTATATGCATGTAATAATATAAATGTAAAATAAAAAGGAAAAAAGAAAATACTAAAATATCAATATTCTTTATCATAGGAGAAAGCAAGACAAAATAATAAAATTTGATTCTACTAGTATGAAAATAAATGTGTTCCTATAGATCAGGTTCTTATGGAATAAAAAGAAAGATAAGTGTAACTCATGACAATAAAGCAATGAACAGATTCAGGCCTCTTGCAATTGTAATCAGTGGGATGCCAGTTATTTTCCAAGAAAAACACTCTAAGTGGACAACACAAATGAAGTCTAGGATGAACTATTGTTATTTTATGATCATAATTCCTTGCATGACTCAGTTACTAGGTAATACGTACCTTATTCTTATAAATATCAAATACGTGAGTTATAATTTTAAAAAGAAATTTTACTCAAAGTCCTGGGTATTTGGATACTGATCCCTAAGCGTTCTGAAAAACTTAGGAGGTTCAGCCTTGGTTCTTGAATTATGTTACAGGGGAGAGGATGTGAGAGTTAAAACGTTTGCAATATCCTGTTTGTTCTTTGTGCTACACATTTGCAGATGATGATTTGAGCTCTCACATTGCTGTTCCTGCCACTATTCCCAATGGTTGAGGCCATGCTTCTCTGGCAGATACTCATTTATTTTTATGTAAAATATATTTTACATACAGTATATTTTGATTATGGTTTTCCCTCCCTCTCTTCTACTCAGATCCTCCTTATGTCCCCATCAAACCACACCATATCTCTCTCTTATTAGAATACTGGTTTCTAAAAAGTAATAAAATCATATGTTATAAAATAAAAACAGAAAATAGTAGCAGTGAAAAGCAAAAAGAAACTTGTAAATAAAAAGGGGGCGTCAAAGAAAAGCACAAGGAATATAAACAGATGCTAAGAGTCTTATCCTTGTACAATATCAAACCAATTAAACTTTTTTTTCTATAAGTCCCCACAGTCATTGTATTTTTGTCACAACTGCAGAATGAAACCAGTATGAAATTGGTATCAGAGGTGAATGTGGACCAAAGCTATAGATTTAGTTTTAAATAATGCAGAAATTTACCAAATTGAGAAAACATACATGGTATAAACAAAAATGAGATTCATCATTTCTTCTAATCTTTATTTTCTTTTTATATTGCTTAATTAAACATAGAGAATATGTACAGTTTGACAAAAGGTTATGGTAAAACATAGTCAGACATTATCCTAAATATTCTTTTTAATAATTTGTTATTTTGCTTCAGTTTAATCTTTTCATAATTTTTGAGTTAGTAATAATAATATCAAGCATATTGACATACCTTTTAATAATATCTTTACGTAACAGCATAATTCAAGTATTTAAAAACTGTTTACTAGTATTTAAATATGTTCCATAATTGATATTTTCTATTAAAGAAATAAAAAATTCTTTCACTAATCAGCAGTAACTAAGAAATCCTCACACAAAATATAAAAAGCATTCAGTATTGTGACAAGGATGATTGTTTTAGAAAACTTAAGGCAAGCTTCTGAGTATCTTCTTGATATTGTACTGAGTTCATTCATTTATTAGTACATTTATTTAATTTATTTTTCTGAAATACCTCCTTGGAAAAGTTTTCAGTACTGATAGTAGCAATAAGACATTCCCACCATTAATAATCACAAAATCCACTTGTTTGGTAAAAGCCTCTCATGCAACACCATTTCCTGAATAAAACAACCTTTGTGCTTGAAACAAGAATCTAGTGAGGTTAGTTGATTCAAAATGGAACACCTCCTTAAAAATGATTGCTCATAGGAGTGTGTTCTCAGATAATGTAGCCATTGTTTCCTCCACCCAGTCCACTGGTTATATTTGCTCATTTAATTTTTTTTTATATTTGCCCATTTATCTACGCTGTTTTTAGGGAAAAAGTCTGATATTTTTCCAAATGATAGAATCACATAAAATTACTATATGCATCATAGTAGTTATGAGTAAGAAGTACTTATAGCTTTATTTATAGTTGTACTTATACATGCTTCCATGTATAGTCTAAATAATCATATTTTAATTAGTTTCATTAAATATGCTTTATTTCAGTGGGCTTAGTGTGCACACACATCTCTCTCTCCCTCCCTCCCTCCCTCTCTCTCTCTCTCTCTCTCTCTCTCTCTCTCTCTCTCTCTCTCTCTCTCTGTCTGTCTCTATGTATGTATGTATGTACTCTCTTTTGGTTATTGTGGACACAATAATGAAACCACTCTATGCCTGAAGCTAGATGCCATTCTAAATTCTTTCAAGAATGCTTTCCTCCTGTACATTGTAGGTGTTCAAATAAAATTTATGGTAAATCAGTTAAAGCACCAACACTGTCACAGAGACAGTAAAATAATATTAGACTGCAAAATGCTTGTTCTGAGAGAAATTGAAGAAATATATCTTCATGTTCTTTTGTTTTCACATAAAGATATAATCTTCTCGTCTCTGGTGGTGGTTATTATTTGTCGTGCCAACTGAAACATTTGTTTAGCATGGTAATCTAATGGGATAAAGAGAAGCCATTAAAACAAACAGTATATTTTTGTTAAGATGCAAAAGAAGCCATAGAGAAGCACTTCAAAATGTGAGATAACTGAAGCTTCAACTAAACAAACTGTGTCGGGGTCTCAGGGGGGATGCCTGTTCAAATGAAATATTCATGGCACTATGTACAGAATATCTTTTTTTTTTTTTTTTTTTTTCTTTTCAGTTTGTTTGTATATATAATAATGAACGGTAGAAATTTTTTTTTCCAAAGTCAAATTAACATAAATTATAAGATGTTAACAATGAAAGGATTAAAAAGCTTGAGTATTTAGGATGTTTCAAATTCTTACTCTTAGGCCAATGTAATTTTTGATAATACTGATTCAGTCCACCACTAATGTGTTTAGTTCTATGTGTAGTTACACTGACATCCATATCTGTGTCACTAATGCACTCTAATGAGTAAGGGTAACCTCTATGAATTCTTCATTGTTTCCAGGAAGTTGACAACCTTAGACAACTAGGGAGGGCTATGAGAAATTATACAATAGGATTTAAAAGCCTAGTTACTAGCGACTGCTTTTAGTTGATGTCATACAGACAGACTTGCCTACACTGGAGAGTATATTTATTTTCTCCTTTGCTTTCATACCTGCTTAAATAACCCTTGACAACTTTCGTGTTGTATCTGTGCTCAGTGTGAATTATTTTCATTTGAGAACCTAGAGTGCCACATATTGGATTTAACAAATTAAAATATTATTTTCTGTTTGAATAAAAAGTAAATCCTCCAATATAGGCATCACATATTCTTCTTAAGGAAAAATATATATTATTGATGCAATATGCATAAACCAGAACTTAACCAGTACTGTGTGTGTGTGGTCTGTTTCTTTGAATAAGTAGATGCTTATTAATGAGCAGTCTTTACCAAAATACATTGCATTACATAAAGGGATATGTATAAAGGCACATCAACCCATAATATTGAGAACTTTACTATGGGGAGGGCAAATTTGCCCTGAATGTATGTGTTCCTCAGGGGAAGGTTATGAGAGCATGAAGATCCTTAATAGTATCCCTAGAGTCTCATCTTCCTTTTATGATATCTCCTAATAAGCTAGGGCCTTCTTAGACATCTTTCCATGTTCCTGACTTTGAAAGTTTTAAAACCAACACTTATTTTCATCATAGCATCATACATCATATGCAAAGATGTCTGGCTGGCATGTAGACTTTGATTATTCTGTGGGTATGATATGTTTAAGACACATGTGGAAAATGTACCATCATGTGTGTGTTCCATATTTTCTTAATAATAAAAGACATATTTACAAATATAATTTTGTCCAAATGATTAATTGACTATATTCTCATTTGCTCTCTTTTCTTCTATTTCATTCCCTCTTCTCTTTTCCCTGCCCCTCTCTGTCTTGACCCATGCCTCCCTGCTCTGCCCTACCATGCCATACATTCCTTTCTTTCTTCCTCTCTTGAATTGGAAACCGAGGCTCCTTCTGTTAATCAGCACTGTTTGGAACTTTCTGCATGGATCAGATTTGTCCCAAACTCTCATCAGTCGACATGCCTTCGTCTCATTAATACTGAGATAACAAGAATAAGCCAATGTGCTGCTAGTTTTATTTCAACTTGACACACAACTAGAGTTATCTGAAAACAGGGAATCTCAATATCAACTGAGAAATGCCTCTGTAAGATCTGGCTGTAAGTCATTTTCTTCCCATATTTTTATTAAACATTTTTATTTTAGTACATATACATTTATATTGTTGCACTTATGTACAATAAACTACCTATAGCAAGAAAAACAATGACACAATCAAGAATTACATAAATGTTACATTCTTAGTGTTTTAGCTATTTGTATTGGACAGCCTTGAAGAAAACATCTTTCCTATTTGGTGCCTCTAAAATTCTGAATGTAAATCATTATCTATTATATCTCATCATTATCAACTTAAAACATCTATCTAGACCTAAAAACATCTTAGCCCCTAAACAACTAAGCTTTATTGGAAAACTAACTACCTGGTCCTCAACCTTATCATAGATTTGATAAGGAATAAAATTGATAACCTGAATATACCAGGAGTGCACATTAGTAGCTTTCCAAATGAGAATATGTCAGAGACAGTTTGTCACCTGAATAGTCTCTGATGCTTTTGAAGACCTTGGCTAACTATTTTACCTTACCTTTCTATAGGATCATATCTCTATGTTGTACCTAAGATGTATATTCTTGTGATAAAAATGGACTAGTAAGTTGACCATGATGTGAACAGCTAACAATTAACTTTTAAAACTTATTTTCCTAAACAGCCTGCAATAGCACTTTCAAAGTACTGGAAGTAAACCTTGTATTATAACTGAGTTATATGGATACAATAATTCATATTAGACTAGAAATATATCTAATATATGTGAAGAATAATCTTATATTTGAATTCTTTACCACTGTATCTAGAACTAAACTCATTCTGCATCTATATACAAAATTCTATACCAGTTAATTAAATATAACCTTGTGAGTGACAACTGAGACATTAAGTTGAGGAGTAGATTCATTAATCTATTTTTTTGGTTCTATCTTCCCTATATATTTCTTTATCACCCTTCTTTCTTTTCAACCCCTATCTCCAAACCTCAGCGTGGAAGATAAAGGAAAAGAGAGACATCACTGAGTCTAACTTTGTTTTCTCTTTAAATTAGAACAATAATAACCTATAACCAACTCCCATTGAAAATAATCCCTATAGCTCAAGACAGCAGCAAAAAAAAAAAAAAAAAAAAAAAAAAAAAAAAAAAAAAAAAAAAGCCAAACCTACCTGACCTCCATTTTAGGAAATATGGCATTGATCTCTTAAAGGTTTCTTCAGGCTTATTTGGCACAAATAATACCCTTGTGGGGGCCCAATTAAAATGGGATGAATGGTTATACAAGATAGGAAAGCATTTGTGGTCCAGTGTCTAAATGTTGAGAAATTCCAGGCTTCAGTAGAGTCCTGTGTGGGAGAGTCTGAAATGCTGGACCAATTGGGATTATAAGCTTTCTTCTAAAGTGTACAGGAGCTGTCTTTTTCTGATGAGGAACAGCAACGGAAGCACTTGGTGCTAGAACATGAAGGATATAGGATGTCAATGTCCAGTATGCTACGAATGAATCCTGTCAGGTCAGACCCAGTGTCAGTGCCCAGTTCTTTTGTTCTGAAAACATATAATTTCTCACAAGCATTATACAGTCCTAAAATAGAAAAAAAAATGTATCAGGTGTGCATGATGCACAGAACAATTGAGGCTGGTTTTCTGCTCTTTGTATGATCAGAAAAAAATCTGTAAGTCTTCATTGATGCCATATGAAGAATGGCATCTAATAATAATTCATAGAGGCTTTTAATCAACAATAAGCATTGTCTATGCATAGACATTCATGTTTCAGCCTGTCTCAGGGCTATTCCCATATAGTGGGATTAGCAATAAAAATTACCTGCAGTTTAAATTCTTCACATTCTGATTGTATCCCCTTCCCTCATCTGATCCTCCCTCCCTCCTTCATCCCATCTCCCTTACCCCCCTACTCCTCAGAGAGGGGAGACCTCCTCCCCTAACATCTCACCTCAGTCTATCAAGTTTCATCTATACTGCCTGTAACCAGAGTATATCTCCAAAGTAGCATCTACTCTCCACATTGTGGGACTGACAAGGAGACTGTACTGTTACATCTGAGCAGAGGGTCTAGGTCCACATCATACATGGTCCTTGCTTGATGGTTCAGTCTCTATTATAGTGTAGTTATCCTGTATTATGTGGTTAAATATCCACTATGAGTGAGTATATATTGTGTGTGTGTTTCTGGGTCTGAGTAACCTCACTCAGGATGAAAATTTCTAGTTCCATCTATTTGCCTGCATATTTCAAGATTTCCTTGTTTTTAATACATGAATAATATTCAATTGTGTAAATGTACCACAGTTTCTTTATTCATTCTTTAGTTGAGGAACATCTAGGTTGTTTCCAAATTCTAGGTATTATGAATGAAGCTGCTATGAGCATACTTGCCCCAGTGTCCTTGTTGTATGGTGGAACATCTTTCAGGTATATTGCCAGGAGTGGTATAGCTGGGTCTTGTGGTAGAATCATTCCCAATTTCCTGAGAAAGCTCCATATTGATTTCTGTATTGATAGTACAAGTCTGCATTCCCACTAGCAATGGAGAAGCATTCCTCTTTCTCCACATTCTTGCAGCATGTGCTGTCACCTCAGTTTTTGATCTTAAGCATTCAGATAAATATAAGATAGAATCTCAGAGTCATTTTGAGATGCATTTCTCTGATAACTAAGCACATTGAACATTTCTATAGGTGTTTCTCACCCATGCAATATTTGTCTGTTGAGAATACTGTTTACATCTGTACCCCATTTTAAAATCCCATGATTTGTTTTTGTGGTGTTTAATTTCTTGAGTTCTTTTCATATTTTGGATATTAGCTTTTTGTCAGATGTAGGGTTGGTGAAGGTCTTTTCCCAGTCTGTAGGGTGTCATTTTGTTCTGTTGTCAGTGTCCTTCACCTTACAGAAGCCTTTCAGTTACATAAGGTCCCATTTGTTAATGGTTGATCCTAGGGCTTGAGCTGTTGGTTTATCAAGGTTCTTCCCCACTTTTTCTTTTAACAGATGTAGTGTGTCTGATTTTATGTTGAGGGCTTTAATCTATTTGGACTTCAGTTTTGTGCAGGGTGATAGATAAGGATTTTTTTTTTCATTTTTCTACATGGAGCCATCCAGTTAGACCAGCACTATTTGTTAAAGATGCTATCTTTTCTTCATTTTATGGATTTGGCTTCTTTGTCAAATGTCAAGTGCCCATAGATATATGAGTTCATTTCTGGGTCTTCAATTCAATTTCATTGATCAACGAGCCTACTGCTATGCCACTACCATGCTGGTTTTATTGCTGTTGCTCTATAGTATAGCTTGAGATCCAGAATGGAGATCCTTGAAAAGATCTTTTATTGTACAGGATTGTTTTAGCTATTGTGGGTTTTTTGTTTGTTTGTTTCTCCATATGAAGTTGAGAATTGATTTTTGAATGCTGGTAAAAAATTGTGTGGGTAATTTGATGGGAATTGTATTGAATCTGTATATTGCTTTTGGTAAGATGTCCATTTTTACTATGTTGATTCTCCCAATTCACAAGCATAAGAGTTTTTTCCATCTTCTGAAATCTTCAAATTCTTTCTACAGACATTTGAATTCTTTTCATACATATCTTTCAATTTCTTCATTAGAGGTCCACCAAGATATTTTATATTATTTGTGTCTATAGTGAAGGATGTAGTTTCCCTAACTTCTTTCTCAGCCTGTTTGTCACTTGTATTCTGGAAGGCTATTGATTTTTTTGAAGTTGATTTTGTATCCAGCGACTTTGCTGAAGGTGTTTGTCAGCTGTATGTGTTCCTTGATAGAATTTTTTAGTCCACTTATGTAAACTATTACATCATCCATGGATAGTGATAGTTTGACTTCTTCCTTTCTCCTTGATCTCCATTCGTTGTTTTATTGCTCTAGTTTGGACTTCAACTAATATTGAAGAGATAAGGAGAGAATGGACAACCTTGTCTTGTGCCTGATTACACTGGAATTGATTTAAGTTTCTCTCCATTTAGTTTGATGTGGCTACGGGTTTGCTGTATATAGGCTTCATTATATTTAAGTATGTGATAAGGCATTTTCTAAATTAATGATTATCTGGAAAGACCCTAGACTATGGTGGGTGGTTCCATTCTAGGATTGGTAGTCCTGCATTCTATAATAAAGCAGACTGAGCATGAATACTTAGCACTGATTCATGACCTCTGCATCGGCTTCTGCTTCCAAGTTCCAGTCTGATCCGAGTTTCTGTTCTGACTCACTTGAGTCAGAAGTACAAGTCAAATAAAAATTTTCCTTCCCAACTTACATTTTGGTCATGGCATTTCACTGAAGCACTAGGAACTCTAAGACAGGCAGTAAGCATAGCTTGAATTAGTAAGTCCTATATCAAGAAGATGATAAAGTCATGACTTGTGCTCCAAGTTTTTCTATTTTCTCTCTAAAGCAAATCATTTCCAATAAATGAATCATTTTTCCTAATCTCTTTTACACAGTTGTCAGCTGTTGTTTGTTTATGCTTTTTATATATTTGATAGCTAGTTATAAAATTCTTTCATAGCCAACTTTAACTCTTTCAAGATGCTTTTTCTTTTTTTTAAAGAAGCGAATGATAAAAATTAAATTAATAACTATGAAATATCTATAAAATAAAATCACTATTACAAAATATCTCATTATTTTAGAATGGCTTTCATAAACTTCACTGTAAAAAAGAAAGACAATTGTAGAAACGATACCAAAATATATTATAATACCTTGGAATGCATTGCTAACATACAATTATTTGCTGTACTGAACAAAATTGATTATTTATACAAATATTAATTTACACATTTTACTTAAGGTTGTTTTAAATATATAAATTAATGCAATTAAATGATAACATTTAATTTATATATTTACTAGCACCTGAAAGGCTCAAAAACAACTATTTAAAACAGTATAGTCATTATAGCAAAGTAGAAGGATCCAGAGGGTCCTAGAAACCTACAAGTAGAACATTATGATAGGCAGATTTGGGCCCAGGGGTCCTGCTCAAACTAAGGCACTAGCCAAGGACAATAAGAGCAGTAAACTTTAAACCCCTATCCAGATCTAGCCAATGGACAGAACATTCTCTACAGTTGAGTGGAGAGTAGGGTATGACTTTCTCACATACTCTGGTGCCTCACATTTGACCATGTCCCCTGGAGGGGGAGACCTGGTGGCATTCAGAGGAAGGATAGCAGGCTACGAAGAAGAGACTTGATACCCTATGAGCATATACAGGGGGAGGAAATCCCCCTCAGGTATGTCCACCTTGAGCTATTATGAAACAAAGATTTTTCTTTCAACAATCCCTCCTCTTTTTTCCTCTCCTCCTCTTTTAGTCTCAATTTATTCCTGTTTATTTTTTGGATGTGCTAATTTTTTCAAATTTATCAATATTAATAATTATTTTGTCTATTGGCTTAGACTTATTTTGAACACATTTTTATTATTCTTTAAAGAGTAGGACCTGTATAACATGTTTGTATGAAGCTGTTATTTAGGCTTTGAACTTTTTAAACCCTTCTTTATTTTGGATTTTTTAATGCTTACACTTCCCTTTCAAAACAAAAACATGTTTGCATCCACTACACTGTTATGATGTATAACATGAAGCAGATTAGAAAAGAGATGTTATGGGCATGGCTATGTACTACAAAATGAGGCTCAAATCAAGGATGTGTGCCAGGCTTCTCTAAACTTTATATTACATGAGGGAAAAAATCGTATGGTACCATAATGTACAGACATTCTTTTTAAATTATGAACATGTAAGTTGTGCTGTTCTCCCCCAAAACTTACATACACCATGATTATTTCCTTTTTAATTCTTCTAGAGAACTAGTGAAGTAGTTAACATTTTATCATAACCATGAAATATACTCTTAATATTTAAATAATGATAAAAATTACTTAAAGATGAAATTGCCACACAATGCATTATAAATTGTAGCTGTGTTGTTAAGTGCTGCATATTTATATGTCCCTGAAGCAGTTAAATTCTCTTTTAAATTTGGATATCAATTATATTTAACTTTTTCTTTACTCATATTAAACAAACAGGACTGGTGGCACACATCTTTTATCCCATTACTTTGTAAGCAGGTAGGTAGATCTCTGTGACTTCAAGGCCAGCCTGGTCTACAAAGCAAGTCCAGAACAGCTAAGGCCACACAGAGAAACCCTGTCTCAAAAAAGAAAAAAAAAGTAAGAATAAGAAGAAAAACTTCTGCTATGTAAACTATCCATGGGGAGTTCTAAGATGGCTTCATATATCACTCACTGTATCTGATCTACTGCACGGAGACCAGGGAGTAGATTGGGAGCCACAAACTGCAAGAACTGGAGAATACTAGGTGAGTGGGGTCCTGCACAGTGCAGAACACAGGCAGGCTTGGCCCCCACCAAATAACAGCCCGCAGAGGATCTGAACACACTCTCCAGACTTTGGAACGGAACCCACCTGCAGACTACAGCTAGTCTCTACAGCTCCGATGCAGTGTGTGTGACGGTGGAACACCAGAGCTCCTGTCCTGGGAAAATCTCAGGAAAACAAGCAAATCTGTCCTCAGACACTCCCACCCAACCCACTCAAGTCCATGGGGAGCCCCGGAGGCTTCCATAGTCTGGGCAGGTCCAGCCGCTGCAGCAGACCAAGACTGCAAAATTGGGCTAATAGAACCCGGCCAGGACAGTCCCAGCAGGGACTCTCACACTCGTGGGAGAAGCTGGACTGCCCTTAGGGTCTGGAAGGGGGTCTGAATTACAGCCACAGCTCAGTGGGACTGAGGCACCAGAGGTGCGCAATCTAGACTGGTCCACTCTCTAGACTGATCCAGGTAGGAACTTGTCTGTGGACTAGGGCTGTCCGAACCTGGACAATTGAACAGAAAAAGCCACAGTCCCCACAGCCCAGTGGTATCTCCTACACACTTGGGAGAGGCTGGATTGCCCCAAGTGGTCAGCACAGAAAATTAGACGGTGGCCCCAAAAACAGCTAGTCTGAATCTCCTCAGTAATGTGAATGTATTCAGGCAGAAGTGTACCCCTGTTGACCTAGTCAGGAGCTTAAAGTATATAACAAATTCTCCTGGAGCAAAACCCAGGTCACCTGCTGATTCCAGAGAACTCCTTGATCCCCACAGGCAAGAGCATGTGACCTATACTCACTCACCCACTACCCACTCTCAAAGACCAGTGAAGGACACCAGAAACTACAACCCAACATCAGAGATGGCAAGATGACTAAAGGACAGAATAAGAAGGAAAACAACAAAAACTAAAATGACTCATCATCTGCAGATCCCAGGTATCCTAAAGAAAGTAACCCTGAGAACTCAAACACAATAGAAATACAAGAAAATGACCATAAATCCTTAGCAATGAAGATGATAATGGAGGTAATGAATAAAGTGTATAATCAAATGCAAGAAGACGCAGCCAAACAGGTGGAAGACATAAAAGAGGCTTATAGAGAGGCACTGGAAAAAAATCAGGAACATACAAGCAACCAGATGAAGTAAATAAATAAAACAGTTCAAGATCTGAAGATGAAAATGGAACCAGCGATAAAAGCACAGAGAGAAGAAAAAAGGGAACTAGAGACTTAAGAGAAGAAAGTAAGTAACATAGAAGTGAGCTTCTCTAACAGAATCCAGGAAATGGAAGAACATATCTTGGGACTAGAGGTTACAATTGTTGAACTCAAAACAACCATCAATGACAATGCTAAATCAGAAAAATTCCTAACACAAAATATCCAAGAAATCAAGAACACCATGAAAAGATGAAACCTGAGAATAATAGGCATTGAAGAAAGAGAAAAGACCCAACTCCAAGGCCCAGAAAATATCTACAACAATATCATAGAAGAAAAATTTCCCAATTTAAAGAAGGAGATGCATATAAACATACAAAAGGCCTACAGAGCAGCAAATAGAATAGACCAGAAAAGAAAATCTTCCTGCCACATAATAATTAAAACACAAACCCTAAGAGACCACAGATGCCAGGCCAGACTACTTTACTCAGCTAAACTATCAATAAACATTGACAGAGAGTACAAATTATTCCATGACAAAAACAAATTCAAGCAATACCTATCCACAAATCCAGCTTTACAGAAATTATTAGACAGAAAACTCCACCAAAAAGAGAAAAGCCACAACCAAAACAACACAGGAAATAGATAACTACACCATCATAAAAACACAACCACACAAACTCTCTACTGTTACCAACATCAAAAATAAGCATCCTAACAGTCACTGGTCATTAATATCTCTCGACATCAGTGGTCTCAGCTCTCCAATAAAAAGACACAGACTAACTGAATGGATGAATAAACAAGATCCAACGTTCTTATGCATTCAATAATGCATCTCATCCACAAAGACAGACATTGTCTCAAAGTAAAAGGCTGGAAAAAATATACCAAGCAAATGGTCACAAGAAGCAAGCTGGTGTAGCTATTTTAATACCTAGCAAAATAGACCCTCAATCAAAATTATTCAAAAGGGATGAGGAAGGACACTTCATACTCATCAAAGGTAAAATCACCTAGGATGACATCACAATTCTGAACATCTATGATCCCAGTACAAGGGGACCCACATTTGTAAAAGAAATATTAAAAAAGCTTAAATCACATCAGTCCCCATGCATTAATAGTGGGAGACTTCAACACCCCACTGAAGGATAAGTCATTGAAACAGAAACTAAGCTGAGAAATAACATCATTAACCAAAGTCATGAATCAAATGGATGTAACAGATGTCTACAGAACTTTTCACCCAAACACAGAGGATTATACCTTCTTCTCAGCACCCCATGGAACCTTCTCCAAAATTGATCACATAGTTAGTCACAAAGGAAACCTCAACGGACACAAGAATATTTAAATAATACCTTGTATGCTATCAGATCACCATAGTCTAAGACTGGACTTCAACAACAACAGAAATAACAAAAAGCCTACACACACATGAGAACTAAACAATTCTCTACTTAATGACACCTGGGTCAGGGAATAAAGAAAGAAAGAACTTAAGGACTTGCTGAAATTCTATGAAAATGAAGAAAAAACATACCCAAATTTATGAGACACATTGAAAGCAGTGCTAAGAGGAAAATTCATAGCACTAAGTGTCTTTATAAAGAAATTGGAAACATCCCAAATAAGCAACCTAATGACATATCTGGAAGTCCTAGAGAAAAAAAGAAGTAGAAACATTCAAGAGGAGTACACATCTGGAAATAAAAAACTAAGAGCTGAAATCAATAAAGTAGAAACAAAGAGAACAATTCAAAGAATCAACAAAACCAGGAGTTGGTACTTTGAGAAAATCAACAAGCTAGACAAGCCATTAGCCAAACTAATGAAAAGGCAGAGAGATACTATCCAAATCAACAAAATCAGAAACAAAAAGGGAGACATAACAACAGACACTGAAGAAATACAAAGAATTGTAAACTATCCACTCTTATACTTTGCTGTGATAAAGCTATAAACTAACTCACATGAAGAAATTAATAAGGTAAGTCATAAGTCCAATTAGAGAGTTGTTGTTTAAACTATGCATACTGCTACTGCATTCTTGCATTTACAGTTATCTCCAAAATAATTTTTTGAAATATTAGCAATACACCATTTAAATGAATTTTCCCTTGATAAAAATTTTATGTGATTTACTCTTGAGTTCCTTAGAATTGTTGGAGATGCCTAAAAGCATTAATTGATGAAATATGCAATAAAAGTCTGCAATCACTTTACACTTAGGCACAAATGATAAAAAGCTACCTTATTGAAGCCATATACCCTATTTTGAATTTATATTTGGATATCAGCTTATCACTAACAATAATGCATGGATACTGTGTGCCTGATGGGATTAGTATCACAGTTAAGCAATAAAAATTAATATTTTATTTCAATTGTATTGCATACTTCAATTTATAATGTATAATACAGACTGTAGGTATTCCTTAGCATGTGCCTGACATCTTTATTTTCTGTCAGTAATATATATCAAGTTAGTCCTGGAAGCTTTTGAATTGGATGCCACATAGGTAACTTAATTTATTAATTTTACATCTGAATATGTAACCTACCTAGGTAGCATGAGGACAAAGCACCTTCTTTCTATTACTCTCATTATTTTAATTAATTGCATATTTATTCTCAGCAGACCTGAACACAAAGCTAAATGGGACACGATTCTTTTTTCTGATTTCAAATACTCAGCTCATTATCATGTCTTACCAGTTAAAGTTTCTCAAATGTCATTTAAATAAAACCCTTACTTTTCCATTGTTCAGTGACTCTGCTTTAATTTGCTAATGATATAACTTTAGCACTACCACTATGACCATGGCATTTTTTCTTTCAAAATTAATTCTAAATATTTCTAATTTTAGGTCATATCTTATGAAATTCTCAATGGATAAATGTCAAAAAAAATCAACAAATATATAGAAACAAATCAGTGTTAATATCTATCATATAAATGCAAGTAAAAGCCAAAATGTAATGACATCTCACCTCAGTTACGATGATTATCATAAAATGTAGATAAAATATACTGGTAAGCAGAGAAATAAGAGAAGTTATTACACATTCTTGGAATGTTAATGTTAAGGGGAAATACGGAGATATTCAGGACAGCGATAGATCTGCTATATAGCCTGTATACTTTCAGCAGAAAGTTAATGATCATGACAAAGTGATGACTAATTCCTTTTTAAAATTTTTTTTAACCTCAGCATTATACATAGTAGTTAAAATATTGAATTAAAGTTCCCATAAGCAGATTTATAAAGGTAATCAAAATTCATGTATACTGAGATATTATATATAATAATTTTACATAATATATAATTGGCACATATAGAGGAGAGTATACCTTCATATAAGTTTCAAATCCCTTAACTGGTAATAAAATATAGGTGAGCAGAAGGTATAATATTATATAAAATTGCTCAACAAAGGAAATGGGTTTTTCCACTTAGGTGGAAATTTAAGTAGAGTAATGATTTGTATAAACTTTGAAGTAAGAATGTAGAGGAGATAGAATTTAAATTAAAAATAACAATATTTGTAAATAACTAATTATTAATATTGATCAGCACTACTGGCAGCTATAGTTTTCAGCAAACTTAAGTTTTGTTAAAATAATTATCAGAGAAGAAGTTGAAGGCTACACCCAGAAAATTGTAATGAGGAGATGAAAATTCAAATTACCTATGACTTAATCCCTATTTATTGCACACATGTATCTCATTAATTATACTATATTCTAAATATGAATTGCTAACACTAAAATAATACCTTTAAATACATACTCATTACTCAGGAATAACAGCTTCAGAAACACTGAATAATTTAGGTTTCTTTACATTTGGATACAAAGTATCAAAGCTGGGCTTCTCCTCACCTACTAAGATATAACCCGGGGTGAGGCTGTAGAGGACAGCGTAATAGTTAATAAACCAAAGACATACATAGTCTATTCAAATGCAGAGGAGATAGGAGGTGAATATAAATTCCCATTGTGTGGTATGCATTAACCTTTGAATTTGCATATTAGAACTATTCCAGATAGAAAAAAGAACAGCATATCTTCTATGAAGACTGCTTAGGGTTGCAGATTTTAGTCAGAAATACAGACTTTTTTCAATATTTTAGTGAAAAGCATAGGTAGAGAATTGTGTTTTGTCTGAATAACAGCCTTGATTATATTTGTAATATTGCATCTAAAATCACATGTCTTATGAGGTTACCTCACTCTTCTACTGTCACAATAGTGCAAACTGGAATTTTGAAAAGTAACAGCAATAAAAATATTAGAGGATTACAACTTATTTGGCTCTATGAAATTGAAACAGTAATTTAAATGCTGATGTGACCCTGCTACTGTTTGTGATGAATAAAACTACCTTCTAATTTAACAGTGAAGGATTTTAAGACAAAACCATGACTATTATGAAATAATAAAGCTTATTTCAGAAAACAAGTATTAGGTGTGAAGCTCTAAGGCATTTTCTTGTATGGTTTTTCTACTGTGTTATATGCCTATTACCTCATGTGTTTTGTTGCTTTGATAATCTACTAACAGAACCAAAGTTTCAAGAAGAATTGGCCTAGTTGACTCATAAATCGAGACTTCTGCACACCATTTCTGGGAAGTTTAGGCATGAACTTAAAACACATATTGGGCCTGAAATCAAGAGCAGAGAGGAAAAGGAAATAAGGCAGAGTGAGTTACAAAAAAGCCAAGGCCACACAGAGAAACCACGTCTAAAACAACAAAGAAATTAAATCTGGTTTATTGAGGTAATAAACTTTTCCTTAAGTATGATATATTCATAGAAATATAATTCCTCAACAATTAGGTGAGTGAATAAATTATTAAAATTCCTATAGGTAAGTTTGAGTATATTCAATGTGGCATGACTTTACTCCCTGAATTAGTTTTGGTTGAGAATAATATATGAATTTAATATATATTTCGCCCTATACAGACATTTTGCCAAGACTAGAGGCTTCTTTCCTTAACTGAAAGCAAGGCCTAGTTGCTAAAGGCAACAACTATATTGAGCATTGAGTTCTTGAGCTGGTCCCTACATAGAGCTTTTAACCCCATGGTTCCATCATCTTTGCTACAGGAAGGTACTCTACACTGAGTGGTATTCCTTTGTGTAAATGTGCCACAATTTCTTTATCCATTCTTTGGTTGAGGGACTTCTGGGTCATTTCAAGTTCCTGGTTATTATGAAGAAAGAAGCTATGAACACAGTTGAGCAACTGTCCTGTTGTATGATGGAGCATCTTTCTGGGTTTATGCCCAGGATGGTATAGCTGGTTCTTGAGGTAGAGCTATTCTCAGTTTTCTGAGAAAGTGACAGATTTATGTCCAAAGTGTTTGTACAATTTGGCACTCCCACCGGCAGTGGAGGAGGAGTAAGAGAGGATACTTCAACCGCACTCAGAAGTGGAATTTGAATACACAGTGGAAGTGGTTAAAGAGAAGGAACAGGGTATAAGAGGAAGAACAGAGAAACATGAGAGTCGATGTCAGTTCTGGAGATAGCACGGGCAGGAGGACAGAAGGCTTGCACAGAGAAGAGAAACCTTGGGAGAGGCAGCTCTGTGACAAGCTGAAGACCTTCAACAGGGTTGGGAGGATACAAGGGAGATTCTAGCTGAGACTACTAGTAGCAAGGGTCATGGATACTGAAGAGGACACCGTCTAGTGGAAGGAAGGGAACAACAACCCACCCACCAAAACTCTGATGCAAAACTTACCTTGCCTAAAATGTATGGAGGAACAAAAATGAAGCAGAGATTGAGGAAATGTCCAACCAATGCTCGGCTTAACCTAACACATTTGAGACTGCCAACCCCTGACATTATTAATGATATTCTGCTATGCTTGCAGACAGGAGCCTTGCATAGGAGTCCTCTGAGTGGCTGTAATCAGCATCTTATGGGAACAAATGCACAGACCCACAAACAAATATTGGGTGGGGTGCATGGAGTCTTGTGGAAGAGTGGGAGTGGGAGAATAGAAAGACTCAGAGGGGGAAGGAGCTCCACAAGAAGACAAACAGAGCCAACTAACCAGATCCAGAGGCAGGTGGTGAGGGTGGGGGTAGGTGGCTGTGGATATTGACACACCTACCAAAGACCGTTCATGAACTGAACCTAGGCTCCCTATACAGATGTAACCGATGGGCACCTAGGTTCTCATATGGGTCCTCTAGTAATGGAAGTGGGGGTAAATCTGACATAGACTCCATTCCCTACATTTTGATCACTTTCTCCTGGTGTGTCTACCTTGCCAGGCAACAGAAGAGGATGTGCTTAGTTCTGATGAGACTTGATATGCTGGGGTGGATGGGTAGAGGAGGGTAGATAGCAAAAATGGGGAGGGAGGGTAGAAGCTGGAGAGGGGGAGGAAGGAGGATGTGACATAGATGTAAAGTGAATAATTTATAAAAAAAAATACAGAAATGGACTTGGTTTCCTTGCAAATTAAGAAATATACCACTGTAAGTGTCTCTGTGTGTGTGTGTGTGTGTGTGTGTGTGTGTGTGTGTGTCTGTGTAACATTTTTATTTTAAAGTTTATCCCACTGCAACTCTTCCAAAGTCCACTCTAGAGAGGTTATCTATCATTTTCCCCGTATTTGCGTGTTTTTTGTGAAGCAATACAAACAATTAAAGTAGTTCAAGAGCAATTTGTGCTGGCCAGATATGTGATCTTCCACTGCAGTGTAGTAGAGATACCTGGTCCTGCACTGTTAGACACAAGTTATATCTTCTCACAACATCTGTCAATGTAAACAGCTTCATGACTTGGTGTATACTTCTTCCTCATGCTCCTCATGCTGGAATTTGGGATGGATTGGGCTAACACAGTTCTGTCCATGTTATCACTACCACTGTTAGTTCATATATTCGTGTGCATTGCTGTTTAGAAGATGCTATTTTTTTTATTGTTGTGCACTTTCTATGCATCTGATATTGTTTCTGTTCCCTTTTCAGTATTAATCTCTTAACCATGGAAGTGGGATGCAATATAAATGCATCATTAGTGCTGAACATTCTGCTGTTTCTTATTCTCTTTATCTTGTCCAGGTGTGTGTCTCTGGGTTAATCAGTACACATTTCAAATAGAAATTTCTCAAATAGGGGCCAAGAGATGAATTGACCTGTTGGTATAACCTTAAGTTATTACACATTGTATAATACTGTATCAATTTAACACAAAACAGTAGTAGGGTCTCTCTATGGCCTATGATCTAACTAGTCATAGGTGCTTCTTCCATTAATGATAATAGTTGTAGGACTTATATAGTACAGTTGTCCTTAAATTAAATCAATCACAAAGTAGTTGGTTACTTCCATATTGTCTGTGCTGCACTATCACCAGGGGGCTTGTATTGCCAGGCCAGCTATTACTGTATTTCCAAGGGTTCACAGTTGAGTGTGATTTCCGATTATGTTTTAAATCTGATAAGAGTACATAGCACCTTCTAGAGTTATAAAAACTTCTTACTGGGGGTGAAGAATACATGTCAGTATCAGCATGATTTCTTCATGTTCTATACCTCAACTATATTTCATCTTTAGCAATAGGGCCTAAAATCCAAGTTATGGAGGGTAACCAAACACAGTGGCAATAGCATATAATGCTTGAAATTGTAAAAGATTTTACTAGCTGGCAACTGTAAAGAAGTGGTTCCTGGCACTTGGCTTTTTACTTGCTAACCTCTTGTCTCTAGTGGACATTGTCACCTTGTTGTAGAGTAACGTCATTTTTACCATTTTATGTTTATATGGAAACAAGCTACTGCAGGAGCTTACACTAGCATATTTCCTTATTAATTTTTTGAAGACTTTTAGTGTTATTATCACTTCCTATAGTCTCTCTTCTATCCTGGCTTCGGTTCCACCAACTAAATTTAATCTTTTATGTCTACTACGTCATTGTCACCTCTTTCATCAGTGTGTTCTATATTACCTCCATTTTATGCTTCCCTTCATGATCCTTCTCTGATTCTTCCAAATGAAACACACATACATAAAGTTTCAAAATTAATATCCACCAAAGAAAGAATACGTACAATGATGTTTGTATTTCTTGGTTGATACGCCATTTAGAATGATTATTTCAAACTCAACACACTTATCTGTGAATAAAACTTGTGTTTTCCTTAAGAGGTGAATAATACTATATTCTTGTAAATATACAACATTTTTATTATCTGTTCACGGGTTGACGGACATCTAAATGGTTTCAGTTTCCTTTCTAGTGTGAATAGAACCACTATGATTATGGATGAGAAGGTATCTGTAGTGTAGGCTGGAATTTGTTTAGGAATATATGCCAAAGGGATATAGCAAGATTTTATTGTAGATTTATTTTTAGCCTTTTACATACTCTCCAAACTGATTCCTATAATGGCTGCACCAACTTGTATTCCCAAAATCAGTTAGTAAGTGTTCTCCTTTCTCCATATGCATGCTATAATTTGTCATAATTTAATGTTTCTTAGCCAATCTGACTATTGTGTGGTGACATCCAAAGAAGTTTTATTTTGTAATTACCTGATAGCTAAGAAAGTAAAACATTTTAAAATTATTTTCTCAGCCATTTGTATTTCATCTTGCAAGAATTATCTTTTTTTTTTTTTACTTCCTTGCTCCATTTTTAATTGGGTTGTTTGTTTTCTTGATGTTTATAATTGCTTTAGTTCTTCATGAATTTTAGACATTATTTCATTTTTTGTGAGCTAATTTATTTTGTTAACACGAAATTATTCTACTTAGCCACAATTTCTAGAGGAACAGATGAGTTTATGTATATTAAAATTAAAACACACAGTTGTCATATAAAAAGAAGTAAAAAGGAAGTTGCAATACTTCATCGTATATGAATACTATGGCATTTTTTTTTTTTTGCTAAAATAAGAATGTTAGCAGTTGTAGTCACTCGAAAGTCATATACTTCTTCATTACATTGATGGAATTAATTTTCTAAAGTTAGGAATCATACCAAGCTCATAAAAGAGTAGATTTAACAATGATATTAGCTCATAACTGAGTAAACTAGATATTCTATACCAAAGTGTTTACTGGGTTTTTTCTTCTTTGGCATTATTTGTAGGTTACACATTGGTCTATTCTGAAATTTCTTTGTGGATTTTTATTGTTTTGTATGTGTGCAATTGTGTTGTATATCTTTGTGAAAAAGCCATAACTTCCATGACTTCTCTAAGTTCTCTGTCTACAAATACATGACCCTATGACACACTACTACTCCAGGCTAGATGTTTAGTATATTTGAATTTAATTATATACAATTTCTTCATAACAATCACTAGTGCATATTGGTTTAAGAAACTAGGGAGAAGTGGTCAAACCAGGAAAACAACTGGAATATGCACTGGTTCATAACACAGATATTTAAATATTAATTTATTGACTCAGATTTCTGTCTAAGCCTTCATGAGTTATATACAATGCAAATAATTACCAAGGCCAGAAGAGGGATTCAGAAATACTGTAGTTAAAGCACAGGTGGCTTTGAGCACTGATGTTGGTACTGAAGCTGGACTCAGTTCTTCTGCCTGATCAGTGTGTAGTCTTAACCTCTGAGTCATTTCTCTAGCATGGTTAACTTTAAATGGAAAATAATTAAAACACATTTTGTCATAAATTGTAAATTATCTTAAGAGTTCTTTAGCAAGTGATGATTAATGTGTAAATAAGTCCTTATTTCAGAGGCAAGGAGCCACTAGTAAAATTGTTAATCACTAAGGGTAAAACTGCTAAAATGACTAGGAAGAAAAATACTATTGAGAATTGTATTCTTTGTTTTGAGTGGGAAAATGTGGCAATGCAGTTGTTATTTTACAAATTTCAGTACATCTATCTAACTCCTAATTTAGATTGTATTCCTCTTTTTAAAATCTGCAGTCTTTATGTGAAAAAATTAGCAAGTAACTAGACTTTAAATGTTACATTTAATGTTACATTTTAATCTAGTGGAGAGTGAAATAAATATCCTTGTTACATTATATGCTTTTGTACTGTACATTTCTCACAAAAATGCTGTCAATATTTTTTGATGACCCTATATTTATCAATTGCTTCTTTTTATGATTATCTACTTTATATCCTACAAATGCATCTATTAAAAAAAGGCAAAGTAGAAATAAGGTAAGTAATGGAATGGAAAAATGAAGGAAGACAGAGAAAAAAAGAGAGAATTTTGATAGATGATAGATATATGGTAGATGATAAATAATACATGAGAGGTTGATAGAAATATAGATGACAGATTTCATATATATAGATGATGATGCAGAGAGATGGGTGATAGAGACATAGATAGATAGATGATATATAGATAGATTGATAGATGATAGATTGGATAGATTATAGAGATAGAAAGATAATCAGTGTCTCATATCTTTAAGGTTTTAAATGGTTTTAAGAAGTTTGCTATACTAATTAACAGTCAAATAAATAAAATAATCAATTATAAATTTGAGTACTAGAGAACAACAAAAAAGAAAAAGATGGATCAGTTAGAACAGTAAACCAAATCATTCTGCAGTGCTAAATCGATAATCAGAAAAGACTACATTCAAAAGTAGCCTTAGTATGGACTATGATTAAGGCAAACAGTTAAAAGGAAACTTTTCACATGACTGTCTTTTAGGAAAGACCTATGGAAGTATACTCAACTGTTCAAAAATACTCATGTCAACCAATAATTAAAAATCAGGACACACAAATGTCTATAAGGTTTTAACCACTAAATGTGTTCGTATACTATAAGAACACTGATATTAAAATTGTTACTTTACTTTTACCCATAAAGGAATTATGGTCGTAAAGGAAGAGAAATCTATTGAAGACTTTAGACCAATAAAAAGTAAATTGGCAGTCATCATTTCTGTTAGAAGACTGAAAAAGCTAGTGAGGAGAGGAACAATCCTAACAGCAGAGTTAAGGGAAAGTTTTGGGAGCACTCTGCTTAGGCACAGGATGCTTTAGATTTGCCTACTGAAGCAATGCCATCCTTCTCTGTTGGTGAGTGGTGTTTGCCTGGCTTTTGCTTGCAGATTCTGAGTTAGAAATGGAGACAGAAATTAAGGAAACTGTACTACTAATCATGTTTTCAGTTTTTCACATTTGTCTTTTCACACCGCAGTAATTATTTAGTTTCCTCAACTGCTAAGGAATGACAACCTTTCTGAGCAAGTCTATTGTCTTCCATGGTGTTTACTTCAGATAAAGACACTGGTTTCTTAGATACGGCAGTCAGGGCACTATTAAAAATAGCTGTCCATTGTTTGTTGTAAATTTTATCTCAGTACCACTAAAAATTACAGCATATAATCTTCTCTCATTTACAGTACTATAACATTATGTGTATGAGCTCATCATGCCCAAGATCATTGTATATTAAGTGATTATGACTCAACAAAAGTATGCAAATCAACTCTCCTCTCACAAATTATTAATTCTTAAAAGTCCATTTCTAAAAAGTAGTTGTGATATTTTATTATCAGAATTTTCCATTCAGTACTGGGATACACTCTTAATAAATGTGGCTATGTTATACATAATTTAACAAACATTTCTCATACTTCATTTTTTTTTCATACTTCATTTTTGCTCATGATATATTACCTAATATTTATTTTAAGCTTCAGAAATAATCTTAGACAAAAAGGAAATTCAAACTGTTTTTCTAATTCATATTTAAAATGTATCATATTTCTGATGAAATAACTTGAAGTCTGAAAAGCTTATTTGTTCCAGGAATTGATAATAAATACACACTTTAGAGAAGCTAATGTCCTTGAAGATGATGCTTAAAGTGTCCCACTACATAGAGGTTTTAATAACCAAAAAAGAGCATTCATCAAAAGTGATCCTTTGTGGTAGGATATGGAGTCTATTGGGTGTATGTCCAAGAATGGTATAACAGAGTAGTACACACAATAGATTAGGGTTTTTTTTAACACAGAACTTTCACACTGATTCACGATGGCTTCACTAGTCTTTATTGTCACCAGAATTGAAGAATTGTTTCTTTTTACACACATCCTTATGAGCATTTACTGTCAGAATTCATGATGATAGTCATTCTGATTGGGTGATTTATCAAAGTAATTTTAATCTGTATTTCTCCCATATATAGAGTCGATACACACTCTTTTTATAATGGAAAGGAAATAGAACTAGCATAGCTGGCCATCAACAATAAATGAATAGGTAACAAAAGTGTGTGCTAATACACAATATATTTTATTCTGTTGTAAAGAAAAAAAAAAAAGGAAATCTGTTATTTTACTTTCCTCCCATTTTCTTTTGTCTTGATTTATCTCGCTCAATCTTAGAGAAGCCCACCTTCCTCATGTTCCTATAAGATAACTATACAAAAATCAATTACACTCTCTTTTGCACCTATATATCTTCAATGGTTCCTCTATAATTTTCTGCTTCCTAAAGTTACTTGAGACTATGTACTCCAATTTCAAGACATGGCTCTGGAATCCTCAGAAGTGAAACATCCACCATTTGTCTACCTGAGTATGGGCTCTGTCACTTGATATAGCTATTATAATTTTGTCTGTTTATCTGTGAAGTTTGTTAATTTTCTTTGTTTACTTGTGAATACTTTTCCATATTCTATATATCATATATGTACCACATTTTTTATCCATTCATAAGTTGAATGAATATCCAAATCCCAGATATTGTGAATGCAGTGACAATATAATGAGTGGACTGTAATCTATGAAGTAGAATATCAAGCCTTTTGGGACTATGAAATGGAATGATAAAACTGGGAAAAATTGTAAATTTATTTTTAGGTTTTTGAAAATTCTCCATTATTTTCAGTGTATAGGATGTGGTGTGTAACTCAAAGAATAATAAATCAAAGTTATTTTCCACATACTTCTGCCAGCATTTGGTATCTGTTGTTTTATTGATCTTTGTCAATTTTGATCGAAGTGAGATCAAATCTCAAAGTTATTCTGATTTGCCAATGCCAAGTTGCTAGGGATTGTGAATATTTCTTACTATACTTCTTGTCTTTTTTTCTTCTTCTTTTTCTTTAACTTTTAAGATCCTTCTTAAGGTCCCAGTTCCATTTTCTTTTGGTTATTTTTTTTTTTGAGTTCTTAATATATTCTTTTTAAATATTTAATATAATTTATTCATATGACATGCTGATTGTTATCCCCTCCCTTATATCTTCCCATTCCCACATTCACTCCGTCTTCTGCCCTATTCCCCTCCCCTAGACCTCTAACAGGCACCCCTCCTCCCCCACTGTCTGGCCAAGGCCTATCCTGTCTCATCTTGATAGCCTGCATCCCTTCTTCTGTGTGCCTACATGGTTTCCCTACCAAGGGGCACTGATCAAATCATGAGCACTAGAGTTCATGTCAGAGGCTGTCTCCGCTACTCCCACAACCATGAAGAATGAGCTGTCCATTGGCTATATCTAAACAGGCGTTCTAAGTTCTCTGCATGCATTGTCCTTGGTTGGTGCAACAGTTTGTGCAGGCCTCCTTGGATCCAGATCCAAAAGTCTTGATGGTCTCTTTATGGGGTTCCTGAGCCATCTGCATCCTTCCATACCCCCATTTTCCATACCACTTTCAGCAGAGAGTGTCCGTCCTGATCCCCCCCCTCCCCGGGTGGAGTATCTCAGAGGAGATCTATTTTGGCATAATATCCATTTCTAAGTAAGTATAAACAATGTGTGTCTTTCTGGGTTTATGTTACCAAACTCACAATGATTGTTTCTAGTTCCATCCACTTGCCTGCAAATTTCAAGATTTCTTTGTTTTTGATAGGTGAATAGTATTCCATTCTGTGAATGTACCACAGTTTCTTGATCCATTCTTTGACTGAGGGACATCTAGATTGTTTCCAGATTCTGGCTATTATGAATAAAGCTGCTAGGATCATAGTTGAGCAAATGTCCTTGTATGGTGGGTTATCATTTGGAGTATATGCCCAGGAGTGGTATAGCTTGCTTTGAGGTAGCACTACTCTCAATTTTCTGACAAAGTTCCAGATTTATTTTCAATGTCATTGTACAAGTTTCCACTCCCACCAGTAATGGAAAAGTGTTCCCTTTTCTCCATATGCCCTCCAGCTGTTACTTGAGTTTTTGATCTTGATTATTTGAGTTTTGATCTCTGTACCCCATTTTTTATTTTGATAACTTGGGTTCATAGAGTTTCATTTCCTGAGTTTCTTGCATATTTTGGACATTAACACTTAATTGATGCAGGGAAGCCAAACCCACACAATAGAAAAAAGATAGCATCTTCAACAAATGGTGCTAGTCTGACTGGATGTCTACATGTAGAAAAGTGAAAGTTGATATGTATTTTTCACCCTGAACAGAACTAAAGACAAAATGGAATAAAAACCTCAATATAAAACCAGACACACTGAATCTTTTAGAATAAAAAGTGGGGAAGATCCTTGAACTCATTGGCACAAGAGACAACTTTCTGAAGAGAACACCAATAGATCAGGCTATAAGAAGAACAATTGATAAATAGGACCTCATGAAACTGAAAAGCTTCTGAGGGCAAGGGACACTGTCAACAGACCAAATTGCCAGCCTACATACTAGAAAAAGATCATAATATATTCTTGATACCAATCTTCTGTAAAATGTATAGCTGTGAAAGATCCTTTCCCAAATGTTGGCGTTATTTTCATTCTCTTGATTGTTCCTTTACCTGTGTAAACGTGTTATAAAACTCACTCAACAAAAGGAAATCTCAGTCTGATACTGTAAACCTTGCTGAATATCCAAGGTTAGTGTTGCCATGGGCCATGGAGAAGAATCTACAAGTATAAGATTATTAAAAAACTATGATCTCTAGTTACACTTTAGATATTCATTCTTCCAGTCAGAGAGAATTGCTGTCCTAAAGCACATTAAGGAAACTTCTCTTTGAAACCGATAGAGATAATAACAAAATACCTCATTCAATCAGAATGCTGCTATGGAGGCCAGAGGGGACTGAAGCATTCATAAATTTTTTTTTTCAAAAAATCAATCAAATCCGGGCTTGGTGATGCATGCCTATAATCCCAGTATTGGGAGACAGATGCAGTGGGCAGCTATGAGTTCAAGGCCAGCCTTGTCTACAAAGTGGGTCCAGGACAGCCAAGGCCACACTGAGAAATCCTGTCTTGAAAAATCAAAAAAAAAAAAAAAAAAAAAAATCAATCAACATTTCTAAGGGTAAGTTTAACAGATTTAAAATTCCAGAGAGTTTTTGTGAGATATGTTTTCTACACCCATGAAGTCTCAAATACAACTACATAAAAATGAGTTAAACATGGATAACAACAATAAACCGCCCCAGTGAAAAGAAGGCACAGGAGACATCAACCCTACACATAGGACTCTAGACACATAAGAAAAGCTAACAGAAGGAAACCAAGACAGTGAAAACTGCTGATATGAAAATCATGCAGATAGACAAAGATAATAAAACATAAAATAGAAAAAAAAATACACTGGACAGAGGTGTTCCAAGTTGTTTTGAGTAGGTGGAGTGAGAATTGTAGAGAAGAGGATTCTAGTGACGCTTGCTTTGTTTTAAATGACTTGACGATATTTGGTACTTTGTATGATAACTTTACATTTTAAATAATATTAAAATATGACTCTAAATAATGTTACTTGTCTTTACATATTCTCAGGGATGATTTTTTAAATTGTAGTATATGTGACTAGTGACTCCTACTGAATATCACTCATTTGTACAATAATAATTTCCTTAAAATTTCAATTCCAACATAGGAACTATAATTGCTGAAAACAAACGTTTGAGAATTGAAACTGATTCTTTTAGAAAGATAAGTGTAGTTGTCAACAAGTTATATGTGAACCATTCAAGGTCATTCAACATTGAGAGCAAATTAGAAATTTGAATTATTACATTCAACTCTGAATTTTATCTGCTCTACTTAATAACACACCATTTCTCCATCAACTGGTCATATAGGATGAGAAGTGGATGGTCTTCAGCAGTGTTGAAAGGCTTAGTGGCTGGATGGAGAAAATGTTCCCAAACACTTCCTAAAATAACCTTGAAGTCCCCTGCTGCCAAAAATAGATCTTGTTCAATTTTAGAGATCTGCTACTTTTCTCCTCTACTGAAGATTTCTAAATCTTGGTGGAACTTTTACATATTTGAAATATTCTTAGTGTATTAATGAGTTGATAATGTTCATGGAAATATTCACAATCAGCAATTATCATTGGTTAATCAACACAGTGAAGACAATGCTTTCCAAGAATTCATCAAAAGCATAAAATCTTGTACTATAATATTAAGCATAATTTGGCAAATATTGGTTCTTATTTGGCTTACGAGAGGTTGATTTGACTTGACTTATGTGATTTAAAATTCATGCTGTAAAGATTCAGTTCCAATTCTACAGAACTCACACATTCCCCATAATTTCTCCTTCTATTCTATTTTTCAGTTCTATCATAATCTGTTATTTTATAAAAAAATTAGAAATATTGTGAATTTGTTTAAATTTAATATTTATTTTTACTCATTTTCACAGTCTTGTGTTCGAAAATATAGCAGTTATCATGAGGGCAGTTACTCCTCTCAATTTGTCTTGAGAGATATCACTGACTAAAACAATGTTAGACCATTTGTATCTCTCTTGGCCAAGCATACACTATGAGTTTTGAAATCACATATAATAAGTACATTGTCTCCTAACACATCTTTCACTAATTGATTCATTCCATTACTACTGTTTACATTCCTGGTATCCAAATGCATAATATGCATATGAATGATCATTCTAGGTAAAACCTCCCAGGATTGTGATTTTTTTTAATCAAAGGTGTATTACAGGCATTCTCAATTACTTATTTGTAGATCAACAAGCTGGTATTATTACTCTTAATCATAGAAAACCGTCTGCGGATTTACTCTTTAGCATACAACTCGCTGACTAGAACTCTTCTTAGATTAATTAACTTTCTCCATCAATAAGCCCATGAAAGCTCTTACACTTATTGAGTCATACATATTATTTTCCCATATCATTTAATCTGTTAGGCTTAAAATTTCTAGAAAATTACTTATCAATACCATTTTCTTATACATTTCACTATGATGTTCTTTTATGTCATTCTAATTGAATAATAGGCTAAATTTCTTGTCCTTCTAATAGTATGAATTTGAGAAGGCCATGCTGCTTCATTCAGAATTTATGAAGTTTCAGTCAATCATATCATGGAGGACGCCAGAATGTGTAAAGTGGAAGCTGAAAAAGGAACGGATTTGGAACTGAAAATATCTTTCATTATTTAACACAAAATTTGGGGATTAATTATTTAAAACTTAAGAAATTAGCTTAGGTTGGTTTCTGGTAGGAGTAACAAAAAAAGATAAAGCAATAGTTTAGCAATTCAAACTCAGTATCTTCCTTTTTTGTGGGGCGGAGGAAGGTTTTGAAACATGGTTTCTCTACTTCTCTCTGTGTAGCCCTGGCTGTCCTGCATTTCACTTTGGAGATTAGGGTGGGCTCAAACTCACAGAGATCCGCCTGCCTCTGCCTCCCAAGTGCTGGGATTAAAGGAGTGAGCCACGACCAATGCTTGGCTCAAATTCAGTACCTTTTAGGTCAAGGTATTAAGCTTCCAAGATCAGGTTGAAGGCATATTGGTTTCTTCTGAGTCCTTTCTTCCAGGCCTGTTGATTCTCTTGTTACTTCACTTTGTAGCCTGCTATCCTGGATATGTGTCTATTATATAAAGTAATTAAGCAGATTTTCGGAATAAAATCCAAAGAGCCTTTGTCTCACTAAAATCTCTATATCTGAATATGATGGCTCTTTAAAGTTAAAAGTGTTAGAGAAACTACATGAGTCTTACATGGAGAAAATCTATCCCAGGACAAAGTGCATTGCATGTGTCCTTATACCACCAACTCTTTACAAAACCTAAGCAGAACAACATTTATTCCAACTTGCGATTGAACCTGAATTATCACTATTGGTCATCTATAAAGGTACCAAAAATGTGTGAGCCTGCTCTTTCCTGTCTGTGCCACTGATAGTTAAAAGTTTCTTGCATTCTTTATCTATCCACAGTAAAAACATGTTTTTTTCATCATGCTATTGATCTTTTGATTTTCCTCTCTATAAAGAATACATTCAATCTGATGATGTTATTTCTAATACTTTAAAACATGGTTTCTGACCTAATTTGGTTGCATGTACTGATCCTGCTTTCTGTCCTACAACCTCCATTCCCTGCCAGTGTTATTTTATGCCAGTCAGACCTCCTCTTGCTTTTTACCATGGAATGAAAATCAGAATGCCACAGCTTCATGACTGTAAATGGCTAACATTAACGGTGAGGTCTTTATTTTGCACTTCTTCCTCTAATGCATTGTATGTGGTCCCTATTTCTATGGCTGCACTGGAGGAGCTTTTGCTTCAATTACTAATGAATTCCTCATCAATATAACCAATCCTGGGGCTTTGTTTTTATCCTCCTTAATCCTCCTGCAGAATTTGGCACTGTTGAATACACTCTTTTGAAAATCTTCTCTTTCACTTAAGAGAATTAAATCTTGGTCTTTCTTTGTGTTTTTTCTCCCTTTTAATGCAGCTTATTTTCTCCTATTCCCTATAAAATAATTTTCAAAAATACATTTTTTGATATTGGGTAATTATTATGGCATAAATTCTAAACAATAAACTTATTTCTTACAAAGATTCAAACTAGTATAAATTGGAATAAATACAATTCACTGCAAACATTTTTCTACTTTCATTCTTCTGATGCATAGCTTAAAACAGATAAAATTATAATATTGAATTTAAGGGTTTATTTAGAATCTCTCCAAAAGCCAAATTTATTAATATGTATAGATTACATACTCCCCTACCTTTCGAATAATAACTCAATTAATTATAACTAATTTTATATTTAAAAAACTTTCCTAGTACTACCTACCTCAGGTGATTTCACTTCTTTACGTATATACATTAAGTTATATATTAAATTAATATTTATTAAATACATAATACATATGTATAAATACATAAGACAATAAATAAATAATTTAAAGTAATAAGTAGTTAAAACTTCATTCCTCAATATATGTTGATATTGCCATGAAAAAATTCAGAAATTAAGTTCATCAAATATATATCTGGTAGATTAGTACTCATGATTTTTATGATGAAAATCATAAGCAGAAATACATTGTAAATATATGTCAAAAGAAATTTTTATACAAAATTATTAATTAAAAGCCACAAATTTTAATGTAACTTGACTTTTCACATGTTGAGATATACATATTGGTGCAGAGTCCTGAAATACGTGTGTTCTTGTCCATACTTGAGGATGGAAACAAGAAGAAAATAAAAGCAATTGCTGTTGTGAGCCTAGCCTTTAATGGCTGAGGAATTATTATTACTCACAAATAGGCTATTTTTAAATTCAATGATATTGAATTTTGTATATTGATGAAAATCATGCTCATGTCAAAACTACTCTAATTTTATCACAGAAATATATATTCTAGGTCTAATAGACAGATATGATTCTATAGGTATATGAAGTAAAATAGTTAAATAAAGTCTTCAAAAACCTCAGAGGCCTACAGAACATGGCTCTTCTTGATGTATGTAGTTTATTTTACCCATATGTAATAATACTAATGTATATGTTAAAAAAGAAACATAATAAAAATTTTAAAAAACAAAAAATCTTTGTCAAGGAGTGTGGGAGGTACAGTTCATGTTCAACTTTCTAAATCATGATCAAATACCTAAGTATGACCATAAGTCTTCAGTCTTTCCTATCTGACCCATTAAAGATCATTAGTTGGCATGCTATGCAGAATCCTGCCAGAGGAGGAGCAAGGCTGGAAATTATAACCATATGCTTGGGCATTCAAGCATGGAGATTATGGGATGATTTATTGACTGAATCCTATATTTCTTTTTTTCTTTTGATTGAGAAATCATAAAAATGAGTAAAAAATAGAAGATAAGAGAGAACATTAGAAAAATTAAATCAAGTTATCCAATTATATCTGAGATATCAAGAGATAAATTTTTTTTCCATTTTGGCTGCCTTTTATTGCAATTTTTATTATGTTTCTTTTTTAACATATACATTTATATTAATACACATGAATAAAATAAACTACATAGAGCAGGAAAATCCATGAGACAATCATGAATTATATAAATGTTACATTCATAGTGATTTGTATTTGGCAAACTTGAAGAAAACATTTTTCCTTTCTTGTTGGGTCTAAATTTATTAATGAAATCAGAATATATTTCATCTCTATTATTTTAACACATCCATCTTGATCTAAAAACATATTAAACCCTAACCTACTAAACTTGATTTAAAGACTAATGTATCTGGTCTTCAACTCCATCAGAGACTTGAGAAGGAATAAAACATAAACATCAGTTTCAACTAGAAGTGCAGGTTAGCAGCTTCAAGAAAAAAATTACTAAGACAGTTTACTAAGTGAAAAGTCATCCCAAAATCTGTAACATTCAAGCATTATCTTTGTCCTTCTAGCCCAATATATCTGACAGACATATTTGCCAGGCAGGAAATATTGAGGACTTGCTTACCCTGTCTTGGCAGAGTTTGGCCTTGGCTCTGTCTGCATCTAAGCTTGCCCATTCTTAGGCAGAATTCTGTCTGTGGTAGAAATGAGGATGTTTTGCCCAGTGACTTGTTTGCCACATTTGAAGCCAACTTCATAAGAAGGTCCATTGATCCTTATCTCCTTCTTTGAGGCAGGCTTGTTGTTGCCAGGAGTCAACTTTTCTTGTTGTCAAAGAATCTTTAGAATAATAAAAACATCTTTAAATGTCATATTCTGTAGGTCTCTGAGGCTTTTGAAGAGCTTATTTAACTATTTTACCTTATATATCTATAGACTCAGATCTATCTGTTATACAAGGATATATATTCTTGTGATAAAATTAGACTAGTGCTTAACATGACCATGATTTCTTCAACTAAAAATTAGCTTGTATTACTTAATTATCCTAAATAGGATAAAGCCCCACTTTCAAGGTATTGGAAGTTATCTTTATATTATAATTGAGTTGGAGGGGTATAATACCTCATATTAGAGTATATATGTAATATATATATATATATATATATATATATATATATATATATATATATATAATACATAGTGTGTATGTGTGAAGAATAATCTTAGATTTGAATCCTATACCAATGTATCAGAATTACACATATTTTGCATTAATATACAATGTTCTATACCAATGAAATAAACATAACCTTATTTGTGAGCAACAAATTAAGGCCTTGAATTGAAGAGTAGATTTAATAATCTACCTTTTATTCTATCTTCCCTCTATATTTCTATACTCCATTTCTTTCTTTTCAGCTTGAAATAAATAATTTGAGGAGTTGGGAATCAATTGAGACATCTGCAATTTCACTAAAGGGGTTAATGGAACGATTACTTTTCTTAACATACATTTTTTAAGGCATTAGAAGTTCTTTTACTTGAGACTGTAGTAAATACAGCTAAGTCTGTATTTTCTGTCTTGGTAGCTAACAACAATTGATGAGTAATGTTACTATGCATATATGAATTGAATACTGCAAGAAAGGGGAAAGAACAGGAGAGTGAGCATGAATATCTGAATTTTCTTTTATTAATAAGCTTCCAAGAAAATGAATTAGTATTTTATGAATTTTGAAGCTGTTGTTATTGCTTATTTCTTGTTATATTTATTCATTGATTTAAATATATTGACATTTTTTGAGCAAATACTACTTATAAGTATTACTGAAGCAGGATGCTATCCTTTTGGTTAGGGGCTGTACTGCCAAGTTGACCTCAAAGGTCTTGTGATAGGGATGGAAATACGACTTAGCAGGTAAAGGCAGATGCTCCAAGTCTAACTACCTGAATTTAGTTCCCAAATCTCACAAGTGGAACTAGATTTAACTGCCAAAGTTGTTCCCACTTATCCATATGCATTCCTATGGGAAGTTCTCTTTCTTTCTCCCTCTTCTAAATAATAAGGAAATAAATAAATGTAGGTAGAAAATGTTATGATAAAGCCCATAAGCTATCTAAGTCTATTCAGTTCTATTCAAGAAATAATTTTTTAGGCTCATGTTCAACATTTTCCAGAGCTGGAACTATATTTCCATCTGCTTCAGGTTATTCTAGTACAGAGGGTCAGGGAGACAAGATGTGCATATACATTACTTTGCATGTGTATTACATGTGCATGTATATGTCTCACTGGAATATTCTGTATGTACAAGAAGAAAAGGCTCGGATATATGATTACTATTTATTTATTATAGTTGTGTGTCCATTCTTGCACATTGTGTTTTTTCCATAATAAAATGTCCTCAACTTACATTTTTTTTGAAATTTCTAAACATTTTGCTGCACTGTATATTATTTACATATGTGTTACTCTGACTACAATACATGACAAAACCAATTTCACCTTTCTTCTTCTGAGGAAATAAAAACAACATTTACAAAAATGTTACTTTCACATGACAAATTACTCACACAAACCTGACAATTTATCAGCCTCTCTTGTTTGTTTTACAGTGATTAGCTTTAAGTCAATCTGTGGCTGACTACAATTGCTGTGAGATTCTGTCCTGGATGGGAGTTCTAGGCTGGAACCTTTCAATAACTCAAATAATCTCAGCCAGGAATGATGGTGCCTGTCTTTAAACCCAGCACTTGAGCAAGAAGAGGCTGACAAATCTCTGTGAGTTCAAGGCCAACCTGGTTCACAAAGTGAGTGCAGGACAGCCAAGGCTACACAAAGAAACCTTATCTCAGGAGAAAAAATAAGAAGAAAAAGAAAAAAAGTTTATATAAATTAGAGAATGTCTCAGTACTTTATTCTTTGCTTAATAAACTTCTTGTCAGCACCTAATATTATTCTATTTCCACTATTAGCTATTTACTGCTTTCCCAAATCTATCTTTATGTTCATTTCATTGACATTCATTGTCTATCTTTTTTAAAAATTTTCCATTAGATATGAACTATTTAGTTTATTTTTCCTTGAAAGGGTTTAAAAGGAAGAGAATTGCCTCATATGTAGTATATTTTTATTTTTATCTGCCTTACATTTAGAGTTAGGGTGTGAACTTTAGTAACTTTACTTCACATGTGTTTGTCTAGGGAATTGTGACTTTGATATCCTGTTCCTTTCTGCATAAGAGTTCCACAATAACTCTTGAGAAAATATTTTCTTTCCATTCTTCTTTAGAGAATATTAATATAGGTTTTTCTTCTTCAAAGGCATTGTTCAGTATCTAACATAAATATTTGAACTGAATTTGAAAGTCTCTATCTGTAAACCCAACTCAAGTAAAGATGAGACAGCAAGAAAGTATGAGTTCAGGGCTAGTCCAAGATACAGGGAAAGATCTTCTGTCATATAAACAAAACAACTGTCATCTAAAAAGTAGAATTTTTAGTTGTACATCATAACTTAAATTTACATTCAAGCTAAGCATTTTAAACATTGGATTGATTGTACAAGTAGCCTAACAACTTTAAAATACTCATGTTCATAGAAAATCCTAATTAAAACTCATTGAGAAAAACTGTGCTAAATAAAATATCTAAAAATGATTCTTATATAATTCTTAATGAGTACAATTAAAATAAATTTATAAAATTGTGTAAAATTGAGTAATATTACACACACACACACACACACACACACACACACACACACACACACATATCTTTTCTGTCTGATGCTTTTTAGCATTCACAATATTAAAACCAGCTAAGATAATTTAGCTACAAAAGTAATTTGCAAATCTTATGCATATTATGAAAACCTATTATAGATCAAATAAATGGAATTAACATAACTATCCTAATCACATTTCTTGCATATCCTTCAAATTTAAATTGTCTAATATATTTTGGCTTAATTCAAAGTATAAAATAAACTTCTTGAATTGGAATGGAAATTTATTTGATAGATTTTTACTATGAAAGATAATCTAAAAACTTAAAAGAATACTAATATTAAAACCATAACTTATAGCTTTAAAACTAAATTATTAATCTTGACAATTTAATTTACCTTATACTTTAATGATGAATACTTATAGAAATGAAAAGGTTGGTATTCCATAAGAAGAATCAAAATTTGTTATCTGAGGAGAAATTTCTTGTTGTTTTCCGGACTCACAACCCTAAAATATTACTTATATATGACATTAGGTAATGACTTCATAGAATAGAAATATGTAATTTGAGTGTAATTTATGAGCAGCATTAGGTATTAAATCAAAAATGCTGTTATTCTTAAAATTTAATTAAAATCTTGACTTTCACTGCACACATTTTTACAAGAGTTTGTTTTACAATTTTAATTTATTTTAAATTTAAAATTATAAATAAATTTCTGATTTTATGATTAAAGGTCCTTCTATATAGACCCAACTCTCCTAAAACATTCTATGTAGACCTCCTGATCTCAAAATAACAGAAATCCACCTGACTGCTTTCCTAATGCTGAAATTAAAACATGCACAGCCCAGGACAGACACAATTTCATATTAAAACTGAGAACTAAACATTTACTAGCTTCTTCTCCTCATACAAGGCATCAGTTGCCTATAGCGCTTTAGCCAAGCATAATATTTTGTGAGTTTTTACCATCGACTTGTCACATGCCCTAGTGTCATCATTACTCATGTCTTCTGCAGGGTACCATATTGTTGAGGTTTAATGGATTAAATTCCCTGCCATGTCCTTCCGAGACTATCACAAACTATGTAGCAGCAAGTACATTTATCTCCTGACTTTTCTGAACTTTTTCACCTTTTCTGCGATTTCTCTGAGACATGGGCAAATTAGTTGTGGTGTACATGTTTTTAATTTGGTTGTGTACTCCCTGGTCTCTTCTTGTCTCTATTTGACCACTTGTACATTTCTGTAATAGTTCTCACCTTTGTGAAAAAGAGACTATTTTGATGAGGGATGAGAACTTAACTTTAATGTTAGCTAAATATACACTAAGTGCTTGGGATATAGTTAAAAATTTTGATTTAAGAAAATGGCAATAGTACACTCTCCTCTAGGGGACACATCCACTTCAGCCACAGTAGTTTTCCTGACTTTACAGTACCAGGAACATATTCCTATAAATGGAGTGGATTTATAACTCTCACTAATTATTTGTTGCTTATTTTCCAGATAAAAGTGAAAATATGGCAGCATTGGGAAACTATGTTGTTGTAGGTTTTTGGTTTTGTTTTTGTTTTGTTTTGTTTTTAGCTTGAAGCTGCAAAGAAACACATATTGCCTTTCTCCTTTGGCAGCTTGCATAGTCTCTTCTGATAATGTGAGAGATAGTCTTCAGAGGCTCTCAGGTCAGTTCCATCCAGATTTCTCCAAGTCAAATATCCAAAGAAACAGGTTATTCAGTAAGAGAGTCACAACTTCAAGTTCTAGGGGGCAATAGTATATTTTTTGGAGGAGTTTTTTCGACCATCTTGACAAAGATTAGAAACGATGTATTCCAGGTAGTGTGTGGCACTTGCTCTGGGGTAGTATTATCATCCTATATGATGTATACAACACACACACACACACACACACACACACACACATATGCATGCATGCATGCACACACATTTAAAATTATCATAAATAAGTGGACTATTTTCAAAATACAAAGACTGCATTTCTCATTCAAATGTTTTATAAAAATAAGCATTATTACAGAGTATTTACAGATTTGGATTTTTTTTTCTGTTCAGCATAAAGCTTTTTTTTTGTTTTGGTTTGGTTTGGTTTAGTTAGTTTATTTATTTGTTTGTTAGTTTGTTTTTGTATCTGAAAGCTGCACAGGCAGTGCCAAGCACTATTATTTAATGTTTCCTGAACAATGTGTAGATACATGAAGCACAATGCAATTAGAAGTCCAACTCTTTTTACATTGTGGGTATTAGAACAAATAGATCTATGAATATTTATGTAAATATCTTAGTGTGGACATGCATTTTATTTTCTTCTGAGTAAATATCTAATAGCAGACACTATTTGTAGCACAACAAGTCACTTTCATGCATCATAATTCTGTGGCTACAACTATTACAATTTGGTAGTTATTGAGTTTCTCAGATTAAAAGCTACTATCTCTTAGGCTAAAGATATATACTCATCTATTTTGGCGCTACGCAAAACTGTCTTTTGTTAGCTATGTATATTTGCTTGACAAGTAGTAAAACACAAATGTTTTAATAGTAAATGTAAAACTTATTTTATAGTAAGTACTATTTTAGCTATTCCAGGATTTCATGTAACTGTGTGAGAAATGCAAAGCACCTCAATGATTTACACATTTCAGAAGTAAAGAGGAATAGCAAATCATTTGATAAAATAGTTATTAAATAATGGTATACCTAAATTGTATCTGTCATATTAGAGTAAGAAAAAAAGAAGAGAGAGAGCTTGGGGTTCACACAGTCTAATAACTGAACCTTAGCGGTATTTCCCCTAAGAAAAATATGACACAAGAGTCAGTGGCCTGATAATTGCACCTTGTGAAGTTCAAAGACACGAAAGATAAAGCCGGATTTTCTCAGTGCGCCTAAACGTGTCCTTCAGGACAGTGATGGACAAATCATCCTTCCTCTCAGACACATATGGGGAAAGATAATGAGGTCACCAGAGAGGACCAGATAGACTTCTTAGATATTGTATAAAGATTCCTTCAGTAGAATTTCCTGGTAGTGATAAATCTAATCTCCAGTAAAATTGTATTGGTTGAACATTTAACAAATGAAACTATGAGGAATTAAGCAGTAGCATTTTGAAAACATCAGAAATAACAGTTTTGCCTCAACAAAAGGGAAATACTGCTAACTCAAAATCATTTACTTTTTATTCTAAGCTTTTTGGGCTAAAGTTATGACATTTGTAAACAAAAATTTCAGCAAAATGGGTAGACATTGTGAAAATAGAGATCCTTAATGGATAAAAATCAGTCTGTTTTCTGTGTGTGTGCACATGAAAATATGTTGAGCCAAATATATTGTGAGGAACAGGTTTACATACCAATAAATGGTTTACTCTGATGTGTCTTGATATCCTTGACGATCTTTGTAGGACTGAAGCTCTGCAACAATTGAAATTAAGACTTGTGAATTCTTAGCTCAGTTAAGTAAAACACCAAACTAGTAAGAAGTTGAGTGGTGGGGAGTGCTGTGAGGTGCAGGTTTCTAAATATAAAATGGCTATTTCACTCATAGCCTAACAATTGTGAGGCTCTGCCAAAGAAGAATCCATGTAAACTCTTCAGCAGAGGTTGAATGGATGATCTTCTGCCCACACTGCTTACCCAGGAGATACTGGGAGTAGAGAATTGATGATGGAAGGAGAATTATTCTGGTTGTGGCCACCTTTAGGTGTGTAATGTTCCAAAGTCCCACACACATGTCTGTAGTACCGCAATAACTGAAATTACTGATTATTTTTAAAATGGCATTATGCTGTGATCTAATGATGATGGGGATATGGGAGAAGTTGAGGGCAAGGGAGGTAGGTGATCATATTTCACTATATATAAGCATGATATTTTCAAACGTTTATATTTTTAAACAAAAGGTATACCCAATGGGTGAGCGGGATAGAAGCCTCAAAAACCATAAGAGTTTGCTTTCAAAAAGCATTAAACATTCTTATGCAGATAAAGATATGTAAAAAGAACGTTCTTTAAAAGAAAGGATTAGTAAATAACCATATATTAGCATGAGCAGGTTCATAACACTTAAAATATGAATGCTCTACAAATCATCAATCCTACTGCACTATAACTGGACGACTGAATTCCTATCATAGTTTCCACGACTTGATACTGGGTGAGCTGATTTAACTTGCTGTATCACCTGACTTAGAGGACTCACATAAAATACTAATCCATCTAGAGAGTGTCTGGGACAATGAAGGCATCTCCTTCTCTGTTATTTCAGGCGAAACAACTTCTAGGAGGTATGCAGATCATCAACAGATTCCAATTTATATATCAGCTACCACCATAGATTATTTTATGCTGATATTTAACAAATATCCTCATCTTCTAAGTCTATATGTTGTTTGTAATAATTTATTCTAAATCAGGACTGAATTCATTCCGTGCAAATACATCATTGGTTAAACATGACACTTCCTGTGTTCAGATATTGTGTCTGCAAACAAAAGAGCAAATGCATCATCCCCTCCCCAAAATCCAGTATAAAGAAACCACAGGACAATTGTTTTCATTGTTTTTCTCTCTTTTAGATACAGGACCATAATTCAATCAATTGTTATGCCCTGGAAATAGTGACAAGGATTTATTTTACTTTATCTTTTCTTTCTTTTCCTTTTCCCTCTCTTTTTTGATATTTTTATAATTGTTTCCTTGAAAACTGACATTCGTGAATCCTATGGTCTAGCATAACAACTTAAATGTGGTATTCAACTTCAAGAGATAATAAATGGTGTTCTTTTATTTTAATGATATAAATGCATACATTATCATTGAGCCATGTCAAACATTGTTCGTCTATTAATATATGTATGTCACAATTGACAGTTAGAAAGATAAGGTCTATCAATTATTAAGCCCTTTTTTTTATCACCAGAAAGCTAATTTAAACAAGAATTCTTGTGTTCTTTGATGCCAGAAGAGGATTTATATTACTGCAAATAGAATTTCACTCTTCATGTATCTGTAAGAATCACTTTTGAATACATTTTATGATAGGAATTTATATTTATATCATCAGAATGACAAAGATAAGATTGTTTGATGCATGAAACAGCAATAATTCACAACTCGTGTCCAAAAATAATTCTAATACAAATATGCAAACAACACAGAGAACATAATTTAAAAGATAACCCTGTGGAAAATCATAATTTACTTGAACAAGATCAAATGAATCTTTTATAAACTCATGAACTTCATTCAGATAAATAAAAGGAACAAGTAATTAATTCAGTCCCAGAGACTACATGATAATATAAGTGAATCTAATAAACGAAAACACTTTATATACTACAATCATATAAGAAGAAATATATTTATATATAACTACAGCGTAATCAACTTAGGTAATTTCTTTTTCATCCTCTTTTTTAAAGTGTATTCTAGTGTAATAAATTTAACATAACTCCCTTAGCAGAGTTTACAATATTTGGGACACTGGATTTTGAGATAATTCCTTTCTTAAAACTGCACTAAATGAGCTCATATTTCTCTGAGTACTGCTTTGGATTTGGTTGTAAGGAAACTTTGGATAAATTCTGAGCATTTAGAATACGGCATCATAGAAAGCTTTTGAGTGAGTTAACCCAGAAGCAGAAAGAATCAAATGGTATATACTCACTTATATCTGCATACTAGCCCAAGGGGCATGTCCCACGAAAGCCTTCACTTACCAGGAAACTGGGACAGAGGGGAAGGCATCCTATTGGGACTCTAAATGAGAGACGCATAGGAGAATAGCAAAATAAAAGGATACAGAGGGTCCTAGAAACCTACAAGTAGAACAATATGATTTGGGCCCAGGGGTCCCGCTCAAACTAAGGCACCAGCCAAGGACAATACAGGAGGTAAACTTTAAACCCCTTCCCAGATCTAGCCAATGGTCAGAACATTCTCCACAGTTGAGTGGAGAGTTTGATATGACTTTCTCACGTACTCTGGTGCCTCACATTTGACCATGTCCCCTGGAGGGGGAGACCTGGTGGCACTCAGAGGAAGGACAGCAGGTAGCCAAGAAGAGACTTGATACCCTATGAGAATATATAGGGGGAGGTAATCCCCCCCAGGAACAGTCATAGGGGAGGGGAATAATGGGAAAATGGGTGCGGGGGAGGGAGGAATGGGAGGATACAAGGGATGGGATAAACATTGAGATGTAACAAGAATAAATTAATAAAAAAAAAAAAAGAAAAAAAACTTAGTACAGTTATCATCTTCTAAAACTAAGTCTACACAGAGCTACTTCAATTAAAAAAAATAAGCAGTCATGAAATAGGAAGGCAATATGGAAAGCGTCAGGAAGAAGTGTCGTTTACTGATGATGATGAGGGAGTGGAAAATTTAGCAGTAATTGTGTACACACCAGTGAGTGTGCCAGGCTACAGTGTGCAGATCCACACATATGCTCTTAATATAGCCTTGTTAACCATCAGAGGATATAAAATTACAAGATACATGAACATGGAAAAGGAATCTGAAAAGAGTGTCAGAAATGGGAGGGAGATTTTTAAAATGGTGGAAAATAAGATATTTTACTTAAAAGTCCATTAAATCATGCATAATCTCCTGAATACACAATTTAATTCTAGCCACTGTGTTGTAGGGGAAAGCAATATCAAAATCATATTTGCTATTATAAAATGAATTTTGTTAGGGATTGGTAACATTTTGATATAGTCTTGTGATTTGAATATGAAGTATCCCCACTGGCCAATGAGTTTGACTACTTAGTTCCTAGCCAGTGCTGCTTTTTTAAAGATCATGTGCACTTTAGGAAAAGGAAAGCACTTCCAGTTCCATTTCTCCCTCCTTCTCCTCTCTCACCACTCTCACATTTCTGCTTGCATGTCATCACCAGTATGACAGAGAGTACACCTAAAGAACAGTAAGCCAAACAAGCCATCTTTTATAAGTTTCTAAGTATCATAGCACCAGAAAATAAATGCAGAAAATGGTACTAAGAGATGCACCTGCTGCTGTTGTAAGCTTGGCACTATACCCTTGAGAGTATATGGGAGAATTTCAGAAACTCTTGCAATTTAAAATTGGGGCTCTAGAAGCCTCTAAATGTGTGATGCAGAGCTGGGTAGATGGAAATGTAAGAGAAATGCAAACATTTTGAAAATGACTATGCAGATTCATAGGCAAATAATTCATTTTAGAATCATTTTTTTAAAGATAAAAGAAACAGAAAGCCCCTGCAAGAAGACGATTTAGTATGATTTTTGAATGCCAGGAAACTTGCAAACATAAGCCATTCCACAAGTTGGGTATACATAATCATGTTCAAAATAATTAAAAATGAGGGTGGGAGGTCCAATGGAGGCTACATAACAGAATCAAAAATATGTTTTGTTTGTCTAACAACATTCAATGAGGTTCTAAGATTTTGAGAGCATTCTCCAGGGAAAGCACATGATTTGATTTTCCAGTACAAAACGATCAGCGCTGAAAACATACATGTAACATAATACAGGCTAAGCAGTTTATATTTAGGAATGCTTTTGTACATATGTACATGTAACAACACTTAATAAAAGAAAGAGGGCATGATGTTACAGAGGAGCAAGAATGGAGTATAGAAAAGGTTTGGAGGGAAGAAAGGGAAGAAATGTGATTTAATTATATTATAATATCAAACATAAACAAAAATATAGTTCTATTATTCTGAAACCTAAACTCAACAGTAATTACAATGTTGTTTTTTATTCTTTTCCCTTGCATTATTTTTTATATATTCTTTTGGGGTATTTTCTTCTTAATTACATTTCAAATTAAATTTTTTATTTCTGAAAGTAACATTGTTAAAATTTTCAATTACATACCAATTAAATATTAGTGCAAATACTCTAAAAGAGCCTGTTAATATTTTCATTCCTGATATTAATCTTGACTTGGTTATTATTATTTTATAGTATATTTACTTGTAACAAGGAGTTCTTTTATTTACTCATTATAACTTTTCATCCCAAAACTTCAGTTGTTTTATTGCTATCTTTTCTTGATATTTATCTTACTGAAACTTGAATGTGAAGTATTTTGCACTTATAAGTGATACTGTAAAAATTTTACTGGCACACATTTGCTTTATATTGTAGCTAATTGAAGTTCACATAGCAATCCCAAGTCACAGCTGTAACAAAGTGTGTCATACAATAAAAATTAAAAACAAAATGAAAACAAAAACAAAAAACACCACCACTGAAAACAAAAACACTGAAAAAGTTCAAAACCACACTTCATCCTAAAGCATCCCTTCATGTTTCACAGTTACCTTCCCAGAGCACTATGCTTTCTTCTAGGTATTATTACCTAATAACTTACCCAAATCTTCAAAAATATTTTTGCTGATTCCTTTGTTGCATTTATTAAGTTAATATTAATGCAACAATCTGTCTCCGTGAGATAATCTAATACTTGTGAAAGAAAACTCTGAATAAAGAATACTAACAAAAAGCTCGTTTCATTAGTTGGTGAGGGGATAAGATCTTTTTAGATCAAGATAAAGGATTTAAGTTAATAGAGATGAGATATGGTAGATATTGAATTTAATTCAGAAATTTAGACCCAACAAGATAGGAAAGAAGTTTACTTCAAGTTTGAAAAATACAAATAGCCAAATCCCTATGAAAGAAACATTTATATAACTCACGATTGTCTCATCGTTCTGCTTGCTGTACGTAGTTTATTTCACTCACGTGTAATAAAATAAATGTATATGTTAAAAAGTTCATCTCAAACTTTGAACTTATATTTCTTAAAAAAACATTTCCTTTTATTGAAAATAGATTTCTTTTTGTCACATAAAATGTCCAGATTATGGTTTTTTCTCTTTCTACTCCTACTAGTCCCTCCAACCTATTACTTAACAAGATTCACCCATTTTCTGCCTTTCATTAGAAACATAACCGGCTTCTAAAGGATTCCAATAAAACAAAATAAGATAAAAGAAAAATTAACATACTAAAATAAAGAACAGCAGATGAACAGAAGGAAAACAGCTCAAGAATAGGCATAAGAAACAGAGATCCATTTGTTTTCAAATTCAGGTATTCCATTAAAAAAAAAAAAACAATAAACTGGAAGACACTATATACCCAAATGACTTGCAGGGTAAATCGAGAGAAAATATATAAAGTAAAATTACGGTGAAACAATGCCCTGACACCGCATTTTGAGTGACAAACCCTCAAAGGTTGATGTTCTAACTGAGCTTATTTTGTGTTGGAATCTACTGCTGCGCATAGGGCCTCCCTTTGAGTAGAGTGCTTCCTCAGTGAGAGTCTCTTGGAGACTACTAAATTTTCATTCACAAAACTTTATTAATTGATGATTGCTTTTAGCTTGGCAAAAGGAGCATATGCCATGTCTTTTGCACTCAGTTTTCACATGCTAATTTCGGTGCTCTTAGATCTGGTTACTGACCTGTCATGGACATAGTTTTATATGTTGAACTTTGGGCTGAGCAGCAAAATGGCAGGCAGAGCTAAGGCTCCCTGGTTGCAGAAGGACCGTAAAGAGAAACAAAGGGGAGGGTGGAGACAGGAGTTTGCCGTGAGGTAACTAGGAGCTCTTGACCAAGAACATCTTGGTCCCATGGAGCAGAAGCAGCCCAAATGGATCATGTGAAAGTATTTTGGATTTTGGATGGGAAGCAGACAAGATTGCTCACAAGGGTGATATCTGCACAGCTCTAGTGCTTTAAGGCTTATGATCCATCTAACAAGTTTTTGTATTTTTTATTTGGAAAACAGCTGGCTTATAAATGACAGCTGAAACAATAATTACCTATATTAATGTATGCAGAATAATTAATTCACTTTACAGTGCCTGATTTTCCTTTCAGCTATAGGACCATATATAGTGTGTACCTTTGCAGGTTCTGTGCATGCTGCCTCGGTCTCTGAGTTCATATGTCCATTAGCCTCTTGACTTTGTAGCTCTTAATGAATTTAGCCCTGAGTATAACCTCATATCATATTAACTATCTCTACATTTGAGACTTCAGTTATCTCTGTCGTGATGTCAATTACCCCACTGTTTAAATATCTTTAAGCTTTTGTTAAAAATAAGATTTTGTGTGTGTGCAATAATTTCACTGTACAATATGCACTTTCCTTTGGCTTTTAAAAATTATTGCAAGGATAAGTATTTGTGTTATATCTGCAACATACATTATGTGCTTCTTGTGGCATTGGTATATTACATTTGTTCCTCTTTTCTGATTATTTTGTTTCTTTATGTATTTGTTTATTTTGAGATTCAGATTCAATACATGGTCAAGGACTGCCTTGAAATCCTGATTTTCCTGCCTCTACTTCTTTAGTTCTGAGATTATAAGTGAATATCTTAGCAGGCTAGCATAATGTTGGGTATAAAAACCAGATCTTTGTGGTTGCTAGCCACCACTCTACCAACCGAACTACATTCCCCACATGCCTTATTTTGTTGCTGTTTGCTTTGGCTAATATTTGGAATATTTGTTTCCTCAATTAAATCATTACATTGTCACTTCTGTAGGCATGATATTAGGAGAAGATAATTAAATTAATCTGGACCCATGCTCATTCACACATAAACTTATTCTAATAAAATATACTCAAACAGGATTACTAAAGGGTTTATTTATGGAAAGTCAAATATAAATATAATCTCAACAATCAGTAATTTTTCAGCAATGTTCATTTCATTATGGACAGTTTTTGAGAACGCTGTACTGTGTTCATATATGCAGTCTCATTATTTTTCTATTTCCGAAAAAAATATCACAGATTAAGTGTTAGAATTTAGTGTGAGATATTGTTTGCTGGCAAAAGTGTTGTATCCTGATTGCCAAAGTTTTTATACCTTTCATGTTCTCCTTAATTAAAACAATTTGTAAAACATTTTTAAAAGTTTCTTTAGTTGTTTTTGTAGCTTTAAACTACTTTATTTTCTTTACATATTTTTCATTCATTATATTTTCCTCATCATGATTCCAATAAAACCCTGAGTTTCCTGATGTTTTAACTTTGCACCTCACTTTTGGTCACCTTATTCTCCTTGTCCCTCTGTTGCCGCACAGCTCCAATCCACCTTTCTATTCTGAAATTCTTGGTTTTATCCTTAAAGCCTTTTAGTTTGCAGCTCTAAATGGGGTCATGATTCTTTTTATCTGTCATTTTTCTTCCTATTCTTTTCTGTTTCTTTCTCTTTTTTTTTTATTTCTTGAACTCTGACTGTAGCTATCATGTGCAGGTTTGTGTTGAAAGTACTTATCTTCAATCACAGGCCTATTTTTTATTGTATTCTTTTGTGATGGGATTAGGCCAGTGTTGTGGAAGAGCAAAGATTCTCACTGAAATAAAGCAGCGATCCTTTTGATATGGGCAACTTGTTGTTGGTGTACCTCATGTGTGTCCATCTTTGTAATTCCTCATGATGTTTTAGTTTTTCTAGTTGGCAATGATAGTTGCCAAGTTCATTAACAATTACATTTCCTCTTTTAGTTATGTTTGTTATTTAAAACAAAATGTAAACATATTTTGATTACATTCCTAATCAATATTCTTTTCATGCAAAGAAGAGAACTCAATGTCTACAGTCATTTTTTTTTCTAACAGCCTACTATGTAATTCTTAAGCAATAAGTGCAGTCAGGAATTTATTTAAGACAATATGTTAAATGATTTTTCTCAGCAGATGAAAAACAGGAATCCTTTAGTCATAATCTACTTATGAAATGGCATTCCATAGAAAAGAAGACATAAACTCCCACACAAAGCATCTTTTGTAGCATCTGATTACTAATTTGCTTAGCAACAAATTTATAGAAAATAACATCAGGGACTGGGGAAGCTCAGAGGTTAAGAGCACTGACTACCCTTCCAGAGGTTCTGAGTTCAATTCCCAGCAACCACAGGGTAGCTCACAACTATCTATAATGAGATCTGGTGCCTTCTTCTGGCAGGCAGGTACACATTCAGGCAGAACATTGTATACATAATAAATAAATCTTTAAAAATGTAAAAAAAAAAGAACAATGTCAATATCCAAAGTTTATGTATAGAATTCTATTAACCATCATTACAGAGCTAATAAAGACAGTCATAAAATATAGTCTGCCTATAAAAATTGTTCCTTGATATTATTTGTAAATTCTTTAATCACTTGTGCTATTTTAAATGACCTAGAGTCTAAATTGTCTAGATTCTAGACAATGGAAAATAATCAGTTTACATTATATCTCTTAATGAGATAATTGACAAGAATAATTTTGAGAGAAAGATTTGGGCTGTATTCTTTTTGACTGGGATGAAAAGTTATGTAGCAAAATTTAAAGCCTTAAAAGAAACAGAGTCACAAAACAATAGTAGTTGCAAAAATTATGAAAGTTATAGTAAAATTTGAAGCTAACTACTATGTTAATTATACCTATATTGGAGCATGTGCAATGTAGTTTTATTAATATTTTAATAATTTTTAAATTTTATTTTGTTATCTTTTATGTGTATGTGTAATTGCCTGCCTTTACATCAATGCATACTGTTTGTATGCCTTGTTCCCAGAGGCCAGAATATGGTATTGGATCACTGACATTGGAATTACAGATATGTTGGATATGAGCCAAAAAGATGGCCCTGTAAATCAAATTCTAGTCCTCTAGAAGATCAACAGGCACCTCTTTACTAGTGAGCCACATTGCCAGGCCCCAGTTTATGATATTTTATTGAATATTTATTGCACATGTAAACCTTGTATCTCTTTCCTTAAAAACAAAGAAATGTTTCACTCTATCTTTTAACACTGAGTCATTTGGAAAAAGACAATCAAAAACAGAAATAAAAGCTAGAATAGTTTTTAGTAGATCAACAGAAAAAGACTGTCCATGAATTTCTTTAAGGAAGGTTGCCTAATATTTGAAATCCATTTAGGTACTTCAAATAAAAATCCAAAGCAAATCAAAATAAAAGATCAACAAAATAAAAAAAACAAAAAGGTTGACAAGATGGGTCACTGAAAAAAGTGCCTGTTTCTCAAAACTGACAAACTAAGTTTAATATCTGAACCAATCTAAAACTGGAAGGAGAGAAGGAAATCTGCACTGTCATTTTCTATTACAATTTTAACATTATTGGTTATCTATACAACTCCGTTCTCCACACATAATAATAACAACAATGATAATAATACTAAATTAAATATACTAAAGAATAATTATTTCCTCACAGAGCTAAAGAACATGACAACTTACAGTACAAGGGCATCAGTATAACAGGTAGATAAACTGTAGGGATGTATCCAAAACAGATAAATAGTTTCACTTGGTAAGATAAATTTTATATCAATGAGAAATAAAGATATAGAATGATAGATAAAATTTAATTGAGTTACTGGTCATGGGTTAAATGAAAAACAATTTTGCTATTTATACATTGGAGGGTGAACTGAAGAATTAAAAGCAACAGAAAGTATAATAAAAAGTGTAATTTAAGAATAGAAGAAATTCAGGATCCAAAGTGGTGGCACCACACTGAATCCTATTAGCAGGAAAACCAGGACTGCATAATGACCTAAAGACCAAACAGAGAACTACAAAACACCAGTGCTGCTGATTCCCAGGTAAAAAGGATCCACATTGTGTGTGGGCAGTGGGGGGGGGGGGGGTTATGGGTGGGTCTGACCTCTGGCCACCCAGCTAACCCATAGAAAAATCCCAGAGGACAGCCCACATTAGCCACCATTTTCAGAAGAACTGTGGGATATCCATGCAGCTTTTGGCTCTCACTACCCATGTGCTACTTGCCAGATCTGGGATGAGAGGACTGTGGGATATCCTTGCAGCTCCAGGCTCTTTCCGCCCTTCTGCTCCTTGCAAGATCTGGGACCGAAAGCAGACAGGAAGAGCAGAGTCCTGACACTGAACACAATCCACATCAGCTACCTTCTTAGAAAGAGTGTGGGGCACCCAAGTACCTTTGAGTTCTGATCTCTCTTAGACCCCAGCTGCTCCCTGGCCTAGCTGTGCTGGATCACAGAGCAGATAAGCATAGCCCTTCCATTTCAGGAGGGCCTATGGAACTTCTGAGTAGCTTGGAGCTCTGATTGTCCACAGCTGGACACCATCCACCCCCCCCCAACCCCCCGCCACCCCTACCTGTTTACCAGCTGGGAGCATATCTTCTGGGCCAGACAGCCGAATCCAGGCACCAGCCACAATCCACATTAGCTGCCATCCTTCAAGCAACTTAGGACTTTGGTCTGTCTCTGCCTACCTGCCTGAAGCATTCTGCCAAGCCACAAAGCAACAGGCCAAGAGGAGACCTGTACAGGCCACAATCTGCATTAGATGCTATCCTGTGAGCAGCTTTGGTCTGAGTCGATCTCTGCCTGTCCACCGGAAGCATACAGTTCTGACATAGCTAAGACACAAAGCAAACAGGCTGATCAGAGACCTGCTCTGACCAACATCCTCATTAGCTGCTATCCTACTAGCAGCTTCTGGCTCTGATCACACCCCAACTACCTACAGCCTATTGGCCAGAGCCACCTAGATCACAGAGCAGAGAACTTTGGGGGCCACACCCCATATTAGTTCCTATTTCATGAGCAGCTTTGAGCTCTAATCTCTCTCAACCTTCCAGCGGCTTCTTGGCCTATCCCAACTGTGTCACAGAGAAGATAAGTAGAGCCCTGTGATATCAAGAAGGCCTGTGGAACATACTGGCAGCTTTGGGCTCTGGTCCACTTCAGCCCCCAAGATGCTTACCATCCTGACCCATCTGGGATACAGAGCACATAGACAGAGCTGAGTCTAACCCAGACTAAGACTCACAATGGCTGCCATTTAAAAAAGGTCTGTGGAACACCTAAGCAGCTTCAAGCTTGAATATCTCACAGCCCCCACCTGCTTACTGATCTAGCTCATGTGGAACACAGCAGATAGACAGAACCCTGCCATCTCAAAAATGACGGTAGGGCAACTGAGCAATTTTGGGCTTAGAAATCTGTCAACTCACTCTTCTCCTGCCCAACCCAACTGCATAAAGTCAGGAAACCCAGCTGAGCTGAGCTGGGTGTAAACTCTAACACTTACTATCCATCATTCTAAGTAGGCTTCTGGGGAGCTCTAACAAACAACTTTGGGTTGGAGCTCTCTTTACTTGCTCCCATCCTGCCTGGCCAATGTGGGACAAATACATTGACATCATTGGAGGAATCTCTAAGCCTGCTAACACAAGAGACAACCAGATGCCTAGAGGAGAGTGCAAGAAGGCTAGTAACAAAACTCAGAGCCCTACAACACACCAGAAACTAGTAATCCTACCATAGCAAGCCCTGGAGACAAGAACACCCATGAAGTGAAAAAAGAATACCTTAAATCTGAGGTGATGAAAATGATAGAAGCCTTGAAAGATGAAAACAAATTGCTCAAAGAAACACAGGAAAATACTGTCAACCATGAAAGAATTGAATAGAACCTATAAAGAATTACAGGAAAATTCAATGAAACAGGAGAAAGAAATGAATAAGACTATTCAAGACTTAAGAAAGAATTAGAAACAACAAATAAAACACAGGCTGAGGGAATCTTAGAGTTAGAAAACATAGGTAAGAGAACAGTAACTATGAGCATAAGCCACATCAACTAATACAAGAGATGAAAGAGAGAATCTCAAGCATGCAAGATACGGATGAAATTATTGATACATCAGTCAAAGAAAACATTAAAACTAAAAAGTTCCTGACACAAAACACCCAAGAAATCTGGGACACTATAAAAAGATCAAATCTAAATAATAGAAATAGAAGAAGGAGAAGAAACCAACCCCCAAGGCCCAGAAAACATTTTCAAAAAGATCATAGAAGAAAACTTCCCAAGCATAAAGAAAAAATGCCCATAAAGATACAAGAAGCCTACGGAATTCTAATTAGATTTGACCAGAAAAGAAAATTATACTGCCACATAATAATCAAAACATTAAATGTAAGAACAAAAAAAGAATATTAAAAGCTGCAGGAGAAAAAGGTCAAGTTACATATAAAGGCAAACCTGTCAGAATTACACCTGACTTTTCAACAGAGACTATGAAAGCTAGAAGGGTCTGGATGGAAGTCATGCAAACATTAAGAGACCACAGGTGCCAACTGAGACTATTACAACCAGCATAATTTTCAATTACTATAGATGGATTAAACAAGATATTCCATCACAAAACCAAGTTTAATCCATACCTAACCACAGATTCAGCCCTACAAAAGTTACAAGATGGAAAACTCTAACTCAAGAAGGCTAAATACACCCAGGAAACAGGAAATAAATAAGTCTACACCCACCAATCCAAAGCTCAGAAACACACACACTCTACCACCACCACCAAAACAAAAGGAACAACTATTGGTCATTAATATTTCTTCCCATCAATGGCCTCAACTCCCCAGTAAAAAGACACAGGCTGACAGAATGGATGCGAAAACAGGAGCTAACCTCCTGCCGCATACAAAAAACACACCTCAGCAATAAAGATAAACATTACTTCAGAGAAGAGGCTTGAAAAACTTTATTCCAAGAAAATGAACCCAAGAAACAAGCTGGAGTAGCCATTCTGGTATCTGATAAAATAGACTTTCAATGAAAACTAATCAAAAGAGATGGGTGAAGTCACTACATCCTCATCAAAGGAAAAATATGTATCAGTTCTGAACATCTATGCCCCAAATGCTGAAGCACCTACATTTGTAAGAGAAACATTAATAAGCTTAAGCCTGAAGGGTAGGACAGGAGAAGAAAGAGAAGAATGAGGGAGGAGGCTACAACTGGTATGTAAAGTGAATAAATGAACAAATAAATATTTTAAAAAATAAAAATAAATAAATAAATTTTATAATAAATAGGAGAAATTATAGTGTCATTCAAAACAGTTAATCTGTGGACTGCTGTTACTACTGGAAGTAAGCAATATTGAAGTGAACCAGTAAGTAGGAATGAAAGTCCTTTTCAAACTTAGGTACTGAGAATATTTTCTTAGTTACTTTTCTATTGTGACAAAATTCCATGGCCAAGACAACTTATAAATAAAGTTTCAAATATGGGTCTCACTTTTGTAAATGATTAGAATCTGTGAATGTGGAAGGTAACATTGAAGCAGGAGGGTAGCTTGGCCCCGGAACAACAGCAGAAAATTGATGTCCTATCTACAAGGAAAGCCCACTCCCAATGACAAAATTCCTCTTTCAAGGCCACACCTTCTAATTTCCCCCCAATAGTTCTACCAAATGGACAGCAAGCTTTCAAGTATAGGAGTCAATGGGTATGATTCAAATTCAAACTACCACAAGCACTGTAACTATCAAAGAGATTTCCTCAAGCGATAACAGGTGTGGTATTTTATTCTTATACTAGTCCCATTATTATATTAACTTAGGACCTATTGACACTAACTAAAGCAATAACTCGTATTAGTATAATGTCAAGAAAAATATTTAGTCATAAATGACATCAATAGGACTGTCATATCAAATATTTAAGTATGTGAAACTTGTATGTTACAATAATTTGCAATTTATATGTAATGTAGAAGGCTAAAGTTTTCCTGCTAGATGCATTTTTTCTCAAATATCGTGGGACATGTATAAAATAGGACATATAAAATAAAGAAAAATTGATCACTAAACAATCTTAACCATTGGTTCTTTGGAAAGGTTGTTTATTCATTATGCTTTTGGTTTATAAACTATATTATCTTCATGAACAGGAATCTTAATAGAAGTGTTCTTGAGCATTTGTTTGGAAGCATATTTGCATTTATGTGTACCAATATACTTTACTTAAAATAATAATGATTTACACAGAGGTGAGTACTGTATACAAAATGATTCTTAGAATTGTTGAATATATTGAAAGGTAAAATGTGACAGGAAAACAATGACACCTTGACTCCTGGCAATAGGTATTACCTTGCTCATTTTGATTTAAATACTTTGCCTAGGGCCTTTGAGGAAAATTTAAGAAATATTCTGACTGTAAGATGAAATTCTCTACTTAATGAATTGGGTTCTCAAAAACCCCATACATCCCTCCCATCAGCTTCACTGCCCTTTCCTTTGGTGGGCTCTGCCCCCAATATTCTTTCTATATTTTCTTTGTTTCTTTTTATTTGTTCATTCATTGTTTTTTTTAGGTGATGATTTTGCTGAATAGCTTTTATTTATTACTTGTTTATTTTATTAAAAAAGTTCTTCCCTCATACAATATTTTTGAAGTAAACTTTTAATAGTATTTATAAAATAAAAAGGAATAACACAGATAATTTCAATATGTCTATATTTCAATATTACAAATTAAAATTTATCAATTATTTTCAACAAAACAAACATTTGTTAGATTAGATTTTTTTTGTATATTGAAAGACTCATACAGAGTTTTTATAATGATTAGTGTTTGTGGAATTTTCTTTTTTGCAGATCTAGGCAATACTTTGAAATCTTAGTTTGTTCATGATATTTTGCTGATTTTAATGATCAATTATTTTAAATAAGATAAAATCTGTTCTATTATATAATTTCTCAGCAGTAGCTTACTATACCATTTGAAATATTTCTGGAATGGAGATTTGTTGATAGCACACATTTTAGAAATCTATGTGGATGGTGAAGGCAAAGATATGTAAAACAGCTTCATGTCCAAAACGCACATTTCATCTATTAATGTATTTGGAACTAATACCTAGAATTTATTTTAAAGTTGTAAAACTTTCTGAGGCTTCTCTGCAAATAAATATTACAAACCTACAAGAAAAAATGCAAAGTATTTTCTTTCAATATATGTGTGTATACATTTGGGAATTATATATATATATATATATATATATATATATATATATATATATATAATTGTCATACTTTTATTGAAGGAAATAAAAATTGTACCTAATTTCATAGCGAAATACCCCAAAAATATATTTTAGAAGATATTGCCTATAAACCATTTTTACCAACCAATTTCATGATACAATATGATTGACAGCAATATTATTAATCAATATAACATAAAACCTTAAAATATATCAGTTTGACACAACAAAACCTACCTGACACCATGCCACATGCACTGACAAATGCATCCATTTTCCCTTAGATTTTGAATATTTATATTCAAGCATTTCCTAAAATACAGGCAGAGACTTACATAAACATACACACACACACACACACACACACACACACACACACACACACACACAGAGAGAGAGAGAGAGAGAGAGAGAGAGAGAGAGAGAGAGAGAGAGAGAGAGAGAGATTATGATAGTCTATGACTCATGTAAAGGTTCAAAATTAAATCTAATGCATTATTTTTATTTTAATCATAATTTATACATTTTGCAATAAAAAGGAGGTCTGAGAATATTGGAAAAATTCATTGGGAAGGGTTATGCTTCCTTATCCATAGTATTAAAAATATAATAAAAAACAATGCTGTAACGTTAGGCTGTGTTTTCTCATTTAATTGGGGAGCTAAGACCATTAATGTTGAAAGATATTAATGACCAATGATTATTATTTCCTGTTATTTTGATGGTGGTGGTAGAGTTTGTGTGCTCATTTTCTTTCTTTTGGTTTTGCAGATTTGAAATTGTTTATTTCTTATGTTTTCTTGGGTATAGTTAAGTCTTTCTGGGTTAGAGTTTTCCTTCTAGTATCTTCCTTCGGGTTGGATGTGTGGCTAGGTACTGTTTAAATTTGGTTTTGTCATGGAATATCTTGTTTACTCCGCTTATGATAATTGAAAGTTTTGCTGGGTATAGTAGTCTGGGTTGGCATCTGTGGTCTCTTAGTGTCTTCATGACATCTATCTAGGTCATTCTGATTTTCATAGTCTCTTTAGAAATCAGGTGTAAAGCCGGGCGTGGTGGCGCACGCCATAAATCCCAGCACTCGGGAGGCGGAGGCAGGCGGATTGCTGTGAGTTTGAGGCCAGCCTGGTCAACAAAGTGAGTCCAGGATGGCCAAGGCTACACAGAGAAACCCTGTCTTGAAAAAAAAAAAAAAAAAAAAAAAAAAGAAATCAGGTGTAATTCTGATAGGTCTGCCTTTATATATGACTTGGCCTTTTCTCTTGCAGCTTTAATATGCCTTCTTTGTTCTGTCCATTTAGTGTTTTGATTATAATATGGAGGGACAATTTTCTTTTCTGGTCCAATCAATTGGAGTTCTGTAGGCATCTTGTATCTTTATTGGCATCTCATTCTTTAGGTTGGGGAAGTTATCTTTTATGACTTTGTTGAAGATATTTTCTGGGCCTTGAATCTGGGTGTCTTCTCATTCTATTCCTATTCTTCTTAGGTTTCATGTGTGTATCCCCAGGACTTACCATGATCAGAGTGCTGGTTTTTAGTGGTGATATCTGGCTTTGTGTTTTGTTGCTTGTATGCTTATGTTGAACACTTGCCATTTAGTTTTCTTTGGTGACAACAGGTCTTGTGGTCTCTTATGTTCAGGCAATTCAGGAGTAAGAGGAGACAACTCTAAGTTGAATGTTGCTTGGGCCAGCACAGGCTTCCTTGGGTTGGCAGACTGACAATGTGGGTCAGAACCCTAACACTGCTTATTTCTGCTGGCCTTGTTGCAGGTGAGTCAGGCAGATATGGAATCATCCAAGAGAAGGTTCAAATCTGATTATTACACAGGCCACACACTGGCATCCTTTGGATGGTGACAATGAGGGTTGGGTTCAGCTTATAGCTCACCTATCTGCTGCCTGTGTCCCAGGTGGGTTTGAAAGATCCAGGCTATTCATACATAAAATTTGGCATCACAGAGTCAGCTGAGCAATGAATGGGGGATGGATTTACAAATTCAGACATGCAGTTGTTTGGAGGCCAAGCAGACACTGTGCTCTTGACACTAAGATTCAGCTGGACTCCACCATCTTGGACCAATGCCCTGTACAATTTTATTGTCCAGGTGGACAAGTAGAACTCTAGATTGGGGTTGGAATGCTGACCCTAGATATCCAACCAATGCCCTCATGGAAGTTGGAGAAATCTAAAGTCTGATAATTGGAGTAGAGAGGCCCTCGGAACTGGGTACCCAAGTTCACAAAGACATAAAACATCAGGAACCACAATTCCAGGAATTTGTGTGACTCCTTGACCTGAAAACCAGCTATGGGAGAGGAGAGGCCTGAATCCTTCTGTTCCCAGCTCCTGGGATGACCCATCCCATCCAGGAATCACCAGTGTCAGTGTTTTGCAGTCAGCTATTAGGTTACTCACTGTAACAGCATTTTCTGGTCTTCCGCCACTCACATACAGTATGCCCTGACTGCTGTGGATGCCCAATGCTGTAATGTTAACATCAACATTTAATGGGCGGCTTTATTTTACTTTCTCCTTCATTCTTCTTTTTTCATGAAGGCATACAGAAGTCATGTGTGTTTTGGCATTAAGGGAATTCAACTAAACGACTCCTTTAAAAAAACCCTTAAGAAAGTCAGAACAGGTGAATGACCTGCCTGAAAATTGAAATGCTCTACTCCATAATTACAATTATCAAAGACCCATTGCAATGCACCCTTGCCCTCTGCATCCTGCCCACTTGGCCATTGGTCCCTACTCCTGCAGATTCCCTCTTCTCAGGTATAGGTGGTATCTATGAGAACAGCTGAGTGATCTGCCTACAAGCTGAACTGCCCTACTCGATAGATTGGGTTCTCAAAGACCTATTCCAGCACCTCACCAACCTCACTGCCCTCCTCATTGGTGGACCACTGTCCCCAACTCCAGCAGACATCTACTGTTCAGGAAAGGTCACAATTCTAGTAATAAAAACTTATAGATTTGTCATAAAAACAGACACATTGATCAATAAAATTGAGTCAAAGATGCAGTACTAAGTCTACACAACTTTGGAAGCCTGATTTTCTATGAAGAAGCCAGAATTATAAATTCAATGAAATGAAAGCTTCTTCAAGAAATGTAGCTGGTCTAACCGGATGTTGTGTTTAGAAGAACGCTAATAGATCTACATAATTGCACTGCACAAATCTCAAGTCCTAGTGGATCAAAGACCTCAACATAAAACCAAATACACTGAACCTAATAGAAGAGAAAGGGTAAATAATCTTGACCACATTGGCCCTGGAGACAACTTCCTGAACAGAAGGCCAATAAAGTATGCACTAAGATCAACAATTAGTAAGGGGGACATTTTTTCTTTCTCCCCTTTTTTTTTAATTAATTCATTCATATTACATCTCAATAGTTATGCAATCCCTTGTATCCTCCCATTCCTCCCTCCCTCCTGCTTTTACCCTATTCCCCTCCCCTATTACTGTGACTGAGGGGGACCTCCTCCCCCGTATATGCTCACAGGGCATCAAGTCACATCTTCATAACCTGCTATCCTTCCTCTGAGTGCAACCAGGCCTTCCCCTCAAGAGGACATGGTCAAATATAGGGCATCAGGTTATGTGTGAAAGTGAGTCCCTACTCTCCACTCAACTGTGGAGAATGTCCTGTCCATTGGCTAGATCTGGGTTGGGGTTCAATGTTTACTGCATGTATAGTCCTTGGCTGGTGCTATAGTTTGAGCAGGACCCCTGGGCCTATAACTGCCCACTATAATGTTCTTCTTGTAGGTTTCTAGGATCTTCTGGATCCTTCTTTTTCCCCATTCTCACATGCTTCTCTCACTTAAAGTCCCAATAGGATGGCCTCCCCTCTGACTCACTTTCCTGATAAGTGAACACTTTCATGGGACATGCCCCTTGGGCTAGTGTCTAGATATAAGTGAGTATATACCATGTGACTCTTTCTGCTTCTGGGTTAACTCACTCAGTATGATCATTTCTAGTTCAATACATTTGTCCACAAATTTTGGGAATTCTTTCTTTTTAATAGCTGAGTAGTATTCCATAGTGTAAATGTACCACAGTTTCTTTATCCAATCTTCGACTGAAGGACACTTAGGCTGTTTCCAGGTTCTGGATATTATGAATAAGGCCACTGTGAACATGATTGAGCATATGTCCCTCTTGTGTGCTGAAGATTCTTCTGGGTATATTCCAAGGAGTGGAATAGCTGAGTCTTGAGAAAGCCCTATTCACATTTTTCTGAGAAAATGCCAGATAGATTTCCAAAGTGGTTGTACTAGTGTGCATTCCTACCAGCAATGAAGGAGTTTTCCTCTTTCTCCACATCCTCGCCAGCATGTGGTGTCACTTGAAATTTTGATCTTAGCCATTCTGATGGGTGTAAGATGGAATCTCAGAGTCATTTGGATGTGCATTTCTCTGATAACACTTTCTTTAAGTGTTTCTCAGCCAGTTGATATTCCTCTGTTGAGAAGTCTCTGTTTAGTTCTGAGAATGGGGACATTTTGAAGCTGAAACATATCTATAAAGTAAATAACACCATCAATAGTGCAGAAGAGCAGTCTAAAGAATTGGAAAAGATCTTTACCAACTCTACATCTGACAGAGGACTCATATAAAAACCATAAAGAACCAAGAAACCAAACATCAACAAACTAAATAATCGAAGCACCAACCAAGGACAATGCATGCAATAAACCTAGAGCCGTGTTCAGATCTTGTCAATGGACAGCTCATTCTCCATGGTTGTAAGGAGAGTGGGGCTGCTTCTGATATGTATTCTGGTACCCTTGATTTGATCAATTCCACTTGGTGGGGAGGCAGGGGAAGCAGGCTCTCTGGATGAGACCTAATAAGCTGTGGTCATATGGTGGGGAAAGAGATCCCCTTCTGTCAGAGGGTTAGAGGACAGGAATGGGGGGAAGAGGGAGAGAGAGTGGGAATTGGAAGATACAAGCAAAAGGATAACAATTTGGATATAATCTGAATAAATAAAATTTTAAAAACTTAAAAGCAAAATTAAAATATATATATAATAAATGTCCACAAGATACAAAAAAAAAAAAATGGATCATAGATCTAAACAGAGAATTCTCAACAGAGCAAGTGGCTAAGAAACACTAAGAAATGTTCAGCAATCTTACCTGTCAGGGAAATGCAAATCAAAACTACTTTGAGATTCCATCTTGCACCTGTCAGAGTGGCTAAGCTCAAAATCACATGTAGGAGGTCATGCTGGCGAGGTTGTGGAGGAAAGATAACACTCTTCCATTGCTGGTGGAAGTACAAATTTATACAGCAACTTTGAAAATCAATGTGATGGCTTCTCAGAAAATTAAAAATAGATCTATCAAAAGAAGCAGCTAAGCCACTCTTAGCCATATACTCAAAGAATGTTCTGACTAATCAGAAGGGCACCTGCTCCACTATGTTTGTGGCAGCTTATTCATATTAGCCAGAAACTGAAATCAACTGAAATGGCTCTCAACCAAAAACTGTATAAAGAAAATGTGGTACATTTATATAATAGTATATTACTCAGTTGTTAAAACAATGACATCCTGAAATTTGCCGGCACATGGATAGAACTAAAAAAATCATCCTTAGTGAGGTAACTCAGGCCAAGAAGGACAAAATGGTATATATTCACCTATAAGTGGTTTAGCTGTAAAGTAAAATACTAAGGTCCACATACCAAGAGAGGCTAAGTAACAAGGGGGCTTAAGGGTGTACACAAGGATCTCCCTGGGAAGAAGAAATAGAATAAATTTCGCAGATGGACACAGTGTGGGTTACATAGAGAACAGGGTGGATAAGATATAGGGGTAGGTAGGAAGAAAATACTGGAAGCATTTCTGGAAGAAGATGGAAACCTAGTATAAGGAACACTCCACGGAATCTACAGGAGTAACCCTAGCAAAGATTCTTATTAATGAGGGCATACAGCCAAGCATAAGGTAGAGCTCAGGGATTGCTTGCGATGAGGAGAAGAAAGGACTGGAGGAGCCAGAGGGGTCAGAGACACCACAAGAACAAACCTGGGACTTGTTCTGACTGGGACACATGGGGGAGAACAGAGATTAGAGAGCATGAAGTGGTCTTACCTAGGTTCACTGCATGTATATTATGGTGGAGTAGCTTTCTACTCTTGTGGGAATCTTAAGAGTTCAGGGTGGGGGGCTAGACTATCCTTGATACTTGCCTATTCTTGGGACCCTTTTCCTTCTACTGGGTTGGCCAGTCCAGGCCTGATGATAGGTATGTGTCTGGTCCTATTGTAGATGGCGATGCCCTCTTTGGCCTGGGAGGCCTGCTTTTCTCTGGGGGGAGGCAGAGCTGGGTATGGGGAGTGGATCTTGTGGAGAGAGGAGATGGGGGAGATAGGAGAAGGGGAGGGAAAAGAAATGTTAGCAGGATGTACTATATGAGAGAAAGAGAGAGAAAAGGAAATAACTACAAAGCACTGAAGAAACAAATTGTCCTGTATGTTTACCAAATAAAATAATTACAAATATTTCACAAAATTTACTCTAAATAATCTGTATAAAAATGAGTCACATGCTTGTTTTTAGGAGAGAGAGAGAGAGAGAGAGAGAGAGAGAGAGAGAGAGAGAGAGAGAGAGAGAGAGAGAGAGAGAGAATTTATTTGAGGGAATTAATATTATCAGGAATTTTCCCAAACTTCCAAAAGATTAAGTTAAATGACACACATCTTATAGCATTTTTTCAGTAAGGTTCTAACTACATGACTTAGGTTGGCTTCAGTAAAACTAGACAGGCCAATAAAACCACTGCTTTGATGTTGTGCTGGGTAGGAGTAGAGGTGTACCCGAACATACCTGGCGTTTAAAATAAAATAGCAGTACTTTCCTCTCAACATTTATTTTTAACTTTTAAATGATACTGAGTATGTGCTTATGAATGCATACCTACAATTTTATATAGAATGAAAATTTTAAAGTTAATAATAATGTGTATCACTATACCTAAGTATATATTTGTTAAAATATAATTACTCTCAATTATCATATTGAATTGAAGTGTTTTGATTAGTATAATTTATTATTTATCACATTTATTATCACTTAGAAATATTTTATACGTGTTTTCTGTGAGGAAAGTAATTGTTAGTGAAACAAAGATAACAACCTTGACAGTGATTGGGAAAATCAATTTAATTAGAACTATGCTCTACAGAAAACACAAAATTTTTTGAAAAAGAACTGTCATTGATTTATAATTTTTATCATGGTGCAGCAAAATGAACAAGTGCATGTACTCTTTTTCATCCGATTTATTTGTCATTATGTTATATTCTACACACACACATATGCGCGCGCGCGCACACACACACACACACACACACACACACACACACCAGGGTAAGAGACAATGAAAGAGATAGAAATAAAAAGCTTCAAAATATTTGTACTATTTTTAAATTTTATCAGTACTATTTTTAATTATGTGCATTTGAATTCAGGTACACACAGATGTCTGAACACTGAACCTTTTCGGAACTGAGGTTATAGTTAGATGGACTCTGCTAAACAAACATGGCTCTTCCATAAGAACAGTAAGGACGCTAAACTGCTAAGCCATATCTTCCATCCCGAAAAAAAACTTTTCATTCACATGTGATATATTATACTTTATTTTCTTAAAATTATTAATTTATTTATAATACATCTCAATTCTTATCTCTTGTATCCTCCCATTCCTCCCTCCCTCCCGCTTTCACCCTATTCCCCTCCACTGTTTATGACTGAGGGGGACCTCTTCCCCCTTTATATGATCATAGGGTAGGTATCAGGTCTTTTTTTGGTAGTCTGCTTATCCTTCCACTGAGTGACATCAAGGGTACATGGTCAAACATAGGGCACCAGAGTTTGTGTAAAAGTCAGTCTCTCCTCTCCACTCAACTGTGGGGAATGCCCTGTCCATTGGCTAGATCTGGGTAGGGGTTCAATGTTTCCTGAACCCCTTAGTTGTGCTTAGTCAGTGCCACGGTTTGAGGAGAAACCCTGGGCCCAGATCCACCCATCATAATGTTCTTCTTGTAGGTTTCTAGGATCTTTGGGATCCTTCTATTTCCCCATTCATCCATACTTCTCTCATGTAGAATCCCAATAGGATGTCCTCCCCTCTGTCCCACTTTCCTGATAAATGAAGACTTTCATAGGACATGCCCCTTGGGCTAGTGTCCAGATATAAGTAAGTATATACCATTTGACTCTTTCTGCGTCTGGGTTAACTCACTCAGTATGATCATTTCTAGTTTCATCCATTTGTCCACAAATTTTGGGAATTCCTTGCTTTTAATAGCTGAATAATATTCCATAGTGTAAATGTACCACAGTTTCTTTATCCATTATTCTACTGAGGGACACTTAGGCTGTTTCCAGGTTCTGGCTACTATGAATAAGGCCGCTATGAACATGGTTGAGCATATGTCCCTGTTGTGTGCTAGAGATTCTTCTGGGTATATTCCAAGGAGTGGAATAGCTGAGTCTTGAGAAAGTCCTATGCACATTTTCTCTGAGAAAGTGCCAGATAGATTTCCACACTGGTTGTACTAGTGTGCATTCCCACCAGCAATGAAGGAGTGTTCCTCTTTCTCCACATCCTTGACAGCATGTGGTGTCACTTGAATTTTTGATCTTAGCTATTCTAATGGGTGTAAGATGGAATCTCAAAGTTGTTTAGATTCGTATTTTCCTGATGACTAAGGATGTTGAGCATTTAATTAAGTGTTTCTCAGTCATTCGATATTCTTCTTTTGAGACTTATGTTTAGTTCTGAGCGCCATTTCTCAATTGGGTTATTTGATTTGGTGGTGTTTAATTTCTTGAGTTCTTTATACATTTTGATATTAGATTTGTCAGATGTGGGGTTGGTGAAGATCTTTTCCCAGTATGTAGGCTGTCACTTTGTTCTGTTGACAGTGTCTCCTGCCTTACAGAAAAAGGCTGCCTTCTCAGCTTCATGAGGTCCCATTTATTAATTGTTGACCTGAAGGCCTTGGCTGTTGGTGTTCTGTTCAGCAGGTTGTCTCCTGTGCCAGTGTGTTTCAGGTTCTTCCTTACTTTTTCTTCTAATTGATTTAGTGTCTCTGTTTTTATCTTGAGGTCTTATTTCCTTCAATAATTGAGTCTTTGCTATTCTTTCACAGATGAGTTCAGTTTCCAGACCACCATGAGTCTGTTCACAATGGCCAATAATTCCAGCTCTAAATCTAAATCCTTTTTGGCTCCTTGGACACCAGCCTTCCCATGGCATATACTTACATAAATTCATATAAAATATTTAAAAGCATAAAAAGTTTGGATTATATGTTTTTCTCTTGATTTTTTTTTTTTGAGACAGGCTATCTCTGTGTAGCCCTGGCTGTCCTGAAACTCACCCTGTAGACTAGGCTGAACTAGAACTTGGAGATTTACTTGTCTCTACTTCCCTAATGCTGGAATTAAAGGCATATGGCACTTACTAAACTGGAAAATTCCATCCTTTTTAGGATTCTTTTTACTATATTTATTCTATCTCATGTCATAATACTTGCCTTATTTTTTATGGTTAAATACATAATAAGATAAACAAGAATCTTGTATAAATCATGAACTCTGTAGCTACTTAAAACATCAATGAAAAGATAAACATATGCTCTGAACTTTAGACTCTGTTGCAGATGATTCATAATTATCTCATGAGAACAATTCTGGTTTTTTTTTTTTTTTTTTTACAGGATGTTACTATGGCCTCACAACAAATCACATAAAACAGAAATGAGACACCTTTCCATTATCCTTGTGAGTTATGTTGAATCTTGGTGAAATTCATGAAACCTTACAAGTCGTAAGTTAATAAAGAGGCAAGTGATTCATTTGGATTCTACAAAACAAAAATAAAAGCAAAAGACAAGCAAGGGCATTGAACATTCTCTGAGAAAAAGCAGTGTTTACGTTTTCTCAATTAAAGCAGCGTTGTGAAAAAAAATGTTTGACAGCATATACAAAATGTCTTACATGAAGGGACAGCAGTAGGCACAGGAAAGTTGGGGGAAATATAAAAATATTCAATTAGTGAGAATTTTTGTAGATCAATTCCTAGTGGAATAGCAGTAAAAATGTCTCACTGCAGAGCATAACTTCTCATATCAACTAAGAACTTCTCAACACCACTATTAGGTTTTTAATATATTCATTTTATTTTTCATCTGAATACAAGCAAATATAAACAGTTAAATCATGTAATTATATATTACATAGCACTAATTGCTGAATGAATTCACATAGATCATAATTTTATTTGCTAATTATGTTAAAGTGGCATATATAAAATTATCAGAAAACAAATCAGATTTTGAATTCATTACTCTAAGGAAGTATATTATTTGTGCAATTATGAAAGTCTGGAGTTACAGCAACAGCTCTATATTAAGAATGATGCTAAGCATGTTACACTAAATAACCCAGTTTGTTATAAAATTTCTGAAATAAGATGCCTATTTTACAAAGAAATAACTAAACAAAAGAATCAGCTGTATGTATGTGTTGCTGAAAGCTTTGACAGAATTTTTCTAAATGAGCTTTTACAAAAAGTGAATTCTTTAAATGAAAAATTTATCAGTATTCTTTCTCAGATGATATATGGTTATAACTCTTGGCATATCAAGAGTGATTTTACACACAGAGGAGTAAATATTTATTATTTTGTGTTAGGTTTTACTCCATTAATCCAAGCATGCAGTAAAGTTTGAAATCATGACTTACTTTGAATGATGATCACATCATTTATTTAATTGCCATTTATTTTTGTAATGGCTCAAATTAATTTGTACAATACATTTTACTCATTACAGGTTTATTTGGTATCCTGGAATAGGCCCTGCAAGTGATCCTGTAACAAACATCACCTGTTTAAATGTATTTAAATGTTACTGTATTTCACTGCTTTCATCAATGTTTTGAGTCAATACAACCTGCTGAACTCACTTGGTGGTGCTCATTTATACTGCATATGGGTTGGCAACTTGGGATTAGATAAACTGTAGGAGAACTCCATTTGGGATTTGATAAACTATATGAGCACTCACTCCTAGAAAGGAGTAATTCTCTTTGCATCCAAAAGTGTCTGTAGGTCTTAATCCAAGAGTGGAGACCAGTGAGATCTCACCCTTTTATATTAGCATGTCAGCTGATGTTGTCATGATACAGGTTACATATAAATGACTACATTGCCAAAATTTAAGAATTGTAATTACTTTACACACTGGCAGTGATGAATGTCTAAATCAGAGCCTGTGCCTTTTTGGAAGAGTTCTAGCTACTGTCCCCTAAAATCTGCTTGTTACATTTGTTGGTGTGTTTATTTCGTTCTTCTTATGCGGAAGAATTTTTGAGTTGTCTTTTGTCCCAAATCTTTTAAGATTTTTTGGCATATGGATTTACCTTAGATGACTTGATTAATTTTAGATTTTGTTTTATTCTTATGTTTATTACTGCTTTTTAAATTCATCTATTTATAGATAGATATAGACATATATATGGATTACATAGATAAAATAAATCTGTTGTTTTGCAATGTACGAACTTTAATCACATTTGGCATTTAGGTTTCTTTTTTTTTTTTTTTTTTTTTTTTTTTCTTTTAAGTGAAGGCTTTCGTGGGACATGCCCCTTGGGCTAGTATGCAGATATAAGTGAGTATATACCATTTGATTCTTTCTGCTTCTGGGTTAACTCACTCATTATGATCATTTCTAGCTCAATCCATTTATCCACAAATTTCGGGAATTCCTTGTTTTTAATAGCTGAGTAGTATTCCATAGTGTATATGTACCACAGTTTCTTTATCCACTCTTCTACTGAGGGACACTTAGGCTGTTTCCATGTTCTGGCTATTATGAATAAGGCTGCTATGAACATGGTTGAGCAAATTTTCTTGTTGTGTGCTGGAGCATCTTCTGGGTATATTCCAAGGAGTGGAATAGCTGGGTCTTGAGGAAGCCCTATTCCCATTTTTCTGAGATAGCACCAGATAGATTTCCAAAGTGGCTGTACTAGTTTGCATTCCCACCAGCAATGAAGGAGTGTTCCTCTCTCCCCACATCCTCGCCAGCATGTGGTGTCGCTTGAATTTTTGATCTTAGCCATTCTGATGGGTGTAAGATGGAATCTCAGAGTTGTTTTGATTTGCATTTCCCTGATGACTAAGGAGGTTGAGCATTTCTTTAAGTGTTTCTCAGCCATTTGATACTCCTCTGTTGAGAATTCTCTGTTTAGTTCCAAGCCCCATTTCTCAATTGGGTTATTCGGTTTGGTGGTGTTTAATTTCTTGAGTTCTTTATATATTTTGGATATTAGACCTTTGTCAGATGTAGGGTTGGTGAAGATTTTTTCCCAGTCTGTAGGCTGTCGCTTTGTTCTCTTGACAGTGTCTCCTGCCTTACAGAAGCTTCTCAGCCTCATGAGGTCCCATTTATTAATGGTTGACATTAAGGCCTAATTTTATTTAATTTTTTCATACAGTGCATTTTGATTTTCTTATTTCTCCTCCACAAACCCCTCCCAGATCCTTAGGTTTCTTTAATTTTATTTCACAATACTCTCATTTTTAAATCTGTTGCCGAAGTATGTCTTTACTCTCTACCAGATACTGCTCTGGTTACGACTTCTGCTTCAACTTTAAAATATTATTCATTGAATTAAAATAAAACTAGTTAGCTTTTAACCCATACTATCTGTTTTCTAATTGGAAAATCTCCACATATTCTGCCACTGTTTTTGTCAGGCACAAATGCTACTTTAAGCATTGTTACATCTGACTCTGTTAGCTATTTTCTCATTTTCTTTAAGTAACTACTGATCATTTTTGCTCCCAAATGTCTTGAAATGGATAGTTATGGATTTGATAATTCTTTTCCTTTGATAAGTGAAAAAATGATGTGCCACACGTGTGCTTTTATCTCCACAAGGGAGATAATATTCATGCCACTAGTATTTTCTCTGTAACCATTGTGTCCTTTATTAAAAACAGAACAAAACAAGTAGTATGTTTAGGATATCTGGTTTTTCCCTCCACTATGTAAGTCTTGTAACCATTACCTGCTGAGCCATATGTTGGCCTGAATTCCTTTTTTCTTGACTTGTTATGATGTATTATTCTCAGGTGTATTCTGGGAATTTTAGTTCAACTTAGCAAACTTCTCATTCCAACCATTTCCTTTATTTTATCAACCATCCACATGGCTCAGATCTACCAAGTGGATATCGAGTTTACTTACTGTTGTTTTATGACAATTTTTCTCTTTGATTCACTGAAAAGAAAATTTGTCTTTCCCATTTCTCCTGAGGTACCAAAGTTTCTCCAGAAAGTTTTTTTTGTTGTTGTTCATGCTTATGGAGGTAGGAAGAGCTTCAGCATTTGACATATATGGGCAACCTTCACATGAAAGTAGAAGAAATAAACTATCCTGGATAATTTTTCCCTGAAGACTGCAATGTTCGGAGACATATTTTCAGCATTAATACAACTGTGACAACTGTGGACATGCCAGGCCAGTCACAGAAAAACATACTTAAAAAACCCTTTTTTATTCTGCTGTTGCCAGTTAGAGACACTTGAAGATGTTTCAATTTGGGAAGAAGCTTGTTCTATCTTTGAAAACCCCTTTAGCACTCTCTTATATGGAGATAAGGGAATTTACCTCATCTGCGGCCTGTTGGCACTATCAGGCCCTATGCCTCTCTGAAATGTTTTAGGGAATGGCAGAAAGCCTCGACTCTCACTGTTCTTGTTCAAGAGCCTTATCATCTAATGTCAACACAGCTTCTTTCAAGATTTGTGAATTCTTTTATACAGGCCTGCAGAATAATTTTAAGTTAAGTTTACATGCAGAAACATAGAAAAAGGTATTTTTGGTACTGTGCCCTAAAACTATATTCACAGTATTTCTTAATGTCTTCCATCACTTTTGATTCTCTCAGCCTTAATATGTGTAACAATCCAATTATTCGGTGACCTTACAGTACATCCTTTTTTTATTTTTTTCCTATAAAATACTGTTTCATTCTCTGATATGTTTTTAGTGTCAAGCTCTGCTCTTTTAATAACTGAAATTTCTGCTTTTGATTAGGGTTCTAATTGATCCTTTCTTTTTCAAAAAGACTGAAGGTCAAGCATAATGATTTTATATAGCTGTTAATAAAAGTTTGTATGCTTACCTATGAAATATTTGTTTTTTAATACTATTCAAGTATTTCAAGTAAGAGACTTGTGTTCTATTTATATTCTGATTCCCTTATCCTGATATATCTTTTTTGATGTTAAATTACCAGTTATTGTTGAAAGTAAGAATATTTTCAAAATATTGGTTTTATTTCTTATCTTTTCATATTAGTTATTAGGGGATTCTTACATATTTTGATCATGTTTATTCCATTCCTCCAACTCTTCTCACAAACACCACCCATTTCCTACCACCCAGCTTTATGTTATTAAACTAAAGAACTGGAAACCCTTCAAATAAAATATGTATATTCCAAATATTTTGAGATGTGTTTTCTTCCACTGGAGCATGTTTGATATACCAGTAACTACAATCTTAGAGAAAAGAGTCTCTCCCTCTCAGATCAGCTAACAATTACTGGTAGTCCATTTGCTAGGTTGGGTGTGTGCACAGATCACCTCTGAGCATTTTTATTTCTCAGCCCTTAATGTCAAGGAAATGTATTGCTGCTCTCCTACAGGGCCATTCCATTTAATTTTTTCATGTGGATGTGGGTATGCAAGATTTTACAGATGTTCATTTGAAAAGATTAACAATATAGACAAAACGTTAGCAAAAACAACTGAAAAAGAATTCAAATTATTAAAATTAGTAATAAAATAGGAGTGAGTGTAACAGACCCTGAAAGAATACAGGAAAATATAAAAATACAAATAGCAATATCTATCAAGAAGGAAAATTTAAAAGAAATGTATGTGTGTGTATGTATGTATGTATGTATGTATGTATGTATGTATCTATACATCGGACAGATACTGGGATTCGAAGCCAGACTTTGTGTTGGACACTGAAAATTGTATGGAAGAGTTGGTGATGGAAGGACCCTGAGGAGTCAGGCATTCAACAAAGAGACCATCAAAGGTGGAGGATCTGGACCCAGGAGGGACAGCACAAACTGTTGCACCAACAAAAGACAATGCATGCAAAGAACCTAGCTCCCCTGTCCAGATGTAGCCTATGGACAGTTCACTCCCCATGTGGTGGTGGGAGGACTGCCACTGAATGTGCACTCTGGTGCCCACGATTAGATCACTGCTCCTTGGCAGCATGACCTTGTGAGCATACAGTGGAAGGGGATGCAGGCCATCCTGATGAGCCCTTACAGGCTGTGGCCAGACAGAGGGGAAGTAGCCCCTCCATTAGATGTCTAGGGAAGGGGAACAGGGCAGAAGAGAAAGGGAGGGAGGGCGGAAGTGAGAAGATAAGAGTTAAGGGATAAAAATTCGAATGTAATGTGAATAAATTATAAGAAGTAAAATATTAAAAACAAATTCGTGGGGGCGACAGATATGGCTCAGAGGTTAAGAGCATTGACTGCTCTTCCAAAAGTTCTAAGTTCAGTTCCCAGCAACCACATTTGGCTCACAACAACCTATAATATGATCTGATGCCTTTTTCTGGCCTGCAGGTGAACATGAAGGCAAGGCACTGTATACAATAATAAATAAATCTTAAAAAATAAATAAAAAAAGGAAATTTGTGTCAATACGACTGAATAATTGTATGTGGAATGTTATATTCTAATAATAATTCTAACCTGACACAAAAAGGTAGAAAACGATGAATTCTGACTGATTTAATTTCTTCAAAATACATCCAGGAAAAGTTGACTTTGTGCCTTCAGTTCTATTTGCAGGGCGAATGTTAGCCAACAAAACAAAAAACAAAACAAAAAATAAACAAAACAAAACAACAGAACAAATCAAAACAAAAAAAGAACATAGCAAATGTATATGTTTCCTTCAACAATGACAATGAGATGACAATCTAAGAGCATCGTGTTTGTGTTCTGTAGATTCATTAGAAAATAAACATGAAGCCATTTACTTTCCTTTTCATCTACCTAGGTGTTCACTGTCTTTCCAAATGTATCCTTTTGTTTGTTCCTGAGAAGTGTTTTCCAGCATTAATCTCAGGCTTGTGTGTGTGACATTCCTAGGAAGAAAAGAGAAAAGATTGAAAAGGAAAGAACAATGACATTATAAACTGAAGATTTAAATATTCAACATTTATAAGAAATAATACATAAGGAATCAAAGGCGTGGCCATTCTCTCTTGCTCTCTCAGTGTCTGTTTTTGCATGCATAGGACTTTCACAAGATCAGGGCCTCCATTTATTCTCTGGGTGTACTCACAATGTCCTCCCTCTCCATGTGAATACATAAGTAATTAATTGTGGCTAGGAGGAAAAACATAATAAAATAGCAGCTTATGCTTTTCCATATTCCTATAAGTAACCCCTCACCCATGCTACTAAAAGTAAAGTGCCATGTGCTCATTTCTTTAAAAGGCTAGACATGAATTCCATAGTCTCTTTATTTTCTCATTGGTGACCTATCTGAATTGAAGAGACATATTTTTGGTTCAGGAATGTTTATATACATATGCCCACAATTATTATTTTTTAATTTATATATTCACTTTACATCCCAAGCATAGCTCCTTCTCTCCTCTCCTCCAGGTCCCTCCCTCTTACCAAGTAGATTAGACCAGAAAAGAAAATCCTCCCACTACATAATAATAAAACCCTAGGCCGTTGGTGTTCTGTTCAGGAAGTTGTCTCCTGTGCCAATATGTTCCAGGCTCTTTCCCACTTTTTCTTCTAAGTGGCTTAGTCTCTGGTTTTATGTTGAGGTCTTTAATCCACTTGGATTTGAGTTTTGTGCAAGGTGACAAATATGGGTCCAGTTTCATTTTTTTACACATAGACCTCCAGTTAGACCAGCACCATTTGTTGGAGATGCTATCCTTTTTCCATTGAATGGATTTGGCTTCTTTGTCAAAAATCAAGTGACCATATGTGTGTGGATTCATATCTGGGTCTTCGATTCGATTCCACTGATCAACCAGCCTGTTGCTGTGCCAGTACCATGCTGTTTTAATTACTATTGCTTTATAGTACAGTTTGAGATCAGGCATGGAGATTCCTCCGGAGCACCTTTTATTGTACAAGATTGTTTTAGCTATTCTGGTTTTTTTGTTTTTCCATATGAAGTTCAGAATTGAACTTTCAATGTCTTTAAAAAATTGTGTAGGTATTTTGATGTCAACCATTAATAAATGGGACCTCATGAGGCTGAGAAGCTTCTGTAAGGCAGGAGACACTGTCAAGAGAACAAAGCGACAGCCTACAGACTGGGAAAAAATCTTCACCAACCCTACATCTGACAAAGGTCTAATATCCAAAATATATAAAGAACTCAAGAAATTAAACACCACCAAACCGAATAACCCAATTGAGAAATGGGGCTTGGAACTAAACAGAGAATTCTCAACAGAGGAGTATCAAATGGCTGAGAAACACTTAAAGAAATGCTCAACCTCCTTAGTCATCAGGGAAATGCAAATCAAAACAACTCTGAGATTCCATCTTACACCCATCAGAATGGCTAAGATCAAAAACTCAAGTGACACCACATGCTGGCGAGGATGTGGGGAGAGAGGAACACTCCTTCATTGCTGGTGGGAATGCAAACTAGTACAGCCACTTTGGAAATCTATCTGGTGCTATCTCAGAAAAATGGGAATAGGGCTTCCTCAAGACCCAGCTATCCCACTCCTTGGAATATACCCAGAAGATGCTCCAGCACACAACAAGAAAATTTGCTCAACCATGTTCATAGCAGCCTTATTCATAATAGCCAGAACATGGAAACAGCCTAAGTGTCCCTCAGTAGAAGAGTGGATAAAGAAACTGTGGTACATATACACTATGGAATACTACTCAGCTATTAAAAACAAGGAATTCCCGAAATTTGTGGATAAATGGATTCAGCTAGAAATGATCATAATGAGTGAGTTAACCCAGAAGCAGAAAGAATCAAATGGTATATACTCACTTATATCTGCATACTAGCCCAAGGGGCATGTCCCACGAAAGCCTTCACTTACCAGGAAACTGGGACAGAGGGGAAGGCATCCTATTGGGACTCTAAATGAGAGACGCATGGGAGAATAGCAAAATAAAAGGATCCAGAGGGTCCTAGAAATCTACAAGTAGAACAATATGATAGGCAGATTTGGGCCCAGGGGTCCTGCTCAAACTAAGGCACCAGCCAAGGACAATACAGGAGGTAAACTTTAAATCCCTTCCCAGATCTAGCCAATGGTCAGAATATTCTCCACAGTTGAGTGGAGAGTGTGATACGACTTTCTCACGTACTCTGGTGCCTCACATTTGACCATGTCCCCTGGAGGGGGAGACCTGGTGGCACTCAGAGGAAGGACAGCAAGTAGCCAAGAAGAGACTTGATACCCTATGAGAATATACAGGGGGAGGTAATCCCCCTCAGGAACAGTCATAGGGGAGGGGAATAATGGGAAAATGGGGCGGGGGAGGAATGGGAGGATACAAGGGATGGGATAAACATTGAGATGTAACAACAATAAATTAATAAAAAAACAATAAAAATAATAATAATAATAATAAAACCCTAAATGTAATATATATATATATATATATATATATATATACATATATATTTAAAGCTGTAAAAGAAGAAGGCTAGTAATATAAAGGCAAACATATCAGAATCACACCTGACTTCTCAACAGAGCCAGAAGGGCCTGGACAGAAAACTTGCAGATCCTAAGAGACCACAGGTTTCTAACCAGACTACCCAACAAAACGTCAATAACCATAGATGGAGAAAAGAAGATATTCCATGACAAAACCAAATTTAAACAATACCATTATACAAAGACAGCCCTACAGAAGATACTAGAAGGAAAATGCCAAAGGAAGGAGGGTAACTACACCCAAGAAAATAAATAACTCCACTGCAGCAAAACCAAACACACTACAATGACCAGCATCAAAATAACAAGACCTGGCAACCACTGGTCTTTAATATCTCTCAAAAACAATGGCTTTATTTCTCCAATAAAAAGATACAGTCTAACAGAATGGGATGTGTAAACAAGACCCATCATTCTATTGGATACAAAGAAAACATGTCCACAACAAACATCGACAATACCTCAGAATAAAGGCCTGGAAAATGGTTTTGCAAGCAAAAGGACCCAATAATCAAGCTGGAGTAACTATTCTAATATTAATATACTTTCATCCAAAATTAAGGAAAAGAGATGAGGAAGGACACTTCATACTCATCAGGGCACAAAATCTGCCAAGATGACATCTCAATTCTGAACATCTATGCTTTAAATACAAGGGCACTTACATTTATAAAGGGAGCTTTACTAAACCTTCAATCACATATCAATCCCCATGCTTTAATATTGCAAGACTCCAACAGCCAACTATCATCATCGAGACTGAAACTAAGCAGAGATATAAAGAAACTCTCAGATGTCATGGATCAAATGGACCTAACAAATATCTGCACACAATTATAAACACATGTACATATAACATTATATTGATAATAAGAAATTATAAGAAATATTACTGCATAATTTTTTACTAAAAGCCAATTTTCAATGGTTACTTGATACATTTGAAGCAATAAATATCTTGCAAAAATTATTTATTAATCATTATTGATTAATAACTGTTAATGAAAATTGTCTATTTAAGATTATAAAAGCTGATATATCATTCAGCAAAATTAAAATTTATAACAGAGAGGATCAAAAATTAAAGAAAATCAATGCATTTGTGATGATGTCAATAGCTGTTATAATTATGTTTATAGAAAATGAATACATAGACCATATGTTAAAAATGCATTGGTTACAAATGAATATTAAGAAAACCATTTGTGAAAATTCAGAGATATTATAAAATGGATTCTTTTAATTGAAGAGATAAATAATGAGCACAACAAATATTTAAATTTTCTTCTAAGACATGACACATGCTGAAATCCCAAAACTAGAAAACCAAGCCACAAAGACAAAGAGTTCAAGGTTCTCCTGGAAGACACACAGACTCTGTCTCAAAATCAAATTAATTCAGAATTTAAGCTAACAAATTAACTGAAAATGATTATAAAGTACACTAAGCGGACAGCATATAATCATGAGCATATAATCATGAGTCCCAGCATCTGTCCCTATCACCCAGTAAGGGGAGTTTTAAATCCTTTCACAGTTGTAAATGAGGTAACAAGTCATAAATAATAAAATTTCTATGGTCAGACATAGATTACAGATCTACTGGTATACTTATAGTTTGCCAAAGTAAGAAGAAATGGTAAAAAAAAAAAAAAACCTGAATTATGACACTAATGATATAATTTATTTGAAAAATAAAGAGAAAAATAAAATGATAATGGCAAATGTGGCAGAGATGAATAAAAAGGGTTGGGATTAATGAAATGGCTCAGCATGGACGGGTTTTCCAAGAAACTTGACCATCTGAATTTTATTCCTGGGACCCACATGGTAGAAGGAGACAACCTACCCCAGCATTTGTCCTCTGATCTCCACATGTGCACCATCACACTTATGCATGCATATACATGCACACACAAATTAATGCGATTTAAAAAATAATTGAAATCACTACATTTAGCCTAGTTATATATCTGATAATTAATAAATAGCTACTGCAATGTGGAGATTTACAGTGTATTAATAGTGTGATCATCTCAAGACATAGTAAAACTCTTAGAAGTGAAATGATTTCTTTAGATTGGATCATAAGTGTGTGTGGGATCATAAGTATCTACAGTTTCACAAATAACATTAATTATACTTTATTAGCATTTTATTTTTGTAAATAACACTAGATCTCTAAAAGAAAGTGAGCTGTTTTTGGAATTACCTAAATTTTCCAAACGGGAAGTGAATATTAGCAAAATTGAATTGAGGAAAAAAAAAAAAAAAAACCTAGGATGTCTGAAAGAAATTGGGAGGCATGTATATCAGGATCACAAAGTGAAACTTTAATTTTTAGTTACATGTACATGTGTATTTTTGCAAGTGAATGCTACCTATTTGTGGGTGTCTATAGGGAACAGAAGACAGTGTCAGATTCACTGGAGCTAAAATTACTCACAGAGACTTGGGTGCTGGGACCTAAACTCAGGAACTCTGAATAAGCAGGTGAAAAGAACTCTTAACTTTGACGCCTGTCTCAGAACTTGACTTTTTAATCCAACAAAAGATACTTGCACTATATAATTGATATATCAATAAGCAAAATATTGCAAATGACATTGTAGACAATATATTTCTATGATTAGTCACTGTCTCTCAAGTCCTTTCAGAGGTGAGGGTTTATAACGATATGTGTAGTGTACCTTTGAAGGAATATTTTAGAAAACAAGAACATTCTCTAGGTTATATTCTCTATAGAATAACTAATATACAGTACTCAGAACTTTCTTTTTTTACTATATAACAAGCTTTACTATATACTTGACATGGCCTGTAAAGTTTTAGGTATTTTAAATGTGGACAAATGGATTGATTTAGAAATTATCATAATGAGTGAGTTCACCCAGAAGCAAAAAGAGACAAAGGGTATATACTCACTTATATCAAAACACTAGTCCAAGGGATACGTACCATGAAAATCTTTACTTACCAAGAAAGTGGGTCAGAGGAGAGGATATCAGATTGAGACTTTAGGCAAGAGTAGCATGGAAGAAAGAGGAAATAGTAGGACCCACAGGGTCCTGGAAACCTACAAGAAGAACTTTATGACAGGCAGATCTGGATCCTGGGGTCCTCCTTAAACTAAGGCACCAGCCAAGGAGAATATAGGCAGTAAGCTTTGAACCCCTACCAGGACCTAGCCGACGAACGTGATATTCTCCACCGTTGAGTGGAGAGTGAGATCTGACTTTCACACGAACTCTGGTGCCCCTTTTCTGACCATGTCCCCTGGATGGGGAGACCTGGTGGCACTCAGAGGAAGGATAGCTAGTTACCAAGAAGAGACTTGATAATCTGAGAGAATATATAGGGGGAGGAGGTCTCCCTCAGTCACAGACATAGGGGAGGGGAGAAGGGGAGAAATGGGAGGGAGGGAAGAATGGGAGGAAACAGGGGAAGGGCTAACAATCGAGATGTAATATGAATAAATTAATAAAAAATAAATTTAAAAAAGAAACGGCCTACTTTCTTTAATTATTATGAATCTAATTAATTGACATTCTTATCAATGAGGAAATAGTAAAAAAATCTACAATGTAGTAATTGATATGCTTTATCACAGCTAATTTAACTATATAATGTTTTGTACACTAGGAGACCCTTTCACTATTGTTATTGGGAACTTTTAACAATTCTATTTTCAGATTACAAATGAAACAAAGAAAATATAGTGGGAAGCATGGATAAAATCTCTTAGTCATCACCATTATGTTATAAATATCTCAAAAGGATCATTGGATGATCAGTTACATATATCTTAATATTTCACAACAGATGAATAGAAAACATGTTTGGATAATATCATAATAAAATAACACAAAGTAAGTAATGCTCACTAATATGGTTTTCATTTGTCTCCAGTAAAGAACAAGGGAGAAAGGGCTGGAAAGATTATTCAGTGGTTAAAAGCACAACTGCTTTTGCCGAGGACCTAAGTTAAATTTCAACTCACCCCTGTTTAAGCAGCTTAAAGCCACCCATAATTCTAGCTCCTGGAAATCTGATACCATCTTCTGGATACCATGTAGACCTTGATTCATGCATGCACATTACCAAGAACAGGCACATATAAATAATCATAATTAAAATAAAATAAAATTAAAGAAATAAAAAGTGATTATTGCTTAAAGTCAAGTTACAGGAAAAAAAAGTTTCAATAAATGAATTTAAGAAATTATCAATTCTCATGGCTGAGTATTGTAATTGGATACACAGTACCAAATTTGAGCCATTTAAGCATATGAATTTGAGCAATATTAAAGGGATTCAAAGTTTGCATTTGTACACATATAACATTAATGAAAAAAATAAAATATCTGTATGTGTGTAAATGTCGAGAGTATATGGTTGTGTGTGTGTGTGTGTGTGTGTGAGTGAGTGTGTGACTGAGGGTGTATATACCAGTTGTGTGCATGTGTTTTGAGATCACTAGACAAAATTGGGTACCATTCCTTAGGAGCTGACACAATGTATGTTTTAGATAGGATTTCTCAATAAGACCCAAAGTTCACGAAGTAGGCTAGGCTTTCTGTCATGAGATTCCCCAGGGACCCCCAAGTCTCCACCACTCTAGAAATGACAATAAAATACATGTCTTGATACTTTGTATTTTTTAATTGAGGATCTTACTCAGGTCCTACTGCTTGTGAGACAAGCATTTTATGACTTGAACTATCTTCCTGATGCCTGCTAGTTTTAAAATTGACAGTCCTTGTAACTGTAGGAAAGAATGACTCTCACCCTTCACCTAAAATCTCTGTTCTAAAGTATAAGTCCTCATCAGTCCTAAACTTGTCAAAACCCATAAGAAACCTGACTGTTACGTGCACAATGTCAACTTATATGTGTGTTACACACCAGTACACCTTTGGCCCAGGGACCATCATAAACAGGTTGGGAGATGTCCAACATGGGTGAAGAACTTAGGTGCTTTGGGAATGCAGTCTGTGCTTCTAATTTCTGAATCACTATTCAAGGCCCTTCTCCCTCTTTCTCTACTTGAGGCAAACAATAACTACGTTAATGAGTATTACATACCTGAGGTGGAAAGGCTGTCAAAGCCAGAGCATACTGATGTCTGCTGTGAGGTGTTGCCTTCTGCATTTTGCAGTGGCACCCATGAAATCCTGTTGGTATGGTAGCCTAAGACTGACCAGCGCCATGACAGCACCTGCTACCATGCCAAGGTAGACAGAGAATCTGACAAGGCTTTTCCCATAGATGATGAACTGCAGTTAATTATTGGCTTCTGAAGAGGGAGAAAAGTACAGGAGCATATTTCACGAATGTGTCAGTTATATATGAATATTTTCTTTAAAAATATAATTTGCAGTAGTTAATAAGAATTTTACATTCATACCTAATTGAAACTAAATTTAAATTTAACTTTTCCATAAAGTCCTTTGGAAAATGTAGGCCCATTCCTAGTATGTTTTGGAAAAAATAGTCTATAGAAAGAAACCCATACTCATTTTACTAAAATATGGCAAGAAGTTTTCCTGCATTAAATATCATACAGAAGTAGATGAAAGTGGTATTAAAATAACAAAAGACTGGAAAATTATAATTATCATAAAGATTCTCCCAAAATTAATTTGTTGAATTTTCAAAATTATTTTAGTTTTGTACATATGCATTTATATTATTACACATAAAGAAGAACTGTGACACAACCAGGAATTATATAAACGTTACTTTCTTAGTGTTTTGGCTATTTATGTCTGGCAGCCTTGAAGAAGACCTTTTTCCTGTCTAGGTGCATCTAAATTTCGGAATGTAAAACAATCTCTATCACATATTGTCATTTGTTGAATTTAATTTTCAGAGTCAATATAATGTATTTATTTTGTATCTAAGATGCTCCATATGTTCCTACAAAAATAAGTTGCAGACTAGATAACATTTTGAAAGATTAAAAGTTCAGTTCCTATAATCAGCATGCAGTGGTAGGGCCTTTCAATATCTTACACTTTTAAATAAATCATGACTTTAATTATTCTAATAGTCCTTAATAAATGCATTAAATAAAAACATGTACTTAGGCAAATTAATTCATGAAGCAATAAGACTTAGTATAAATCTAAATATCAGTCTCATCATTTCAAATGCATGAAAAGGCAAATTATAGGACTTTCTGATGGTTTCCTTAATGTATTCCTGAGGCTGATCATACATACATGCATACATACATACATACATATATGACATAATGTATTATTTATATAAATTATTATACATTGCGTTCATTCTTTTGTGAATAAATAGGAAGGTTTTATAAGAATAACAGGTTTTACTGAGATTCATTTGGCCCAATTTTCCCATGGGTATCCATGACCCAAGAGTGTTGCTGTTCTAATTATCAAAGCCGAGAATTAGCTAGGAAATGCTTTCTTATATTAAACAAGAATTTTAAAAATAAAAAAGAAACTATAATCACAACAAACTTTTAGTTCCTGTTTTGATGGATGGAAATAACTTCTTTACCATAGAAATGCAATAATGCCTAATTTCAACATATAATGTTTCAAAGCTACTCAGATTATCAATTCTAAAAGAAAAAATTAAATCACAGCTGTGAGAGGATTATAAGCTGCCCAAAAGTAAACGTTTCTTTTGGCTTTTTAAGTTCTATATTAATAGTTAAAACAAAAATAGTTCACTAATCACTACATTGTTTTCAACTACAAATTTAAAATTTTATTATATTTTCCATTTCTTTAATTTACATTTTAGCATCTTTATTTGAATAAGTTTCCCAAACATAGGACATCTCTAAAGTCTAAGAAGCACAATTGCCATTCTTGAATCAGATCACATGAGATTTCCTAAATAACATCTCCTAATTTGCATATCAGGATCTGTATTTCATGGCTCACGTGACTTGCAATCTTGAACTGAGAGGTATGAGAACAAAACTGTCCTTAAAATTGAATTTTTAACAGAAATGTAAAAACTTGCTATGTCAACGTGGAAAGACAAACTGAGTAACACTAATACAAGTTTTAAATTTTGGCAGGTGGGAGTGTACTTATAACTCATGCTACATTTAATTTTATTAATTTTATTTCTTTTCTTTTTCAGGTCTCTAAAGCAATGAAGATGAAACAACTAAAACATCAAAACTGAAGTAATTCAGGGCAGGTTATCTGTCTTCTAATTTGCGACACTCTTCACTAATCTGAATTACTTCCATAAAGACATTCACCATTCAGCTGAATTACTGGTACTCAGTCTCTAGTATAAACTCTCATAAACGTTTGTTAAAGATGATTTCTAGGTGTTACACAGAAACTTTCTTGTCGTTGCTTGTGAACATATGGGGCTCATCTTCAGTTGGACAGTCAGAGAAGTTGCTCAACGAACAAGAAGCCAAGCATGATGCTCATGTGCTGCTCTATCTTCAGGACCACTGACCTTAATAGCTTCTGAAAATGTTTTATAGTGAAGCTACTTTTGAAGCAAATAAACCTTCTCATAACAGAAAATGACAAAGGACTTATGTAATTAAAAAAAAAAACCCTAAGTGACATCCATTACTCAAGTTTTAAGATTCATTTTCTTTTGTCTAACCAGCACCCGTTCTATTCCTCTATGTAGAAATAAACCATTTTTCAGTGAAACCACAGGCTAGCATTGAAAAGTTAAACATAGTACCAAGACTCAAAGCAAAAGGAAATCGATTACATAAGACTAGATAAAAATAAAAAATCACAAACGTATTGTAATAAAACCACAAAGGGAGAAGAATGTTCCACCCTTACTATTTCTTGTATGTCTGAATGATTAATTGATTATACCCTAGAAGTACAGTGTATCTGAAAGATAGCTATTTTCATTTCACATGATGATTTTGAATATTGACAGCACACAAATACGAAGCATTGTAAAAGTGCACAAAGTAACTTAGAATTTAAATTTGCTAGGTATCAGATTCTTAAGACTTTTTAATTTTTTAGATACTCTTTAGAGGTTTAGGCACCTGGATAATATTTTATATTTTTATGACAGACAGCATATAATTAAGCATTCAGTTGTGATTTCAATGTTCTTGCACATAGTATCATTGTATTCTGTATGCATTTATCAATGAAGAAAATCAGGGTGAGGAAGTTTGTGTGTTCACACATGCTCACTTACAGGAGGTTCTATGTGTAAGAAGGGAATGTGTTCAGGTCACTTTACTTTCATTGCTGTCACAAAATGTCAGAAGAAAAAGGCAACTTACAGGATGGCTTTACTTTATCTATCAATTCAAGGGCAATGCCTATCATGAAGGGAGATGAGTCATGGTAGATGGAACTTCTGGTCTCTTGTCACAGACTGTAGTCAGCAGAGAGATGAAGGTGGGTTCTCAGCTTACTTTCTTCATTTTATTCACCCAATCCTTGGAATTTTTCAGCTGACATTCCGTGTTGGAGTCCCTGTCCTGGTAAACTTTTTAGAAACACATTCCTGGACACACCCAAAAGTCTCTTTTCTCCTTGATTCTACATCTAGTCATTTCACACAGAAAACAGTCCTAAGAGAATGATTTCATGTTGTCCCCCTCCTCATCCCACGTCCAACGATAAAATAGACCTCATGTGTTAGGTATGATTTTAAATGACAATGCTTTTTTTTTTTTTCCCTTGAGTATGTCCTATGTATCAACCGATAGAATAGTATTCACATTCTAAGTCCATAAATTTCAACTGAGCTCAGTGGGCCACTGAGCTACGTTAAGCAGTCTTCAGGTATTTCTCTTTGTTAGGAATGATAGGGCTATCTCTCTCACCTAGTGAATAGTGGGTAAAGATCCTGCCCAACAAAATTGCATCCAAGATTTTTGGTGATGTGAACTCTGAGACGCTTCTGGAGGATAGAAGCAAGATACTACTTTCATAGAACACTTTAGGATTCATATCTAGTGTGGCATACATCTCCAAATCTTTAAGAGTATTCTATACAAAACGGGAAATTTCTTTCTTTTGTTTCATTTTTAACATGTCAAGAAACAGAAATAATGTTTTGTTATTTGAATCCCTAAAACATATATTTCATCTTAAAGTCTATTGTGACCAACATAATTTTTAATCCTAGGACTTGCTTATTCAGTAGAAATGATACCTTTTTAGTGACTCTGTATGAGGCTGATGGTCTAAGAGTTGAGGGAGGAACCACAGAAGAATAGCAACAGTTGTTCTCAGAGATAGTCTTTTTAGAAAAAAAACACTTATATTTTCATATAACAGCAACAACAACAAGTTTAAAATGTTCCTCCTGACTAGAGAGATGCCTCAGCTGTTAAGAGCACTTGTTCATTTAGAAAATCTGCGCTCACTATGGTGGCTATATTTCCAGTTCTAAGGGATCTCAAGTTCAGAAATACTGAAGAAATATGGCATGCAGTCACCATGCAGGTAAAATGCCGATGCACATAAAAAAAAGAACGAATAAAGGAAAAACAGTAATTAACTGAATGAGCGTACTCATGAAAGAGAAAACCTCACTAAAACAAGGGAATTTCATTTCCAAGATAAAAGGGCATGCTAGGAAAGTGACAGACACTTAAAACCAGGAATTTTCCTATTCATCGAGAGAGCATAATTTGCCTACTAGAGTTTCGTTAAAATCAGAGTGAGTGGGATCCAAGATGGCAGTGAGCAGTGTGGACCGTGTTTTGAACTTACAGTGAACAATTCAGGGAATTGCACAGAATTCTGAGCCAGGGACACCAAGGTCCCCACACCACGGCAGCAGGAGTGCTAAACGGTTCGGAAGGACCAGGGTGCGGAGGACCTGCATGCCCCTGCACACTGGAGGAGCGTGGATTTTCTTGGATCGGAGAAGCAGCGGCAGAGGCAGCGGCAGCAGCAGCAGTGGCGCCAATGGCACCAGCAGCAGCAGTGGCAGCGGCTGAGGTTTGCAGCTCAGAGCCTTAGGGTGGAGGCGATTGGTGTGGTGGCCGGCGGGAGTTGCTGCGGGAGATGGAACTCTGGACAGGATTTGGGTCACGTGGTGCCTTGAGACCCTAACTGGACTCGTTGGACAGTTCAGCCCCAGAGTCCTGGGTTTAGCTCAGTGCGCAGTGCCATGGAGATGCTGGCTCAGCTCAGCAAGCAATTCTGCCCAAGGCATTATCTCAGCACAGCCGCAGTTCTCCTGCTGTGACACAGGCTAGGCAGAGCGCTCGGTTCCACCAGAGGCGCTGGCACGACTCAGCAAGCAGTTCTGCCCTAGACACTAGCTCAGCTCAGCGGGCCCAGAACGATTGCAAGACCCACAGCACAGGGGAGCTGAGGATCACTGGCTGTGAGAGCAGGGCTAACCTCTTGCCATCCATACCAGTGAAGCATCAGAGCTTTGAGCCTATGGAAATCATGAGAAAACAAGTGAATCTATCATCAGACTCCCTCCATCCAATGCTGGAAGCTACCCAACAAAAACAGAGACGGCAAGATGTCTAAAGGACAGCGTAAAAGCACACGCAAAAAAACCCAAAACAACATGGCAACTCCAGTTTCCAGCTCTCCCAAAGAAAACAATCCAGAGAACTCAAATACAACGGAAACACAAGAAAATGACCTCAAATCCTTGGTAATGAGGATGATAATGGAGGAAACAAATAAAATTCGTAATCAAATGCAGGAAGACACAGCCAAACAGGTAAGAGACATAAAAGAAGCACATAGAGTGGAACTGGAAAAATTTCAGGAAAATGCAAACAATCAGATGAAAGAAATAAATAAAACGGTTCAAGCTCTGATGACCTATAAAGTGGCAATGGAAGAAACTCAGGAATATACAAATAATCAGATGAAACAATCAAAAAATCAGTTCAAGCTCTGAAGGTGAAATGGATTCAATGATAAACACACAGACAGAAGAAAAAAGAGAATGTGAGACCTCAGAGAAGAAGGCGAGCAACACAGAGGTGAGATTTTCTAACAGAATCCAAGAGATGGAAGAACGAATCTCAGCTCTAGAAGATACAATCACAGATCTTGAAGCAACCATTAAAGAAAATGCCAAATCTGAAAAACTCCTGACACAAAACATTCAAGAAATTAAGGACACCATGAAAAGAAGAAATCTGAGTATAATATACATTAAAGAAAGAGAAGATATCACACTCCAAGGCCCAGAAACTATTCTCAACAAAATCATAGAAGAAAATTTCCCCAATCTAAAGAAAGAGATGCCTATAAACATACAAGAGGCCTACAGAACACCAGATTGAATTGATCAGAAAAGAAAAACTGCCCATCACATAACAATCAAAACACAAAACATACAGAACAAAGAAAAAATATTAAATGCTGCAAGGGAAAAGGGCCAAATAACATTTAATGGCAAACCTATCAGAATTATACCCGACTTCTCAGCAGAGACCATAAAAGCCAGAAGGGCCTGGACAGAGATCCTGCAAACCCTAAGAGACCACAGATGCCAAGCCAGACTACTTTACCCAGCAAAACTATCAATAATCATTGAAGGAGAAAACAAAATATTCCATGACAAAAACAAATTCAAACAGTACCTATCCACAAATCCAGCTTTACAAAAGGTACTAGAAGGAAAACTCCGTCCCAAAGGGTCAAGCTACAACCAAAACTACTCAGGAAATAGATAACCATACCATGGAAAAAACACAACTACACAAACGCTTGACTAGAAACAACATCAAAATTAAGACTCTTAACAGTCACTGGTCATTAATATCTCTCAACTTCAATGGTCTCAATTCTTCAATAAAAAGACACAGACTAACTGAATGGGTGCATAAACAAGATCCAACATTCTTCTGCATCCAAGAAACACATCTCACCCATAATGAAAGGCATTACCTCAGGGTAAAAGGTTGGAAAAAAATTTTCCAAGCAAATGGTCACAAGAAGCAAACAGGCATAGCCATTTTAATATCGAACAAAATTGACTTTCAAACAAAATGAATCAAAAGGGATGAGGACGGACACTTCATACTCATCAAAGGTAAAGTCAACCAAGATGACATCACAATTCTGAACATCTATGTTCCCAATACAAGGGCACCCACATTTGTAAAAGATCTGCTAAAAAGGCTTAAACCACACATCGATCCCCACACAATAATCGTGGGAGACTTCAACACCCCACTCTCACGGAAAGATAGGTTATTGAAACAGAAACTAAGCCGATAAATAACATCATTAACCAATGCCATGAATCAAATGGATCTAACAGATATCTATAGAACCTTTCACTCAAACAAGAAAGAATATACCTTCTTCTCTGCACCCCATGGAACCTTCTTCAAAATTGACCACATCGTAGGTCACAAAGCAAGCCTCAACAGATACAAGAGGATTGAAATAATACTTTGTATCCTATCAGATCACCATGGTCTTAGGCTACAATTCAACAACAACAGAAATAACAAAAAGCCTACACGTACGTGGAAACTAAACAACTCTCTGCTAAATGACACCTGGGTCAGGGAAGAAATAAAGATAGAAATCAAGGAGTTTCTGAAATTCAATGAAAATGAAGGAACAACATACCCAAATTTGTGGGATACATTGAAAGCAGTGCTAAGAGGAAAATTCATAGCACTAAGTGCCTTTAAAAAGAAATGGGAAACATCGCACATAAGCATCTTAATGACACAACTGGAATCCCTAGAAAAAAAAGAGGCAGAAACATCCAAGAAGAGTAGACGTCTGGAAATAATCAAACTCAGGGCTGAAATTAACAAATTAGAAACTAAGAAAACAGTCCAAAGAATCAACAAAACCAAAAGCTGGTTCTTTGAGAAAATCAACAAGATAGACAGACCGTTAGCCAAACTAACTAAAAGGCAGAGAGACAGTATTGAAATCAACAAAACCAGAAATAAAAAGGGAGACATAACAACAGACACTGAAGAAATACAAAGAATCATAAGATCCTACTTTGAAGGCATATATGCCACAAAATTTGAAAATCTAAGGGAAATGGACGATTTTCTTGATCAATTTCACTTGCCAAAGTTGAGTGATGAACAGATAAACAAGCTAAATAGTCCCATTTCCCCACAGAAATAGAAGCAATCATTGATAGTCTCCCAAACAAAAAAAGCCCAGGGCCAGATGGTTTCAGTGCAGCATTCTACCAGACCTTCAAGGATGAGCTAATACCGATACTCTTCATGCTACTCTAAAAGATAGAAATGGATGGAACATTACCAAATTCAATCTATGAGGCCATAGTCTCATTGATACCTAAACCTCACAAAGACTCAAGAAAGAAAGAGAATTTCAGACCAATTTCTCTTATGAACATCGATGCAAAAATACTAAATAAAATACCTGCAAAACGAATACAAGAACACATCAAAGATATCATTCATCATGACCAAGTAGGCTTCATTCCAGGCATGCAGGGATGGTTTAATATATGAAAATCCATCAATGTAATCCATCATATAAACAAACTGAAGAGAAAAAAACCACATGATCATCTCTTTAGATGCAGAGAAAGCATTTGATAATCCAACACCCATTCATGTTTAAAGTTTTAGAGAGATCGGGGATACAAGGCACTTTCCTAAACATAATAAAGGCTATATACAGCAAGCCAATAGCCAAAATCAAATCAAATGGTGAGATACTCAAGGAAATTCCTCTCAAATCGAGAACAAGGCAAGGCTGCCCACTCTCTCCATATCTCTACATATAGTACTCGAAGTTCTAGCCAGAGCAATAAGATAACAAAAGGATATCAAGGGTATCCAAATGGGAAAGGAGGAAGTCAAATTATCCCTCTTTGCAGATGATATGATAGTGTACATAAGTGACCCTCAAATTCCACCAGAGAATTCCTACAGTTGATAAACACCTTCAGCAAATTGGCTGGATACAAAATTAACTCAAAAAAGTCTATGGCCATTCTATACACAAATGACAAGCTTGCAGAGGAAGAAATTAGAAAAGCCACACCCTTCACATTAGCCACAAGCTATATAAAATATTTAGGAGTTACTCTAACTAATCAAGTGAAGGACTTGTTTGAAAAAAATTTCAAAACTCTGAAGAAAGAGATTGAAGATGACATGAGAATATGGAATGATCTTTCTTCCTCATGGATCGGGAAAATTAACATAGTAAAAATGGTCATCCTACCAAAAGCAATCTACAGATTCAATGCAGTCCCTATAAAAATACCTACACAATTTTTTAAAGACATTGAAAGTTCAATTCCAAACTTCATATGGAAAAACAAAAAATTCAGAATAACTAAAACAATCTTGTACAATAAAAGGTTCTCCGGAGGAATCTCCATACCTGATCTCAAACTGTACTATAAAGCAATAGTAATTAAAACAGCATGGTACTGACACAGCAACAGGCTGGTTGATCAGTGGAATCGAATCGAAGTCCCTGATATGAATCTACACACATATGTTCACTTGATTTTTGACAAAGAAGCCAAATCCATTCAATGGAAAAAGGATAGCATCTTCAACAAATGGTGCTGGTCTAACTGGAGGTCTATGTATAAAAAAATGCAACTGGAACCTTATTTGTCACCTTGCACAAAACTCAAATCTAAGTGGATTAAAGTCCTCAACATAAAACCAGAGACACTAAGTCACTTAGAAGAAAAAGTGGGGAGGAGCCTGGAACATATTGGCACAGGAGACAACTTCCTGAACAGAACACCAATGGCCCAGGCCTTAAGGTCAACAATTAATAAATGGGACCTCATGAGGCTGAGAAGCTTCTGTAAGGCAGGAGACACTATCAAGAGAACAAAGCGACTGCCTATAGACTGGGAAAAAATCTTCACCAACCCTACATCTGACAAAGGTCTAATATCCAAAATATATAAAGAACTCAAGAAATTAAATACCACCAAACCAAATAACCCAACTGAGAAATGGGGCTTGGAACTCAACAGAGGAATATCAAATGGCTGAGAAACACTTAAAGAAATGCTCAACTTTCTTAGTCATCAGGGAAATGCAAATCAAAACAACTCTGAGATTCCATCTTACACCCATCAGAATGGTTAAGATCAAAAATTCAAGTGACACCACATGCTGGCGCGGATTTGGGGAGAGAGGAACACTCCTTCATTGCTGGTGGGAATGCAAACTAGTACAGCCACTTTGGAAATCTACCTGGTGCTATCTCAGAAAAATGGGAAGAGGGCTTCCTCAAGACCTAGCTATTCCACTCCTTGGAATATACCCAGAAGATGCTCCAGCACACAAGAATAACATTTGCTCAACCATGTTCATAGCAGCCTTATTCATAATAGCCAGAACATGGAAACAGCTGAAGTGTCCATCAGCAGAAGAATGGATAAAGAAACTGTGGTACATTTACACTATGGAATACTACTCAGCTATTAAAAACAAGGAAATCCTGAAATTTGTGGATAAATGGATTGAGCTAGAAATGATCATAATGAGTGAGTTAACCCAGAGGCAGAAAGACTCAAATGGTATATACTCACGTATATCTGCCTACTAGCCCAAGGGGTATGTCCCACCAAAGCCTTCACTTACCAGGAAACTGGGACAGAGGGGAGGACATCCTATTGGGACTCTAGATGAGGGAAACATGGGAGAATAGCAAAGTAGAAGGATCCAGAGGGTCCTAGAAACCTAAAAGTAGAACATTATGATAGGCAGATTTGGGCCCAGGGTCCCGCTCAAACTAAGGCACCCGCCAAGGACAATACAGGCGGTAAACTTTAAACCCCTACCCAGATCTAGCCAATGGTCAGAACATTCTCCACAGTTGAGGGAAGAGTGGGATATGACTTTCTCACGTACTCTGGTGCCTCACATTTGACCATGTCCCCTGGAGGAGGAGACCTGGAGGCACTCAGAGGAAGGACAGCAGGTTCCTAAGAAGAGACTTGATACCCTATGAGCATATACAGGGTGAGGTAATCCCCCTCAGGAACAGTCATAGGGGAATGGAATAAGGGGAAAACGGGAGGGAGGGAAGAATACAAGGGATGGGCTAACCGTTGGGATGTAACAAGAATAAATTAATAAAAAAAAATCAGAGCCTGCATGGTTCAGCACAGCCAAGGAAAAACAAACAAACAAGCAAATTCAACATTTTGAACCATGAAAAAAGATAAAGACTTATTCCTTAGGCTGTAGTGGAATTACTTTTCTAGTCTTATAAACAACTTCTCCAAATAAAGAAGGTGGGGTTGATATTGCTAAAATTTGACTAAATTCTACACATCAAAACACTAAAGAAAGAGTTTAGGTCTTCTCACAGATGAGTGCTGTCTCTGAAGAATAGATAAGAACTGTTGAACATTTGCAGGGGGAAGAGACTTATGATAATTTAAAGACATAAGTAAAAATGTCATCTTTCATTAGACATGATTCAATGGTTAGGTAATTTTTGCAGATACAGAATTGTCTCATTTATAAACTCTCAGACTCTTGGTAAACATACTGATAACCAAACCAAACTGAACAATCTGAAAGCCAACAGGTCCTGTGATATGGACTAAGAGGAGAGGGAATACCTGGCTGGCAAAATGGTAAAACTCTTGTCAGAAAATTCCCATGCAAATTTTCCAAATATCTGGGATTTCTGGTCATGTACATTAAAGTCTTTAAGGATGTGACAGCAAAACTCTCAGCAATATTATACTAATGTACCAAATTCCTGAATTAACTACCCATGTTTAATGATATTTACAATATATTATGTGTATTAATATACTTAGAAGTTTCAATATATGCATTTTATGTTTGAAATTTCAAATATAATCTTTGTGAACAAGTTCATAGATTCATATAGTGGTTTTGTTACAGTCATGGTTAAATAAAACATATCTTTTCATTTTTATAGTCAAGAGCATTTATTATGGATCAAATATTTATTTTATTAAAGATAAATTAAAAGGAACACTACTTGATTCAATGATACAGCAACTTGGAGAAACTTTGCTGCCTTCTAATAAAAGATGATCACATTTCAGTTCAAGTGGTTTCCTCATATACAGACTATTAAAATAGTTTGAATAATATGAGTAATATTTTATATTTTTTAGAATTTTCAAAGGTATAAAACAACAAAATTATTTTTCATTACACCAAAGATAAACCTAGTTAATCTGGGAAGTATACTAATTTTACTAACTTTCCACCCTTTAATGCTTTTCTAGTTAAATCTAGGCATTTCTTTGTTAATTATAACACACATGCACACACACACACACACACACACACACACACATACATGGAAGAAAGAAGTATAAGAGGGAATAAATCTGCTTTGTATTATCATTTTCCTTAATGTACTTGGGGAGTTATATTCTTTTTTGCCTTGGGCTATACTTTAATATAATTTGCAAATAAATATGCAAGCATTTTTAGAGGTATTATGAATGTATTGATAGCTTTGATACTTTATTGAAGACAGAGTCAAAAGAAAAATAATCATGGATTAAGTTGAGAAGTGGTGGCCCTATTCTACTATATATTTAGGATTGTGTTTACAAGGTGACTCTACTCTCTCAATGCACTAGATCACTGGACTGTGGCTATAAATCTTGTCTGATATTTTTTTATCTTGTAACAATAGCAAACACAAATAAGAATTCCATGGTGGGTATTTGAGCTTAATATTTCCTGCATTTCTTTTTTCATCTTCTACTAGATAGTAGACTCTTTAAGAAGAGAGATTGTGCCTAGTGTCTTCATTAAACATGATGGAGCCTTGCACACTATAGTGACGTAATAATAACTTCTGAGAGAAAAAAGAATGTTTTAATCACTAAGATGACAGGTCTCACTACACACATTACTCATATTATCATTCTGATTATCCTGTAAAAATGTTTCAAAAATAAACACTCTGTGAAAAATAATTTTAAATGGCTTGTGATTTTTTTTAAATTGTCACAAACATATTATTATCCTACGAGGTCTACATATATATGTATGTGTACATATATATGTACATATATATAAATATTGTCTTGAAATTTTTCCCCTTCAAGTGCCATATTTCACAATAACCAAATCTGAGTTTATTCACTGACTTAATATGGCAGGACTCTACAATACCTTATATAAATATCTTCTGTGAAATGATTGACATTTTGTGTTAATTATGTTACATGTTTCTACATTATCTACTTGAAAATGCATTATAGAAGTGGAGAATTGTCTCCATAAGTTATTTTGTGTTATACTAAAAGATACTCAGGTGTAAAGACAACAAATAAAAAACCATTCTTTTTGTTTAGCACAACTTCCTGTGTGTTGACCATTCTTCAAGTAAATAAGGCTAAGTCAATAGATGCTATCACTGTTCATAAGGCTGGGGAGATCTATTCATTCAGCAGGTGTCTAGATAGTGTAAAATGTCCTTACTCACTTGTCTGGAATTTATAAGGCTCTTACTTGACAAGAACACTACAATCAGATTATTTGTCTCTAATATCCAGCAGGCTAGAAGAGTCCCTGGCAGAGTTTTTGTTTGTTTGTTTGTTTTCTGACTATAAAAAAAAAAAGACAACAAGTCCAAATGATATTTAAAGATTGTTAATTTCTTTACTGTTTTATTTTTTGTTAACTGGTTAGTGTAAAACTATCTTTTATTCTCTGATGTAACTGTCATCTCAGAGGCTTACTGATGAATAAGCTCGCCCTTTCTAGCCCTTTATGAACCCTAGCAGGCACGTTCCACTCAGCTGTTCAGGATCAAACTCCTCTGCAAGCTCGCTGACTCAAGCTGGCTTCTCTCACCCTCTCCAGATCTTTCTAACCTCTGGCTGTCTGATTCAACTAATCTGTTTTATCTCAAATTCCTCACCAACTTGACCGATACAAATTGGCTTCTCGCTGAACTGCTCATACTAGCTTCGGCAATATGTTCTAAATCTTTGGCTTCATCTCATTCTTTGGTTCACTCTGTCTTCACCTGTGACCTGTCTCTGTAAAATGGTCCTGGGAAATCATCCTCCATCTCGATGCTGCTCTGTTAAGTCCTCACTTTCCTATCCATGCTGGTGTGAGTTGGGCATAGGGAATCTGATTCATTCTGTCAAATCTTTCTCTGAAGTTGCGTGTGGTGGCTCAGGTCTTTAATCCCAGCACACAGGAGGCAGAGGCTGGTGGAGGTCTGTGAATTTGAGGCCAGCGTGGTTTACAAAACCAACCCAATACACCCAAGGCTATACAGAAAAACCGTGTCTTGAAAAAAAAAAAAACAAAAAAACAAAAAACAAATCCTTCTCTGATTCTCTACTTTGCTCCTCTGTTAGACATCACTTTCAGTCATAGATGCTTCCTTCTACAAACTAACCTTACCTTTATTGTTAAGCATTGAAGGTGTGTATTAAGGCAGAATCTGTATTATAGCTGGATCACACAGACCCAGAACATATTTGAATGTGACCCCTTGCCGGAGAAGCCATGTTGCTAAATTAAATTTTTTCTACACATTAGAACAATCCACAGATATATTTTTACAAAAGTGAGTCCAGAAAGGAGCATTGAAACCTTTAAGAAGTGAACTTTCAAGGGGCCGTTTAGGGCAAAGCAGACATAATATACATTCATTACAAATACCTCTTTCAAAGTCTTATGATTTGTACAACCACTGTCACCAGAAACACAAGCACATATTGACTCTGCACACCTTCACATCCTTCAAATAGTTGTGCCCACACTGTCTTCAAAATGTCATGCTGTAATTGTATGAGAGGTATGGCTCTTATTCATTCTGAATGCAGCTAGCATGCAGGATGATGAAAAAGCAAAATAGTAAAGCAGCCACTTACACTCAAAGATGGGAACAAAGCAAAGGTGTCTGCTTCAAGAAACTTTGAGATATAGAAACATTCACCATACCCACAGTTTTACATTTGTTAGAATTTTCTAGATTAGGCATGTGTTTTCCTTCTTCTTTGGAATTCTCTGTCCAAACAACATGTCTTTTACCAATGTGTCTTTCTTGAACATTCTAAGATTTTTCTTCTTAAAGTTAAGAGACACAAATGCTCTTAAATCTTATCCTTTATTCCAGGCCCTGAGACTGTTCTTAAGTTTTGTATGAGCCATTTTTTTTAAACAAAAAGAGTGATAAGTAATTTTATCTTAAATCTTAAAAATTAAGTTTTAGAAAGAGGAGCCCTCCTCCTCCTAATCTCTGTCTGTTGATATATATTGGGCAAGAAGGTTGAAGATGATACCCTAAGGATATAGAGACTTTTGGGTGACTGCTCAGATAGCACTTTGTCTCTGTCATCTTCTCATTTGAAAGTTTCTAACCTGCACACTCTGTATACTCAGGTAATCAAGTTTATTCCTTCTCATGGAGATGGAGATGGAGACCAGATAGGTTAGTGCTACAATTATGCTTAGTTGTTTAAGTGTTAAGATGTTTAGGTCTAGATAGATGTTTTAAGTTGATAATGACAAGATATGACAGATATTGATTTACATTCAGAATTTTAGATGCACCAAGATAGAAAAGTTGTTTCTTCAAGACTGCCAAATACAAATAGCCAAAACACTAAGAATGTAACATTTATATAATTTTTGATTGTTTAATGGTTCTTCTTGCTGTAGACAGTTTATTGTATATATGTGTAATAATACAAAAATATATGTAAAAAATAAAAAAGTAACTAAAATTTTTTAAATTATGTTTTAACCTAATAATTTACTATGAGTAAATGTGTATTAATGCATTTTAATTTTAATCCTTTAATGTACATTTTTATTAATTTTTTATTTTCATATAATATATTATTCATATTTTCATATACCAATCTTTCAAGATAATCCCCCCAGCACCCTGCTATCCAACTTTATGTATTTTCTATCTCATAAAAACAAACAAACAGAGGGTCCTAGAAATCTACAAGTAGAACAATATGATAGGCAGATTTGGGCCCAGGGGTTCCGCTCAAACTAAGGCACCAGCCAAGGACAATACAGGAGGTAAACTTTAAACCCCTTCCCAGATCTAGCCAATGGTCAGAATATTCTCCACAGTTGAGTGGAGAGTGTGATATGACTTTCTCACGTACTCTGGTGCCTCACATTTGACCATGTCCCCTGGAGGGGGAGACCTGGTGGCACTCAGAGGAAGGACAGCAGGTAGCCAAGAAGAGACTTGATACCCTATGAGAATATATAGGGGGAGGTAATCCCCCTCAGGAACAGTCATAGGGGAGGGGAATAATGGAAAAATGGGGGGGGAGGAATGGGAGGATACAATGGATGGGATAAACATTGAGATGTAACAAGAATAAATTAACAAAAAAAATAAATAAAATTAAAAAAAAACCAAACAAACAAACAAAACGGCCATCAACCAAAAGGTGGGAAAGAAAATATGAAAGCATAACAAAGAGACAGTAGAAACAAACAACAATGTGGACTTCATTTTGTCTCAGCCAACTACTCATGAGCATGTGGCCTACTGTAGAAGGTGGTTAATACAATATCAATTCATTGGAGGAACACACTAATTTCTCTCATGTTATCAATTGCAATTATCTTTTTATTTAGTGTTGGGGATTTTCTGTCAACATCAACTTCTCCTGGAGTTTGCCCTGGTTTGAACTTGTGCAAGTCTTGTGAATGCTGTTAAACTCTGAGTTTATGTGTATCAGGCCTGTTGTGTTAGCAAGACACTTCCCTTTGAGTCCTCCACCACCTTAGGCTTATACAAACTTCTTTGATCCTCTTCTACTTTTCTACATAGTTTCCTAAGTATTAAGAAGAATTAAAAGAAATATATTAGTATTGATTTCTCCAAGATCTCTCATTGACTAAGCATTGGCCAGTTTTAGGTCTCTGAGTTAATTAAATAAGTGTTTCATGGTAGGGCTTGTTTTTATTGCTATCTTCATTTAACAGAATAATAGTGGTAGGTTTCTCTTTAGAAAACATGACCTATTTAGTTTCAGGTTATTAGCCACTGCAGCAGTTTTAGGTTACACCTTATATAGGGAGCCTTAAATGCAAGTTTAATGGGGAGGTGGCATTAGTTAGTCCCACAACATTTGTGCCATTATTGTATCAGAATAAAATTTAAGATGGTGGCTATTAAAGCTCATAATGTTTGCAAATGAGTAAAACTGATGATTCTTTTCTCCTGTGCACCTTCCAGCACTATGAATGCTATTGAGTATAAAGGAGTCTTCTAGTTGGGTATTTTCAATATTTCCATGTTTGATGATATACGTTTTACCTTCGGTAATATGACCTTAAAGTACTGGAGTATAATCAATACAAGTATCAAAGTATACATATATCTTTGTGTTGTGACCTATAGGACCTTATTTACTTAATGACTCATAAAGATGTAAATCTTCCTGGACACTGGGGTTTGTATAGGTAGGATATGATGTTTAGTCAGGACTGTTTTCTTGTTCATTATATGCCAACACTATTTAAGTTCTATTTGCTAATGAATATAATCTAGAAACTCTTTAGACTAGCAATTTTCCATATGAATTTTGAAAATCACTGCCATTCCTTTTTCACCGTGTTCTCTTACATTCCTTCTTATTTAATTCTCATATTCTAGTATTTTGCTTAACCTTTCATAATACAATAGTCTATATCTTTACCTTGGAAAATCCTCTCTTATTTTCTGGACCCTTAAGTCTAACTAGCTTTTGTTTATATCCTAAATAATGCACACATATCTAAAGCTTAAAAACTAACAAGGTAATTCAATAATTCATCCTAATCGCCATTGTTGAGAATATCAACTTTAGAAACTAAGCTAAGAAATTGTCATGATCTAGACATTGAGGTCAGATAACATGATAAGAGAGAGGCTCTATTTGATCTTAATTATATGAAACATTGATGCATCTATTGGTATATAATTTAGACATTAGAAGGAAAAGGCTTATTGATGAAACAAAATGACAAGCCTACTACAAGCTGGGTTTTTTTCTAGTTGTAGGAAACAGAATATTTAAGAAAGAATAGTATCAACATCCAATTTTCAAGGAAAATAATCTTATGAATCCAAACAGGTTACCACATCAAAAAGACTGACAACCTCCTTGACTTACTGAAAATGTCCACATAACAGTCATAGGCATTAAAGTCTCTGTGGATTGAATATATATTTATATATGTGTGTGTGTGTGTGTGTGTGTGTGTGTGTGTGTGTGTGTGTGTATTCCATCTAATTTATGTCCACATGTCTTCCCATTCTTTTATTCAGTTCTCATCTATTATGAAGAAGAAAGCCTCCATATTGTAAAAAAATCAATAACTTTAATACCATCCATTCTGCTTCTGGGAAAGGTTATCAAAACCTAGAATCACTGAAATAAGCATTGTACTAGACATACTTAAACCTGATTTTGATATTTCCTGATACATGGCCCGATAATTATATACTTTTCTCTCCTTTTTGTTGAGATGGGTTCCCACTAATTAGTCAAACTACATGACTTTTGACTTCAAACACATATCATTCTGATCTTTTCCCCCATTGAGCTGAGAGTACAACTTGAGGAAGGACACCAGACTTTCTTTCCTTTACTGTTATTGTCAAATGTTATTTTTGTGTTGTGACCTTATAGGACCTTATTTACTTAATGACTCATAAAGATGTAAATTTTCCTGGACACTGGGGTTTGTATAGGTAGGATATGATGTTTAGTCAGGACTGTTTTCTTGTTCATTATATGCCAACACTATAAAAGTTCTATTTGCTTATGACTATAACCTAGAAACTCTCCAGACTAGCAATTTTCCATATGAATTTTCAAATGTTATTTGAAAATAAGTGGATACATCCTTGAAGTTAAGTTATGGTGTAGGGAGGACATATAATACACCAAATTTCATTAAAAGAACAAATACAAACATAAAATGACTTTAACACCCCCCCAGGAAAAAAATCTGTGTCAAAGTCAGGGGTCATCATATGTCTGGTGCATGCAGTTGGGAGGGGTGCCACAACCTATTTCAGAGAGTATGTAGCAGAGAGGAGCAAGTTGCACACATCTTCCTGTACCTCTATGAGGAGAATGTGAGCATGGATTGACTCTCCCCAAGAACCTGCCCATTCAACACAGAGGGCTGTGCAAGTCTTCTGGTTGAGTGTGGAGCATGCTTTAAAAGGGGCAGCATAGGTTGGCATTGGCTGTTTGCCAGCCTTTACTAAAGTGCCTGGCTGTCTGTGCCATGCCTGAAAATAAACACCTGCCCAAGTTGGCTGCACAGGGTGTGCATTGGAAAAGTTGTGGGTCATCTATACGACCAGTCATCTTATACTCTGGATTATATGTTAGATCCACTTGGGAATAATAACAACAATAATAAAGCCTCTAGTGTAAATTATCTCAGTTTAAGAATAGTGATCGCTTCTTATGGATTCTTCATATTAATTTATTCCAGATTACATTGTACAACAAAACACTGAGGTAGATATTTTTCCCATTAAAACCTTAAAAAAAAAAAAAAAAAAAAAAGACAATCAGAAAGTTTCATTCTTGCCATTCTTTGGAATTCTTAATTCTCTGGAATTAAGACAGCTCTCTAGAAATAAGTCCTATAAATATAGACTAATCTTTAGCCGTGTGCATCCAAAAATTTAACACTGTTCTAAGCAGAAAGGAAGAATGTAATTTGGAAAGAAGGGTCAGTTTTATGTATGAGTTGAATTAAATGTATAAAACCATTTGCATTTTACAGTGGATACTGAAAACAGTAGTCCTGGGATCTCAGCCTGTAGCATAGTCATCACATACCATGTTGTGAAGATTAATCTTTTTGTCAAATTGGCCACAGAGCTGAATACAGGTATTTGTATGAATGTTGTTATAGATGTTTCTGTCATGATTTTTTATTGAATTTATTCTTAATAAATGTTGCTGTGCATAGTTGAGACTTAAAATATGATGCGATGTGACACATATAGATAGCAAAATGCCTATGAGACTGAAACAAATTACCCTGCTCATCATCTTTCATATTTACATTTTTATGAGTAGAACAAACAACTAAAGTCTACCAAGTAACAGCAGTCCTTCAAGGTTATTGTCAGAGCAGAAAAAAAATTTAGGTCTGTATTCTCTGAGTATAGATCATTGTCTATTAGTATGCATGGCCCTGATATGACTCCTTAAAAGTTAATAGAGAAAATACTGTGGCCGGGCATATGTGTGTGTATATGTGTATGTGTGTGTGTGTGTGTGTGTGTGTGTGTGTGTGTGTGTGTATTTATGTACATATATATGTATGTGTGCATATATATCAAATATATATTAATTCTCCTAGAGATTTTAAACTTCTCTCTCTCTTCCTCCCTTTCTCCCTCCTTCCTTCCTTCCATCCCTCTATCCATCTGTCTCTATTTCTCTCTTCCTTCTTCCTTCCCTTCCTCCATCCTCCTCTCTCTTTCTGATTGTATTTGAATGTGGACTTATAACTGCAATGCCAAATCTGGACTTAAAAGTAAGTTTAAGTAGTAGGTAGAAAGTTTGCAAACAAAGACTTGCATGAGTGTGGATAGTCAATGCTGAACACTAGAGATTCAGATTGGGAGTAACCCCTCCTCCAAGAGCAAAAACTAGAGGCATCTGCAGGCCTACATATTGACACTAGTTTTTGGCCATTGAAAAATACTGGTTTATTTTTCAGCATGATAATTTAATTTGCAAGTTAGTTATAGTAAAGTTTTAGTAAGAAATTAAAATGTTGGAATTATACTTTGTATTTCTTTTATATTGAAGTCATAAATGAATCCACCATGATCTCTCATGGAGAGTACCTACACCTTCTGCTCAGATGTAGTTGACAGGCAGTTCAGTCTCCACATGGGTTCCTTAATATGGGTAGCAGGGGCTGTCTGTGATGTGGACTGTGTATCTGGCTTTTTGATCACCGCCCCCCGCCCCCGCCGACAGGGCAGTCTTGCCAGGCCACAGAGGAGGAGGATGTAGGCCTTCCTGATGAAACTTCATAAACTGGGGTTAGATGGTAGAAGAGGAGAGCTCCCTCTTTCTGACGACTAGAGGACAGAGGAAGTGGGTAAGAGAGAGTAAGGGTGGGGCCGGGAGGAGATGAAGGAGGGGCCTACATCTGAGTGTAAAGTGAATAAATTTAAACAGAAAATAAATTAAAAAAAAAAAAAGTAATCTACAGAACTTAATGCACTGACAAAGCTTGAAAAGTGAGCACTATGCCACAGCCCAAAAAACTGTTTTCCCCAGACAGGTCACTGGCAATTGCTAGGACAGCTCTGAAGCTGTATTTATAAGTTGGTCAGGAAATAATTATGGTGTTCAAAAATTGGTGACAGGAATTATAGACAGTTGTTTGGCTAACAAGTCTGAGGATATAACCTGAAATTTGTTTGATTATCACAGACAAACTGCACAGCTTTGGGAGGAGAATGTGCAGAATGTGGAAGGTTAGAAGTCTTGGAATAGTGCAGGCTGATACTTAATCCTGTCCCAAAGGCAAATAGGTGTAACTCTGCTACTGAGGCTGCCATATATATCTTGTCTGAAGTCAGTCTTGTATACTAGGAATTTATTTATTTATCTATCTATCTATCTACCTACCATCTATATGTCTATTGATTCACTTACCTGCCTATTTATTATTTATTTTATTCATCTGTTATCCAAGAGACAAGGTTTCTCTGGGTAGCACTGATTGTGCTTGAAGTTGCTCTGTAGACCAGGTTGGCCTCAAACTTAGAGATATGCCTGCCTTTGTCTCCCAAGTGCTAGGATTAAAGGTGTATACCACCACTGCCTGTCAGGTAGGACGTTAATGTTTTCTTCTTGATGACTCTCACTCTAATGGCCTGGACACCAATGCCTACAAAGAAGTGGAAAGTAGATGGGTATGAGCTTAGAAAGGCACAGGCAAAGTATCACTTGGTCCAAAAGAATCCCATCAGCTCAGTCCTTGAATACTAGCAAAACAGATTTCAGTGTTGCCAGCATGGTACTGATTATCAAATCAAGACCTAAGATTTAGTCTTTTTCTACTCCAAAAGGAATGTCTTTATTGCTGTGGTGAATATGTTGAAATTAATATTGGATAGCACAGGAATCTTGCTTCTGCCTTTTCCAGTGGGGTTTTCCTTTCATTTGGTTATTCTAAAGGGAAGAAAGCCCCTCACATGATATCCTATAATGCAAGTGGACATTTTTGTGTGTGCACTAGCCATTTACAATGATCTGTCTGTAGACAAATCATTGCAAGATGATCTTTCTTCATCTCCATCTATAATAGTATTTTTTGTTTTGACTATTCTGGAGTATTATTAAAGTGTTGAAATGAATGTTTACATATATATATATATATATATATATATATATATATATATATATATATAGCAACTTAAAATTACTGTTCATATTGAGTAGCTTTTCCATAATATTGTATTTACTTAAAATGTAGAATGTATAAGACAAAGGAAATTTATTAAAGCTGCTGGATTTCACAATTTTTCTAATTTAAGCTACTACTTTAACTTATTATGAAAGTGCATAAAGGATTTGATTACTATTCTCTTCATGATGTAATATGTAATATTAAAAAGCATTGAAATCTTTCTTTAACCTCTAAGTTTGAAGCAATCATTTTGGAAGGCAAGGAGCAACTGGCTAAATCAAATATGTATTTGAAATAAGGATATTTCACATTTCAGTCAGGGGAACAGCTATTTATGTTAATGCTTCAATTTTTATCAAAATTGGTCCTTTTCTAAAATGATTTTAGTCAACTCACCCTACACATTAACATCAAATATATGAAGGGCATGTGTCTCTTAGGAAACCAATAATAACTCTCTCCCTAGATAGCACTCTATCTCAACACAGAGAATTGATGGGCTGGATTGTCTAAAATGTTGGGTGCAGGTGGGAAGGTCTCATATTAATTATTTGAAAATGACTCCATCTAAAATTTGAAGTACAATTTTTATAACTTATTTCGGTCACCTTCATATCTTGCGTATTAATTGAAATTATTTTTTCTTACTTGTCTTTAAGCATATTTGATAAGAACATTTAAAGGACCTTCTTAAGCATAGCAAAATGCTCAACTGTAATATGAATTCACAGTGACACAGGGATGCAGTAGTGAAATGATATAGGTAGTAAAAACATTATATCATAGAAGCTGTAAAGATTTAAATCAATCCCAAATTGCCATATTTCTCTCAATGTATTTTTAATGGTCATAGGTAATTGAGACGACTTGCTCTTTGTGAAGTTAAAAATGCTATTTCCTACTGAATGGTCTGGAATGGATTCAAAGGGACATTATATTAGCCATGAACTTTGGAATTTGCCTGCATAGGTCAATGGCACAATTAAAATTCAGGAGATTGAAACATGGAACTATCAAATACCATTATTGTGTTTCAGTTGCACAAATTTTGATCTATTTATTATGAAAAATTTTCATCATTTTCTATATCACACTCCTTTAACTTGCCTTTGCCTCACAATCTCAGTGTTTATTAAAAGTGTCTGTGCTTGTCCAAAATTATAAAATAAAAATTTAAATAATATAATACATGTGTGTGTTATTATGGATGTTCTTGTTGCTGTGTGTATTGTATACACAGTTTGTGTATATATGAAGGAATGAGGCTAATCTCTGTTGTTTCAATATCTCCTCCCAACTAATTTCAATGTCCAGATTGTTAGGAAATAATTGAAAAGATAATTAAACTCAATTTAACAAGATACTATTGGAGTATTTGTAGTATTCACATAGTTTACAGAAATTTTGATAGAGTTTGATATGTTAATAATCCAAAAGGAAAGAGTAAAAGGTTTGCTGTCAGACTATTGGACTATAGGTAGGTGGAAGAATGTTTATGAAAAGAAGTCAAAGTCTTCATCTCCATCAAAATACTAACATAACTCTTTATAGACCATTGAAAGATCAATTTTAAACTTCATATGGAAAAACAAACAAACAAAAAAACCAGAATTGTTAGAACAATCTTATACTTCTGGAGGTAACTCCAATCCTGACTTCAAGCTATACTACAGAGAAGTGGTAATAAAATCTGCATGACACTGGCATAGAAATAGACTGACTGATCAACGGAATCATATCAAAGACCCAGAAATAAACCCACACACCTATAGGCACTTGATTTTTGACAAAGAGCTCAAACCATACAATGGAAAAAAGATAGCATCTTCATCAATAGATACTGGTCTTACTGGATGGCTACATGCAGAGAAATGAAAATAGATCCATATTTATCACTCTGCACAAAACTAAAGTCCAAGTGGAACATAACACCAGACACACTAAATCTATTAAAGGGAAAGTGGGGAAGAACCTTGAACTCATTGGCACCAGACAACTTCCTGAAAAGAACTCCAATTGCTCAGGCTTTCTGTACAACAATTAACAAACAGGACTTCATGAATTTGAAAAGCTTCCATAAGGTCAAGTACAATGTTAATAGAATGAAACTACAGTCTACAGGTTTGGAAAAGATCTTCAACAATCCTACATCCAACAAAAGCCTAACATCCAAAACATGTGAAGAACTCAAATCATTAAACACACCCAAAAGAAATTATAATTTAAAAATGGGGAGCAGACTAAACAGAGAATACTCAACAGAGGAATTTGAAATAGTCTAGATTTACTTAAAGAAATGCTTAATGCCCTTAGTCTCTGAGATTTCATCTTACACCTATCTGAATGGCTAAGATCAAAAACTCAAGTGACAGCACATGCTGGAGAAAGGAGAACACTCCTCCATCACTGGTGGGAGTGCAAACTTGTACAATCACATTGTAAGTTAATCTGGTACTTTTTCATAAAATTGAGAGTAGTGCTACCTGAACACCCAGCTATACCATTCCTGTGTATATACCCTAATCATGCTCCAAAATACAAGGACACTAGCTCAGCTACGTGCATAGCCGACTTATTCATAATAACCAGAATCTGAAAACAACCTCTATGTCCTTCATCTGAAGAATGGACAATAAATTGTGGCATTTTACACAATGGAATACAACTTAGCTATTAAAAACAAATAAATCATGACATTTTCATCCATGAAAAAGCCTGTAGAGAAAATAGAAGATGTGGGTGGGGCGTCTCTGGGAAAATCAGAAGAACTACTTCAAGGTAGGCTTCTTGGTGGGAGATGAGAGTGACTCTGGCAGAGACACCTGGGGGCATGGACCATAGAGACTAAAGAGGGTATCCTTTGTCTAGACAAGTCTCCTAGTAGAAGGAGGGGGACAACAACCCACTTACAAAACCATTGACTCTAAATTCACACCGCTTACTATATGTGCAGAGATAAAGATAGAGCAGATATAGCAGAGATTGAGGGATGATCCAACCAATGCAAGACCCACCCCATGGAAGAATATAACACATTGACACTACTAATGATACTCTGCTATGCTTGCAGATAGGAGTCAAGCACAGTTGTCCTCTGAGAGGTTCCACCTTGTAGTACCTTGAAACAGATGCTGAGACTCACAGCCAAACATTGTGCAGTGTGTAGGGAGCCTTGTGGAAAAATGGAGAGTGGGAGGAATCTGAAGATGACAGGAGTTTCACAAGAAGACCAACAAACCAACCATCCAGGGCCATGAGTGCCCTGCTGAAACTAAAGCACCAACCAATGACTGTCCATGGGCTGTACCTAGGCCACTTACAAAGATGTAACTGATGGGCAATCCAGGCTTTATGTGGGTCCCCTAGTAAGAGGAGCTATGCTCTCTCTGAGATGGACTCTTTGGACAGTTTTTCAATAACTTCCCCCTAGTTGGACGGCCTTGCCAGGCCACAAGAGAAAAGGACACCCTAGGTCCTGATATGATTTCCTCAGCTGGATTGGATGGGAATGGGGTTTCCCCTTATCTGAGACTTCTGGGAGGAGAATAGGAGACAAGGATGGTAGGCATAAGATGTGGGGAGGGATGTAGCTAAAATCAGGAAGTAAAGCGAATTAAAAAGAGAAGTAATGGATGGTAGCGACAAGGCAACAATAGTCTATATTTCTTTGGTAGTTTCATGGACTTCTTTGGCCAGCAATTAAGGGTAAATGTCTATGCCTGGGCCTGGGGTTTGTTAAAATAGGATAGCGCTTGTTGATATTTGGAGAATTATAACACCCCTGATATACATATGGGAGAGAGACACACACAGACAGAGTATATAGAGTGCTTGTCTTTCTGGGTCTATATTTTCTCATTCAGTATTGTATTTTTCACTGTTATTCATTTATGTATGTATCTTATTATTTCAGTTTTTATCTGCTGATTATAATTTTTGATATATATGTATCAAAATTTCATCATCCATTAATTAATCAAAAAATATGTAGACCAATTCAATTTCCTAGCTATTGTGAACAGAGCAGAATGAATGTGGATAGTCAAAAAATCTTTGAGGTAGAATATATCATCTTCTCTATATCCTGATGAGGGTATGCCAACGAAAAACCCTACTGCATCTCATGTTATATCTACTTTTACGTTTGTGAGAATTCCTCATTGATTTCCTTAGTGATGCAGCAATTTTCCAAAACAGACAAACACACAATGGCATAGAATTTGAAGCATTCCAGGACCAGCTATTATGGTATAGAGTGCTTTAAGCTTACATGAGTAAAATATTGAAAATTAATAACAGCAGAGTGAGCAATACACTCTTAAAATAGTTTACAATCTTTTCTAGGCTTATCTAGTACTGAAAAACATAAAACAACTTGTCTTAATCAACAGTCCTAGTAAACAGTATATATTATGAACCACAACTATATTCTTGTACCAAGATGCCTCTCTTATGTACTACTGTCACCTTTAAGATTGGTAACCAGTAAACATGCTACTGGACAGAAGACACCCAGTAATAAGAAATTCATTTTTGGGACTCTAGCCTTCTCACCATGGCTTATGAGGTCACAGATCCTAAAGACAAAAAACAATGTAACTATATTCTAAATATGTATCCTATATCCACAGAGAAGTGTAGCTCTTACCCTTGTCAAAGAATCCTCTGTTATAAATAGAGTCGGACTATTACAGAAATCCACAGTTTTAAGAAGCATGCCCCACCCAAATCCCCCACCCCTATGTGTGTGGTGCATGTGTGTGCATGTTAATAATAACTAAAGAATAAAAGATCATGGTTCTGAGAGTAAACAAGATGAGTTTTGGGAAGAAAGGGGGAAAATACAAATGTCATCAATACAGCAATCAAGTGATAAATGCTCAAAAATTTAAAAATGGGATGGACCCTAGTGGGATGAATTTAGAAAATTGGGTTGTGTTTCTGAGGGGAAATTTAAGAGCTTTGATAGCTCTTTCTCTGATTCACAGCCATCATGGAATGAGAAACCTTACTCTATCATGATTTTTTTCTCTAAAATATCAGAATGGCAATAGGCCTAAGAGAAATGATGGAAATAAAACCATAGAAGGAAACTTCTAAACAGACAAGATGATGCTTTCTTCGTCATGTTTACTAGCTTAGGCATTATACTGGAAAAAACCTAAATTTTACAAATACAAACATGAATGCCATATTTTCAATATTGGACATATGCCAGACAAAATAGAAATAGGAAAGAATAAAATCTACAAAAAGACAGAGATGGAGTAATCTCTTAAACTCTAACTAATGAGATGTTGCTATCTTTCATCTAATTTTCTAATTAATGAGATGTCATTATCTTGTACCTAATTCTCTAACTGGATTCAAGAGACACACTAGATATGGTTAAGGAAATGTCTCTCCACATGTGGAAACTGTTAGTTACCAACTAGGCTCAGTGTGTCTTCAGAAGACTATCTTCATGAGCCCGAGTAGCTTAGCATTGCAAATTATGTTTTAGGTCACTATCTTAATATTTTGCAGAGAAGAAATAAACCATAACTACAATAAGTGAAACCTGAATGTCTCTTTATACTTTACTTGGACTAACTGAGTAATTTTATAACTTATTATCATAAGAGTAATGATTCAAAATATGAGCCTTTCATGAATAAACTATGTAATATGTATCGACTTGACATTCAACTTCAAGTTTCAGGTTTTCTATGGCAGAAGATGAGTAATAATTATCTCATATTATTTTGAATATTTAGGTTTATAATAACTAAGCCTAAAAATAGTACATTGTAAGTACTTAATAAATGCCCATGACAGTAACTGCAAATTGATCATATAATAAATGTGTCACTGATGTCATAAAAAAAACTTGAAAGTTAATAAGAAATGATAAAAATCAATCAATCAATCAATTTCAGATGGGCACAAATATATCAAAAATATTTGTGTTCTAGTGTCAATAGGTGTGTATATTTCAAAATAAAGCATCACATTAAGTAAGGTAAACTTAGAACATTCAGAACTCTGAGAAAATATAGCTAATATTTATGGTTATTTCTTTCAAAGTCTTTGATATTGAAATTTTACATAGAATATGATGTCTAAATATATAAGAATTGTTGAGTATCAAATCCATGGTGAGTCATGAAAGTAGTTTATTCTTTAAGTAATCAATAACTTGAAATGCTGCCACCCTGCTCTAGACTTTTAGAAATCAATACGAGAAATGAATCAGGCTGCAAGGGATTCATCTACCACAAGCTTCCTTCCAAATCTAGACAACATAAGAAGAACTGTGCTATACAGCACTGGAAAAGTGTCATGTAACATTGATTTACTATGTTACTGACAGCACTGGAGAAACAAATCAAACTGCCCAAGAAACAGCAAAAACTACATTCAACAAATGTTGTTCTTTGGATAACATCATTAGCCCTGGGTAATACCTGGAGCTGCAAACTACTGAAAGGCGGGCATGAACCCTTTCCAACTATTTGACCTCTTGTCTTTTAAAACTAGATTTAGAAATTGGGTTAAAAATGTTCACACACACAATTTGAATATGTCATCCTGTTTTTAATTTTAAAATATTGTTGAGTCAATGAATGCCACAAACTTAATAGAAAAATTACTTTGTGGCAGGTCAGTTCATTTAACCTGAATAATTCATTGCTTTTTAAAATACTGTGAATAAACTGAGGGCCTTGTAGATCATACACAAGAACCATACCACTGAGCTTCGTTCCCATCTCAACAGCTTCCTAAAAAACTTTTCAAAAGTTGAAATACAAGTTCTTATCTAAATCTGGGAAATCACTGAAATACTCTTTCATAAAATGAAATTTAAAATGTTAGTTAGAATTTAAGTTAATAGATGCACTGTTGTTTAATTAAACTTAACAAAAAATAATGTGGTTCTTTACCAACAATTTGGTTTTCCATTCAGATAAATTTAAGCAGATAAAACATCAACATTTTCTCTTTTTATCATATAATAAGTTTGTTCTGACATTATCTCCATTGTCATGAAAAATTTATATTTAATTCATGTATAATTATGATTTACATATTTTATCTGATAGAATATTTTTATGTTATACATGAGCCCACCATGTAGAGTAATTAATTTAACTAGATGAGAACATAATATATGAATATATTTAGCTATAGTTAACTCAATTATTACTATTTGTTTTTATCAAAAAGTGAGAATATTCATGACCTAAAAGTAAAGTAAATGAGATTTAATTAAATTATTTTTGTTATAAAGATGCCTACTATTATCATCATTTAATATTTGGTATATAACCATGCTTAATTAATAAATTTTCATGTATCAAATGCTTAAACCTGAAAATGAGATAGATTTGCCTACATCTTGTCCTTCTGTTTGTTTTAATAATGATGTAGAGATGATTTTTGATTGCTTATGTCTTCCAAAGTTTTACAGATTTTTCCCTAATGAAAAGACTAGTGAACGCACTTTGTATTTATGATTGTTCTCATTTTAAGAGAAAAACTTCTCAACTTCTAGAGAACATACTGTTTGGGTAAGAATATTTTGCTTCATGACATGTCAGTTTCATAGTTTGAAAGTGCAATTTCACAATTCTGCATTAGAAGGCATGGATATTGGCGGCTTTTCAGTGACTAGGATCATGCTAGCAGGTATGATGCCCAGTAGAAACTGATTTATCATGCTCCTGTCAATACACTACACAGTGCTTGAGCCAAACAAATAAGAGCCATGGTAGAAAGCAATGGTAAAGGAAGCCAAGCAACAGGAAAGCCAAACAAGTACAAGGCTAATTTACTTTTTTTTCTTTTAGAGCTGTAACTCAGCCCACGTCTTGGATACACAATTTCTCTCTGGCTACTTCTGTTTAGCAAGACAAATTGCTTTACCTATCTGAATTCAGATATTGCATGGTTCTGAGCAAATGTTTACTAAAACCAACAATAGCTAGCTAATATTTTTCCAGAAAATAGAGATAGAACAAAGGTATCCATTACGTTGCTATGAAAAAGACAAATTTTCTAACAAGATTTTAATTCTTAAAATCTAACCATCACTGAAATACTAAGCAAAATCCTAAAGGCAATATAAAATAAAATAGAAATTTTATGTCTGTAATATAAATACAACAAAATACACATTGCTAAAATAATTTTATGTCTTAGAGAGCAATATATTTTAGAAACGTAGATGCATCTTAATTCAAATCATTTCACTTTTTCTAATTACTAAAAGTTCCAACTATTCAAAATTGATTAGCAAAAAATGAATTATAGTTTTAGATAGATAGATAGATAAAGGTTAAATGTATATTGTGTATGGATGTACGTATTTATGTATGTGTGTGTCTGTGTTTTGAGTTATGAGTCTTATCCCAGTAAGTGTGTATGTATGTATGTATGTATATTGTATTCCATGTGTGTGCCTTGTACATATGGATGCCAACAAGGAATATGAGATCACATGAAGCTGGGTTTATAGATGGCTTTGAGACTTCATACAAAATGTCGGTGCTTGAAACCAAATATAGGTCCTCTAAAAGTGTGGCAAGTGCTCTTACCCACTTAGGCACATTTCTAGTCTTTTGTTATTTGGTTTGTCTTATATTCTCTGACCTTATAAAGTGATAAATGTATCAGAATATAGATCCTAACTTTTAAGTATTATGTGCTTTTTAAATTCTTTTAAGTGTCAAGTACATTGATTCATGCTGAATTAAATTACTAACATACTAAAAAATATTTTTAAAGAAAATTGTCCTGCAGTACACTGACGACAACAACAGATTCATGTATTTATCATTAAAAATAGTGACATGCAGGATAGTAACTAAATCAATTTTGCTTCCAAATTTAAATTTATCCTCATTTACAATCATTTTAGACTTACACATATTAAACAGGATAAAGCAGGCATGACTTCTTATTTTTCTAGGCATGTCACTTGGAATCAATATTAGTCAAGCACAAACATATTAACTTCTCAATGCTACATGACTTTTACATCTCCCAGGAATACAGAGTCTACATGACCTCTGTAGAACTTGAAGGTCAGCATGTGAGGAAACCTCTATCTAGGTCCAGGAGGTACATAAAAAACATGCTCGAAGGCAAATTTTCTAGCTTCTGGCTAAATTCAGTGGGATGTCATAGTCCAGATGAGTCAAGTTTGGGGAAGCAGGATGAATGTCAAATGGCTTATGCCAAAAAGCAGCTTATTCTTGGAGCATGCTTAAGGCCATTTAGTTCAGATATTTTACAGAAGAAATGATCTTCAAATGTAAGTCTCCAAAGTCCACAAAAAAACAAAAATCATTTTTAGAGAGTGTTCGGAGACATTGGATTATAGAAAATGATCGAGCCCTAAACATTCTGGGAAACATTTTGTTGTTATTGCTTGTATAAAAAATGTTTAATCATCAAAAAACTAAATCTATATATTTAGGATTTCTACACACACACACTCACAAGCATGTATACACACACATGTGCGTGTGTATATGTGTTTGTGTATATTTTATGAAGGACATGTACAGTGAAGGTTAAAGGACAACTTGCCGCACCGTTCCCCACCTTCATGGGTTTTAGGGATCAAACTCAAGTCATCAAACCTAGTAGAACACCTTTATTTATGGTGCCATCTTGTTTTCCCATAATATGTAAAGTGTATTGTTATATGAATAACAATGTAAACAGAATAGCATATATACTCTCCGTTTTCTATATTTTAAAAATACCATTGTTTTCTCCATAATAAGATATTTGATGGTTATTACGTGCCTAGGTGACTAGATTGCCACAGACCTATACACATCAACATGGTACTGTGTTGGCGAGTATTTCTGTCATTCATATGCCATTGCCACACCTCACATATCATACATTTTTTGTATTGCTCATATCATCTGACCTTTCAGAAATCAATACCCCATATATTACAGATATATTTGCAATGTGAATAGAAAATGGTGATGGGAATAGTTTAATAGAGGAGCAATGCTGAGATCATCTTTATGTACAAGGAGATTGGTATAAATCTGGAGAAAATCTTGCTTTGTAAGTGATGACTTTTGTTGTCCTATTGCATAAAAATAGTTCATTTGTGTACCTATATATTTGATACATACATTTATTCTTCTTAATGATTTCTTATTGGGAAAATATGCCAGTCATAACTGTGATTTTATTCATAATATATCTTATAAATATATACATAAATTAATTAATTATATTTATGAAGATTCGAAATACATTAAATTGGAATAAGGAAATGGATTAGTATACCTAGAAAAAAATAGCATCTCACTTACTCATTGGAAAGATACATATTTTCAAATTTTCATTCTACTTGCATATACTTCTTCACCATACTTGCATATACTTTTATCACTTTGATTTTTAACTTAAAATAAACTCAAATTTTAGCAATTAATTTTACTTACTTGCAAAATATCACATTTTTTCTCTATTCAGAATGCTTTCTTTAAAATTAAATCTTTAATTGACAATCATCTTGATGATATTAATTTAATAGCAGTATCTTGTGTCATAAATTCAAGGATCTGCTGATCTTATGTTTTACACAGTCAATGACTTCACAATCAGTAACCTCAACCAATAAGTGAGCATCATCCATCTCTCTAGGAGAAAGAAATAACATTAAATACTTCCCAGGTCACATATTCAAATCTACATATAAATTATTAAATTATTTCAACATGTGTCAATTTCAATTCATTACTTAGTTGATGTCATGTTTTTACAGTATTTCACCATATTATATATTCTACAATTTTATTATTATTAATGAATAGTTAGATGGTAAATCTGAATGTTTCTGAACCTGTATTTTACTCTGATGTATACAATATGACATGTGTTATGATATGGCCAATTTTCTTAATACTAGCCAAATTCCACCAGCTTTATTTGATATGGTTGTCATTTGTCACCACAATTAGTAAAAAATATCAATCAATGGTACTGACTTAAAGAACTACAGATTAACATGTTAAATGAAGTCTACCTCTAACATAAATTCATAAGTCGCTGTCCTTTCTCCCATTGGAAGTTCAACTTATATCAACATGTATTAAAATGGATTCGAAAATATGAATTAGATGATCATCATACAAAAACAGTGAGTGTTTGGATAATATTTATTTATCCAAGTGTATAGATATATTTAAATAGAAATATTCATCAATTTCAAACCCCTAGTAAATATTTTTAAAAATTAAAAGTAATAAAATTTGAAAATGATATTATTTATTTTACCTACTTATATCAATACTGTTTCATAAACTGTATATTTATTTATTTATTTACATCTTACTACAGAAATGTTTTATCTCCTGGAGAATTACATTATTTATGCACATCAGATTTAGTTTTTATCCTATATTTTGGAGAGATTTATTTCTATCCCCTTGTTTTTCATAGTCAAATCCAAGGTCACAAAATAAAGAATCAGTATTTGCCATTTTACTTGCACCTGTGTTCATAATTACACACTTATAATAATCTAGCCCATTGTTCTTTCAGTATAAATAGAACATGTTATAATTAAAGCATTATGTATCTGGTTTTATGGATAATTTTTATTTTGAATGCTTGGATCATACTCTCTAATATTTGATTCTATCTCAAAGTTAGTAAAGTGAATCTACACAATTTTAAATACTTTCAGGCTATGTGAATTTTATTAATATAGATAGTTGATGAAAGAGAGATGCCATTTGAAGGTCCTTTTGATAATTTTATGCAATATTGTCACAAAGGTCTAGGAGAAAGGGCAAATTCATCTCTAATATAGGAGCTATATTGTTATTCTATAATGCTTGTTTGTAATTGTCATGAAATGTCAATAATGGCTTACAATGTTATTTTAAGATTAATACCTTTAGATAAAAGCAAATTCAGAGTTCAAAAAATGTAATTTTGCTAACAATTTCTCTTAGTATCCAAGTAAGCACTATTCAATCACATAACATTAGTTGATAGGTAGGGCAAGAGGGCCACATTTCACCTAGAACAGCAAATGGCAGAACAACGGGGTGGAAAAGAAGATAGGAAGAAAGGCTATACATAGAAAAGCAATTGAGATTGAGAAGGAAAGAAAAGATGTGCCATGCTATGATGCCCCACATCTTCTGTTGTTATCAAATAATTATAGAATATGCTTGCAAATCCTGCTAGTGGATCAACCTTAAATATCAAAGCCAAATTATTTTTTCAATGATAAAGGAAAATATAGCTGGTAGAGGATAATGCATTCCTGATGAAAACAGTATATCTGCCACTATCTTTAAGTATGCATGAAAACATACCAGAAATCTTCATGTTCAGTGGAAGCTCAAGCATATTAAAACCACTAATCCTGTTTTTCTCCATGCCTTTTCAGCACTTTTTATGCTAACTTGGCTATTATATTTAATTATGACACTATATTTTTCCAATTTAATTACTTTGAAATATAATTTAAAGATATCAGAAACTCATTAATTTATAGTTATATGTTCAAGCACTTATAAGATTAACTTCTATTGTTTATTGTCAACAGAGTAACACAGACTACTCAAAATTGACTACATAGCAGTACATTGTACATAATTATCATTCCAACAATATTTTCATCAAAACAATATAATTTTATCTAGAATAATGAAATACTTTAAATATATATAAAGATAAAACTTGCTTTGTGTCAGTTATAATTAGAAATTCTGCTAGAAATCTACATAAAATTACTGATATTTTCAAACTATTTTCAAACAAGTACAAACAACTTAAAATTTTTAAACTTATTTAAAATGCATAGATTCACAGGAAATTTTCTCATTAACAAAATTATTAATGTTTTATAATTTTATATTTTGAATCATTTTTAATTGTTCCAACATATAGTTTGCAATTTCACAAAAGTATTTGTGTTCCGACCCATGTGACAGTCAACGGGAGACCTTAGAAACAGAGGGGAAGGGGGACAAGGAGGGGCGTGAGAAGCGGAGTCAAGTCTGGAAATTTCTGATCAAGACTCGTTTATTAAAAATCCTCACAGAGCTTTTATGGAGTTACTGGGCAAGGGTATTTGAGCAAGAGAGGTTGCTATGGAACCTAACTGTGAAATTCTCCAGTATCTACTTTTACAGCTGCTCTAACAACAGAGAGCGGAAAAGTTCCAGAAAGAGAAAAGTAAATAGCTCTCAGAGGTGCTAACTCTGTGATAGGATGGGCTCACGAGCAGCTGGCCTTTATCTGATCTTACCAGTAGTCGTACTGGAAAAGATAATTTATAGCCAGAATGGAGTAGCTCTTATAATGAGCTCGGAGGTCTAGAATGACTGTCCCCCAAATATTTGTAATTAGTTCTTGAAGATTTTCACCAAAGGCATTTTTATCATCTTCATAAATCCCCTCTAACTCTTCCCCTATTCTCTTCTCTCTTCCATATTTATACAACTTTGAGCCACTTTCTTTTTATATATATACATATAATGCTTCAAAACGAATATGTGCAGCCCAAATATTCCTGAATCTATGGTTCTTCATTGGAGTTCGCTAGCCTTAACACTGGCTACACTCTTAGAGAAAACTGTCTCTCCCTCTCCCACAAGCAAACAATTGTCAATTATTTCATAGCTAAAGTGGCACTGTGTTTAACTCCCTTCCCCGCACTGTGATATGGTTTTGCTAAGGTTTGGACAGGTTCTTTGCAAGCTGCCACAATTACTGTGAATTTATGTAGGCAGTTTCCTGATGTGTAAAGAAAATATTGTTTTCTTGCAGTAACTCATGACCTCAGTATATTATCTTTTTCTTTCTTTCTTTCTTTCTTTCTTTCTTTCTTTCTTTCTTTTTCAGCTTTTTCTACTCCTTGAAACATAAACAAAGTATATCTGTTCCATGTTTAGATACATATTATTCTCATAAGCTATCAATTCACCAGTTGTGAGTTACTGTGTTAATAATTACTGTGAACACAAGCTATTCACATGCATTGATTGCTAATACAACATTAAAGCATTAGGAGTTAGTTTAATACTATGGCCATTTAGCAATTTAATAAGAATAGGCTGTTCCATGTGGCCTATGATATCTCTAGCCATATGGTCTCTTCTTTGACCAACAATAGTAGCAGTTATAAGCATCATTTTGTCAAATGTGATTTAGGCCCACTTAGAGAGTGGTAGGTTGTTCGCATTAATGTAACTTGCCAGTTAATTGTTGGGTATGACTCCTTCTTTAGTATTTTTTACAGCACCTCCTGGCACTTTGAAAGGTAGCTAGATCTGGGTAGGGGTTTAAAGTATGCCGCCTGTATTGTCCTTGGCTGGTGCCTTGGTTTGAGCAGAACTCCTGGGCCCAAATCTGCCCATCATAATGTTCTACTTGTAGGTTTCTAGGACCCTCTGGATCCTTCTACTTTGCTATTCTCCCATGCTTCTCTCATCTAGAGTCCCAATATAATGTCCTCCCCTCTGTCCCAGTTTCCTGGTAAGTGAAGGCTTTCATGGGACATGCCCCTTGGGCTAGTATGCAGATATAAGTGAGTTTGAATCTCTCGGCTTCTGGGTTAACTCACTCATTATGATCATTTCTAGCTCAATCCGTTTGTCCACAAATTTCGGGAATTCCTTGTTTTTAATAGCTGAGTAGTATTCCATAGTGTAAATGTACCACAGTTTCTTTATCCATTCTTCTACTGAGGGACACCACAGTTGAGTAGAGAGTGGGGTATGACTTTCACACGAACTCTGGTGCCTCATATTTGACCATGTCCCCTGGAGGGGGACATGGTGGCACTCAGAGGAAGGATAGCAGGTTACCAAGAAGAGACTTGATACCCTATGAGCATATACAGGGGGAGGAAATCTCCCTCAGGAACAGTCATAGGGAAGGGGAATAAGAAGAAAATGGGAAGGAGGGAAGAATGGGAGGATACAAGGGATGGGATAACCATTGAGATGTAACAAGAATAAATTAATTAAAAAAAATTCAAAAAAAGAAAGGTAGCTAGTATGGATAAATTAAAGCCAGTTGCACACCAGTTTGATTTCTTTATGTTCTGTTAGTAGGTTGTGTAGTGTCTTAATTAATTCTTAAGATCAGTTTCTGGAAGGTGTCAAAAAGCAATAGAATTACCTGTAATTTTGCATGTCTCTTGCACCTCACTGACTAATAATTTTTTTAAAAAGTGGCCTGACAACAAACTTATAGCTGGAGAGAGAGAGAGAGAGAGAGAGAGAGAGAGAGAGAGAGAGTGCAGACAGACAGAGACAGAGACAGAGAGAGAGGACAGAGACACAGACAGAATGTATATATGTAGAAGCTTTTGAAACTTTGTATAGTTGTACGCTTCCATGTCATTATTTAAAAAGTTCTTTAGTGTTATTTATCATTTTCACGTTCTTTTTTATACCTAAGCACCAAGTCCCTGGACCCAGTTTAACCATTTCTGCTCCATTTTTCCCCTTTAAATATTTATTCTAGTATAATGTGTCCTTCCTTTCTTGAGTACTCCATTCCCAGGCCCTTAATAATTTCCTGACTTTTATGCATATTTCAAATTAAGCAAAATTTCTGAAGATGTACAAAATTATCTCAAATCAGTGAAAAATATTTGAGGTTTTTCTTTCAGTGTCTGGGTTTCCTTGCTGAGAATGAATGTTTGTAATTCCATACATTTATTTGTCAATTTCATAATTTCATTTTCTATAGTAGTTAATAAGATTTTGTCACCTTAGTGCATCACATTTTCCTTGTTCTTTAATCATTTTGTGGATGTCTAGGCAATATCCATACTTGGGTATAGAGAGAAGAACAGAAATGAACACAGATGACCAACTATGTCTAGTGAAAATATTGAGTCTTTTGAGTTTGTGCCAAGCTGTGCTATAACTGGACGCTGTATCATATCATTTTTAGTTTTGAGAAACTTCCACATTGATTTCCACAGAAGCTTCACTAGTTTGCATTCACAATAGGGTTGAATAAGTTTTCTTTCCCAAGATTTGCCCTCATAAGTTTCAACATTTTTTTCTTGGTTTACAGTAGCCATTTTGACTGGAATGCGATGAAAACTGAAAGAAATTATAAGTTTCAGATAGCTTATGGCTAAGGATGTTAAACATTTTAAAGTGTTATACAATAGTTTCTTTTTTTTAGGACATTAATATTTTGATGTTTCATTTTTATTAATTTTTGTGGTTGTCAAAATCATTTTTAATTGAAAATAGATTTTTTTCTCATACAATACATCGTGATTTTATTTTCCACCCCCACTATTCCATCATGTTTCTCCCCACTTTCCCATTCCCTCTGGATCAACTCCCTTTCTGCCCATCATTAGAAAAAGAACAGTCTGCTTAGAAGTAACAAGCAAACATGACAAAATAAATTATATCAAGATGAGGCAAAAACACTCATATGTATTTTAGACATTGCAACCCAAAATCAGGAAAAAGTCCCTTAGACTCAGAAACCTACTAGTTTCCAAAGTCAAGAGTAAAAAATACTAAGCTAATAGCTATAATATGTATGCAGATTACCTTGGGAAGACCCCTGTAGGCCCTGTACTTGCTACCTCAGTCTCTGTGAGCTCCCAATCACCTTGATTCAGAAGGTCTTCCTCTTCTGGCATCTTCTATTACCTCTGGCTGTTATAATCTTTCTGCCTCCTCCTACGTGGGTTTCCCTGAACTCTGGCAAGAATTATTTGATCAAGATATCTAATTATTCTCTCTCTCTCTCTATCTCTCTCTCTCTCTCGCTCTCTTTCCGCCCCTCTCTCTGTCTCAGCAGTGAGTCACTACATCTGCTCCTATGTGCTGTCGGTGGAAGCCTCTCTGAAGATAACTGGAAAAGGCACTATCTGTGTCTATAACAAAATATCATTACAAATAATTTTTTAAAAAGTTTTATTATGTTTCTTTTTAACATATACATTTATATTATAACACGTGAGTAAAATAAACTACATACAGCAGGAAGAACCAGGAGACAATCAGGAGTTATATAAATGTTACATTCATAGACATTTGACCATTTGTATTTGACAAACTTGAAGTAAGTAACCAACTTTCCTATCTTGTTAGTTCTGAATTTCTGAATGGAGATTAATGTTTATCATATCTAATCTCTGTTAACTTAAAGCATCTATCTTGATCTAAAAACATATTAACTGCTAACCTAGTAAGCTTAATTGAAAGATTAAACTATCTGGTCTTCAAACCCATCAAAGACTTGAGAAGGGATAAAACTTAAATACCTGAGTGAACCTGTAGTGTGGGTTAACAGCTTCCAAAATGAAAAAAAAAAAAAAAAAAAAAAAAGAAATGACTGAGACAGTTTACTGCCTGAACAGTCACCCAACACTCTATGGAGGATAGAACCAAAGGTAGATTATTGAATCTACTCCTCGTGTCAAGGCCCTAAGTGTTACTCACAAATAATGTTTTTTTTTTAATTTAGTGGTATTGAATTTTGTATATTGTTGCAAATCATACTGAGCAAAAACTAGCCTAATTTTCTCACAATAAAAATACTCTAGGCATAATAGACAGATATTGTTCTATAGATATGTGAGATAAAATAGTTAAGTGGGGTCTTCAGAAACCCACAGAATATGGCATTTAAAGATGCTTTTATTACTCTAAAGATTCTTTGACAACAAGAAAAGTTAACTCCTGGAAACACACAGCCTGCCTCAAAGAAGAAGATGAGCATCAAAGAACCTCCTTGAGGAGTTGATTTCAAATGAGGCAAACCAGACCATGTGAAAAATGTCCTTGTTTCTGGCACAGACAGAATTCTGCCTGAAAATGGGTAAGTTTAGATGCAGGCAGAGTGGATGGCCAAACTCTGCCAACACAGGGTAAGCAATTCTGCCAAGATAGAAATCACTTTACTGATTTGTAGTAGACCAGTAGTCTTTGGTTTTGCCCTAGGTCTCTGTTGTATCTCGTCTCTGGCTCTTAGTTACCCAAGCAGTGTTGGGTGTGGGCTTATTCTCACAGAGTGGGATTTCGGTCAGATCAGACACTGGTTGGCTGCTCCCGAAAGTTCTCCACCACTATTGCTCTAGTATATTTTGCAGTCAGGACAAATTTGGGTTAAAGATATTGTGGTTGGGTTTGTGGGCTTATGGTTTACTTGGTGTCATTTGAGTTCATTCTATATCCTAGATACTCTGTCATGTATATCACTAGTATTTTTTCCAATTTGAAGATAGTATATTAATTGTAATACTGTGAGAATTATCATTGTATAGAAAATGACTCATTTCATGAAGTCTCTCTTATGAATTGTTGGTCCTTTTGCCTATGCTACCAAGGTAACAAGAACCAAGGCAGTTCTTTGTTGTACCAATGACTTCAGGTGTTTTTTTTTTTTTTTACTTTTTACTATATAAGAGAAAAGTCATTCTCAAGTTTATCTTCACAATCACTGGGAGAATTTGATAATCTCTGTGTATTAAATTTAATTGAATCCACAACTAGATATAGTATTCTATTTTCAATATCAATTAGGGAAAAACAAAATAGATGACAAGAATAAGATCTCTATTAAGTAAATTTCTAGGTGGGCTGAAAGAAGAAACCTAGAATAAAAGGAATACTAAAGTTGGTTAAAATACATGCATTTTCCATTTTTCATAAAGTTTTATGTAATATACAAACTATGAAGTAAGAATGGTTAAGGATACAGGCTTAAAATATTAACATAAAAGTAATTTCCATTATATACTGTTAGACAGAATAGTATTTTTAAGTGTAATTTAGTATACAAAAGTTTTATCAGGTTACTTCAGTAATAATGGTTTTGCTTGTACTAAGATGTAAATACATGTTTCATTTGTGTTTTAAAGAAAAGTAAGATTGGTTAGTTAAACTCTGTCTTATTTATCACTTCTCTGGTGTGATTTTAAGATGAACTTTTAATAGTACATATTTCATGCAAGCCAAATTTATGATGAAGAGAAAAATAATCCACACATTGCTATCAAATTTGTGTGTCTATGTGTATGTGTGCATTCAGAGACATAATAAATCACTGAATTTTAATATGGCACAGACTGTTTTGTTAGTGTTTTAGGCTTTGTAATATTTGGGCTCATTAATTTCAAATACAGAAAATAAAATATTAGGGGAAAATTATGCACAAAACTTTTCAAGATAGAGATAACTGAGGCATGAAATGAGCCTTTGGTACCAAATCAACAAATCAATACTATAAAAGTAAAATGGATAAGAAATCCACAATTGAAGTTTATTACAAAAGACTACTATGTTTTCTACAAGAAATACGGAGTAGTTTTTTTTTATAAATGATTTTTTAATAAAATAAGCCCTTGTTTTTAAGCAAGTGTTTACTCATGGCACTTCATAGAGCAAGTAGAAAAGAGAACCTGTGTAGTAATCCTTACATGTGATAAATGGTATAATTTATAAAACTCCTTTAGTTAATATAGCAGGCTCTATTTCTTGTCTTATATGTGGGAAGTTATTTGTGTTTGGAGTAAGTATTGAGCAAATATTATCTACAAATCCAGAATAAAACACTAAAGGGTTCTTCCTCCCACAAAACTACTAAAATTGACTGTGTCAAAACTCTGAATATGTCCAAGGTAAGCATTCGATGGAAGTGGGGATAACCCCGTGTGAGATACCTTTTTGCTGAAACTTTCTGTGCTGTCTTTCAGATTACTGAGTAATAACTCAGCAACATACCTAACCTCAGTATACATGAAATCTAGGCCTATTACTGAACAAAATCTATTACTCTTTCATGCCATGATTCATTATATCTATCATTCTTGTCTATGTCAATTTTCATATAGTTTTATTATTATCATAAGTGTACAAAATTATAAAAAAGATTATGTTTGTCTTTCTTCATAGAATATAAATATGTCCTATAAATATTTAGTTAATAATTATTCTACAAAGTTTGTTAATGGAATTTAAAGCTATGATGTTTATTTTGAACACAGTGCCGATATATTGCAATGCATACTATGGAGAAGATAAATCTTTAATGAAAATTTTTGTCCAACTGGTATTTACTGTTTTGATGTTTGTTGTTAAAAAATTCTACTTTTTATTTTCATGATTAAAATATGTTGCAAAAGCATAAACATGAATATCCAATCAACATAACTTTACCTGAAAGTTTCTGTTATAACATTATAATGCTAAATTAAATAAAGCTTCTTTACCATAACTTGAATTTTAAAAAACAAAAAAGTTGAAAACCAGATAGTTTATTTTTACAATTAGCTTAGTTGTTTAGGGGTTCAGATGTTTTAGGTCTAGATAGATGTTTTAAGTTGATAAACATGAGATATGATAGATATGGATTTATATTCAGAATTTTAGATTCACCTGGATAGGAAAGATGTTTTATTCAAAGTTGACAAATATAAATGGGCAAAACACTATGAATGTAACAATTACATAATTCCTGGCTGCTTCATGGTTCTACTTGCTGTAGATAGTTTATGTATATATGTATAATAACATAAATGTATATGTAAAAATAAAAATAATAAAAAATTAAAATATGTAAAATCAAAAAGTTACTTGTGTTAAAAGAATAGAGTGTAGTGAAATATTTATGAATCCTGGAGTAGGTGTTTCACCATGGCTGAGTTTGGCACTAAATTATTTTTCTTCATGTTCTGATTAAGTGGTATCTATGATGACTTATGAATATAAAGCAGTTTGAGCAAATTTAGAAAATGGGAAGAAAGTCTTTTTGTTACAAAAAATAGAAACTATAATTGCACTCTAAAAGCTAGAATTTATCATCACATTTAATTGAGTCATCTGGAAGCTATTATGTATTAATTCTTATTTTTATTTTTGAGCCAGCTGCAGATGAGATGTCAGAGATATGTAGGTGATTTCTGTCTCATTGAAGTCACCATTGTTTCCATTAAAAGTAAGACTTCTGTTCTACCTCCATGCTTGTCCCAGTTTTACTGGAATTTAATAAAATGTGCCTAAACTTAGTCACGAAAGTAAAAGTTGCAGAAATATGCTAGTTTATTTAGTTTGCCTCATTCATTCTACTTTCAACTTTTGTATCTTTTCTCTGACTTTTCTGAGCTATTCTAATCCTAACTTTACTTCAACAGAAAACATATTATGAAAAAATAATGCTGGGAATGCTGAATGATTATTTTTTTCTTTTAATATTTTATTAATTTATTCTTGTTACATCTCAATGTTTATCCCATCCCTTGTATCCTCCCATTCTTCCCTCCCTCCCATTTTCCCCTTATTCCCCTCCCCTATGACTGTTCCTGAGGGGTGTTTCCTCCCCCTGTATATGCTCATAGGGTATCAAGTCTCTTCTTGGTAACCTGCTGTCCTTCCTCTGAGTGCCACCAGGTCTCCCCCTCAAGGGGACATGGTCAAATATGAGGCACCAGAGTACGTGTGAGAGTCATACCCCACTCTCCACTGTGGAGAATGTTCTGCCCATTGGCTAGATCTGGAAGCAGAAAGACTCAAATGGTATATACTCACTTATATCTGCATAGTAGCCCAAGGGGCATGTCCCACGAAAGCCTTCACTTACCAGGAAACTGGGACAGAGGGGAGGACATCCTATTGGGACACTAGATGAGAGAAGCATGGGAGAATAGCAAAGTAGAAGGATCCAGAGGGTCCTAGAAACTTATAAGAAGAACATTATGATAGCAGATGTGGGCCCAGGGGTCCCGCTCAAACTAAGGCACCAGCCAAGGACAATACAGGCGGTAAACTTTAAACCTCTACCCAGATCTAGCCAATGGGCTGAATGATTATTAATACTTAATATCTATTTAAAATTTAGTATATTCAACAGTTACTTCTTAACCATCTATATACCCAAATAACCACACAAAGAGACTAGAATATATTTAATTAGCCCAAAGCACAATACTGAGCAATAATTACTTGGTCCTAAGCTTGCAAACTAGTATAGCTTCTGCCCATTCAGATTTCCCACATTATACTTGGATCATAATTGCACCTTGTCTCCTGGGTCCAGGTCATCTCTCCTGGTGTTTCCCAGTCCTCTCCACATGCATCCCTCCTGTTCTTCCACTTCTTCCTCCTGCCCTCAATGGACCAGAATGTCTTACGTTATTCTCTGCTATTGCTCAGCATTGGCTAGTTGGATTTATTGGCAATAAAGAGAACAAATGGTGACATGTTTTCACAAACCTGAGACAGGAGATACTTAGAATACACATAATAATGCAATGTTCAGATTAAAACCATATAGTGAGGTAGAGAAATCAGCATTTGAATGAAAAAAGGTAAACTGGACATAGTCCACAAGGACATTATGCCAACATAGAAATAAAATAGCAATTAATCAAGTTAGTAGATAAAAACTATTAAATCAGTCTAATACAATTAATCACCAATATAAAGCCAGCATGAACATATTACAGTATTTCCACCTTAATTATAACAAGCCTACATTCATTCATATACAATTTATAACTTATATAACTATTATCAAAAATCAAAATAAAAGCAACATTAAGATTTTATGATAAACCTTATAACTAAGTAATTTATAATCTGATAATGTTGTTCAACTGATTTTTGCTCATTTGAATATAAATAATAGAAAGAATATCTTTAACACCCCATTGGTGAAATTTTTAATAGATATGTTGGGGTAATGTAGTAGGTGAAAAAATTTATTACCTCTATATTTTGTGTAAAGTTATAAAGTTAATTGACTTCTCATTAATATCTTATCATACACATACACTGGATTTGGTAAGTTTTAATAAAAATATTTTTCAAATTGGAATGACATAAAATTATAAAATATGTATAGCAAAAAATGAGAGAATACTCCATAATTTTAGAGCACTAATGGACTAAAGAAGCAAAATAGATTATTCAGTTTACACTGGGGAAATGCCAAACCAATAGTTCATTCCAAGCCACGACAGTCAATGCATTTTTTTCAAAATTAAGAGGCCAAAGCTACTGTATACCTTGGGAAAAATGCATAATTATGAATACAGTCAACTTATGTAGCTTGAATGATGATCCATATTTATCTTTTTGAATTTATAAAATCTGACATTATCACTGAAATTTTACAGGCATAATTAAATGACTAAATTGATGTTAATATGGTCCAACTTATAAAAAAATATTTCATTTGTTTTTGTTTGTTTGTTTGTTTGTTGTTTTATTTTTTGAGACAGGGTTTCTCTATGTAGCCTTGACTGTCCTGAACTCACTTTGTAGACCATGCTAGCCTTGAGCTCACATCGATCCGTCTGCCTTTTCTTCCCACGTGCTGGGATTAAAGGCATGTGCCACCATGCCCTCCATATAAAAAGCATATTAATCAAGAAAATCAGACACTTGTATGTTTCTAGGACCCTCCGGGTACTTCTATTTCCCCATTCTCCCATACTTATCTCACATAGAATCCCAATAGGATTTCCTCACCAGGAGTTCTGCTCAAACTATGGCACCAAGCAAGGACAGTATCTGCTATAAACATTGAACCCCTACTCAGATCTAGCCAATGGACAGGACATTCTCCACAGTCGAGTGGAAAGTGGGGACTGACTTTCACAGGAACTCTGGTTGCCTCATATTTGACCCTGTCACCTTGATGGGGAGACTCGGAGGCACTCAAAGGAAGGATAACAGGCCATCAACAAGAGATCGATAGCCTATGATCATAGGCTATCAGTCACAAACATAGGGAAAGGGAGTAAGGAGAAAATGGGAGGGAGGGAGGGAGGAAGGGAAGGAGGGATGGGAAGAAACAAGGGATGGGATAACAATTGAGGATTAATATGAATAAATTAATTTTTAAAAGTATAATAAATAATAATAATAATAATAAAAGAAAACCAGACTCCTTTTTTTTCAAGACAGGGTTTCTCTGTGTAGCCTAGGCTGTCCTGGACTTGCTTAGTAGACCAGGCTGACTGAGAACTCAACAGTGATCCACCTACCTGTGCCTCCCATGTGCTGGGATTAAAGGCATGCACCACCATGCCTGGCCTAGAAAACCATATTCACATTGTTTCATAATAGCTTAATTTTGAAAGCAATTTATACAAAAGATCCTTTGCAAGTAATACAATAATCAATAAAGGCATTTATCTTTACAATTTAAAAATGATGTTGCTTGCGAAATACGTGCACAATACTACCTATAATCAAGCTACACAAGAGTTATTAAATAGGTTAATGAAAATAGTAAATTTATAAATAATTGAAAAAAGTGGACTATTGTTAGAATCATAAAGTTCCCCAACTGGAGAGTTGGCACAGCTATAAAGAACAGATATTCCTCTGCAGAGTACCCAGATGTGTTCACAGCACCCACTTCGAAGGTCTTACAACCGTTTCCAAAGATTCAAAGCACATGAAGATACAGATAATTAAAAGTAAATAAATAGGAAACTATGGGGGAAAAACAAGTTACAAGATTTTTACTGAAATTTATAAGGATCTAAAAAGGATCTCATGTAGCCAAAACATTTTTTATCATGATCAACAATTTTGACTTTACATCGTCTCATTTCTTTGTAATGAGAGGGTCTAATTTTCTATGTCTTTGTGAATAATGGAAAGCTTGAGTCACTTGGTGTCCCTGAACACTGGGAGCAAGTGCTATTTCTTAGTGCTTGCTGTACGGTGTGAGAGACCCACATTTCTGTGCATCAGCCAAGTCCTGAGGTTTCTTAGAAGCAAAACTGCACTTAGAATTCTCATGCATGTTAGACTTTTAGGGAAGAATTTCTACCAAACTGCATCCACTTGTGAATACTTTTCTTGTCTTTACAGCATATCTTGAAATCTGTACTTTGGCCATAAAATGTGTTTTATGTAATATATTTACACTGAAGTTTAATATTAATTAAATTCTAGAGAGGGGGGTCTGGGTTCTGAGCTGAGAACTCTTTTAAAAAGAGGGGGAAAAAGAAAGAAAAATATGGGAGGATATAAGGAGGGCTCTAGATAAGACTCTTAGTAGCAGGGTCCAGAGAGACTGAAGGGGACACTCTCTAACTAGACAAGACTCCTAGTGGAAGGAGAACACCAAGCCACACACAAGACTTTAAACAAAAACTTACCCTCCAACAAGATATGCAGGGATGAAGACAATGCCGATAGAGCAGGAAATGAAGGAATGTCCAACTAGTTCCTGGCCCAACCCAAGACCCACCCCGTGGAAGGAAGAAAACCCCTGAAACAAATAAGGATATTCTGCTATGCTTGAAGACAGGAGGCTAGCCCACATGTCCTCAAGACAGGCTTCACCTAGCAGTGGTTAGAAACAGATGCTGAGACTCATAGACAAACACTGGGCAAAGGATAAGGAGTCTAGTGGAAAAGAGGGATAAAGAATAAAAGGACCTAGAACTGACAGACGCTCCATAAGAAGAGCAACAGAGCCAACTAACCAGGCCCCATAGGGGCCTGCAGAGTCTGAAGCATCAAGGAAGCACCATACACGGACTGAACCTAGGTCCTCTACACAGATGTAACCAATGAGCAGCTCAAGCTTCATATGGAACCACTGGAAAAGGGGGCGGGGCTATGTCTCACATGGACTCTGTTGCCTGTTTCTCGATCATTTTCCTGTGGTGGGACTGCCTTACCAGGCCATAGGGAAAGAGCATACCCACAGTCCTGATTTGACTTGTGCTTTTTGTGTTGGTGGTACAAGAGCTCCCATTTTCTTAGGAGAAGGGGAAGGGGGATAAGAAAAGTCATCTCAATTTACCTAGGATGGTCAGCCTTGAGAACATATATTTACAAGTAATTCTATACTGAGTAAGAATGTTGTATTTACATATGTAACAATTATATATGCATATGTCTACACACATCTTATGGTAGTAACAAAGAAGAGGACAGGAATTTGAAAGACAGCAAGGTGGCAGTACATATGTGGGTTTTGAGAAAGAAATGGTAAGAAGCAAACAATGTAATTATAAAATCAAAAATACTAAAATTTTAATATTTTAGTGTAACTGGACAACAAAATATTTTCAACCTAAACCAATTTTTAATTTTATTTTAATAATTTATTGTATTCTTTCATAAATTATGAATGGCAATATTCATTAGAATTTAAAGAAACATATACTCAAATCCCAATGCTCATAAAAGATTTATGAGAAAGTTTTCATTATGTAATTCTTGTTATTTTTCAAGTTTTAATGTAAGCACAAATACTTAAACAACCTACATTAATAATGTGATGTGTGTCCTGCATCACAGAATTCCAGTGTTCCACAAGGCATATTTCAGTTGGAATTGAATGCACCATAATCCTCAGAGGCAGCTGAATGCAGTCTCAAACAGAATTGTAATAGGAAGCAGTACTGGGTGAATGAATCAAGTAAAGTTCAGAAGGTTAATATGACTAAAGTGAATTGTTGACCACAAAGGCCCCTGAATTTTCCATTGGTTGCTGATAAAACAATGGAATTTTTTAGTTTGTATAAGCTGTCTTTCTCATCAACTGGGAACACACCAACACACACACACACAAACACACACATACACACACAAACACACACACACCAGTTCTAGGTGTCAATTTGGAATGCGATTATTAGTAAGACTATTGCGATGTTTTGAATATAATATCATAATTTGTATTACATGTGTATTTTACAATTCTCTCTATATATTTGCAGCATGCATGTATTTTTGTATTTTCCTGCTAATCTATAAAATATTTAGTAATTCAAAGTTGAAAGAAAGGAAAAATCCTATAAGTGCTCACCTCATCCATGGTGTTGTTCTGATAAGTAGTTCTTCAAGGCATGTATTAGAAAGCTGCTGAGTATCCACAGCTTTCAAATTCTATCTTTAGATAAAATTTCTTAGAAAGCTATACATAAAATGGTTCAGACTGTGTTTAATTCAGAAGCATATAGAGAAACAGCAGCCCTATCGATGCAAATAATTTTTTTCTATTAAGTGATTTAATTTAATTAAATAAAAAGTTCTGGGTTACATGAATAATTTGGCAAATTCCTTCAGCAGAAAGCTGCTGAGAATAACATAAATGTTCTTATTTGAAAATGCTTATTGGTGGACATCACATAAGTGCATCTGCCAAGGAAGATAGCATGAGAATTGCCATGTGACACCAGGTGAAAGGTAGACAGAAGTTATTTCTCCAGAGAAACAACTGTTAAATAAGAAATAAGAAGCAGAGACAAAGAGGTAAACTTAAGATAGTTGACTTTGAAATGCAGCCTAATTCTTAGCGAGCCATAGACAATGTTATCCATACTATTCATCTACAAATGGCAGTCCACACACAAACATAGACTAGAAATATACTGAACATTAAAAGGAGCTGAATCAGTTGGGAAGCACTAAATGATAGTTTTGAGAAGGTGTGGCTGGGATAGGAAGAGGCTCAGCTTTAATACTGTCCGTGAATAACTCCTCCAGCCATGGAGAAGAGGATGTGGGAGAGTTCTAGATAGAAGCCACGGTGAGATAGGGGATCTGTGGTAGTCTTGGTATCTGCATACTATACCCGAGCCATCTACACTCATACAGACATGCCTGTGACCGGAAGTTAGCATTGATGGCAGGTAACCTGCTCCGAGTCTCGCCATCTGCTGCTTCAGCTGGGTGACAAAGAATTAGAGTAGAAAGGCTTGTCTTTTCATTTAAGGGGTGGATGCTTTTGCAAGAATCCTGCACGAAGTTGCCACTCTTCATCAGAATAGATTTATTTTTTTTTTTAAGATACTTCTCCAGATTCAAGTTCTGTTAGTCACTATGGCTTCTACAGAACCCTCCATGGGTATCCTTGGACAAATGATGTGGGAGAAGGGAGACTTTCAACATAAAGTGCAAAAAAAAAAAAAAAATCTTTCCAAACCAACCCATGGCAACTTCTTTTATGATAATCATCTTACCTTTAAAAATATTTATTTTATTACTTTGAATTATGTGGATGCATGTGTGTTTTGTGTGACTGGGTACATGGGAGTGAAGGAAGGCCAACAGAGGGCTAACACATCAGATATTCAAAACCTGGGGTTCTAGGTAGTTGCAAGCTCCCCAACATGGGTGCTGGGAATCCACTTTGAATCTTCAGAACAGCATGTGCCTCTAACCACTGAGCAATCTCTCCAAGCCCAAGAATTTTCCTTTAGAGAATTCCAATTTTCTTTTATTCATTAGCTTATGAGGAGCAGCCATCTAAATATTTTTCATTTGTTCTTTTCCATTTCTTTTCTTTCTTTTTTTTTTTCCTCAATGATACTGGGAATTGAACCCATGGCCTCACAGTTGTCTGACACACTTCCCTACCATGGAGATGCATCCTCACCCTGGCTCTGTTACTTCACAAACCATAAACAGGACACCAAAAAAAGTCAAAGGGTTAAAAAATGATTGCAACATTAACATAGTATAATCTTGTCAATAATGGGTATATGTACTCATGGGTACACTCTAACTTGCATGAAAAAGAATAAGAAAGGCTAAATATAAGGACATGGGGAAGGGTGAGCGTAGGTGATGGACCCGAGTTGTGAAACAACAGATTAAGCTAATTGGTACCCTAGTTCTAGTTGTTTTTTAGGGGGATGGGGTGGTAGATAAGTACATAAGATACATTTGATATTAAAGTGAAGGCGAAATTATACATCTTCCCTTTATAATGCCAATTCTGACTGTACAGAAATTACTTAGCTGTTTAGACTTTGCAGTACTAGAAGGTTAATGTTTAAGGTAACATAACTTCTGGTTAACACTGGTCTATGATGAGCTTCTTCATATCCCAGACACACTGCTTGGATAGATTATTCCATTTCATCTCATATTCCCATTGCTTGGAAGCAAATTGAAAAGAAATGAGGTATCCCTAAAAATCTTAAGTAATTGGAATTCTGCTTTGTTGGTGGTGGACCATATGCTAACGTTGAGAGAACAGCTCTTAGGTGTGAATTTTTCACCTGAAAACCCAATGAAGATATGCCTCACTGGAACAAAGATGTTGGAGTGGCAGCAGCTGTGCCAGTGGGTGAATTGGGCAGGGCTTTCTCCAGAGGAAGCAGAAAGGTACTACAAGAAAATGCATGAGTGAGGCGTCTACACTGGGCTGAGACATGCATCACACAGGGGTTTCTGGGTTGTGTCAGATGTCACAACATATACTGCACACCCAGCACAAATACCTGGCATGCAAAGCTTGGGATGGTAAAGGAAGTGCCATTTCACTTCACTGAGCAGAAAATGAAATGGCCACAAAATTACTAACATTTCCACATCTTTAAAGTTGAATAATAAAACTTGTGGATTACAACACATTTAACAGAGGTCTATGTTTGAATTTGGAAAATGTGATAGCAGGCGGTTATAGAAATTAGACTAACATTTTTGTTTCTGGAAAACAACAATAAAGAGTTGAATTTAAGGCTAAAGAAAAAAAAAGACAGAAGTCATGGAATACACCTAAAATGTTCCAAAGAAAATGCTAAATGGAGAAACTGACTTTGAATTTATTGACTTCATTATGCACAAAAAATCTCCACAAGAAATTGAGTTTGTACATGACCATGGCATTTCCTCTGAATCCTTTATTTTTACTAAGCACTAAACTGTTTATATAAATTCATATCAACTAGCCATTCAACTTTTACTTCAGAAAGAGGATTGAAATTCCAAATTAGAAGGCAGGAAACATATATGCAAAGGATTTAGGAGAAAATGTCAGCATTGACTAAACCAACACTCATTCAAAGATGAGTCCCAAAACAGAAACAAAAACAGAGAGTAAGAACAGCTTCCTGTCTGACAAACAGATTTTGAAAATCAGAATTATATTGCTCCCTAGTATTCTCTTACTCCTGCCTTGTGACACTGATCCAAATATTCTGTTACTTCTGTTACCCTAATCTATACAATTTATACATGCCCTGCCTTTGTTCTATACATATAACAGATTATATAAGACAATAATTTCTAAAGATTAAAGATTCAACGTATAGAATTCTAGCACTATGAGGCCAAAGTTTATGGAGGTCACATTTAACAAGGAGATTGCTCTTATATGTTGTCTTATGACAGAGACTGGAAGAATAAGAATGCAAACCATTTTTAGTGAAAGGATTGTTTACCTAAAATAACTATAAATAATTATTTTAAATGTTTTTTATTGAAAACAGATTTTTTTCATACATTACTCCCCCAAGTTCTTCATCGCCTTCCAGCCCCTATGGATCCACACGATTTCTATATCTCATCGGAAACAAACAGGCATATAAGAAATAATAGTAAGATAAAATGAATAAGATATGAAATATAAATTATCCTTACAACAGTATTGTCACTCCTGTGATAAAGATATTGCTCCATTTATGAAGATAAAACTCTCAGTACCCAATTACTATTCAACCCAATTATTCACCAATTTAGATTACTGCATCAGTGGCTAATTTTCTAATTCATAAACTTTGAAAAGTACATTATGTATAATATTCAAAAGTGTCAAATAAGAATATTGAACTAGTAAATTTTCTTTACAAATTGGAAAAGTATTACAACATTGTTAATTTCTAAAAATCTGCATTAGTCTTTCAAAATTAGACTTGTCAATGGTAAAGGAGAAGTTTTCTTGATTAAAAGACAAACAAAAATATCTCAAGTTATGTAAAAAAATCTACATTATGGTAGAAATAATACACTATCTAGACACAAAATTCAGTAATGCTTTTCTTTATATTTTCAGATTTCAAATGAAATAATAAGAGACCATTATTTGAGAGGGAGTAAAAAAATACATGATGAGTTAGAGTGGAGAAAAAAGGGTAAAAACTATGTGAATGCAGTACACATGTAAATGATTCTGAAGAACAATTAAGAAAAACAAAAACAGTATTTTAAAAATAAAGAAAAAAATAATAAAGTTAATTGTATATGTGTCCATATTACACCTATGAAAACAGTATTCAAATAGTAGACAGATGGAGAAGAAAAAAACTGATTAGACTAAGTATCATAAACTGGGTAGGGGACACCACAACTGACTCCCAAAACAAATTCAGACTATTGATGTAGTCTTTGGCTGTCTGTTAAAGGTTTTAAGATAAACCTCTCTTGCTGAACAAAATGCAGATTTAACAGATAGGCTCTTTCTGGCCTGAAATCAATAGTAAGAATTATTTTACAAGAGGTAAATTTAATTTTTTACTGGAAATAGAGTCTTCTCTTTTACAGTACATCAGGACTACAGTTTCTCCTTCCTCTCCTCCCGGCTCCACTCTCTATTTTCCTTGTCTCCTATATCCAGTCTTGCTCTGTTCCTCTTCAGAAGAGAGAACTCCTCCAAGAGACAACAAACAAACACAAGAAAACATTATACAATATCACATATTTTAAATGGATAGAGCTTCACAGCTCCAACTTCTGTGGTTCAGGAAAGACTCTAAAGAAAGTGGAGAAAATGATAGGAGCTAGGATACCATAAAATCTGCAGTGAAAACATCTCTCCTAGAAATGGCCGCATAAATAAGACTAGAACAGTGTCAAATCAATAGACATGTTAACTTGGAAAGAAGAGCATTTGTCAGGGTCTCACACTGAGACAAAGTACTTCAGGTAACTCATGACTCCTGAGAGAAAAAGAATTAGTCTATCCTAAGAAAGATACTTTTATTATTTTTTCAATACAAAGTGATCAGCTCTGAAATGATATACACAGACTACAAAACAGATTCTGTAGACTGTATACAAATACATATATACACATATCTATTTGTGCACATGTGAATACATAACAACAACAATAATAAATGGGTAATCGTTTTCAGAGCAAGAGAGACACGAGATTTTAAGGGAAGAGATTCAGGAGGTGGATGAGAGAAAGAGGGGTGAGTGATGTAAGTCTATTTCATTTAAAAGCCAATTTTTAAAAATGTTTTAAATGATAAAATTAAAATGTCTAAACACATGCACAAACACTGGTGGATAAAATAAGGAGCAAAAGACGACATGTAGAGAGGAAAAGATAAAAATATCACAAATAAGACCCTCTCTATGTTGATTTAAATTTAAATGCATGAGAATGGCAACTAAAAACATAGCCAAAAAATAAATATGATCCAAAAACATAAGCTAAATGAATTACTCATTTATATGTCAAATCTATGTAGGTAAATAAAAAGTGAAGCCTTTTAGTGTCTTCACATTAGTAACCAAAGAACAGCTAGGTAACCATCAAAACACATCAGGAGTTGATTGCTTTTCAAATCTCATACAAGGCCAAAACTGCAAAATCTCTTTAAGTGGATATCAACTCATCAAGAACGCAAAGCTATGATAATCACTTACAATAAAAATAAGTAAATACCTAAAGATAAATCAAGAAAACACTGGAAGTTCTTAAAGGAAGACACCATCTTCTTCAGTAATTAGGAATTTTAACATGCTACTCTCAATTGTATGTACAACATACAGGTTCAAAAATGAAGGGAAAAATAAATACAATAGACACATAAACATAACACTGTACTCAGATTTATAAAATGAAGATGTATTGCACACAGAATATTATTAGGAAGACTAACACAATACAAAGGATCTTCAATTCAACATAATAAAGCCAAAAGTAAATAAATATAACACATTTGTGGATATTAAGCCAAAACTTCTTAAACAATAAAAATACTGAAAGGAAAGCAGGGATAATTTAAAAGCACGTAAGTAAAGAGGCCCAATGGCACTCGGAAGAAGGATAGCAGACTACCAAGAAGAGACTTGATACCCTAGCACCATATTCAGGGGGAGGAGATCCCCCTCGGTCACAGTCATAGGGAAGGGGATTGGGGTGAAAGTGGGAGGGAGGGAGGAATGGGAGGATATATGGGATGGGATAGAAAATGAGATGTAATATGAATTATTTTATTTTTCAATAAAAATGTGTTAAAAAAAGAGACTATGGAACACAAATAAAAACATACTATATTCTACATATAAAAAAAAAAAGAAAAATAACAGTGACTTAGTAAAATCTATAAGCTATATTTGCTGTATTCTAAAATATATTTATAGTGGAGAAGACAAATTAAAATGTACATAAAGTACACTTTTAGGAACTAGAAATTGATGGAAATATAAGAGAAATATGGAAATATAAGCAGTAAGAGGGGAAAACTGATTGCAGGGCAAGAGGATACATAGTGGTTGTAACTCCACTTGGGGGTCTGAAGTCAGTGGATCAGGTGTGCAAGGTCAAACTGGGCTTAACAGAAAGTGAAAGCCAACTTGGACTATATTATAAGACTCTGCCTCAACTACCTAAGGAGAAAGATAAATAAATAAGTAGATTTTGAATAGAAATAGTGAAATGAAAGTTACCTCAGAGTATCATTATTTAGCCTTTTAGTATTAATTTTACTTTTAATTAAAATATAATTTTGTCATCTTTCCTCTACTTTATTCTTCATTGTAACCCTGCCATTCATCTTACATTCCTCACTCTCCATGTCGTGGATTCTTTTTCACTGATTATTATGACTGAATATATGCACATATAAATAAATACATACATAAAATAAATACATAAATAAATGAACAAATCCTCTGAGCCTGATTAGCTGTGTGTGTAATTATATTATTTCAGAGATTATAACATATTGGATAAACAGTTTGAAGGGTAATTCCTGAGGATCTCTCAGCAGTTCTTAGTTCCCTACAATTCTTTGTTTAGGAATGGGATCTACTAAGAGTATCACTTTTCTCATTAGCATATTAGCTGGTCTTATCATTGTTTTCACCTTGTTTAGACAGACATACTAATAGAGTGTCGTGTGCTCAGCTTCCATTTCATTTTTTAAAAGACAGTACCTCACAGCAGACCTTCTGTTCCACTGGCCCTTTCAATATTTCCACCTGTTTTCTCTAGGCTGAGCGTCAGATGCAGAAGTTACACCATAGATGGATCCTTTTGGGGGCTGGGCACCCCAACATGTGCTTTTCTCCGCATTTTGATGGATTGTGGTTTTCAGTGATGGTCTTTGTCTGCTGGAAAGCAATGTATCTTTGATGAGGACTGTGTGCTCTTAATCTGAGGTTGTAAGGATAATCACAGAAACCAACAAAGTGAAAGTGATTCGTGGCGTTAATAAGGAATGGAATCGTAGGATATAAGTGATATAAAAAAGAGATTGTGAAAAATACGGTATGAAGTTTTATTGGAAAGGGAAGGCACCACACCAGTAGGGAAAGGCTAGAAAAATAAATAATATTTAGAATATTTAAAAATCAACTCCATGAACCATGTCATTTTATATTTACTAAAAGTGGCATGTCTAACACTTTTTAGAGATTTTTTTTTTGAGATCCCCTCAGTCACCTCAGTCTCCATGATTCCCTTTGCTCGCAGGATCAGCTAGAGTCATCCCATAATCTCCTTGGAACCTATCTTGTCTCAAATTTCTAGCTTGTCTCAGAGATGTCATGGTCCTCAGAGCCCTCTCCCCTCCCCTCCTTACATTCCCCAGATCTGATTCCCTTCTCATTTTCCTCCTCTCACTCCCTCCTACCCAATTCCTCTCTTCATCCACTCCTGCTCTCTATTCTATTTCCCTTTCTGAGTGAAATTAAAGGAGGACCCCATTTGGAACCTCCTTGTTACTTAGCTTCATTGGGTCTGTGTTTTGTAGTATGGTTATCCTGAAATTTATGGCTAAAAATCCACTTATAAGTGAGTGCACATCATGTGTGTCTTTCTGGGTCTGGGTTACCTCAATGATGATGATCCTCTCTAGTTCCATCCATTTACCTGATAATTTCATGAATTCCTTGTTTTTAACAGATGAGTAGCATTTCATAGTACAAATGTACCAGGTTTTTTATCCATTCGTTGTTTGAGGGACACATGTCCAACCAATGTCTGGCCAAAACTGAGACCCACTCCATGAGGGAAAGTCAATCCCTGACAACATTAATGATACTCTGTTAGGTTTACAGACAAAAGGTTAGCATAGCCTTCCTCTGAGAAGCCCCATCCAGCAACTGATCTAATCAGATGCTGAGTCTCAGTGCCAAGCCTTAGGCAGAGCTCAGGGAGTCCTGTAGAGGAGAAGGGGTGAAGGCTAGAAGGAACTGGAGTACAAGATGCATGGACTGGACCTAGGCCCCTTACACATACGCAACCAATGGGCAGCTTGATCTCCATGTGGGTCCCCTGGTAAGACGAACAGGTGCTGTCTATGGCATGGACTGTGTTGCTGGATTTCCATCACTTCCCCATAATGGGCTGCCTTGCCTGGCCTCAGTGGATGAGGATGAGCTCATTCCTGATGCGACTTATTGTGCTAGTACGGGTTGGGGAATGCCTTCTTTTCTGAGGAGAAGGGGAAGGGGGATAGGAAAAGAGTGTGGGAGAGTGGGAACAGTAGGAGAGGAGGGAAGGGAGTCTGATTGGTATGTAAAGTGAACACATAAATAAAAATTAAATTTAAAAAGGTAAGGAACAGATATTCTTTTGGCAGTTATTTAATGCCTAAAATTCAAAGCTTGTTCCTATATCTACTGTGTTAAGTACTAACTAAAATAATTATAATAGATAATTCAAGCAATGTTTAGAAATAGCTTATAATATGCCCTTATCTTTTATTTTAATATTAAAGGGCTGGCAAAGATTACTGAATAATTTACAAAAAAATACATGTTCTCTTTTTCTTCGTTTTTCTTGTGGTAATTAATTTAGTAGATATTGTCCCTTGACAACAATTTTAATTTAGAGAAGTCTTTAGGTCACTCTCCATATCCCTGTGAACAAATGTGGGTCATATTTTCTAACCACTAGAATATTTAGGTAAGGCATATAAAAGAAGAAGTAAGCATCTTGGCTAAGTACCATTTCTTTACAGATATTTAATTGTATTCAACTAATAAACTTACCTATTTAATTTAAGTAAAACCATTTTGGTAAATAAACAGGAGCATAAATTCATCATTTATTTTAAAACTAGTTTTAGCTATTTTAGATTAATTATTAAAGTGTAGTTTCTGTTGGCGAGGAATTCAATTTACATCTAACTTTACTCAAATTCACAGCTTTTCTCCTGCTTCACCTTCCCAAATGCTACAGTTACAGTAATGGATAACTATGTGCAGCTTTGGATAAGCCTATCATAACCACTAGACAACTGCAAAACAAAGAATAAAACATTGTCTTGTTTTCCTTATGCAACCATCGTAATAATGTCATATCTTCTGTAACCTGTAAACGTTTGCTGGGTAGGCTCTAAAGACCTATCCATTGCCATAAATACAGCTTCAAGTTGTAACTGGTATACATGCAACTAAGATAGACGTACACTTGGGGAACTATTATGCAGATAAAATTAAATGTATGACATCAAATTTTATCGTGAACTTTGCAGCCTCCAAAAATGTGAGAAACAAATGTTTCTTTAAGATGCTGCAATTTTGTCATAGAACGCCAAAAGAAAAAAAAAAAAAGGCTGTCAGTGATTTAACAAAGCATTGTATATAATCTATATCTGTTTGGGATGCTGTCATTTCAAAGAAAGTTTGCTATCAGCTGTATGCACACTGTTTAAAAACAGTGAAAAAATTTCTAGAAATTGGAATGAATGTGTTTATAATGAGGAAACAGGTGTGAGGGAAACACATTGAGCTACTGTTGATGAAGCACTCTCAAAACATTAGCTTGCTTTTTCTGAAGAAAACAATATTGCAATGTGAGAGGGAAGAGGCTATATCAAATGTTTAACCTATGTTACTATATACAGATGAATATTTTAGATTTAGCTGAAAAAGAAATAAGCATGAGTTAGTGTAAAGAGAGTAGAATGGATTGTGGATACAATCAGTACAATTCAAAGAAGAGCTTGTATTTAAACTCCTATTAGTTAAAATCATCAATTACTATCAGTTTTTTCTCAGAAAATCTTAGGATTTTCCTGAATTACTAATAGTACTTTGTGGGTGATTTTTTGTTCCTCAATTTTCATCATTTCTCGGTTCCCTTTTGCTTACTAAAGCTTTTGGTTGCTCGTGGGTTTTTTGTTTGTTTGTTTGTTTGTTTGTTTGTTTTGTTTTGTTTTGCTTTGAGGTGGGATTTCTCTGTGTAGCCTTGACTGTGCTGGAAATTACTCCATAGACTAGGCTGACCTCAAACTCGGAGGTTTGCCTGTTTTTGCCTCCCAAGTGGTGGAACTAAAGGCTTGCACAACCATTGCCTGGCTATCAAACCATCTTTTAATGTCTGTATGCTTCAAACGTTTTTAGTGTTGAGATTATATTGTATATGGAAATGAGTAAATCATTTTGCATTTCAGGAAGATTCTGTGTAATACAAACATTTTTAAACAAAGAACTAAAGAAAGATAATACTGAAATGTTTGATACCAGATGTATAACAGCAATGTTACTGTGTTTGATAAATATAATTTTAATTTTCTACTGAAAGAATAATTGCTTCAAGTCATAGAGTCGAATGGATACAGGGCCTGCTCTCAGGTGGATGAGATAGCACAATGCTGGGAGTTAGGGATAGCCTGGGGTACATAGTGCATTCCAGACCTGACTTATCTATTGAGTCACAGTCAAAAATTAAGTTAGTTGTTATTAAAGTATATTAAACAAATGAAGGGATAGCTTTATTATCGGTTCATTTTTAACTATTGCTCTTGCGGGTGATTTTTTTTAAAAAAATTTTTATTAACTTATTCTTGTTACATCTCAATGTTTATCCCATTCCCTTGTATCCTCCCATTCTTCCCTCCCCCCCCCCCAATTTTCCCATTATTCCCCTCCCCTGTGACTGTTCCTGAGGGGGATTTCCTCCCCCTGTATATGCTCATAGGGTATCAAGTCTCTTCTTGGCAACCTGCTGTCCTTCCTCTGAGTGCCACCAGGTCTCCCCCTCCAGGGGACATGGTCAAATGTGAGGCACCAGAGTACGTGAGAAAGTGATTTATGTTTTATGTCTCACGTTGTTCTAGTGGGTGTGTCAGTAAAAATAACTTGATAGACAGACTACAATAGAGAGATAGAGAGTAAATAAGTGATACAAGATAACACAACATGTTTGTTCTGTAAATTTTTTTTTTTTTTAGTTTACACTTCGAAATAGAAGGCAGCTAGTTTGGGTGATAAGGTGCCACACTGCTCTTTGAGAATTTAACACATTACTTCTATTGAGATCAAGGTATCTACAACCATTCTTGAGATCAATAAATTTTCTTGGAACAATCATTTTAACTCCTAATGAAACCATATGAATATATCTTTCTAAACCATTTTAATGCTTAATTTCAAATTCATTTACATTAGAGCTTGAGAAAAATAAGGATAGTGTTTAAAAATACAATGAATTTTCAATTATTTTTAAAAATCTTAAGGTAGTTGTCAAATATTTGGCATTCAATGCAAAAATGTTCACTTGTGAAGTTACATGTGAACATTGCTGAAGAAAAGGAAAAAAAACTATTGAATTAATGGTGGACATTTCTAATTATTTGGACTATTTGTAATATTTATATGATATTCATGAAATACTTATGATTATCTCAATATAAAATCTTTCTCAGTAACCTATGTTGGTATATTACAATTTGTGTTGAGCATCATAAAGGCATTGAGAATGATTTAAGATCTGAGTAGTAATGAGAATGATGGTCATTCTAACAGGTGTTTCAATTACTGAGCAATAGACAGCACGATGGCTTATTAGGAAAAAGCAAAGACCGCAGAAGCCTGAAAATCTGAGTTCAATTCTTGGCTCCAGCAATGGAGGATGGATAGAGAACTGACTTCTCAAAGCTATCCTCTGATTTCTACACATATACAAAGCACACTTCTGTTATCGCGCGCACACACACACACACACACACACACACACACATGACTAAAGACAAATTATTTTAAAATTAATGAATAAATATAACATTGAATAATTTTAAAATGAGCTTGTGGTTTCTCTAATTCACATGTTAAGTCATAGTTTATTAAGAATATTTGACTACAAGATCAAAACTATCTTTTAGAGAACTTATATTTGGACAAAACATTAAGAAACACTAATTAGGTATTAATTCAATAGTATAAAATAGAATACCTTTTTTCCATTCTTTAGAGACTGGAAACATCTTACAATTGCTCTCTGGGTTGTAGACAAAAACAAAAATACACTAAATAAAAACATATATAGGAAAAATCCCACATTGAATTTTATAAAATTTTATTTAGTGAGATGCTAAAATTTGGGTGGGATGATTTTCACTTAAAACTGTAATATGGTAGACAAGCTGTTGAATTTTACATTAGTTAGAGCATGTTTTTGGTCTCCTGAGCCATACCTTTGCATATAGCTAAGTGTTGCAGGTAATTACCTGCAGGTGCTTGACTATAGGAATGCATTGCAATGCAATGAAATCAGAGGAAAAAAAAAACTCATCAGCAGAATTAACACATAGGCACACTACCGAGTCACATATACTTAAATGGCATCAGTATCATAATTTGTGGATTCAAGATGTTTATGTTCATTTTGGAGACAATCCCCTCCTAGGTAATTAGTAAGATCTACATACAACTAGGCATGTTAGACTTTATGCAAAGTTCATTAGAAAATTTTATATACCCAATTTTAAATATTTAATATTTATTTCTACAAGTAGCCTTATGGAAATCATTATCATTTTGTTTTACTATTGTTAAAGCAAGTTAAAAAGCTGGGGCTTCTGTTATTTATTATTATTGTTATTGTTATTATTATTATTACCTGATCTCAAACTGTACTATAAAGCAATATTATTATCATTATCATTATTTTCTTTACAAAATCAGTTGGATATATGGACCTTGCAAACTAGACATTAAAATAACTTTTTTCCCAAAAATACTTAACTGGCTTTCTATTTTGAGATTTTATTTCAGATATGTGACTAAAATCACTGCAATAAGTTTGAATCCTGGACAAAAACATATTTGTTACATCTTTCAGGTGTTTAGCTGCTGTGTATACGCCACTCCCATTGAATGTAAGAGTATAACAATGACTGTGAAGGCACACACTATTCACGCCCATGCATACACACGACAAACCAACAATTGCTGACATATGCATAGGTGACTTCTACAATGATAAAACAGATTTTTAAACATGTACTCTGAAATTGAAATATTTTATCCAAGTTGTATTGTAATACTAAAATTATTTGTGTATATTATAAGTAGTTCACATAAACTCTCAAATAATTTGACTAAAAAGTAGCCTTATTATAATTCTTTTATTAAAATAAGCTGTCAGCATTCAAGCAAACAGCATTTCATTGTATGCTTATGAAATATCAAATACCAATGGTGTAATATGAACACATATATGTATGTGTGTGTGTGTGTGTGTGTGTCTGCACATTGAATGTATAAACTTAACAGATAATTTTACATAAATAAATAAGAATATACTTCAAAAGTAAATACCATTAATTATGTGTTTTTATATGTATATATATATTCACTTATATATTTTTAATTACTTCGTTTTTACTTTATTGCATTGGTGTTTTATCTGCATATATGTCTGTATTAGGGAGCCAGATCCAATGTATCTGGAGTTACAGGCATTTATGAACTGACATATGGGTGCTGGGAATTGAACCTAGGTTCTCTTGAAGAACAGCCAGTGGTCTTAACCACTGAGCCAACTCCCCAAACCCTAGCATATTTATTTAAACATAGCCATATTCAGTGATACATTTTTCACATATTTTAAATTATAACTTTTTGTTGAAATAACTACAAGGGTCTCAAAAAATCATAATACAAACATCCTTATACAAATATCTAAACAGACTCAGGCACCTTTATTTTAATTTATATTTGCTAATTAACATTTATAGCAGAGCTTCCTTTGGAAGGCCAACAGATAAAATAAAGACACACAGACTTATATTATTTATTATAGCATAGGCCTTAGCTTGGGATTCCTCTCGGCTATTCTAACCTGACAAATTAACCCTGACTCAGTCTTGGCGGCTGTTCCTCTCCATGTCTTGCTGGCGAACCTTTCTTTTGTCAGATCTTCCCACCTGATTTTCCTCTCCTGCCTAGCCATTTGCCATCAGATCTTTATTAAACCAATCAAAAGGTAAGAGAGGGAGAATGCTTACAAAATAAGATGCAGGTGCTCTCTGAACAGTCCTAATCTTTCTGCCAGCACAGCAATCAGGATTTGCATATACAGAGACAACCTTCACACTGTGCACAAAAAGGTGACCTCAACAAACATGGGAAAGCCTGAGGAATGATTACTTTAAGAAACATCCTTCTGCAAATGTTTTAAAGTTTTATTATGATTTGATGTTTTCTCTAAGCCCTACATTGAACTATTATTACCATTTTAAGTTAGTAGAAGAACATTTAAAAGGGAATCAATAGGTCACCAAGATTCCGATTTGGATATGGATTACTGCCATTACTCTTGTTTTCACTTTAAGATTTTATTTTGAAGTGGACCATGATAAAAACAACCAGATCAGTCAAGATCCTCTTTGTTTTACATATGCTCAAATTCCCTTATGGCAGAAGAAAAAGTATATATCACACAGAATCACAATGTCTTTGAAGTTATTTAGATCCAGAACTATGTGCCAGATACACATCTGTTGCTTAAAAATTGCCCAGTAGCTTGTTCATTTTGTAGAAACATAACACAACAAAAGAACAACAACTATATGCTAGGAATAAATAGTAAGATTCTCCAATTTACTCTTATAATTAAATATAAGGAACTGTGAGTTTAGGATAGCAAAACTCATTATAACAGCAAAATGTGAATTTTTTGAGATATTAGAGACTAGATGTAGTTAGGTGTTGAGGTATGGTAGAGATCAGTAGATTATTAAGATTTTATAACCTGAGGATACAAGATGGCGGTGCTGATCACACACTGTGTTTGATCATCAGGAGACCAGTGACTGCACAATGATGGAAGAACCAAACTGTGAGCTCCAAAACACTAGTGGTGGTGTTTTCCAGGTGAAAGGGAACCAAGTGGTAGAACCCAGGTGGTTCAGGCCTCAGGCCACCTTCCTAATCCACAGAAAACTCTCTGGGTCCCTATAGGCATGTACGCAGTCTCCAAAGTCTAGCCACTGCCCGCCTCTGCTCAGCCCGTGTTTTGTGTATCAGATTGCACAGTGAGTCACAAAACACCAGTGTCTGTGTTTTACAGGCCAGCAGGGACCCCACACTGTGGAATACAAGTGGATCTGACCTCAGGTCACCCAGGCATTCCATGGAAAGTGCACAGTTATATGCAGGTCTCCACAGTCTAGCCACATGCTTGCCTGTGCACTGCACCTGAGCTCTTTGTCTCAGACTGAACTGTGGTCCACAGAACAACACTGTCTGTGTTTCTAGCCCAGAGGAGACCCCATGTTGTGGAACACATGTGGATCTGAACTCAGGTCACCTGACCAATCCACATAAAGTGGACACACATAGATTTGGGCATGGCCCTCAAAATTTAGCCATACCCCTGCCTGTGAGCTGCACCTGCACTCTGTATCTCAGACTGAACTGTGGGCCACAAAACACCAGTGTCTTAGTCTCCCTGCCTATAGAAGACACCACGGTGTGGAACACAGGGAGATTTGAAGTTAGGTCCACAGGAAGTTGCCTAGTCTGACTTCAGGTCACCAAATTGATCCACAGAAGTGTTCTCTGATTCCTACAGGTAAGAGGTCTCAACCTACATCCACTCACATACAAGCTACTATCAACAGCCAGTTAAGTACATCAGAAACTACCAGAGAAGTCCAGAGATAGTCAGATGGCTACAGACCAGTGTACAAACACAAACAAAAAAAAAGCCAAAATAATATGGAATCGCCAGAACACAGCTATCGCAAAGCAATAAGCCCTGGTCACACTAATGCATCTGAAACACAAGAAAATGACCTCAAATCTTTGTTTATGAAAACAGTAATGGAGGAAACTATTAAATATTTAAAGAAATCCAATAAAATACAGTCAAACTGATTGAGGCCCTTAGAGCGGCCATGAATGAGGCCTATAGATATTACCTGAATAAATAAATCACTGTACGGAAAATGCAAACAACCTGGTAAAAGAAGTCAGTAAAACTATTAAAGATCTGAAGATGAAAATATAAACAATAATGAGAGCAGAAACTGAGTAAATAATGGAAATAGAGAATTTAGAGAAGAAAATGGGGAATAGAGAGGTAAGCATTGTCATCAGCAGCTTCCTGAAAAGAGCACCAATAGCTCAGGCTCTCTGATCAACAATTAGTACATGGGGCCTCATGAAACTGAAAAGCTTCTGGAAGGCAAAGGACACTGTCAACAGAACAAAATGAAGGCCTCAAGTCTGGGAAAAGATCTTCACCAACCCTACATCTGACTAATGGCTAGTATCCAAAATATATAAAGAACTCAATAAATTAAACACCAAACAACCAAATTATCCAATTAAACAATGGGGTACCAAGCTCAACAGAATTCTCAACAGAGGAATATCAAATGGGCAAGAAACACTTAAAGAAATGCTTAAAGCCCTTAGTTATCAGGGAAATGCAAATCAAAACTACACTGAGATTCCATCTTATACCTACTAGGCGCTAGGGAGGATGTGAAGAAAGATTGCTGGTGGAAGTGCAAACTTGTACAATTCGTTTGGAATTCAATCTGGCCATTTCTCTGAAAACTGGAAATTATTTTTCAGCAAGACCCAGCTATACCACTCCTGGGCATATAGCTGAAAGCTGTCTCTCCATGCAACAAGGATATTTGCTCAACTATGTTCATAGCAGACTTATTCATAATAGCCAGAATCTGGAAACAATGTAGATGTCCCTCAATGGAAGAGTAGATTAAAAAAAAAACTGTGGTATATTTACATAATGGAATACTGCTCGGCTATGAAAAACAGAAGCTGGCCATTTATGGCAAATGGATGGAATAGTTCACCCTAGCAGGGGGTCAAAGCATTTGCTGGGACTCCCAGCCAGACTCTGGGCTGAGTGTTCAGAGTTGTATGGAAGAGCTAGGGGATGGAGGGACCCAGTGGTGTCAGCAACCCTGCATCGACACTATGGAGGATCTGGACCCAGAGGGGCCTGCACAACCTGATGCACCAACCGAGGACAATGTATGCAGAGAACCGAGACCCCCTGTTCAGATGTAGTCAGTGGACATCTCATTCTCTAAGAAGAGGGGGAAAGGGGGGGCGGGAACAAGGACTACCTCTGACTTAAACTCTGGTGCCCAGGATTTGATCACTGCCCCTTGGCAGGGAGGCCCTGCTGGCACACAGAGGAAGGGGATGCAGGCTATTCTCAAGAGAGCTGAAAGGCTGTGGTCAGAGGGTGGGGAGGAGGTCCCTACAGTTAGAGGTGTAGGAGAGAGGAATAAAGTAGAAGAGAGAGATAGGATGGTGACGGGAAAATATGAGTGAGGGGATAACAATTGGGATAAATGTGAATTAATTATAATAAATAAAAATGAAAAAAGATTTAATAACTGCTCTTCAAAGTACCTCACATATCAAATTTTATCTTACATGTACAAAATGGTTCTTGTCTATTTGGTAAACAATATTTTAGAAGACATATATTTCTATAAAAGGCATTTTTCTTTTTCTTTTTTTTTTTTTTTTTGAATTTTTTTTTTATTAATTTATTCTTGTTACATCTCAATGTTTATCCCATCCCTTGTATCCTCCCATTCCTCCCCCCCCCATTTTCCCATTATTCCCCTCCCCTATGACTGTTCCTGAGGGGGATTATGTCCCCCTATATATTCTCATAGGGTATCAAGTCTCTTCTTGGCTACTTGCTGTCCTTCCTCTGAGTGCCACCAGGTCTCCCCCTCCAGTGTCCCTCAGTAGAAGAGTGGATAAAGAAACTGTGGTACATATACACTATGGAATACTACTCAGCTATTAAAAACAAGGAATTCCCGAAATTTGTGGATAAATGGATTGAGCTAGAAATGATCATAATGAGTGAGTTAACCCAGAAGCAGAAAGAATCAAATGGTATATACTCACTTATATCTGCATACTAGCCCAAGGGGCATGTCCCACGAAAGCCTTCACTTACCAGGAAACTGGGACAGAGGGGAAGGCATCCTATTGGGACTCTAAATGAGAGACGCATGGGAGAACAGCAAAATAAAAGGATCCAGAGGGTCCTAGAAATCTACAAGTAGAACAATATGATAGGCAGATTTGGGCCCAGGGGTCCCGCTCAAACTAAGGCACCAGCCAAGGACAATACAGGAGGTAAACTTTAAACCCCTTCCCAGATCTAGCCAATGGTCAGAATATTCTCCACAGTTGAGTGGAGAGTGTGATACGACTTTCTCACGTACTCTGGTGCCTCACATAAAAGGCATTTTTCTTATTGTCATACTTATCAACACTTTGCATAGATAGATATATATGTGTTTGCAAGTTTGTAATCATACATTTATGCTTGTCCAGGTCAGAGTCAGAAGCTGCTGTTAGGTACCTTTCACAGCAACTGCCCTACTTAGTTTTTACATCAGTCTCACAATCAAACTTAGAACTGTGCATAAAGTGATTCTCCCTAGGTGGCATACTTGGAGATTCAGTCTTCACTTTCCAATGATGGAATTACAGGCATGTAGCCATCATTTCTTGCTTTAATGCAATCCGTGGATAGGCCAGTATTGACTGAACTGGTCCAAGCAAGGGCCTCATGCTTACCTTGCAAATGCTTAGGCTAGAGCCTACATCTATTCATGGAAGTATTTTTAATTAAGTAATTAGCAAGTTTGAGATTCCTACTAATCTATAGCATATCTTAAGATTAGTCAACATTTTTCCTTTTACACATAGAATAAGTATATGAAAAATTCAACTAAACAAAGATACAGAAACAACACAACAAAAACACTAACAATGTATTTGGGGGCTTATGTTGAAGGTATCTGACAGGTAAAAATAAATGAGAGTCCATTTCTGTGCAGGATCATAGCAACAAAGAGTCTGAGTATTAAAAAAGAAAAGAGACCATACTGTGTACACAACAGATTCCTTTGCTTTGCATTGAAGATATTCATTCCCATTTCTACATGACTGATTACAACACTCAAGAAATAAAAAAGTTTTCTGTATCTCTCCTTTCATAAATGTCAATATATATAATTTCCTTGACAGAGTAGATACTTTAGAACTTGTTTCAAGTCTAAATAAAAACACTGATGCACACACTAGTTTATCACTATTTTATGTATTTTACTCTCACTTTTATGAAAAAGAATTATATATACAATATAAGTATAATAAATATATGCATATATATATATATATTTCTACTAGAAATTTTAATGTGGAAACCCCCATAGCAATGCTGCAGTTGTACTTAGAGAGGCATATTACCCCTTGTTCCCCAAATAATTAACTTGGGGTGGAATTAGTTCTATATATTTTGTAAATTCCATAGATGATTGTTATCATTTAATTAAACAATGATTATATCTTAAATATTTAATATCATTAAGAATTATAGTTACATTTTAAGTTAATTAAATAAACAAAGAAAAAGTTATTGTAAAATGGTTTCATGAATAAAAGTACTTAACCCAATCTTGATCACCTGAAGTTTGTTCTAGGGATCCATATTGTAGAAGGAGAAAAAAGTTGTCACCCATCTTCCATATACACTCTAGGCCATATATGGACACTACAACACCTACACAAAATAAATAATAGCGTAACAAATATATTTATTGTATATATTTTTTACTATTTTAGTCTTGTTGGTTCTCTTTTCAGTTTTCTTTTCTCTGATATATTTTGAAATTATATAAAAAAGTTAACTGCTTTTTTAATTATCTCTTAGTTATATGATCTATATTATTTCTTAATTAGTTTTCAAAAATAAACCATTCTTGTTATAGATTTTGGTAATAATTTTTTATTCAACCAGTGATTTTTGTTTGTCTGTTTGAAAACCAAGCAAAAATATTACTTATTTGAATCATAAAATTTTCATTTTAAAATCTCTTTTAAATTTTAAGTATCAGTTAAATTAGTTTGGATAGTAGTTTTTGATTCCAAAATGTCTCATATTGTAACACAATACTTTCATATTTTCTGGTCAACTTACTTTGTTTTGATTTATGTGACATATGCAGAACTAAATTTAATAAATGAATTTTGTCAATTTATTTTTTTCTCTTGACCATTTAAATTAGTCAGCAGAGTAAATAGGTGTTATCCTATTAAATACCTTTTATGGTAATGTATACATTAGGTTGTATATTAGAATAGCTTATTAAATTAGACTATAGCAGGTACCTTTGGGTTTTGTTGTTGTTGTTGGTTTTATTGTTCTTGTTGTTGTTTTAAGTCTGATGAACTAGATACAATGCAACCACCTCATAGCTCTGTGAGCCAATTTTCATCGATTACATTTCACATCAATGCTGGCAAACGTAATCTACATACATTTTAAACCTCAGAAGACATTTTTCTGCTTTATTGAGGTATAATTAACACATAAAATTACATATATTTAAAGATTATAAGATGATGTTTTGATATACATATACATTTTGAAATGATTACCACAATCATACCAATTAACATATCTATAACCTCACATAGCTGCAACTCAGAAGGTGTCATTGTGTTTATCTGAAAGTCAGTATTTCCGTATGGTTTTCTTCAGTATAATAAGCACTACTGATGTTGCAGTTTGTCCTACTGGGTATCACATGGATACTACTTTAAGCATGTTACTTGTGGTCTTAGTAATTTTCTTAAATTAAATATTCTAGGGAAACATCCTTATCATGACTGTCAATATAATTCTCATTTACATTTTTATTTTTAAAATGATGTTAATTCATTGTTTACTTTAACAGTGGAACTTTTGTTAACGTACTTTTCATTGGTAAATTAACTTGGGCTCTCCTGAAGTTTTTCACTGCTTAAATGTCTATTTGTATGTAATGCACCCATAGTCATGTTTCATAATAAAATTTTTGTTGTGTTTATCAAAATTGTCACTTCCTGTACTACTAATATATGATACATCATACATACATACATACATACATACATATATATATATATATATATATATATATATATATATATATATAAAACCTCTCTATGTATCATCGATCTATCGGTCTGTTTCTAAATCATAGACCACCTGTGAGGGAAATCAGGAAACATACTTTAAAAACCACTTGAATAAAAAAGCCTGGAAAGCTGTTTCTTGCAAGCTTGGTAGGCTGTTCACGCTAGACTAGCTTCATATGTAGCTCAGGATCAATTGTTGCTGCCCGAAACATCCTGGGATCTCCCTTTCAATTAAGACTCAAGATAATCCCTCCTCTGAGTGCCACCAGGTCCCCCCCTCCAGGGGACATGGTCAAATGTGAGGCACCAGAGTACGTGAGAAAGTCATACCCCACTCTCCACTCAACTGTGGAGAATGTTCTGCCCATTGGCTAGATCTGGGTAGGGGTTTAAAGTTTACCACCTGTATTGTCCTTGACTGGTGCCTTAGTTTGAGTGGGACCCCTGGGCCCAAATCTGCCTATCATAATGTTCTACTTGTAGGCTTCTAGGACCCTCTGGATCCTAATCCCCTAAACATGTGCCTATATGATTTGGGCACTACTTCAATTTCTACTGCTTTCTCAAATAACTCCAGCTGTATATATATTTGACAGTTGAAAAAAAATGTAAGACTTAACTCCTTGTCAGTTTGACACACAAGCACCTTTCTCTAAAATATGCATTTTTATTCTTCGTCTCAAAGAATATTCACAATGTAATATTCCCATTAATATTATAGTATTAAACACAGTACAGCATTTAAAAGTACCGAAATCTCATTTTTTTCAATATTCTAAAAGTCCAAAGTCTCTATATAAAACTACTGTAATTCTCCCAAATGGGAGAACTGTTATATAAAAGCAATAACAATTAAGACTAAGTAAACACAGTTGTTAATTTAAGTGGCACGGCTAGATACTTGAATTTGGGAATTACTTAAGATTTCGTGTGCCCCGAATGTCTTAAGCAAGTCCACCCATCCATCTCAGATCTCTCAAGGACGTGCATGCTGTTATCGATTTAATCTGCTTGTTATCCACGCCTGCTCATTGTTCTCAGATCTTCAAAATCCTAGACCTCCTAATACAGTTGAGTCCTCACTCTCAACAATGGCCTCTCTGCTCATCTCTGCTGGTACTCTCTCCCTAACAGGAGTTTCTAAGTCTTAGATGCTCTCATTGACATATCCATAACTTCAACTCACTTTCAACTAAGAAACTGTTACACATTATTTGCCAGTTTCTATTGAGAGCTTAAAATGCAGACTGCCCTAGTTTGTGAACACTTTTACAGATTATTCTCTTTATTGTTATGTTCATTTAGTATAAAATGTGTCTGCAAAATTTAATTATTATATTTTAATATTGTTTAGTATAAACATATATTTCCTTGTAGAATGAATTAGTGGCTCATTAATATATATGTATTATATATATATTTATATATATATGAAATGATAAAATAAGGTGAACTGAAACTTACTAAAAAACTGCATTTTACATAAAAATGTATATTTGAAAGTTCCATTTGACTTCATATCCAAGTTTTTGTCTGGGTTTCCCTTTAATTGTTTGTTCTTATTTGACTCATTACCTTCAGTCCTGTTTTGCAATGACATAGCACTTTTATAGATTTATATCATCTAATGAGGAAAACTGTATGTTATAGTTTGTACTATTATTGTTTTAGTTAAAAAATATTTGACATATCAAAATTAAGGGTGATTGAATTACTGTGGTTAATATTTCCAGTGTAATAGTTCATCATTTTTGAGGAGAACTTCTAGTGAAATGTTATGTCATGACTTAAGTCATAGTATCCTGAAGCAGAGAGAAATCAGTCTAGAATTCTGGAGCCAGAGAACCACTACTCCAAGCTAGATCATAAAGCTTCTACCGCTGCAAAAACAGCACAACCATCTTGAGCAAATTGTTCAAATACAAAAATCTGTGGAGGACAGTTCACAAACAAACCATAATACTTACCATTCATAAAAATGATTTGTTTGTTAAAGACCATGAGAACTTTGCTTCCACTTTTTTCTCTTTGATTTATTAATTTATTCACTTTCCATTCAGATCACAGCCCCCTACCTGCTCTCTTCCCAGTCCATCCCCACATACCCTTCTGTTTCTGCTCACAGAAAGGCGTCTTCCCATTCTCTGCCATCCCACCACAGCACTTCTTGTCACGTCAGGAGTAAACACAGCTTCTTTCTCTTAGGCCACAGAAGGCTGCCAAGCTAGGGACAAGAGAGTCCATGTCAGGGACAGTTACATCTCCAGGTGATAAGGGACCCACATGAAGACTGAGCTGTCCATCAGCTTCATAAGTGTACGGGACTAACATCCAGTCCATGCATGCAGTTAAGTTGGTAGTACAGTCTAGGTTAGGTTATCTCAGTTGATTTTCTTGTGGAGTTCTTGTCCCCTCCAAATCCGTCTATCTTTTCACCCAAGGGAAGGGTTAGAAGCATCTGAAGTATCATTAGCTGTCATCCCCCTTTTAAAAACCCTATTTTAATTAATTCCTAGACATTTTCATTCATATCCACAAAGAATTCTGACCTCTTTCCCATTTACCCTCTATTATCTTCTTCTCGCTCTAATCATCAACTCTCCTTTCCATGATACTCTGTCTGCTCATATCTATTCATATTTTTATTACCCATGATTTTATCAAAGAACACCTGAGTAACCAGGGGTTTGGAACTACCAGTTACAAATTATTGAACTCAGATTGATTTAAAACTAAAGACAATGACTTTCTCTGTGCCAAAATCTTTATCCAGTATATCAGCTGTAAGGTTGAATGGGTCACACTTATAAAGCTCTCTATTCTACATAGTTGTTAGGGCACAATATTTCTTAGCTAATTATTATTCCCTATATATTATTACACACACACACACACACACACACACACACACACACACACGGTTTCTAGAAACATTCTAAATACATTTTGGAATATAAAAAGTGAGTTAGTAAAATTCATATTGACTAGTGAATTTGAGAGTCTCATAGATAATAGATCATGATTTCTAAGATAAAATATGATGTGTACTGAAGAAACTGTCACTGAGTAAAATTTGATAGCTTTTCATGTTTCTTAATACTTTACAGTTTCTATTTAGAAAAAAATATGTATAAGTTTTGAAAATCTGCCAAACATATATTCCTTTAGTTTTTCTTCTAAACTTGTTGCTCAAAGACAGAAGTCTTTTTCATCAGTGTCCTATATTCACACACACACACACACAAACACACACGCGATTTAGATACAGCTATAGATACTATCACCTCTACACATAAGTTTATAAGATGGATATTTAAACCTGTAATAGCTGAAAGTAAAACATGTTCCTCTCTTTGAAAGGAATCTTTGTTATTTTCATGCAGTTAATAGTTTTTTCCCAATTTTTGTTTGATATGTTTTTGAGTTTAAATAGTCCTTTCAAACTATTTAGTTTTAAATATTTTGCTTTGGAGTTAACACATTATTTTTCCTGAACCATTCTTAAATCTGGAAAACTTGTGATTCATAATCAATTACAGTATTTCACATCACCTACTTGATGCATTTAAATCCAACAAAGCTTTGTTTGGAACTATGTCAAAGCTTCTTGATGTCTTTTGTAATTCAATTTATATTAAGATCTATAATTCTGTAAATCACTCTTGCCACTTTCAGGGGAGAGTCTTCAAAACACATGTATTCTTCCATTTGGATAAATTTCTACAGTGACAGAACACATTTAAGTATTAAAATGTACAAAAGTAAGTATACGCATTTGTAAAACTGGGTCACAACAATATTTATTAGTAGGGTAAAAACAGAACCAGCCGAAGAATGCAACTGATAGAAAAGCCTGTTATGTGTACACCAAAAGAGACAAAGGTAGCATCTACATAAAAACAACAGAAGAGCTTGGCAAGGAACCCACAGCCGCAGATGGAGAGAGGTGGCGGTTTCTTTAGCAACGGAAACAGATTTTCCTTAGAAAACATTTCATGAAAACTTTGCTTTGAACCAGTCTGTTCTTCCATATTGAGGACAACATTCAGAAAAAAAATCTGTGCTGCATATAGGCACTGCACTGAGAGTTATTTTTGTCCTGGGTTACTGGGAAAATGAGGAAAGCACTCCAGACTTAGTTGCTTTGTCTTGATTAGCCCATAAATTAAAAAACAGGGTATTAGGTCATCTAACCCACATCCTGATTTTCTTGATTTTCCTCTAGTGTTTTACTTGTCTTTAAAGTTTGAGAGAAATTTGTGATGTCCTAATCTTGAACTTAGAACCATCTTTTCAAAGGGAAGTTCAGACAGACAAAGGATTAGGTACAATTTCCTCAGAAAGTCTTGGTGTTCATATTTATTAAATTCATAGTAAGATAAGGACTGCACAAACCACACTGGCAAAGATATAAGCTAAATAAAAATGGTTATTTACTGCTATATATGCTACACAGTTGTTATTATTTCATTGCTCTAGTGATCTTTATTTTTCTAGATGTTTGGAATTTTATCTTTAATCATCCTAGGAAACTTGACACAAAACACTCTGTGTAGTTGGTATGTAAACTTTAATGGATAGTATTCATTTTAAATATTCACTGTCTATTAAATATAGACTTTAATTATCAAAGGTAGTCAAAGAATTTTTGCTTATCATTGAGATTTTCTTGATTTATATGGTTTTCTAATTAAATCAACTACAAAAATAGTATAATGTAATGAATAAGATTTCCTTCTTCCTTAGTGAAATTTCCAAATCTTACCCTTGGTAATACCTTAATATTTTTGATATAATAAATGCATGAACTTAACTCAAGAATTTCTTAGCCATGGAGGTATTGTCTCAACTTTATAATCCCATGATATTTTTCATTAATACATGAAAATTAATAGTTTTATCAAATATTATATCTTAAAACTTTTCCAATTTTTTATCCAATAAAAACATTTTGGCTTTTATATGTTTCTTAGTATTTTTATCTTCATATTTCTCATCTGTTTAATTTTTCTAAGAATTTTACGTCTATTTAAATACACTCCTTCCCAGTTTGAATATTTTTAAATTTTGAATTTGAGAGGATTAGGCCAATATTTGCAAACAATTATGACTTGTTTAGCACTTCAATTTGCTGCTTTAAGCATTACATGCAACTCAAATGAATAGCTCATTATAAAAATGTTATTAAAATTTGTGATTATCTGCTTATTTATTTTTACATATTAAATTTGGGATTTTTAAAAAGCAAAATATAATATTTATAGTCAGAGTATTAGAATAGTTAGAAATATTGGATTTATACTTGAAAGATACAGAAACGTCTTCATTCTCGCAAACTAAATACAAAGCATGCAATTAAGAGAATGAACAGTTAGGCAATACTAATAACTGACTGCAGTGAGGTAATTGGCACTCGCATAGACAGGTTAGTAAATGCCAAATAATGCACATCCCTCACCCAGGTTTAAATGAATATAGAAATTGGAAACAGTGATTCCTTCAGAGATTAGTTTCATGCAGTAAGAATCAGGCTAATCAATGATAAAGATGTGTGCAAAAATAAAGTCTAATAAAAGAGGAAATATGGGTTTCACAATTTTACTCTTCAAAACCCAGATAGGAAAAAAATCACTAAAATATATTCATAACTATCATTGGACAGGACTATACTTTAAGTTTGAGTACAATAAAGAAAAGGAAAATAATTTTAAACATCTTTCACATTAATTATTTAAATTAATATCATTTTGATAATAAAACTTGAAGCAATAATTTAATGAACAAGTTAAGTCAATGATAAATTGTTTTTTTCTAATCTAACTGTAGAGTGCTAACATTTTCATACAACACAAAACACTCCAACAAAATAAGATTATTTAAGAGAAACAATACTTGTAATAGTCTATAAGACACTTTCTTTTATATTTTGTCTTGGCATAATGTCAATCTAGTGTTCTAATATAATGTTTTTTGTTATTTTTCTAGTCAGTTACATGTAAAATGCAGAATGATTTAGCAATTGATTTATGATATTAAAAACAGTAAATAAAACACTATAGACACAAATTTTCTGAACTATGTTTTCAGGATACATATAAATGCAACAGAGAAGAGATCACTCATCAAGCACCAGTATTCCCTTTGTTGCCATCCTGACAGAAAAGAATCAGTTATTTTAAAATTTTGTAGTTAATATCTTTTTGCTAATGTTTCTAATCCAATTTGCTTAAAGTTTAAATATAGGAATTAAATTAGTTATAGAATACAATAATTCTCTAATCCACATATGATAATTAATCTTGATTGCCAAATGTTTGAAACTTAGCATCACCAAGGAACAAACCTCTGAACATGTCATGAACACAGTTACCAGATTGACTTAACTGTGGTGATAGGATCAACTATAATTATGAATGACATCACTGCTTGGAATGGGGTCGTAGAATAAACATAGAAAGTAAGTGAATTACGAGCATTCACTTCTATTTTCTTAATGACTTTGACCTTTCAACAGTTGCTTCATGTTCCTGTTCCATGATCTTCTATTCATTGGTGGTCAACTGTGTCTTTTTGTACAATTAGCTTAACTATTAACTTTTCCACTAACTTCCTTTTATCATGTATCGTTTATTTTCTTTAGAGTTGGAAAACTAGAATGTCAAGAGAAATGTGGATTGTCAGAGCTTCGCTCAGAAGGCTCCAGAGGGAAAAAAAGCAGCTATGATATAGCTCAACCCTTACCAATAAAGCAGGATATGCATTGTAAAAACTGGGAAGATATCCTGCATAAAAGACTCCTCCCACTGATCTATCCATTTGGTGAAACAAAAATACATTTCCAAGAAAAAGGGAAAATGAATCATATAATTGAAAGGTTTCTTGGTCAACAACAACTCTCTAGGCGAGAGTTTCATGTTGGCAAAATATACATGGTGTTGACCTTTCAAGAGTGAACATTACAAGATGAGTGGGCTGTGGTGGGGTATGGCAATGGCGTGTCAGAGCCACTGAAAATTGTTGTGAGATGCAACTTCATGAAGCTGTGAAAAGGAGGCCTAAGTTGAATCAGAGACCTCAAGAGAATAGACCTGCTAGAATATTGCCAATTTCTGGAGGAAAGCTGTGTGTTTCAAGAGGGCGTCCTTAAGAAGAAATCCTATTGGGACTCTAAATGAGAGACGCATGGGAGAATAGCAAAATAAAAGGATACTGAGGGTCCTAGAAATCTACAAGTAGAACAATATGATAGGCAGATTTGGGCCCAGGGGTCCCGCTCAAACTAAGGCACCAGCCAAGGACAATACAGGAGGTAAACTTTAAACCCCTTCCCAGATCTAGCCAATGGTCAGAATATTCTCCACAGTTGAGTGGAGAGTGTGATACGACTTTCTCACGTACTCTGGTGCCTCACATTTGACCATGTCCCCTGGAGGGGGAGACCTGGTGGCACTCAGAGGAAGGACAGCAAGTAGCCAAAAGAGACTTGATACCCTATGAGAATATATAGGGGGACGTAATCCCCCTCAGGAACAGTCATAGGGGAGGGGAATAATGGGAAAATGGGGGGGGGATGGGAGGATACAAGGGATGGGATAAACATTGAGATGTAACAAGAATAAATTAATAAAAAAATAAAAATAAAAAAAAAAAGAAGAAGGCTAGGTGTACTGAAGAGAATAGTACTTGACCTTCGGGTCTAACCAAATCCTGTGAAACCAGATTATCCCAGTATAAGCCTCAGACACTGGACATGGGGTTTCTGGATTTAGAGTTTACTCTGCTAAATTTTTGTATTTTGTTGGCCCTTAATTTTCACTGTTATTCCACTATTCCTTCTGCTTACTCTCTGCTACTGCATTTTGGAAGGTTCGAAGTATGTAACTTACCTTTTGTGGTACATGGACTCACAGTTAATAGGTTTCCTGCATCCTTAAAAAATTACGCAATTACATTTTTGATTGGTGTTGGCATTTGTTCTGGTCTGTAAAGATTATTGCATAAGAGAGAATGAATTTTGCTTTATTATTATTTATTCTCATTACATCCTGATTGTTATCCCCTTGAACTTAACTTCTAGTTCCCACTCTCACTCCATCTTCTGCTCTATTCCCATCCACTAGATTTCTGACAGGAGGGGACCTCCTCCTACACCATCAGGCCATAGGCTATCAGGTCTGATCAGGATAGCGTGTATTCCCTTCCACTGTGTTCCAAAAAGGCTGCCCTGCCAAAAGACACTGATTAAAGAGGGAGCACCAGTGTGCATGTCAGTGGTTCAGAGACATTCCTCCTACCCCCGTGGAGAGTTAGCTGTCTATCTGCTACATATAAACAGGGGTTCAAGGTTCTCTGCATGCATTATCCTTGGTTGGTACGTCTGTTTGTGAAGCTTCCCTCCACCCAGATCCAGATCTGCTACCCTTTATGGTCTACCTGTGGAACTCCTGACTGCTCTGGATCTTTCCATCACCCCACTCTTCCATCTAAGTCTCAGCACTCTGTCCACAGGTCAGATTGTGTCCCAATATCTGCCCTGATCCCCTGCTATGTGAAATCTGAGTGGACATCTATGTTTGACTAATATCCACTTATAAATGAGTATATACCATGTGTTTCATTCTGGGTCTGGGTTATCACACTCAGCATGATCTTTTCTAGTTCTTTCCATTTACCTGCAGATATCAAGTTTTCTTCTTTTTAATAGCTGATTAGTATTCCACTGTGTAAATGTACCACAGTTTCATTATCCATTCTTCAGTGGAAGGACATCTAGGTTTTTTTTCCAAATTCTGGCTATTACAAATAAAGCTGCTATGAACAGCAAATGTCACTGCTGTATGGTGGAACATCTTTTGGGTATATGCCCAGGAGTGGCATATCTGGGTCTTGAGGTAGTCCTATTCCCAATTTTCTGAGAAAGTGCCAGATTGATTTCCAAACTGGTTGTACAAGTTTACACTCCCATCAGCAATGGTAGACTGTTCCCCTTTCCCCGCATCCTCACCAGCACGTTCTGTGGCTTTTTTAGAAATCTATGAGTATATGGGGGACATTATTGAGGTTAAAAGTTACATGAGTGGGTGTCAGTTTTACAAAAGTTGGTATTGTTTGGGTTGATTTTGGATGTCACTCAATGGAATTCATAATTGCTCTGAGACGAAGCTTTCCCATTCCTCTAAATTGGGTTAAGTGGGGAAGTCCTACCCCAAATGTAGGACCATTGCCTTGGCTGAGATCTGAATTAAATTCAAAAGAGAAAGCAAGCTTCATACCAGGATTTGACAATGTTTCGGTCAGCTTCTGAATAAAAGCACAATGTAAGCCACTTTCTCTCTGAATATGATGCCATGATTTCCATACTATTATGCGCTATAACCTCAAACTTTGAGAAATTTTGTCAAAGCCATATAAAAGTAACTAAAGTGCTGACTAAGAATGTAAAATGTCCACTTTCCCCTCACCATTCTTAGTTATTTACAGTACTAGTGAGTGACTGTTCAGTTCACATATTCTCATCACTAAGCTATATGTAGTCCCCAGCATTCTACATCTGGCAAACTCCATGTCATACTAACTGTTGGACAAAGTAAGAAACTGTGTTTCTCTGTATAGCTAACACAATTATGCAGCCAACAAGCTAAATCAGTGTGATTAAAAAAGCAAGTAAGTGCTACTGAACTACATATAATCAGGATGCAGAGAAGGAAGAGAGATAATGGAGAAAAGAAGACGAACAAAGATCTAAGAGGTAAGAAAATCCCTGAGTATTGTTATCACAATAAAAACAACTAAAATAACCATTAAGAATGAAATTAAAATTGAAATCACCAAAAACCCTTTCCACAGCAATGATGTAAAAAGTCATTTCTGTGCATTAGCAATCCCAAAATGTTCAAGTCTTGTTAGTCCATCAAGCAGTCCCTTGCTAATCATCAATAGTAAAATTTTAGCAATAAGAAGGAAATAAACCAAGTGACAGCCTTCCTTATGTTCACTCATCAAATGCATGTTTAGCCATATCATACCATCTGCTGCAGAAGTATGGAATCTGGAAATGAAGGGTAGAAAATTTGGTATTGCAATATCAAAAGAAACAGTGCACTGGGGAAGTCCTTTTCTCTTTGAATGTGACACAACAAATAAGCAAAGGACCTGAGTGAGCATCCCCATGAAGTGCACCAAGCTAAGAAAGAAACTCAAATCAGTGGGAAGTGAGTCCATAATCCAGGTTGCAAATCCCACAGCTAAGTCCTCTAGCCTGGTATACTATTTTAAGGTATAAACACGCACTGTAAGAGTAACACTTGGATGAAAACAAAGCAGTATCTTCACAAATCAATACCAATTAAAAGAGGAATTTTTTTTTCTGAAAGATCCACCAAAAAGAACAATTTGACTCTGAGTTGTAGTAAGAAATAAAAAAGCAATATCGGAGAAACACACTTAAAAATTTTTAAATAAATATACTCTGATTCATGATGTTTGTGGAAGGGAAATATGCATCACAATCATTTTAAAAATTATCCTTTTAACAAGTTAATTTTTCAGTATAAATTTTCTATTTTCTGTAGAAACTAGTTGTGTAAATTGTTACATGTTCAGTATATGTTTAAGAGTCATCTATTCAAGACAAAATTCTGAATAAAATTTCTAGTGCTTAAGAAAATGTACAAACTTAAAAATATAAAATTAAAAAGTCAATAAAACCTAACAGAATTCATTCCTCTCAGGATGCTGGTCCAGGACACACTGCATCCTTCATGTTCCAGGGCCAAGTCAGTTGCTGTTCCTCATCAGAACAGGACAGCTTCGAAGAACACTTCTGATCCTAATTAGTTCGGCATTTCAGCCTGTCTCACACAGGACTTCTATTAACCCCGGAATTTCTCAACATTTAGAAACTGGACCACAAATACTATTCTTGGCTTGTTTAACCAATTCCCCAATTTTACTTGGGCCCCTACAAAGATATTATTCACCCCTAATCAGCCAGAAGAAACCGTAAGAGAACAAAGCCCTACTCCCCTTAGGGTGGTTGGGTAGGTTTTTGGTGGCTCTCTTGTGCTACAAATGTTTATTTTCAGTGGGAGTTGGTTATAAGTTAGTATTGGTCTTATTCAGAGAGAAAATGAGGTTGGACTCAGGGATTTCTTTGTTTTCCTTTATCTTTCTTTTGCAGGTATGCAAATAGGGGTTGAAAAGAAAGAAGGGGTAATATACACATATATAGGGATAATGGGACATAAAGTAATTTATTGAATCTGCTCTTCAACTTAAGGCCTTGTTACCCACAAATATGATTATTTTGATTTCATTGATATAGAATTTTGTATATCAATGCAAAATAAATTAATTTTTATACATTGTTACTGAATTCAAATTTAAGATTAATCTTCACCCAAACTTTATATATTTCTTCTCTAATATGAGGTATTGTACCCATACAACTCAATTATAATACAAGGTTTACTTCCAATACTTTGAAAATGATACTGCAGGCCATTTAGGATAATTAAGACGTACAAGCTAATTGTTAGTTGATCAAATCATGGTCATGTCAATTACTAGTCTATATCACAAGATTATACATTCTATGTTTAACAGATAGATATCATTCTATAGATATATAAGGTAAAATAAATAAATTCTTCAAAAGTGTCAGAGACCTACAAAATATAGCATTTAAATTTTTTTTATTATTTTAAAGATTATTTGACAACAAGACAGGTTAACTACTGGTAATACCCTGCCTACCTCAAAGAAGATGAATATCAAGAACCTCTTTGTGAAGTTAGCTTCAAATGTGTCACCCAAGTCACCAGGGGAAATGTCCTCATTTCTGCCACAGACAGAAATATAGCTAAAAATGGGCAAGCATGGATTTAGGCAGAGTTGATGGCCAAACTCTTCCAAGACAAGCTAAGCAAATACTCAATAGTTCTTGCCTCACAAGTAAGTCTCTCATATACTGGGCCAGAAGGCTAAGGATTATGCTCCAACATTATAGAGTGTTTTGGCTGACTGTTCAGGTAGCAAACTGTCTTTGTCATTTTTTCATTTTGGAAGTTCTTGACCTGCACTTCTGGGATACTCAGGTAAGTAAGTTTTCTTCCTTCTCAAGTTTCTGATGGGGTTGAACCCCAGACAGTTTAGTTTTACAATTAAGCTTAGCTGTTTAGGGAGTAAGATGATTTTAGGTCTAAATAGATGATTTAAGTAGATAGAGATGAGACATGATAGATACTGATTTACATTCAGAATTTTAGATGCACCAAGATAGGAAAGATGTTTTCTTAAAGGTTGCCAAATACAAATAGCCAAAATACCATGAATGTAATATTTATATACTTCATGATTGTTTTGTGGTTCTTCTTGCTATATGTAGTTTATTATACTTATGTGTAATAATATGAATGTATGTGTAACAAAGAATAATAATAATAAAATAGCACATAGTAATTACTTAGAATTTCTATGCCCACACTGTATCAATAAATTTTCATAATGTCTTAAACTATTTAAGAGAATCTTTCCTTTTATTCCTTCTAGTATGATATTCTAAATATAACTTTTTGTCTGAAAAATAATAACTATATTAATATATTATTAATAAAATCAATAATACATATTAGTTTTTACATTTAGCCAGCTTTTATTTCTTCTAGAATATTTCTCATAATCTAAACAATTTTCCATGTGAATCTACTACATTTACAGTTACTTAAGGACCATAATTAAATTGTGTTTTTAGTGTAAACATACAAAGTTTTGGAAAGGCAATGGAACTAGGTTTCAAAGGCAGTAAAAGAAATAAATTAAGAAGGGTTGCACATGAGTTACACAAATTGATTTAGAGATAGAAAAGTCACATCTCAACCACATTACAGTCTGTTAAGTTATCAGAAAACATGACTACACTCAATACTGAGTAATAACTTGAAAAATGACAATCTGTTAAGCAAGAATGTTACAATTTTTTTATAGATGAATATCTCATCTGAACTCAACTATGAAGTATCTAAAGGACATTACATTCAAATTGCAGTAATAATCTGAAAGGGAAAAATATTGGTATGCTTATCCTGAGATACTGTTTTCTCATTATTTTTTTCAAAATTATTTTATCTTAAACTCACGGTTCTGAAAATAGCGTTAGTTGATTCATCCTTACTTTGAGTCTCATAGTCTCTCAAACAGCTCAGGTATTGCCAATATTCTCAGTTATCCTCTAAAAGTGTTGCCAAAATTATTCTTGAAGACAGGACAGACTAGAGTTAGAGAATGTGGAGAAAATAAGCTGGTTCTGGTATGGAAGCTTCATTCCCACTGGCTAGTTTTTACAGTGCCAAGAGGTTCTATGAATTCCACTAGAAGATAAACGTAAGCAGCATTCTTGCCTAGAGGTGAAACCTATGAGCTACATGGTGACTGACTTCACAAGACATGACCATTGGTGCAATAGTGGAACAAAAATCATAGAATTAGCTGAATATTTTCTGATTGAACTTAATTTGTACTCCACAAGGTCTAACCCATCCCTTTAATCATGACACAGCCAATAACATAATTCTAGATTGGTTATAGAAACTCTGGAAGAACCAACCAGTATTATATTGCTAAATAGACATAGAATTAAGCTGTCTACTACTGATGTATAGTTATATTCATAGATTAAGGTACCTTTCAATCCTCTTCAAAGAAATTCCTACTGCCAGTAGATGATGATTAATGCGGAGTCCCACAATTGGCACATATGTGGAGAACAAGAGACTTAGACATAAATGTAACCTATTGTAATGGTTATTCTTGGTTGTCAACTTGGCTACATACTGAGTTAACTAAAATGGAAATTCTGGGCACACCTGCAAGGAATTTATTACTTAACTGAATAATTTAAAGTAATTTTAATCAGGTATTTGAAATGGGAAGACAAACTTTAATCCCAGTCTTCAGAGATGTGAAGGTCAACCTTTAATCCAATTGGAGCATACCCTCTGCCGGCCTTCTATGCAAAAGACCTGGAAGACAGAAGTGTCTCATTATGTGCTTACTCGCACTCTGGCTAGAACGTAGTTCCTACACTAACATTATAGCCTATTTCTCTAGGTTTCTGGTATATACAGAAGATCAGGTACTGGAAATGATGCAGTTCAAGTTTATATTGCAAGACAGAAGAAAAATGTTTGTGGCAAACCACAGGAGCCTTGTCAACTGATCTACTGAGATACAATCTGAATGAATAAATGAGTGAATAAATGGTTTGACAGATGAATGGATGGAAAGATAAATGTATTGATGGATGAATAAATGAATGAATTGTGAGGAAAATACACCATTAGGAAAAAGTAAAATGCTAGAATTCAGAAAAGCAGAGTAGTCTAGCCCTTCAGATACAGTTTCTAGAGTAAGTGTAAAATTACAAGTGTGTCCATGTTTTAGAAGGTCAAGCAATACAGTCAAAGTGTCTCAAAAAAAGCCTTGATTGACAACCAGGCTAGATATACAGAAGGAAAAAGGGTTAGCATAGAGTAAAAAAGTATTCATTTGTCATACAAATTGTATGTGATATCTAAAGTTGAATTTCATACTGAAAGAATTCAGAAGAAACCAAAAGAAAACCACATGAAAATGTAGCAGGGCATTCCCTGAGGAGCTTGACTGAGGCTGGAAATCCTCTCTTATCTCACATGATGCTTTTCATGATATGAACCATGAGGAAAACGTGAGCTAGGAATCAGTATTTCTCTCTCTGACTTTTGACTGCAAAAGCAAGGTAAAGAGCCAGCCAACCCACAGCCCTGCTGCTATGCCTTCCCCATTATGATAGACTGCGAGTAACCTCAAATCATGGACAGAAATAAATCTTTCCTTTCTTAATTTGCTTTGTCAGGTATTTTGTCACATAAATTGTAATAAAACAAGCCATCATAAATCAAGATACAAACAGACACACCAAAATCTAAATATTCCTGGAAACTAGATATTCAATTCATTCTGAATAGAAAAGATGTTTGTCGCCAAGGGCATGTGTCTGAGACACCAGAACTGCAGCGGAGACTCAGATGATCACATTTGTAATTTAATTATCTAGACCTACTAAAACAAAGCTGTAAATCAAGGCTTCGCAACATCATCATAAACAACACAGGAGCCTGAAACTTGTCAAGTTAAACAGTGTTAGAAACACTTGGACTTCATCTACATCTTCAAAAAATCATGTACTGAGAGAGTTGAGAGAAATAAACTAAAAATACATCTTAGAGAAATTGGGTAATCTTCTGTCTAAGAGAAGTTTGTTTCCTCAGTGAGAATCCCTCAGACAAAACTTTTCATTTGGAACTATAAACTAATGATGGCTTCTGGGCGAAGCATAGGGATATGTGACCATTTTTTTTCTTTCAGCTGTCGGACCCCATCTGGAGTAGATCCATGCAGGCCCTGGGTATGAGGACCCAGTCTCTGTGTACTCACGTGTATTTCAGCCCTATCATGTCTAGAAGATATAACCAAAAATCATATACATATACTTATTTATATATATGTATACATGATGTTACAGGCGAGCCTCATATTAAAACTTTTACAAGGAAGTATCACAATTTTATAATTTGTAGAAAAATATTTTGAAAATATTTAAAGTTATATAACACAAATATTTACTAAGGCCTTATTGTATACATTTCTATATAAATAAAACATAATTAGTTAATCCAGACTATCCCATGAACATGAAATAGACATATATGAAGTATCGCTCAGGATGCTGACGTCACCAAAAGAAGCAGCAATAAATAAAGCTACATTAAGAAAGAAAAATGATTTGTATTTATCTCAATAAAATAATATATATCAGTTATACATTTTCAACATAAAAATAATTGTTCCTTAATTCTATGAGTACTTCTAAGTGCTACAGTATAGAGCAGGTTCATTGGAGTGTGGACTCATGAAGAAATATGAATTACGGTTATTTTTAATGAAATAAGCAGCCAGGCAGTCATGACTCTCTATAGTACTTACCAGGAAGAGATTTTTCTTTGCTCTTTAAGCATGAAAAGGAAGACATGCTTAATGACCCCTTTGGGAAGACAGTTTGTTTTAAAATCTTCTCAGCAAAGTGTTGGCTTTGAAAAATATTTTTAATAACTTTAACGGGAATTTTGTAGCTCCTATATTTAGTTTTTTCATCAGAAAGTAGACTTAATAAAGTTTAGAAACGAATGAAGGGCAATCTTTAAAACCAAAAAGCAATGTAAATTCCCAACTAAATATTTAAAAAAGACGAGCTTTATTTGCTCAAGATATTATCTAGCATTAGCAAAATCTAGAACAAATTAAGCTAAGTATGCAATCCTCTTTCTTGAACTTCCACAGGGTATTTATTTTCAAGCATATTTTGTAACATGTTTGTACAAGTATGTAAATAATCTGGATGGAGAATTGTTTGATTAATTTCATGAACTGCTATTAATGGTTCCAAAATGATAAAATTTATATGAGAAAAAGGGTATGTTAGAATCCCTGAAGAACAATTTCATTGGAGAAAACAAGTGTGATACTTAGTTTGATTATGAGGCCTGGATAAAATATCAAAACTAATGTCCATAAAATAAAGTCCTTAATATAAATTTTCAAAAATTTTCTTTACAAATGTCATTCTAAAAGGATAATCTTAATTCTGTCTGTGGCAGAAACGAGAACATTTTGACCAGTGGCTGGTTTTCCACATTTGAAGCCAACTCTTTAAGGAGGTTCTTTGATGCTCATCATCTTCTTTGAGGCAAGTCGGTATTGCCAGGAGTTAACTTGTCTTATTGTCAAAGAAATTTTATAATAATAAGTCTGGAGAGATAAAGGGCATAACAGTAAAAATTGATTTGGAAATAGTGTTTAAACAGCTTCACGTTAATTCAATAAAAATTAAAGATAGAGGCACAGCAGTTGTATGAGTTGTTAAGTACAATACTCAGCAATATCAAATGCTAGGGAAGATGGCACAAGTAGGAGAATTCGCAATAACAAATAAAATTGATAAACAGTACAGAAACTTCAGAAGTCACTTTAGCAGTTCTTTAAGATGTTGAACACCAACTTACCTTATGGCTCAGAAACAGCATGTTCAGGGTGTGAATGGACGAGTAACACCAAGCATTCTCACACTAACTGTTTAATGGTGTTCTAAAATGCTGCTTCCCAATGACTGAAGCTTGTAAGCTTCCAAGATGCCAAGATGCAAGACGTAAAGCACCTTCCACAGCACACACAGTAGAAAAATCCAATTTAAAAATTGGAACAACTTTTAATTGTTTCCAACATAGGAAATAGATATTACTATAAAACTTTTAGTCCAAAGAGTATACATCAAACCAATTCATATATAGATAATTAAGAAAATAAAACTTATGCCAAAATAAAAACGTAATTTCAATGTTGACATAAAAGAAGTAATTGTGAACAGTGAACATAATAGAAGCCTAGAAAGCTGACCTTTATGACATGTTAACTTTTGTAAGTAAATATAATAAAAAATCAAGGGAAAACATTAGGTGATATACTTGATACAAAATAATATACTTTCATTTAGGAATAATATTTACTAAAATGTTTGCTATGAAAAGAAAGATATGTTCATTGGAATTTTAGTCCCATCTCCATTAAAGTCCTCTCCCATTATTTACTTATTCACATCATCATATCACTTGTAAACTGATATTCCCTTCTTACATGCCCCACAACTTGGTCTATTTTTGTTTTCTTGTTTCTTTTGTTACTCTAGAATATACATTCATATCTGAAGATATGTAAATATGAGCCTCAGATGAAAACAAACATTTGACATTTGCCTTTATATATCTCTATCACCTCAATATATTTTCAATTTCCATTTGTTTACCTCCATTTCTTGATTTTGTGCATCTTTGCAGATGAATAGTGTTCTGCTGTGCTTGCCTGCCACAGTTTCATTATCTAATCATCTGTTGAAGAACAATTTGATGTTTCTGTTAACATTGCTTAGAGAGCATCTGTGGATTAAAGATGTCAAATTCTTCCCGCATATGCCAAGGAGTAATAAGCTGGGTCTCCTGATAGGTTTATTTTGGGCTTTGGGAGAATTCTTCACAATGGTTGACATAGTGAATATTCCAGTTTACATTTCCACCAGCAATGAATGAGGGTTCCTCTCTCTCTCACATCCTCTCCAAATTTTTTTTTCAGTTGTTTTGTTGAGCCTAGCATTCCGACTCATATAAGACAAAATCTCAAATGAATTTTAAACTGCATTTCCCTAATTGATAAAGACTGATGAAGCTGGTCAAAGGAAGGAGAAGGGAAAAATAGGATATTTAATGAAGAAGTTTCTCTGAATTGTCTTACTATATATTCACCTAAAATTATATTGAGTGCCTATAATATGTGTGTGTGTGGTGTGAGTATACATATCTGAGTCTTTATTATAGTTCTATACATACACACAAATGTATGTATCATGCACACATGTGATTATATATTATGTTATATAATATGTTATACACATAACATATGCACGTATGCACATACATATATATGCATGTATATATGTGTGTAGGTATGTGTATGAAAAGGTATGATGATATTTAGGCAAAAATATTGTGGCATTTTCTAATCAACACTATGGAACAGATTTGATGAAAGAAATACAAGTAATAAATTAAAGTTAGTGAATAACTATTTCACTAGTTTTGAAATAATTATAGATATATTAAATATTTAAAATATTTTATAATTAGAATTTCAAATATAAATAGTTTTTCCATCATTTCCACACTTATTTTCATTCCTAAACATTGTCTATTATACCACTTCCCAAATTAATTGCTTCTTATTCTTTGTTATTATATATATATATATATATTTATGTTTAAGATATGTGAATATTGGTGTATATGCTTTTGTCTGTGTGTGTATGTGTGTGGGGGAGCCCAAAAACTTCACATGATACTGTGAATAGTTACAAAAATAAAACAAAATGGATTACAAAAGGAGAAAGGCCATTTTTGTGGAATACGAGGATAGGTGATTAAAACATATATCATGAAAACAGAAAAGAGACCAATGAAGGCTTGAAGAACACATAGATTTTTCAGGCACATGGGTTAAAGAAGGTTGAGAAGGATCTAACAAATCTGTATAAAAATGGCATAATTAAATCTATTATTTTGCAAGTTACTTAAATATAAATAAAATACAAAAACAAAAGAAGAAAACAAAACAGAAGCTCTTTAAAACAATATAATCTTATATCTGATACTTGTTTGTAAAATCGGAGAATTATTAGAAAGATAATTTCTTTATTCTCATTTATTTTTTTCAACAAGAAAAAGAATTTTGATAGTAATTCCTAGTTGATATTTTTGCATATATCTTCCTTTTATTTTTCTGAAAATCCTTTTCAGTTATAAGGACATTAAATTTTCTTTTGTGCTTGAAGCTATTTAATTGCATCATTAATATTGTCTTTCTAAAAACGTATGCTTTTCAGAATGACCTTAAAGAGCTAGTTTTAGAGCCGAGCGTGGTGGCGCACGGCTTTAATCCCTGCACTCGGGAAGCAGAGGCAGGCGGATCGCTGTGAGTTTGAGGCCAGCCTGGTCTACAAAGTGAGTCCAGGATGGCCAAGGCTACACAGAGAAACCCTGTCTCGAAAAACAAAACAAACAAACAAAAAAAGAGCTAGTTTTAGATATCAACCTACATTTGTTGACAATAAATTTATTTCTATACAAACTATATTTGTTATTTTATATTACTTAATGTGGAATCATGTTAACTTTACTTTGATATTCATTTTAGTACTTACACATAGTAAACCCACAGTCAATACTTCATCATAAGTATTTACTAAAATTTAACAGATCCACAATAGAATTAGTAGAAAATTTGACTGTATCAGGCTGCTTCTCTAGATTATCCCAGAATCCCTTCTACTTTATTAGTCCTCTACCTGTTTTATAAGGTTGTAATATTATAGTGCTATAATTCTCTTAGTGATACTCATCAATGAAAAATATGTAGAATTTAAAAATGTCTACAAAATAGAATGCACTGAAAAAATAGGTAGGACTTTGAGCTTCCTCTTCTTTGCTATTTTGAATGATAGAGATTAAAAATGCTTGATTGAGGAGGGCAAAGTAGCCCACACCTGTAATCCCAGCACTCGGGGAGGCAAAGTCAGGCAGCTCTCTGAGATTTTTTGAGGCCAGCTTGGTCTACAAAGTGAGTCGAGGAGCACCAAAGCTACAAGAGAAATGCTGCCTTAAAAAAAACACCAAAAATACTTTTTATAATGCTTAACTGTTACTTGTCTGTTACTTCCAGGATACTAATTTGCTTTATTAATATAATGCTTTTATTCATTTGCAAAAATAGTAAAAACATATGATGAAACAGCTCTGTTCTCCATGAAGCTATCTGAAATATTAGAATGTAGGTATACTGCTTTTATGGTATCATAAATAAAAGTTAAAATAATGTAGTCAAATATTTTTAGTTCACTCTAATATTGATGAAGATAGTATGTATGTGAATTGTAAACAATGGGTCTTAAGTATACTGGCTATTATTTTGCAGGACTTCAAGGAAAAAGAATTAAACAGACATAAAACATCAAAGCAAACTGTATGCAGTAGAAAGTGTTAATAGCAAGATGAAAGAACTGCTATGAAAATAAAGAGGAGCAAAATTTAGCACTGTTTCACCAATACTGCCATGAGAATTGGTTGTTCATAATAATGTTTTTATATACCTCAATTTGTTGCCAAATTTTCAGGTAAAAAGAAATGTTAACAAAATCTAAATTCATAAAATAATGAAAAAATAAAATGTGGTTATTAATTCATGAGTTTAATCAACCTAAATTAGAATATATCATAAAATTAATTAGAATATCATTTAATTATGCTATTAACTTTTGTTTCTGAAGACTCGTAAAGATAGCAGGGCATATAAATCTACATTGAGAGCCAAGGACGAAATTACAATAGTACATTTAATAAAGAATATGTATAAATCAGTAGCTTTCATTTATAAGTAGGGTTAAGCAAACATTATCAAAGTGGAATGCAGTAAGTAGTTTATATGCATTACTGGAGTTATGTCTGACGTTTTCATCTGTTTTCCTCTGGTATAATTAACAACATGAATGAAGAGAAATAGAACAGCAAATAAAGGAATAAGTAGGAATTTGGAAAGGTCCAAGTATTTTTGAATATATGTCGTTGATTAAAGGTAGGTTTATATTAACATGAGTAATTTTACACTAACATAGATAAGTTCAAGCTAACCTCAGAATAGAACTAGTCCTAGGGAGACGTAACCAAACTCCAAAGGACCAAATTTTCTTGCATGATTGAGGTTTAGGTTTGTCTGTTGCAATGTCTGCAGATAATTTAGATTAGTTAAGTAAGGTGGAAATACCTTGCTCAGCATCCTTACCAACATTCCCTGGGTTTGAATTCTGAACTATAAAGGAGGAGCTAGTGGCCAGTAAGCATGCACTCTTCCTCTCTCTGAATTTCAGTGTGGCTTTGGCTAGAAGATTCATGTGCCTGCTGCCTCGTTTTCTGTGCTCTGATGGATTCTTAACTGGAATTGAGAACTAAAATAAACTCTCCTCTAAAACATAAGAAAAAGAAAAGATACAGGATTTATCACATGAGATATAAAATTGCAAATATTATATATTATTTTACTGTAGGGTAAAATCTAGTTTTATTTTATTTAAATTATAAATAATTTGTTGTTTTAATTATTAAACACTAGAAATAATATTTATAAGCACAAATATGTATATATTTTACATAATACAAACTATAATATTACTTTATGTCTAAGTATGGCTAAGTTCAAGTGAATTTGGAATCATTCATATTGGGTAATACTATAAGGCTACTATAATTCATAAGTAAAGTCATGCAAATTTTTCTGACATTTTGATCCTCTAGATGTATTTGTTAATTCAATCATTTCTTTAATTTAAAAATCCTAACTGTCCAATTCAACATTGTAATAAAATCTGTAGTCTGTCAGAATTTAAGACTCCCTTATTAAGGGAAGAAAAAAAGTTTAATCAAAAGTTAATGTGAGCATATGTCAGCCCCAAGATATATATTATATAATGAAACAAAACACCCAGGAGACATTGTGTGTATTTACATGTATGTATATATACATATATACAAATATACATATATGAGTATATTTAAACATGACACTGGTTATAATATCATTTAAAACACATTTATACATAAGCATATACAAGCATAGGTGCAAACAGTGAAGTAAATACAGGATGAATACACCTAACTAAAAATTGAAATTTTGTTTTTTTCATATTCACAAGAAAATAATTTTAAGTACATTTTAAACTAAATTAATTTTATACAAAACTGTATATTTTAAAATCTGTCTACATACTCAGTAATCAGCTACTTGCTTTTCAATTAGTTTAGGTTACATAGTTTCATTTAATATTTGAATTATTCAGTTTAATTAAAGTAACAAATTCAGACTTAAATGTGCTCAAAGGGGTAGAAAAATTAATTGCAATTTAGAATGTAGCATTAAAAAAACATATGTCCTTCAGCAGCCTGGAACTTAAAAACACTTGACTTACTCTCCTGAATCTCATATAGAGACCAAACTGACAAATATATAAAAAAAATCACATTATTATTTAAATTTAAAAATTTTATTTTATGTGCTATTAAAGTAATCAAAGGATTCCTGAATACAACTGAAAAACAAAATATATTCACAATATGTGTGTGTTTATTGCTGTAAAATCTACTGTAAACTCTTTTATAAAAACAATAATACAGTGTTGACTTGAGTTAGCCAGGTGTTCAAAATCAATTGTCCAATACAGTTAAAATTTAGCATTCACAAGTCTGAATTTATTTTAAAATAGTTACTTTAATGAATTATTGAGCTATAAATTTCACATCTGGCCTTCTTTAAATATAGAATCATACTTGCAAATTATTACTGCATTTTCTTCTTTGGGATATTAATATAATATATAATTTAGATAAAATTTACCTTCCATCTATGTTAATAATTTAGTATTTAACTTTAACAACAACCTCTAATTAACTTCACTGGAAACATAATAATAAAACATGGAAATCTATTCTTAAGTATATTGAGTATCTCCATATGGAAAATCAATATATATAAACTACATTGTTCTTTTTTCATCAATGATTAGACCACATTTAAAATAGTTATTTTTCATTATTTAATAGTTTCTATAAAGGAAATGTGTACTAATTTGCTGATTTTTTACTAATGATATGTCTGTGTTTATAGCATATATAAATATATGTGAACATATATATCCAGTATGTTTTAAAATACTATAAACAACATTTAAGTATATGTTTTAGTATTTAATGGAAGGTGGGTTTTTAAATGGCATTATGTCTAGGCCCCACATTGAATTTGGAACATAATGATATCTATACATCATTTTTACCTTCATCAATATCTCAACAAAGTGTTACCCAACACTGAAGGATCATATTAACTTTTGTGACCTGTTGTGTTAGTGAAGCATATCATAACACATGTTAATAATGATATAAATACTGGCTAACAGTCCTTACTCTGAAATTGTGAAAATAGAATAATTTTTTCTCTCCTAATTTTCAACTAGTAACATTTATGCAAACAAAAGATGTCTCCTATATTTATGATAGTTGCCTGCTATTCTTCTGCCAATTCCAAGTTATTTACATAGTTTACATTGAGGTAATTATGAGTATTCTTTCCCATTATCCATACAAATATCTTTGCATGCATATGTAACATAAGAGTCCACCTTAGATGTAGCAACTAAATTATAGTGCATAATTTTGAAAAAATATTATAGCAGACTTGGATGTTATAATTATTCTAGAAGATTTTATGATAAGATTCAGATAGAAAAGGAGAAAATAAATCAATTGGACATTTAGTGCTCTACTGAGGACTAGATGTCTAATGAGAATTATTGTCCTACTCTGCTGAGAGTAGAAAGAGACTAGTATTGGAAGTAGGTTGATAAAACATCTTTACCTTTATTCTTTTTATGCTTTTGACACTTTCAACCAATTAGTTAGCATATATTTTTAAAAAATAAAATTTTAAAAAGTCTTAGTTATCTGATATAAACCAAACTACAGATATATTCCATAATTATCTTCGAGTTGGCATCTCTGAAGTTGTTTACATATGCCTGGCAGAAAAAAACAGACATTTATTGATAAATAGACTCTTATATACAGATAAAAGTACACTAAAATTTTCTAAAATATTTTTTCCATTTTGTCACAAGACATAATTAAAGTTTCTGATAATCTCAAACAAAAAATAGGAGACAAAAGTAACGTATTCATATCAAGAACAATAGAAGTTATCTGGAGTTCAATAACTATGGGGATTAAAGCTTTATACATTCTATGTACTCAGCTAAGTTCTTGAACACAAATACAAATTAGCAAGACAAGAAAGTGTTCATAATCCATCTCACCCTCACAATGGTACTATATTCTGTTTAAGTGCCTCTTGGGAATCAATACATTCAGAGGGAAATGAAAGATCAGAATGAAGCCAGTGTTAGTTTTCAACAGGTAGAATGTTCAAAAGGTAGATATATGGAGCGAAGGTACTGAGTTACGTCTAACAGCATGAGGCCCCATTGCTGAGGACAACATCGAAACATCTCATTGAACATATAGAAGTTGAACTGGTATCTGCATGTAGGCTTCATCCCTAGGTTCTATCCTCCTTGGTATATGAAGGTACTCTACAGGCCACAGAGAGAAAAACCTGGATACCAACCCAGCCACAATACCCACCACTAAGGCAGTGGTGCTGCAGAATTTTTGGAAGTGGTGAACACATCATGTCTGATTTAACTTGAGGACCACACCAGTGAAGGAGCTCACAATCCACACTGCCTGGAAGACCAGGTACGAATGACTGGATATCCCAGAGACTCAAGCTAGAACCAAACATGACTGAAGAGAAAGAAACTAAAAATCATTGAAATGATTCCTAATGTTATTCTGCAATTCTCATGCATCAGTCCCTCATCTAGCCATCTTCAGAAAAGCTCCATCTCATTTTATAGCTGAGAGTATTCTACTGGCTGGATGAATTCAGCCATGCTTCTAAGGAAAATATGTTTAAGACACTTTCATTTGCTGTGGGACTACTTTCAACTTGAAATATTTATTAGATTATTTTTAATTTAATAGTGGAAAGAAATGTATACTAAAAGTAAGACATCTCAGGAAACCACTTGCTCTTCTGTGTTTTATATCATTCTTCAAACTTGATCTTGGCTTCATTCTGACCATGTGTTTCAGAGTTTTGTCTCTGAAGGACATCATCTCAATGAAAGTTTTGTCCTAGTAGATATTCACAGAGTACCTGGTGGGAATGAGGTAACTTATCCCTAAAGATTTCTTTCAATTTCAACTTTGTTCTACACAATTAGCTACTTCTGTTACTGTAATGCTTGGTTATTATTATAGAAAATATTATTACAAATTATTGAACAATTAAAGAGTTCATCCTTCTTTATTTTCTTTTTCTTTGTTTGTTTTATTTTGTTTTGTTTTTGGAGACATTTCTCTGTTGTCAGTGAACTCACTCTAAAGACCAGGCTGGGCTCATACTCAGAGATCCTTCTGTATCTACCTCTAGGGTTATGAGATTAAAGATATGTGCTACCACCACTTGGTAACACATCATCCATATAAGTAAAATATTATTGCTGTCTTAGCAGATAATACAGTGGACTATTCCATGTTATCATTTTTCCTCTTTTTTCTTTTGTTATTAAATATTTTTACATATGCATTTATATTATTACACATATACACAATAAACAACTTACAGGAAGAAGAACAATGAAACAATAAGAAATTATATAAAGGTTACATTCATAGTGTTTTGGCTATTTTTACTTGGCAGCCTTGAAGAAAAAAATCTTTCCTATCTTAGTATGTCTATGTAAAAATCGGAATGTACAATTCTGAATGTAAATTGATACAGAAAAGACTTGATAAGCTGAGGTCAGATATTAGGAGAGGAGGATCCCATGTCATTATTATACTTGAGATAATTTCAGTTGATTTATACTAATAACAAGAAATATTCAACTTATTGTAAACTTGACATTAATATATATAGTTTGTCTGGTAAAATACATTGATGCTTGCTGTGAGAAAGTAAACAGATAGATATGGATTTCCTTGTAACCAGGTTTCAAGATTCTTGTGCAACAATGAGATAAAATATAATGCAAATGAACTAAGGGAGTGGAATGAAAGTTGGACCAAAAAAGAACATCCCACTGAATAGACTCATATATTTCAGTGTTTAGTACCAGGGATAGGATTAGGAGAATTAAGAGGTTTCTAGGACCCTCTGGATCCTTCTATTTCCTCATCTCCCATGCTTCTCTCACCTAAAGTCCCAATAGGATGTCCTCCCGTCTGTCTCACTTTCCTGGTAAGTGAAGACTTTCACGGGCCATGCCCCTTGGGCTAGTGTCTAGATATAACTGAGTATATACCATTTGACTCTTTCTGTTTCTGGGTGAACTAACTCATTATGATTATTTCTAGTTCAATCCATTTGTCCACAAATTTTGGGGATTCCTTGTTTTTAGTAGCTGAGTAGTATTCCATAATGTAAATGTATCACAGTTTCTTTATCCATTCTTTTACTGAGGGACACTTAGGCTGTTTCCATGTTCTGGCTATTATAAATCAGGCTGCTATGAACATGGTTAAGCATATGTCCCTGTTGTGTATATTATGATGTACAAATCTGGGCCCAGGGGTCCTGCTCAAACTATGGCACCGGCCAAGGACAATACATGCAGTAAACTTCAAACCCCTACCCAGATCTAGCCAATGGACAGGACATTCTCCACAGTTGAGTGGAGAGTGGGGTTTGACTTTCACATTAACTCTGGTGCCCCATATTTGACCATTTGGTAGCAGACTACCAAGAAGAGACTTGATACCCTATGAGCATATACAGGGGGAGGAGGTCCCCCTCAGTCAAAGTCATAGGGAAGGGGAGTAGGTGGAAAGCGGGAGGGAGGGAGGAATGGGAGGATACAAGGGATAGGATAACAATTGAGATGTAATATGAATAAGTTAATAAAATACTTGTTTGAAGAAGTGTGTCTCTGGAGGTTGACATTGGTATTTCAAAAACCCATGTCACATTCAGTTTTTCTTTCTACCATTGGATAGGGATGTAGCTCCCTAGTAGGTCTCTAGCACCATGCTTGCTCTGCCTACCACCATGTTCCCTACCATGATAATAATAGACTGAACCTCTGAGAGTGTAAGCAAGCTTCTCATAAATGCTTCCCTTTATATGAATCGCCTTGGTCATGGTGTTTCTTCACAGCAATAAAATAGTGAATAAAATATCTGACTAGGAAAACATATGAAATTCACAGGAATAGAACACATATAAATATAAAAGGTAACCTGAACCAAAAATAAAACCACATCAACGTTTGTTATTTCTATCTTTAAAAGTTTCTTATAAGTATAATATTGGCTGTATACTATATATTCATACAACCTTTATTACTGTCAATAAAATAAGGCTTCAAGAATTGTTTTTTAATACTTTATACATTTCATCATTTTCATCAGTGATCTCATTTATTATTTATATATGTGTTTTTTCTTATAATTATATGTACATATTCAATATTTAGTTATCATATAAGTAAAATGATTTAATATAAAATGTTAATTTAATAATCATTGTATTATTAATCTCATTCTAATTTAAATATTTTTCTAGAATTATAGATAACTCTTTGATGAATCATTTTATGAATATTTCATATAGTTCTTATAATGTTATCTTATTTGAAATTCTTTTATACAATTCTAATGATGTATATTTAAAGATTTCCATTTAACACCATTTAAAGAAAGCCTTTGCTCTTTATCTACTAACTAGATAATTACTACTTAGCATTGACCTGCCTTCTTTTCATTAAACACCTACTCATTTTCTTAATGTAAATAACATTACAGAAATTAAAGATGTAAATTCCTGAAAGAATTTGCTCATTAGTGTAATAAATTAAAGCTAAGTATAGCATCACACTGGCATGTTTCACTGCATCTAAACAATGAATTTTTCCTAAAACATAAGGTTCTGAAGAAGAAACAATTATTTCCAGAACCTAAGAATTATTAAACAAAAATATCAGTGCCTGATGTGAAATAGTTCATTATAAGTAGTGTTCAGAGAAGCCACAAAACCTTCAAATCAAGAGGTTCTCGCAATTAACTGTTTGTGATTACTGATAAGAACTGACTGATAAAATCTTATTGCTAAATATACCATATAGCTTTCATGCAAATCTCAAATAAGATCTTTTAAGCCTTTAACATTTCTAAATGACATGGACATTTCAAATTATTTTAGAGTGAAAGTTATATATTATGGAAATATTAAATTCACTATTTGTATTAAATTAAATGGTTACTTCAAAATAGTAAATGCAGAATCCAAGATGGTGACACCTATCACACACTGTATCTGATCTATCACAAGGAGACCAGTTACCTAACTGGGAACCACAGACAACTAGAACTGGAGACACTAGGTGAGTGGGATCCTGCACCATGCAGATCACAGATGGGCCTGGTCCTGGGTCAACCAATGGCCCATGGAGAATGAGAATGAAGCCCTCAGTCTCTGGACCAGAACCCACCTGCAAACTGCAGCTAAACTCTATAACATGAACTTGTTATATGGCACTGAACTCCAGGCGGTGCAGCACAAGAGTTCCTGGACAGGGAAATGTCAGGGAAACGGGTGGATCTGTCTTCAGAGCTCCACCAGCCCATCCCATGCCATTCCATAGAAAGCCCCAGGTGACACAATGAAAGCCCAGGTAGCTGTGAACATGTCACCCAGTCACAGGAGCATGGTCTAAGTGCAACCAGGCAGGAACATAGCTACCAGCCATACCGGTTCATGTCTGCACTCTTGGGCAAATCTAAGCAAGCCTAGCCAGGCTCTACAGCCTGGCAGGGCCTCTCATGCTCTTGGAAGAGGCTGGACAGGCCTGACAGGATAGTATAAAAAACTAACGAGTAGCCCCAAGGCAGCAGCACTGAATCACCTCAGCTAAACGATCTGAATGGGACCAGGCAGGAGCCTACCTCTGCTGACCCAGTGGGGAGCCTAAGGTGTGGAACAAAGTCTCCTAGAGCTGAAGCCAGGTCACCTGGATGTTCCAGGGAAGAAATCCCTGATCCCACCAGCAAGGGCCCTCGACCTATAACCACTCCTCAAAATCCACTCTCAATGACTAATGAAGGACACCAGAGGCTGCTTCCCAACATCAGATAGCAACATGACAAAAGGCCAGCATAAGAACGCAAACAACAAAAAACAAAACAATATGGCATCTCCAGATCCCAGCTATCCCAAAGAAAGCAACCCTGAGAACTCAAACACAATCAAACTATAAGAAAATCACTTCAAATGCTTGTAATGAAGATGATAATGGAAAAAACGAATAAAATCTGTAAACAAATGGAGGATGATGAAGCCAAACAGGTTGAAGACATAAAAGAGGCCTATAGAGAGTTACTGGAAGAAATTCAGGAAAATACACACAATCAGATGAAGGAAATCAATAAAACAGTTCAAGATCTGAAGATGAAAATGGTAACTATGATAAAGGCACTGATAGAAGAAAAACAGGAATGAGAAAACTTAGAGAAGAAAGCAAACAACACAGAGGTGAACTTCTCTAACAGAATTCAAGAGATGGAGATACGAATCTCGGCACTAGAAGATAGAATCATAGAATTTGAAGCAACCATCAAAAAACATGCTAAATCTGAGAAATTTCTGACACAAAACATCCAAAAATCAAGGACATCATGAAAAGAGAAAACTCAAGAATAATAGGCATTGAAGAAAGAGAAGACGCCCTACTCCAAGGCCCAGAAATTATCTTCATAAAATCATAGAAGAAAATTTACCTAATTTAAAGAAGGAGATTCATATAAACATACAAGAAGCCTACACAACACCAAATAGAATAAACCCAGAAAGAAAATCTTCCTATCACATAATAATCAAAGCACAAAACATACAGAACAAAGAAAAAATATTTAAAAAGGACAAGGGAAAAAGGCCAAGTAATATATAATGGCAAACCAATCAGAATTACACCTGACTGGTCAGCAGAGAACATAAAATCCAGAAGGGCCTGGATAGAGATCCTGCAAACCCTAAGAGACCACAGATGCCATGCCAGACTACTAAATCTAGTGAAATTGTCAATAACCATAGATGGAGAAAACAAGCTATTCACTGACAAAAACAAATTCAGACAGTACCTATCCACAAATCTGACCTTACAGAAGTTACTAGAAGGAAACCTCCAACCCAAAGTGACAAGCTACAACCAAAATTACATGGGAAATAGATAACTGCACTGTCAAAATATAACCATACAAACACTCTACTGCAACCAACATCAAAATCAAGGGACTTAATAGACACTGGTCATTTATTTATTTATTTATTTATTTATTTATTTATTTATTTTTTTTTTTGACACTGGTCATTTAGATCCCTCAAGATGAATGGTCTGAATTCTCCAATTGAAAGGCACAGACTAAATGAATGGATGCATAAACAAGACCCAACATTCTCCTTTATTCAAGAAACACATATCAGCTATAAGGATAGATATTACTTCAGGGTAAAAGGCCTGAAAGAGGTATTCCAAACAATGGACACAAGAAACAAGTTAATGTAGCCATATTAATATCTAATAAAATAGACTTCCAAAAAAATAATCAAAGGAGATGAAGAAGGTCACTTCATACTCATCAAGGTAAAGTCAACCAACATGACATCACAATTCGAAACATCTATGCTCACAAAACAAAGACACCCAAATTTGTAAAAACAAAAAACAAAAAACAAAAACAAAAAAAAAACTATTAACGAAGCTTAAACCACACATCGCTATCCAAACATTAATAGTGGGAGACTTCAACACCCCCCTTTCACCAAGGGATAGGTCATGGAAACAGAAATTAAAGCAAGAAATAATGACATTAACCAACATCATCAATCAATTGGATCTACCAGATATCTACAGAACTTTTCACCCAAACACAAAGGAGTATACATTCTTCTCATCACCTGTTGGAACCTTCTGAAAAATTGATCATATAGTAGGTCACAAAGCAAACCTCAACAAATTCAAGAAGATTGAAATAATGCCTTATTTCCTATCAGATCACCAAAGTCTAAAGCTAGTATTCAACAACAACAGAAATAACAGAAAGCCTACACACACACGGAAACTAAATAACTCTCTATTTAATGACACCTGGGTCAGGGAAAAAATAAAGAAATAAATTAAGGACTTCCTGTAATTAAATGAAAATGAAGAACAACATACCCCAATTTGTGGGACACATTGAAAGCTAAGAGGAAAATTTAGAGCATAAGTGCCTTTATAAAGAAATTGGAAAAATCCTACATAAGCAAATTAGTGACATAGCTGGAAGTCCTATGGAAAAAAAAAAAAAGAAAGAAAGAAGCTGAACCACACAAGAGGAGTAGATGTCTGAAAATAATCAAAGTCAGAGCTGAAATCAATAAATCAGAAACAAAGAGAACAATTCACAGAGTCAACATAACCAGGATCTGGTTCTTTGGGAAAATCAACAAGATAGAGAAACCATTAGCCAAACGGCAAGGAGACACTATCCAAGTTAACTGTATCAGAAATGAAAAGGGAAACACAACAATAGATACTGAAGAAATACAAAGAATCGAAGGATCCAACTTAAAAGGCATATATGCCACAAGATTTAAAAATCAAAGGGAGATGGACAATTTTCTTGGTTTATTCCACTTGCCAAAATTGAATCAAGATCAGATAAAAAAAATTAAATAGTCCTATTTCTTTTACAGAAATAGAAGCAGTCATTCATTAATAGTCTCCACCCCCTCCCCAAAAAAAGCCCAGGGAAAGATAGTTGCAGCATAGAATTCTGACAGACCTTCAAAGAGGAGCTAATGCCGATACTCTTTAAGCTACTCCAAAACATAGAAATGGATGGAATATTACCAAATTCATTCTATGAGGCCACAGTCACTTTGATATCTAAACCTTATAAAGAACCAACAAAGAAAGAGAATTTAAGACCAATTTCTCTTGTGAACACTGATGCAAAAATACTCAATAAAATACTTGCAAACTGAATACAAGAACATTTCAAAGATATCATTCACCATGACCAGGTAGGTTTCATTGCAGACATGCAGGGATGGATTAATATATGGAAATCCATCAATGTAATCCACCATATAAACAAACTGAAAGAAAAAAACCCACATGATCATCTCTGTAGATGCAGAAAAAGCATTTGAAAAAAATCCAACACCCATTCATGTTTAAAGTTATGGAGAGATCCGGAATACTAGGCACATACCTAAACATAACAAAGGCTATATACGGCAAGCCAATAGCCAACATCAAATTAAATGGAGAGATACTCAAGGAAATCCCTCTAAAATCGGGAACCAGACAAGGCTGCCCACTTTCTCCATATCTCCTCAATATAGTTCTTGAAGTTCTAGCCTGAGCAATAAGACAACAAAAGGAGATCAAGGGGATCCAAATGAGAAAGGAGGAAGTCAAATTATCCCTATATGCAGATGATATAATAGTGTATATAAGTGACCCCCCCAAATTCTGCCAGAGAACATCTCCAGATGATAAACACTTCTAGCAAAATGGGTGGATACAAAATTCACTCATAATAGTCAGTAGCCTTTTTATATACAAAGGACATTCTGGCAGAGAAAGATATTAGGGAAACTACATCCTTCTCAAGAGGCACAAGCAGTATAAATTATCTAGGCATAACTCTAACCAAGCAAGTGAAGGACTTTTTTGAAAAAAAAAAACAAAAAAACTTAAAATCTCTGAAGAAAGAGATTGAAGATGACCTGAGAAGATGGAAGGATCTCCCTTGTTCGTGGATTGGGAGAATTAACATAGTAAAAATGGACATTTTACCAAAGGCATTTACAGATTCAATATAATCCCTATCAAAATACCTACATAGATTTTTATAAACATTGAAAGATCAATTCTCAACTTCATATGGAAAAACAAAAACCCAGAATATCCAAAACAATCTTCTACAGTAAAAGACCTTCCAGAAGAAGATACATGCCTGATCTCAAGCTGAACTATAGAGCAACAGTAATTAAAACAGCATAGTATTGGCATAGCAGTAGGCTGGTAGATCAATGGAGTTGAATAGAAGACACAGAAATGAATGCACAGACATATAGACACTTTATTTTTGACAAGGAAGCCAAATCTATTCAATGGAAAAAGGATAGGTTCTTAAACAAATGCTGCTGGTCTAACTGGAGGTCTACATGTAGAAAAATACAAGTAGACCCATACTGATCACCATGTACAACACTCAAGTCGAACCCAACATAAAACCAGAGACACTAAATTGGTTAGAAGAAAAAGTGAGGAAGAGCCTGGAACACATTGGCACAGGAGACAACTTCCTCAACAGAACTGCAACAGCCCAAGCCTTACGGTCAACAATTTAAAAAATGGTACCTCATGAAGCTGAGAAGCTTCTGTAAGGCAGGAGACACTGTCAAAAGAACAAAGTGACAGCATACAGACTGGGAAAAGATCTTTACCAACCCTACATCTGACAAAGGTCTAATATTCAAAATATATAAAAAAACTCAAGAAATTAAACACCACCAAATCAAATAACCCAATTGAGAAATGGGGCTCAGAACTAAACAGAGAATTCTCAACAGAGGATTATCAAATGGCTGAAGATACACTTAAAGAAATGCTCAATGTCTTTAGTCATCAGAGAAATACAAATCAAAATGACTCTGAGATTCCATCTTACACACAACAGAATGGCTAAGATCAAAAACTCAAGTGACACCACATGCTGGCAAGGATGTGAAGAAAGGGGAACACTTCTTCATTGTTGGTGGGAATGCAAACTTGAACAACCACTTTGGAAATCTTTCTGGAGCTTTCTTAGATAACTGGAAATAGGCCTACGTCAAAACCCAGCTATTCCATTCCTTGTAATATACCCAGAAGATGCTCCACCACACAATAAGGACATATGCTCAACCATGTTCATAGCAGCCTTGCTCATAATAGCCAGAACCTGGAAACAACCTAAATGCCCCTCAGTCGAAGAATGGATAAAGAAACTGTGGTACATTTACACTATGGAATACTATTCAGCTTTTTAAAACAAGGAAATGCCAAAATTTGCAGACAATTGGATGGGACTAGAAATGGCCATACTGACAGAGTTAGCCCAGATGCAGAAAGACTCACATTGTATATACTCACTTATAACTGGACATTAGCCCAAAAGTGTTGTCCCATGAAAGCCTTCACTTACCAGGAGATTGAGATAGATGTGAGGACTTCCTATTGTGACTCTAGGTGTGAGAAGTATAGGAGAATGGGGAAATAGAAGGACCCAGAGGGTCCTAGAAACTTAAAAGGGCATCATGACATGCAGATCTGGACCCAGAAGGTTCTGTTCAAACTAATGCACCATTGAATGACAATACATGCAGTAAACATTGAATCCCTGCTCAGATCTAGCCAATGGACAGGACATTCTCCACTGTTGTGTGGAGAGTAGGGAGTGACTCTGACATGAACTCTGGTGCCCCATATTTGACCACTTCCCTGTGGTATGGAGGCCTGGTGGCACTCAGAGAAAAGATAAGCAGGCTACTAGATGAGATAGGTTGTGACCACATCGTGGGGAAGAGGTCTTTCTGTCACAGACCTAAGGGAGGGGAATGAGGTGAAAGTGTGAGGCAGGGAGTAACAGGAGGATACAAGTGAGAAGAAAACAATTAAGATGTAATCTGAGTAAATCAATTAAATAAAATAAATTTTAAAATAGTAAATGCTAAATATGGATGCAACCATTAAAAAATCTATATTTATTTGCATGGGTTTGTGGGTGTACATTTATGTATATGTATGGGAGTGTGTAATTGTGCCAGTATTGAGGTGTGTTTCTATACATACATGCATGAGTGCCTGTGTGATTGTGTTTCAGGGTAGGATGTGAGTGTGTGCATATATATGTATATATGCATATGTGTGAGTATATGGTCTGTGTGTGAGTGTGTGTGTGTGTGTGTGTGTGTGTGTGTGTGTGTGTGTGTAAGAATAAGCCCATTAGTCTGCCATGTGATATCCTCTGTAATCAGTCTGAAGTCTAACAGTTACAGATGTAGACCCCCCATATGCTTCCCATTATCAATTTTAGAATGAATGTCGAATGTAATGAATAATATGCGGAATGCAGTAAATATTTTTAAGTGTGAACATATCTTTATATATATTGTTTATATATATTGTAAAATATAATATATACAAAGTTCATTAATTATATTGCAACAAATTGTGGATATATGAAGAACAAAATCATCTTTACAAAAAAAAAAAAAAAAAATAGAAACCCTGACAGAACTTTAGACTAAATAGACTCAACAATTAACAGCACAACACAGTGTACATTGCTCTTAAAGAGGGCATGGCTTAGTCTTAGAAGTTACCTCTGGGCTCACAATCATTTAAAACTCCTATTCCTGAAGATTTAATTTGCTGTTCTGACCTATGTAAGAATCTGGCACATGTATTTTATGTATACATTCATGTAAAAAATTCCTATAATAAAATAAATAAATCCTTAAGAAATTTATTCAAATATAGGATATATAGTTAATTAAAAACAAACTAGCAAACAAATATTTAATAATGAATTACATTATAAATGTCATATGATATTCCAATTACAGATACAATAGAAATTTTCTCATAAACATCTTAAAATTTCATTATTCAATAAAATTTCATTGTATACTTCATATGCTTATAGAAATATCTTACTGTTTCTGTACTAATTTTTCAGCATTATATAAATGAATTACCTGGTTTTAATTAATTAGCTTAAATTAAGTGGGAACAGAATGAGATAGCAAAGTCAGGCAATTAAATAAAACATGCAAGCAAATGAGGCCAATGTGCAAGGTCTTTCTGTTTAACAAGCCATTGTTAGATACAAACACAGGCTTTATTACAACTTCTAGATTTTATTTATTTTGATCCATTTATATTGCACAAGTTACAAGTGTCCAGACTTTAGCGATAGTCTTAAAGAAATATGGGTAATGAGATATATTTTTCAAATCATTCAATCAGAGAAGTTAAGTTGTCCACAATTGTCCATGAAATATTTACGCCTATAAAAATCACTCAGTAGATTAGTAATTTGTATGAAAAGTGCATAAAGAGTTGCTCCAATGAAAAGTAAAACTGATTGACAAACACATAACATGAACTGAAATTGAGTGTCCTGATTTCCCATGAACATGTGTCCTTTTCTGTACCATCTCTGCAATTTATGGAAGTGAATATTTTCTTTCCCTGTGAAATGACTGCAAAATTAAATTATATAGTGACATTTTCTTAATAAGAACTGGCAATTATTTTTAGGGTAAAGTATTTATTGTGAGATTTATTTGTTTCTTTGTTTAGAGCTTTATTTCATCTTAAAAAAAAAAGAAAATTTTACTCAACTTTAGGACTTTAACAATGCATGGATGAGATTTATCTGAAAATCATGTATTCCATAATGCTCCTTCTGTATTAAATACTTAAGGGTTTAAAAAAAAAAAAAACCTTAAATCAGCATCATGGCTCAGAACATGTAATGTTAAAAATGGTAGTTTATAAAGTGAAATTGCATGTTTAAATTTTCTTAGGTCTTAGTATAGAAATGTGGTTTTATCTGTAATTTTTTATAAGAAAGTCAGCAAAAGATTCTCCATGATCTGTATTTCATATGTTGGAAAATTATTTTAATGCTTTCCTTACTCTAAATCATTCTTTAGGGACTGTCACTACGGTGACAGTGATACTCGGCAGTATCAGCCACAACAATTTTTAAAGGTAGAAATGCGTCCAGTGATATCTGTAAAGTCGTTAAATAAAGACAGCTTTACTAGGGCCCTATTCATACTTCCTAGGATTTTCCTCTGAGAATGAGGCATGTTTATCACTTTACTGAAATATGGTGGCTCCTATTTTTTTTTCTTACCCACTAAATATAGGGTGCTATGAATTTAATTGTACAAAGCAGGAGCAGTCCTATACTTTATCTCTTTACTTTTGTAGCTGCTGTACTGAAATAAAAATTTCAATTTTCATTTGCATATTATACATTTTGCTTCTGTAAAAGCAAGCAGTCTGATAAGAACATATAAGTCATAGGAACACTACATCAAAACTTGTAGGCAATGGGTAGTTTTCCAAGGACTAATAGTTGCAGCAGAGTTTACGGATCTGCAATATTTTAACTCTCCCTGATTTAAGCTTCAGTTTTGCCTTGTAAAGGATTTAACATGGGAACAGACTTTCTCTTTATATTTCTTCGCCCTTACTTCCTCCCTATTTCCTTCCTTCCTTCCTTCCTCCCTTCCTTTCTTTCTTCCTTCCTTCCATCTATTTCTTGCAATTTTTTTTTCTCCTGGAGATATCAATTGTTGTTTTGTTGTTGTTTGTTTTTTCTTTGCACTGACAAAATTCACTTCACTTGCCTTAGCACTGACAAAATTCACTTCGCTTCTAGGATTACATAACTAGTATAGACTGGATAGTGCACTCTTAAATAATGAGAACTAAATGTTGGTAAAAGTAAGGGGTGTTTGAAGAATGTTAGCGCCTGTACTACATTTAAAATGTTTCTTGTCAGAATTAATTCATTTTCAGCATTTCAGCACTTCCTGCCAGTGAAGCCAGGGGCCCCTTTATCTTCCCAGATGGGATCTGAAGAGTGAGGCCCTTTGTGCTGATGATTGCTAGAGATGATTAATGGATTAGAAGTGAAACTCTCTGAATTGGCTATCTGTAGCGAAAAGTGAAGGATGTGGGCAGAGAGTTGTGGAGATAAATGCATAAGGGAGTGAGTATTGGGGAGAAGTAAAGGGAAACTCTGATCTAAGTGCAGTAACAACTGCGGTCTCAGAAAGTTCCACAGAGGGCATTACAGAGTACTTCTAACTGTGTTTAGGAAGAAAGAATTGGACCACTTAATTTCTCTAACTACACTTTAGTTGCATACTACATTTGTGCATTCCTAGTTGTGTGGCTTCGAATACATTACCTATGAATAATTTGTCGATCTCTTCATTTCCTTGTGCCAATGGATCTGGTAAACCTGTATGAGATCGAATATGAGTGATATACAAGGGATAATTTCTGCTTCTGATGACCTGTTGCAGTTCTATAAATAATGTAGTCAATTCTGTGTTATCAGGAGCAAATTCAGCAGTTTCTATATGCAAAAGAACTCTTTCAGCATATTGAGAGTCAGTAATTATATTAAGAGATTCAGGAAAATCTAACAGTACCATAAGGATGGCATATAATTCTGATTTTTGAACTGATGTAAATGGACTTTTAATCACCTTAGTTATTTTGTGAGACTTATAACCAGCCATACCTGACTTATTTGTATCAGTGAAGAAGGTGGGTGCCCCTAAGATTGGTGATCTCTTTACAATATTTGGAAGGATCCAATTAGTTCTTTTTATAAACTGTATACATTTGCTTTTGGGGTATCTATTGTTAATTTCTCCCAAATAGTTACTACAGCTTTTTGCCAATCTCCATTAATTACCCATAATGACATAATTTCAGAATCAGTAAGAGGCACTACAATCTGCCGGGTCCATCCCTGACAGTTGACACAACCTCATTCTTCCCTTTGTAATCAATGCAGAAATTTTCTCTGTGTATGTTTTCAATTTTTTGCTTTATTTATTTGCCAGGAATATCCATTCTATGATTCTGTCTTCCCTTTGCATAAGAAGTCCAGTAGGAGAATGTTTTGAAGGCAAAATAACCTGAATGCAACCAAGTTCAGGATCTATTCTAGCCACATATCAATTTTGAAGTTTTTCTTCCACCAAAATTAACTCCTTTTCTACCTCAGCAGTTAGACACCTGAGACTGTTTAAATCTGAATCCCCTTGTAATGTTTGAAATAAGTTACTTAACTCATAAGTAGCTAACCCAAATGTAGGCCTTAACCAGTTAATATCTCCCAGTAATTTTTGAAAGTCATTAAGAGTTTGCAATTGATCTCTACGAATCTGTATCTTTTGTGGGCAAAGTTTTTATTCATTTATTTTATAACCTAAATAGGTAATTGAATCTCCTTTTTGTATTTTTTCCACAGCAATCTGTAATCCCCAGCTTGGAAGAATTTTTTGTGCCTCCTGAAACATTTTTTCTACAACACTATGATAAGAATCAGCTAGCAGAATAACATCCATGTAATGGTATATGATAGATTGAGTAAACTGTCTATGAATTATTTCTAAAGGTTGTTGTACAGAATACTGGCATAAAGTAGGGCTATTTAACATTCCCTGTGGAAGTACCTTCCCATGATGTCTTTTCATTGGACCACTACTGTTCAGAGTAGATATTGAAAAAGCAAACCTTTCCCTGTCCTTCTCATGTAGAGGTATGGTAAAAAAACAAACAAACAAACAAACAAACAAAAAACAAAAAAACAAAACCAATCTTTTAAATCAATTGTAATTATATGCCAAGACCTGGGTAACAATGAAGGCAAAGGAATTCCAGGTTGAAGCGAACCCATGGGTTGAATCACCTTGTTTACAGCCCTCAAATCCGTTATCATTCTCCATCCACCTGATTTCTTTCTTACCACAAACACAGGGGAATTCCAGGGCCTGGAAGATTCTTCGATGTGTTGAGCCTCCAGCTGCTCTTTCACTAAACAGTGAAGTGTCTGCAACTTTTCTTTTGTTAAGGGCCACTGCTTCTGCCATACAGGACTATTTGAAATCCATTTTAGGGACAGGGCTGTTGGTATCTCAGCAGTGGCCCCTCTTATAAATTTTGACACTCTAAACCTAATGAGTTCTGAGGTTGGTCAGTGGGCATAGCTTGTGGTTGCCCCGATCACTTACATTAATCTCTTCCCCAGAAGTGTGTACCAATTCACCCATAGTTTCAACATGGTTTACTTCTGTATTTGCAGGAATAATAATCTGAGTACTCCATTGTTGTAAGATATCTCTTCCCCATAAATTTATGGGAATGTCAGCTACATAGGGTTTCAGCCTCCCTGTCTGACCTTCTGGTTCCACACACTCAAGTCACTGCACACTTTGTTTTATATGAGATATCTTACCAATTCCTACAATCTCTTTATAAACCTTCTTAAGTGGCCAATTTTGGTGCCAAGACTTCTGACCAATGATTGACACATTGGCTCCGCTGTCGACCAAGCCTTTTATTTTAACACCATTCAGGTGTATAATTAACTTAGGTCTCTGATCATTAATTACTGTTTGCCAGAACACACGTGTCCCAGTGCTTCCAAATGCACAAGTCCTTTCCACTGGAGCGCCTTTGCCCTTAATGTAAGGAAACAACAGGAGTTGAGCAATTCTATCCCCGGTATTGATTTTCATCGCCTTTTTTATACATGCCATGATTTTTATTTCCTCCTTAGAATCTCCATCTATAACACCGGGATGCACAATAAAACCCTGAGAAGTCAGCCCACTTCTTCCCAGAACCATTCCTACTGTGCCAGAAGGCAAAGGACCAAACACACCAGTATTTAATTTGTAACATTCAACCTGTGGAGATAGGGTAAAAGACATGTTTGAAGCCAGATCAAAGGCTGCACTGCCTTCAGTGGTATGCATTAGATCAGTAATACTCAGTTTCCATTTTTCTGTGGGTTTGTTAATTCTGGACTGGCAAAAGGAATTCTGCTTGGCCGAGCCAATGGCCCCCTCCTGCTATTTCCCATCAGCAAAATATTGCCTTGCACATCTCTCTTAGACTGACAATCCCGAGACCAATGTTTCCCTTTCCCACAGTGACTACAGTACCCTGGAAGTCTTGGTACCTCATTACCATTATTGCCAGAACCTCCTTGTTTTCTCCTTCAATTCATGTTTTCTCCCCAGTTATTGTGCTTTCTACCTCTACAGTTTCTTTGCACATGACCAATTTTACCACACTTAAAACACCGAGTATTATGATATTTGGGCTCTCTGGCTAAAGCTTGTCCCACAATATTATTTTGATATTCCTGAGAATTAATATTAACGGTCTCTTTTACCCAGTCATCTAATGGAGGGCCTCTTTCCTTTAATGGTCTAAGGACCCTCTTACATTCAGTATTTGCATTCTCATAAGCCATGATAAGTTTTAATACCTGTTTGGTGTCAGAATCTGGCATCACCTTATCCATAGCAGATCCTAATCTCTGCAAGAATTCTGTAAAGGCTCCAGAGGTCCTTGGAACTCTTTAGTAAATGGAATAGTTATTTTCCCAGGTTCCTCTACCAGCTCCCAAGCTCTCAAGGCTGCATTAAGACATTGTTCAATCACTCTATCTTCAGCTTGAATTTGTTCTCTTTAGTATATTTTTCTTCCCCTAGCAATTGATCTCTATTAATATTTTTTCCCTGTGTCCTATTTTCTTGTTCTATTCTTACAACCTCTGTTTGCCCCCATGATAACCACTGTAACTGTTGTGCTCCTTCCAATACCTCTGAAACTAAATTTTTCCAATGTTGGGGAACAAGTCTATTCTGAGTGGCGCATCTGTTTAACATTTGTTTAACGAAGGCAGAGTACATACCATATTTGATGATGGATTCCTTAAAATGTTTTAAATCCATCATGTCTACAGGATGCCAGACCATTTCGTCATAACCCTCAGCACCATTTTGCGCTGGCACATGTCCTATGGTGATTGGAAAAGTGGAAGGTGTCTGGGCGACTCTGGAGGTGTCCTCCAGTGGGACATTTTCCTCCAAAGACCTTTTAGTCGGTCTGCCTTCCTTTTCCTCTGGTTTCTGATTTTTAACCAAAGATGCCTTCCGCTTTTCCAGCCTTTCCAGTTTTTTCTGCATTTTACCCATTTGTTAAGTCAAGTCAGTAATTCTTCCAACAGAATAGATCTTATTGACTCTTCTGGGTTTTGCATCTTACCGACCTTTCTGCCAAACCTTTTAAATATGTTATACAGTAAAAAGACCAAGAAAAAATAAAAAATCCAATCTGGGTATAAGGCAGAAAAGGACTTTGTAACAGCAGCTGTGATTTTGACAACACCCTGAAAAAGCATTACTATCTCTTGAAAACCATTATCTTCCTCCACAACATTGGAAGTTAAATTACCCATGATGTCCAAACCACGTTAGGTGCCACTTGTAGTTTCAACTTTCTCTTTTTTTTTAATTTTATTAATTTATTCATATTACATATCAATGGTTATCTCCTCCCTTGTATTCTCCCATTCCTCCCTCCCTCCCATTTTCCCCTTACTCCCCTTCCCTATGACTGACTGAGGGGGACTTCCTCCCCCTGTATATGCTCATAGGGTATCAAGGGTCTTCTTGGTAGCCTGCTATCCTTCCTCTGAGCGCCACCAGGTCTCCCCACTATCTCAGATACAACTTTCTTAACCAAAATATTTTATTAACAACTTATTGACTGAGCCTACATCAAATTTAACTCGATTAACCAAAACAGTAGGAAATGAGGATAAATTGACACAACAACAAACCTTAAGGATATCAGTCCTGAGGAACGATGGTCTGGTCAGGAGCTGCAGGATTTCTTCCACTGGAACCAGGGGTAACCAGACCCCAGAGCCTCAGCAGGAGCCTTCCCTCGAGCGGTTTTCTCTAGGAGCGTCTTGAAGGGCAGCGATGAACAGCCAAATCTATCCCAAGTCTCCTATCGGCCCCACCGCTAGTTCTGGGCTCATTTTTATATCTCCTCCCAGAGTCTGTTCGCGGGATCTTTTTCATCTGGTAGTAATTAAGCTCCTACATGAGGTGGTTGCTCTTCTAGTGAATTAACATCACCTGTTCTCTCACTAGACCGTTCCAATCCCACACTTGGGATCCTAAAGAACTTGTTTCTCTCCTTCACTATACTATTTTTCTCAATTATCTTTCTGAAAATGTTTATATAGTATATAATATTAGAGAAATAAGACTATATAACTTACTGTGCACCATATTATTGACCTCAACTATAAGAAAAAATATCCCAGCCTGATCCAATGGCAAGACTGGTGCCTAAACTATCATAAAACATTCACATCCACTCGGTTAAGGATGGTCCTGTAAAAGCAACCAAAAATTTCTTCTTGTATCATCTGTCACCATTTGTTACTACTCAGCAATTGGCGATAATGTTTTGACTACTACTATCATACAAACAATAATTTGTAATTTGTTTCTAATCTTGGAGGCTATTTAAAAATGAATTTCTAAAAATTGTAGCATGCTAATATGGAATTTGGATGTAGAATAAGTTTTCAGATATTTCACAGTAATGAAATTTACTAGGAATAAAGGTATTTTAAGAATGAACTTTAAGGAATATAGGGCATTGGATGCAGGCAAAGCATCTCAGCTTCCATCAGGGGGTGGGGGAGGGAAGGCAAGGAAAAGAAACCAAAAGAGAGAGAGAAATCGGTAAACATATACACAAGAGTTGAATAGAAACGTTTGCACATTGTGCTTGAATACTGTGATATACATTTTGTGTAAGAAGCAGTAGATAGGATTTCTGGGCTTCTTTAAATATGAGTAAAAATTGAATCCAGAATGCTCTCTCATAAACAGAGTGATCATTCATAATATTTAAATACTATGAAAAATAATTGATACCTGCATATAAAGTGGATTATGTTTTTAATTTGTCACCATCTAACAGGTGTACATAATCTGTAACACAGTGTGGTAAACGGTTTCCACAAACAAAATTTAAAACATTCCAAATGTGTAGCTGTCTTTATTTTTTAATAAATGTATCATAAATCTCAGTAGCAACACCGCTTTTATAAATGTGTAATCATCAGCATTTCTTAAAGTAATGTAATGTGTTACAGTCAGTGAGTACTTTTTGTTTCTAGGGTTCTGATGAATACTAGACACATGTAAGGAAATATATAATGTTTAAATGGAAGCTATAGTTTTACCTGGGGAAGCAGTTGGTGGGTGTTCCATGTGAAAGAGCAACCAAGAAGACCCCTGGAAGCAAAATAAAAACAAGTTAACTCTGCTGAAGAAAGTATTATCAAGAAAGATGTGGTGAAGTACACATAATAAAAATTGGTTTACTTTAAGAGTTAAAAGAAAAAACATACTTTGAAACCTTTTCTATATTTTCTCCCAGTACAACATTAGCATATGTCAGCTTATTTAAAAATTTTATACATAAAAATAATTATCAGAAATGACATTCATTATTGTATGTATAATATATTCTGCTTTTATAGAACTTTCATTAAATTTACTACTTATTATTAAAATTTTGAAATTGTTAAGAATTTTCAGTGAAAATTTAGAAGTTGTCATGGTAATTACCATGGGTATGTGCAAAGAGAAGGCAAATCCTGTATGCATGTTTTCCAAATTATTACTTCAAATGTATAAATTGTTTAATTGATGCAGGATTTAAGTTAATGCTTGGGGAAAGAATAGGTAAATATTAGAGAAATGAAACATTGAACCAGAGGAAAGCTTTGTAAGCCTTGTAACTACGCAATAAACATTGAGTGAAAATATTTTCTTTGTACTACCTAATTTGCATAACATTAAATATATTAATATATAATTATTTTTCTTTGAAGAGCTTAAAGCCAATCCTTATATTTTTAATACTGACTCACTGTGTGTGTGTGTGTGTGTGTATGTGTGTGTGTGTGTGTGTGTGTGTGTGTGTGTTTTGAGAAAGGCCTTCCCTATGTAGCCTTGGCTGTGGCCTGGAACTCACCGAGATCTGCCTGCCTTTACCTCCCTTTGCTGGATTTACAGGAGGGACTGACTCCAATGGAAAGGAATTTTCTTATTTTCTTTTTCTTTTCTTTTTCGTTTTTAATTAATTAATTTATTTATTCACTTTATGTTCCAGTTGTAGCACATTCCCTCCTTTTCTCCAAGTTACTCCCATCCTTCCCTCCCTCTGTCCCTCTTCTCCCTAACCCTGCTCCTCTACTCCTCAGAAAAAGGGAGCTCCTCCCCCTTGCCCCAAACTCACACCAACACATCCAGTTGTATCAGGACTGAACAATTCCTCTTTCCCAGTGTCCTGACAAGGCAGCCCACCAAGAGGAAATAATCAAAGAGCACCAAAGGAAGTCCTTGTCAGGGGCAGCCCCTGGCTCCCCTTTCTAGGGAACTTACATAAAAATCAACCTGCCCATTGGGTACATGTGTGGAGAGGGGCCCAGTTTCAGTCCGTGAATGGTTCTTGGTTGGTGCTTCAGTCTCCACAAGCCCCACTGAGCCCTGGTTAGTTGGCTACGTTGGCCTTCTTGTGGAGTTCCTGTCTCTGTGGGTCCGTCTATCTTCCCCTACCCCTACTCTTCTAGGAGGCTCCCTATGCTCTGCACAATGTCTGCCTGTGAGTCTCAACTTGTGTTTCCTTCTGTTGCTGGGTGCAACCTCTCAGAGGATAGCCATACTACGCTCCCATCTGCAATCACAGCAGAATGACCATAGAAGTGTCAAGGGTTGGCTCTCTCCCGTGGGGTGGGGCTGAGATTGGGCACTGCATTGGATGGTCATTCCCATAATTTCTGCTCTATCTTTATGCCTGCATGTCTTGTAGGCAGGGTAAATTTTGGGTCAGGTGTGGGTGGAGGGATTGTAGAGAGAAGAGAAACCATGGGCAGGATCAACTCTGAAACAGTCTGGAGACCGACAGGAGGGTCAGCTCCTGGGAACATACGGGTGTGACTCTAGCCGAGACTTCCTAGTAGCAGAGATCATGAAACCTGAAGAGATAATCCTCTAAGCAATCAGGACTCCTAATGGAAAAAGGGGAACAACAACCCACCCACAAAATGACATTTTCTAACACAACTAAACATATGGGGGCTGGAGAGATTGTTCAGTAGTGGAAAGCATGCTCTTACAGACTACTCAGGCTTGGACAAGTCTCCTGCACCTCTAGTTCCAGTGGCCCTGGTGCTCTCTTTTGGTCTTAGACCACACTGCACACAGATCATGCACATAAATACAATCAAGCACACATGATTACGCATAAAATATATTCAAAATAAATTTTGTATGAAGTATAAGTATCTCTGGAATCGCCATTAGCGAACATCCACAATATATGTTTATATGTATTTTAAAAATAAATATATAGCAATTATTTGTCTAAATGCTTACCTAACCATAAATCTAAGCATTCGTTTTATTATACAGTTCTACTTATTCAGATTCGTAGAGATTGGTCAGCCAACAAAATATCTCAACATGTATAAAAAAGTCAAGTGCAATAATGGATGACTGATAAGTTATATATGCATAGATTTTGGTCAGACTGAAGTCAAAGCAGTTGTGTGTAGGTAAATGATTAGAAAGAGTTCTCCAAAGAAAATAGGGGGACTTACATAATTTTTTTTCAATTTTATGGTAAAATTTACACCCAAAATATTTATTTTATGTGTCAAATTACTATTATAAAATGAAGCTGTATTAGCCTGCTTGGCTATTTGTAGAATACCATGGTCACAAGATCTCATTCATTTATAACATGAAGACAGTGAATACTAAAAGAAACTGTAGCAGTTGGCTTTTTTCTTAATATTATACAGAACTGAGTAAAATATTTTTAAAATTTGGATGATTTAAAATAGCTTTTACCAAATAATCAATTACATGAGAGTATTTTCTTCTTCAAAATATAAATGGATGTTTCAGTTTTATTAATTTCTTAATATGTGCAAATATTTATTGCTTATCTTCTGCCTACTAAAACATTTCCTTTTTCTTTACTTACTGTATGTTTTTTACCTTAATGTTATTTTCTGGGTAAATATGTCATATTCTCAAAAATAGCAAGTCAGAACTACTTATTAAATTTCTAGGTTTTGCATAACTTAATGCTAAAAATAGGGGACTTATATATGAAACAATAGGTCTATAATATCTTGTTAATCTCATAATCAAAGTTCTATGTCATGTGAGTAGTTATATTTTAAACTATTTACAGATTTATATATCCACATCTCATAATAAAATATATTGAATTCATCTGTAACAAACATATAAAATTTCTGTAATACTATTTACTGTAGTGCAAAGACATAAGAGTATTTAATGACTTGTTGCTAATGAAGGCACATGACATCAACATTTTTTTAATATCACCCCAGTTTTATTATCATTTTGCTGTAGAGAATACTGACATAGTTTCAAGGCTTCACTCAAGTTGCATATGCAAGAATAATCCTTTCTGTATTATTTTCATGACTTACAGATGCTAACACACAGGTTCTCTGAAAATTGCTGTATATCTTGTACAATAAAAATTTCTTGAAATTAATTATTGTCACCTCTATCAGAATGTTCATATAAGTGGTATGGTGAAGTTGTGAAAACAAAGGCACCCGGAATGAAATTAATTTTGACTTGTTTTTAAAAGACGGTGTTTACATATGCTACAGCAAATGTCCAGTTCTTAGGAGTACTGAGCACCCTACTGCTGAGTTTGGAGAAGAGAGTGTTCTAGGACCTGCATGCTTGACAAACACTGATCACTAAAACTTTGGTTTTCTCCTTTAAAATGAAGAGTGGATTTATTTTTAATTAAGCTTCCCATATTTTCCAGGGATGCTGAAGAAATTAACAAGAGCTCCGAGGCTCAAAGGCAAATATACTCAGTTTGAAAAGTATTGACAATAAATAACTCAGGATTATTCTCCAATCCTACCTTCAATTCCAAAGCCATATACTCTGGAGGGAAAAAATGTGGTGTTTCAAGTAAGTTTGGTCTTAAAATTTTTTTCTTTTCTTTTCTTTTCTTTTTTTTTTTTTTTTTTTTTTTTTTTTTTTTTTTTTTTTTTTTTTTTTTTTTTTCCTCTTACATATATTTTGAAGCCAACTCTAGAACATTCTGCACAGGTTATATCTCTAACTCCATAAATCTCTTTTCACTTACATTGAAAGTTTGAATTTAAGCTCTGTTCTCTGAGGTAAAGGGTCAAAGGTTTTATCCACTAAGCCACCAAACCCCTTATTTCTGGTATTTTTGAGTCTGGGTATTTCTTCGTGACAGAAGACACTCATGAGGAATTATGTGCTGTGCCCGAGGGTAAAGAGGTATGAGAGAGGCTGCCTTATTAAAAGCAAGCACATGTGCAGCAGCCTGATGGGTTTTGACCTTGACAAGGACACAAAAGCAAAGATGAATGCTAAAAAGTTTTTTTTTTTTCTGTTTAGCTTTGTAACAAAACAATCCTTAGGATTTTTTTTAATGAAAGTTATATATCTGCTTCTTAGTAAAGGGAGTATGAAAATATTTTTAGTACTAGACTTAAAGGAATTGAAACTCAAAGATAAAAATTTTAAGAATACTGAGTCACAAAACATAGTGTTGCACATGTAAAGGGTTTGGAAATCCTGTTTGATATTTTTCTAGTATTTCTTGTCTCTCATCCATGGTCATAATGTCAGTTCAATTGCTGGTCTCTTTTTGAAAACAGATAGGCAAGACAGACAGAATATATTTCAGGTTTCTTTAAAATAACGTAATATATATTATGTATATATATTATAAATCTTTATGTATATAAAGATTTAATTATCAAAAAGATTGAAAGTCAATTACTACTAATATAATTGAAACTTTTAATTCTAAATGAAGTTAGTTATATGTTATAATAGTAGCTTAGAAAAGCCTACCTGATGATATGTACTGTGCTTTTAGTAAATACCATCTGGATAATGGAATCATAATCTGAATAATACATTATTCTATAAGTAAAGACTAGTGTCACAAACAGCATTTGATTTCCTTATGTGTAGAGTCAGGTGCATCTCTGTGTTATCAGTGTACTATGAAGTTGCCTCTATCTTAGGATTTCTTTTCCCAAACTGACTTGTAGCTGTGTATAGCCAAGTCTTGAGTAGTTTACTTCCATTTTCAGACAACAGAAAATAGAAGATTAAAAACTCTACCATTTTTTACTGATTCTCAAACTAACAGAATTCTTAGTAAAAACAAATAGCTATGATCACTCAAGGTGGCATATGAAAGCACTAATTAGTTTTCTAAAGTAAGAAAAATCTTTAAGAATTCATAGGAACTTAGATTAAAACAATGTGGAATAAAATAGGCTTACTATGTCATACATTTAATATTCATTTGTGTTTATATAATTAAATATCTCAAGATATAAATATCCCTTAATTAAATTTTTAATTACAAAAATTATAATATTTGAAATACAACAGTTCTAAATCATGTCTCATCATGTCTTAGATGAAGATCTCTGGGATTGTAAAATATCTCAGGCAAAGTGTTAGCAACAGAAATGTGAGGACTCAAGCATCAATGTAGAAAAGGCCAGTCAGGGTGGTGTGAACTTCTCACACTTGGACTGGGAAGGTAGAAATTAGAGAATTACTTATGTATAGTGGATCCTCATGCTGCTTAAATAAGTGATTTCATGGTCCCAGTGTAAGAGATCATTATTCAAAGAATATGTTTGGAAACATCATTTTGCTCTTCATGAACTAAAATAAATAAATAAACTTAAATAAAAGTCTTCTTAGACGCTGGATCCCTCCATGATTTTTTTTTCTGTTTCTATTGAGGATTCCTCTTTGGCTGTCATGCACAATAATCATCAGAGTGGGAGCTGTACTTCCTTCCTGACTCTAAGGCAACTCCCCATCCATTCCTACACTTTTTTCCTATCTCCTCCTACCGCACCGTTGGTAACCACTGGGTAAACGAAGCATTGCCCATATCTATGAACACTTTCGTCAGTCTTCACAGGACATCCATATTATCTTCTTTGCTTCTGAGTTCTCCAAACAAACTACACAAACTTCAAATAATCTAGCCAAATATTTCTTCTGTAAATCTAAATTTATCACACTATTATAAGACAATGGTAGTGATTTTATTTCCACACCTTCACATCAGTTCTCAAACAAATTAAGTTCCCTAATGGTGATTTATCTTTAATTAAATTCATTTAAAGGAGACTCATTAAAGGAGACTCAGCCTTAAAGTGAACAACTATAAATCTCTAGATCTCACATGCAAATCTTCTCAGTGAAGATTCTGTGTGTGTCACTTGTGTGGGAACTAGCAAACCTTTCTCAGAATTAGATATATTGTGCCCTATTCTTTGAGCACACAACAAGGAAATGGACTTATAATATTGTCTTTTATAGTTTAGTGCTTTTATCGTTGCTACTTGCATAGAAATGCACTTCATTTACTAGGAACTTGGCAAAAAAATACTGGTTCAAAAAAGAACCAGATAAAAAAAAATTGTACCTTCTTCGAGCCTTAAATTCTTGTAATCCTCTGCTACCCAACATTTCTATTTCTCCTTCTCTTCTTACCCAAATCCTTATAATGGCTGTAGTTTCTAGAAAAAAAAGGGCTGCTCAGTTCTTATTTTAAGTGGGTTTTGTCTGAATTGTAATGTATCATTGAATATATACATATTGGAAGATTTTCAATATGGGTATACACTGTTCATTGACATAGCAAATCTCATTCATTTTACTCCAAATACTTAATTATGTCTAAATCTTTAAGCCTTACTAAGAATTCATTCATATTCAATGTGCTAGTTTGTTTTCTGTTGCTGTGATAAAACACTGGCCAAAACAACTTAGGGAGGAAAGGATTTATTTTATCACACAACTTCCAGGTCACAGTCCATCAATGAGGGAATCTTCAGGAATTCAAGTCAGGAACCTGAAAGAAAGAACTGAAATAGAGACCAAGAAGAGACAGGCTTACTCACTTATTCATGGCGTGGTCAAATTGCTGTCTTAGACAAACCAGGACTACTTGCCTGGGGTGGCAATACTCACAGGGTCAGGGTTTTCCTCAACCTATTAGACATCTAGGAAATATCTCATAGATATGTAAACAGGACATTATGGTAGAGGCTAGTCTTAATTGAGGTCTAATAGTCCCAAACAACTCTAGTTTTTGTCAAGTTGACCAGAACTAATAAGCATAATTGATCCCTTGGGAATGTGACACACAGATCCATCACTCTTCATCCCTACAATTTCATTCTTGCTTGTCCCCAAGGATTAATGCTATTATCATAATTTAACACATATACACAGTAAAGAACACTCCCTGTTTTAAAAAATATACACCAAAGGGCTGGAGATATGACTCAGCAGGTAAGAGTTCTTGCTGCTCTTCCTGAGGACCTATGTTCAGTTTACAGCTACCACATAGTGGCTTAAAAACATCTGTATTTCCAGTATTATTTGATCCAGTGTCCCCTTCCGGCTTCTCTTGATATCAGACCTGTGTACAGTACACTTACACGCATGCAGACCAAATGCTCACACACATAAAAACATCCACTACGTAAGAGTTTAATGCTTCCTTAAAATATCCAAGATTTTAATTACAGCTCCTGAATATATATATTTCTTATTCCAAGAGGCAAAAACCAGGTCACAGTTACAATAAAGCAAAGGGATATAAGACAAAACAATGTCAACACAGTAAATGGCTTAGTTTCTTATATGAAATCACAACCTTTGGGGCTCTAATGTGATGAGGCAGCCAGAGTTTTCTGATGCTGTGATCCACACCGCACACAGCTAGTCTTTTAAGCTCAGACCAGTTTTATTCCATAGCTCCTGCTTTCATTGGTCTTTGTGCATGAATCTTAGTATTTCCAATATTATGGTGTCTCTACTACATATGGGGAATGTGCCTTACCCAATGTCCTCTCTTGGCTCTTATGGTATCTTCCCTCAATTTCTCTCCATGAGAACTTGAACCCTGAGGTCTTCTCTGAAAATGACACTGTACCTTCATTAGTGGCATCTCAGCCTCACTCACTTCCAACCCTTACCTGTCTGCTCTCTACAACTCTGTTGCCTTCAAAACCATTCAGGAGAAATTATGTTGAAGAAAATTGATTTTCTCTGTTTTTCTAGGACACAATTCCTTGCATGTCTATCATGAAGATTGCTCATGCCCGCCTCTGTGTATTAGTTTCAGGTGCCTCCTCTTCAAAAGGTACCATTCACTTATATGTCCCTCATGCTGTGTTTGCTCTTATAACTTCTGAAGTCACAGTAATTCAACCTGTGTAGAAATGGTTTCAAAGTCAAGAGCAGTTACTTTAGATACATTTTCAAACAGCCCTGAGATTTCTATTTTGTGGTAGTTGTTGTAATTATGATTTTGAGCATAATGTAACACCTGATTACCATACTTTCACCCACATGGATTGATATAATAATATACCTAAATTTCAGTGTAAAAACTTCTCATGCTACTGAACACTTAAGTCCTACTAGAGTACTTCACTCTCACCCCGTTTCAATGCTGTATATAGTTAAAAAAAAAAAAAAAAGTCATGAAGAAAAACACACTCAGTATTGAAAGAATAGTTCTACTATTTTGCGCATACAATTTCAGCTACAGCAAAAGTTTGTTTTAGTTAGGACTTCTGTTGTTATGGTAAAACACCAAAATGAAAACAAAAACAACCTGGGTATAAAAGTGTTTATTCGTCTTTTACTTTCAGTAAGAGAAGTCAGGCGTAACCTCAAGCTGTGCAGGGGCCTGGAAACAAGAACTGATACAGAACGTAGAAAGGATTACTGGTTTCTATCCTGTGTTTTTCTCATATTGCTTTTACATACACTCCAGGACCACTTGTTTAGGGATAGGATTACATACATGGCCTGGGCCCTCCCATATAAATCACTAATTAAGAAAATATCCCAGGCCTGTCTAGTCTAACCTTACAAATATTTTCAATTGGGGTCATGTCTTCTCTGATAATTTTAGCTTTGTTAAGTTGACAAAAAATATATTAAACAAATATGTAGATAAATAGATAAATAGATGATAGATAGATAGATAGATAGATAGATAGATAGATAGATAGATAGATGATAGATTTAAAAATAGCCTCCCAGGACAGGGTTCACCAATACAGAGACTTCTCCATAAGCATTTTGTCTCATGACACTATTTCTTAAGAAGAAACCCATCTTCAATTGAGCATAATATGACACAGTGAGAAAAAAAAAAAAAAGGATCATTTCCTCTATTTGATTCTGAGGTTGTAATCTGGATAATTAAAATTGAACTTTTGAAAATTCTGCTTCATAGTAACACCTTTTCTACATAGAGCTTCCAAACTCAGATGTGTATTGGTAAACCATCATATTCAAAAATTGTTAGATATTAGAAAACTCAAAAGATGAAATGAGTTCTTAATGCAGATCTTCTCTGGGATAGAAACAGACAATGTGATGCCTTGAATAGTGGGTACTCTACAAGCCACAAAGATAAACAATGTACCTTGTGGTTTATTGACTCACACCTCCCCAGTGTATTACAGACTTCAGAGCTTATCATATTGCTGTATTTTTAGATTTTTCTATGCTTATGTCCAACAAAGAGATAGAGAATAATCATAAAAAGAATCACAGAATCTTAGGCTAGAAAAAGAAATCCAGCCCTCATTAGTCTAATAGCCTCATTTCACATATGAGGAAATATTTAACGTGAAAATGGTGAAAGACTGCATTGTCACAAAGAGCTATGAGAATAAATGTCCTCCACTTTTGTTATTCAGAAGTCAGTACATTATTTTTACTCTTTTCTACTGTGAGGCATCAGAGAACAAAATTAACTTTTACCTAAAGGGAATTTTTGAATCAAAGTTATCTATTTTCTTGTGTTGATTTATATCATGTTGCTTAGCAAAAACTGAGAATTATATTCCCCTGAACCTGTTTCTTGAGCTTTGGATTGCAATTAGTTAAGCCTAACACTTAAAAATACACAACAAGAAAAAGAAAAATAACATCCTGCAGCCTTGGAAGTTTCTTGCAGTAGAACTTGGACTCATATTTTTGAAAGAGGATACGTGGGTGCGGTTCTCCAGAACACTAACTCAGGAGATTGATCTTCACTTCCTGTCTTGTGGAAGCCAGGGCTCGTCTCCAGAACCTGTGTATTAGGCAAAAGCTTCCTAAGAGAGAGAAATCTTCATTAAGCTTTCTTTTAGATGATCCCTTTTACTTATTTTTCAATTTCAGGTTGAGTTTGATTTCTTGGATTTGACTTCTGACTTTTATACAATTACTGCAGGGGAAGAAGCTATTGATTTTATCTCAAATTCCTGACTTTCATATTCCAGAAATTTTTCCAAAGGATGTGTATATTTCAGTAAAAATAATCCATATCTCACATCTATAATTCCCACAGAAGCTAAAGATTCCACATTTCTGGCCATCCTTTTATTCTTGAATTTCCATTTTATTTAAGCCTCATACTTTAGACTATCAAATGAAGGTAAATTCCTGTATTTCTTTGGAAATAAGTAGTATCTTAATCATAAATAGATGGAAATAAATTAGCATTAAATTTGTGACTTGTAGTGATATGTTTGGGACGCAGCAATAAACAATAATAGATCGCATGTGACTTAATATAAAAGTTGACTTTTTTATATATTGGAAAGATAACAACATAATTTCATGCTATAGGAACTTTGGTTTTTAGTGCTCTTCCTTTGTGGCAAGTATTTACATGCTTTTCATAGCCTCCTATATTTCTTCTTCCACTGATATGCATACCGGGTAATGATAGTATGGAGTGGACAGTGTAGTAACCGAGAGAAAGCAAGTTGTATCAAGATTTCACCCATAGAAGCATACATAACATTAGTTACCCCTTTAGCATTTCTATCTGTCTCAAAATACAATCCCAGTGAGGATAAGACTACAGCATATGAAAGATGATGGTTCATGAACATTAAACCCAGAAAATTTTCTTGAGTAAAACTGAACAAAATTTATATTAATGTTTAACTATTCACAAAGTTTTCAATGACAAATCATTTGAATGCTCTAAATAATTTTTCTTAAATATTTAAATGTCTCTATCTGAATTATGAAAATAATTAAGTCTTAGCTTAATTTATTTAACTTAATGTAAATTAACTTTACCTAATTAATAAAATAAAAGGTGTTTATATAAGATAGCAGTGTTTCAACACTTAATATATCTTTATTTATTTATTTATTTATTTATTATTGCTGTAATTGTGTTTGTTTGTTTTTGTGTGTCTAGGCACATATGTACTCAAATCAGAGGACAATATACAGTGGTTGGTATTCTCTTTAATTTTGTTGAGGTAGGGACTGTCTTGTTTGTGTAGCTCCTTGTACTTAAGACTACATAGCCTACAAGATACATGTAAAGTCCATGCTTTGAACGGCTTGAATACTTAAACTGTTACTCTTTTTATGTGCTGAGCTATCCCACTGGGCTAATACACATGTATCTCATATAAGGTTAAAAAATTAATTAACTGAAGATTTCTAACAAAATGCACTCTCTGATATATTAATTCTAAAATTAGGGGAAATATTAAGCAAATTTATAAAATGAGAAAATTTCTCAAATTATCTTGTGAAAACCATTTATAACTATCTTATGTAAAACACATAATCTAATTCATTGACTATATGGTTTCAGTTATATTATAAAACATTTTCAGGATAAGTTTGGCACTATTCAGATAAGTGACCAATACAACTGTCACTAAAGAGTATGTTACAATGGTAGCTGATAAGTTACATCTATGTATTTTTTTAAATATATTCTCTCTGTCTCTGTCTCTGTCTCTCTGTCTCTGTCTCTCTCTCTCTTTGCTTTACCATTTGCCTCCTTCAGAAACAGAGAGAGAGAAACCATTGAGTTGGGAAAGGTAAATTGTTGTGCTTGCAAAATATGCTAAGGGCAATGGTTGCACGGAACTTCTAGGATTTGCTAACTGATATCTGGTTTAACTTAAGGCCATCTCTATTAGATGTAATACATAGCCAACACTACTAAGGTAACCAATAACCAGAGACTAGATAGCCTAGAGACCAAGGGTAAAAGCAAACAATGCTTGTCTCAAAAGAAAACGTCTTGATGAAATGATCCCTAATCATATTCAACTATCCTCATAGATCAGTGCCTTGTCCAGTCATCATCAAAGAGGCTTTCTCCAGAAGCAGATGAAAATAGATGAAGAGACCCACAGACAAACATTAGGAAAAAAGAGTAAAAATAGAAAACCTTATCATATTCCTCCCCTGAGAGTTCAGAAAATCCCACTGAAGAAGAGGCAGAAGAAATCTAAGAGCCAGAGTGCATGGAAGACACCAGGAAAAATGGCTCTCTGAGTCAAATAAGCAAGGCAAATATGAGCTCACAGAGATTGAATCAGCAAGCACAGTGCCTACTTGGGTCTGCACCAAGTCCACTCATATATATTACAGATACTAGCTTAGTACTTTTATAGAACTTCTGACCATGATAACAGGTGGGTGCCTCATGTACCTATACTTGGGATTCTTGTTCTCCTTTTGTATTTCTGTGTCCAACTTTGATATGATCATTTGTGCTTCATCTTATATTTTATTTTTCATGTTTTGTTGTTATCACTTAGAAGCTTATTCTTTTCTAGTGAGAAATATAAAGGGAGTGAATCAAAAAAGATGAGAAAGTGGTGGTGGGGAACTGAGGAGAACAGAGGAGAACCTATATTCAAGATATATTATATAAAAAAGAATCTATTTTCAACGAAAGGAAAAATTGTGAAAACTAATCCAAATAAAAATCCACATGAGCAAAGCAAAAACAAACAAACAAACAAACAAAGAATGTCTCTGAGGTAGGGCTGTTTGTCAAGACTTGGCTGAAGGAAACAGTCTCTGGGATCTTCTCCTTTGGAAAGCCACTAACCTGCTCTCCCAGTGTACTCAGATACTCAGTTTTATTCCTTCTCAAGCCTCTGATGGAGTTGAAGGACAGATAATTTAGTTTCGCAAGTAAGCTTAGTTGTATTGGGGTTAAGATTTTTTTTAGGTCTAGATAGAGATTTTCAATTTATAATGATGAGATATAATAGATATTGATTTACATTCAGAATTTTAGACTCACCAAGATAGGAAAGATGTTTTCATCAAGACTGCCAAATACAAATAGCCAAAACACTAAGAATGTAACATTTATATAATTCCTGATTGTGCCATGGTTCTTCTTGTTGTAGGTAGTTTATTGTATATATGAGTAATAATATAAATGTATATGTAAATGAAAAATATTTAATAAAAAATCAAAATTAAAAAAGAGTTGGTTGAATGGAAACTGTGATTTAATATATTTTATAAAACAGTATTTTCAATAAAATAGATAAAGATGGAAAGAAGATATATGTGTGCAATATGCAACTCTAATGGCATAAGAGCTATCTCTTAAGGTAACTTAAAAGTTTTAATTTAATCATGCACATTTAAACTATAAGCAATGGCAAAGACTGAATAAAATTAATGCATTTAATGTTTTATAGACATAAGAAAAGTATCAATGATATAATTATAGTTTAATAATATATTTTCTTGCAAAATCGAAGACATATAGAAATCAAATTTTCTGTACACTAATATGATTTCAATGGAACACAAATATATGTCATGGTATACAACCAAACTATGCTGCCTATAAACAATAGATGTTACTAAAGTTCGAGGCATTTGATTTTTGTGAAACAATTTCTGTAGCTCAGCCTGGTATAGAACTCATAGAAATTTTGTGACTTGGTATTGGAACTCCAACAGACAAATTGTTCAGGATAATTTGCCTTTCAAAAGGTAATTATCCAAAGTGAATTTAATGTTTACAAAGCATAGGAAGGATTACTATAAAGAGACTATGAAGAAGTATCTCTGAATTGCCTGTGGCTATGACATAACAACATAAGAATTCACAGTGACCCTCTAAATTCCACAAAATTACAGCATTAATGGAGTATTACAGGGAAATGTAATTGGTTTCTGAAATTTATTCAAGAGTTATGGACAGGGAACATCAGGAGAATTAAAGGAGGAGTCAGGATAAGATCACATTGAAACACTATGACTTAATGGTGAGGAAAACTGTAAAGATCTTTTTTATGGAGACATTATAGAAGCAAGTGACTATTCTGTCAAATTATTTTTTTTTTCAAATTTTCAAGAGAATCATAATCCTAATTTTTGTGATTAGTATTAATATATGAAAATTTACCAATTTATTTACCAATGTAAACAAATGTGTAGTAGATACTTAAGGGTTATCTGGATGGGGACCAGGTGTGGAAGTTAATATTCTGCAATAATGATAGCAGTCTGGTCCACTGGCTTAGAATTTTTAAATTCATCATTCTGCTCATTATTTACACATGTTAACTGGCAGCTTGCCACTCTTAATGTATGCATAAAGACAATAGCTATGTAATTAGCTGTGGATGACCTGCTTTGGCCAGAAATCTCTTCTCACCATATCAGATATGTTTACTTGGAAGCAACTATTTTGACAAAAATTTGCTGGGATAAATATAATTCTATTTACTAAACGTTGTTCAAAGCACAAGATACTAAAATATTATTTCTTTATTGTTATTAAAGGAGGTGAGTAATGCAGGACATATACATTTATTTCCATAAAGAATTCACTATTGTTAGAAAAAAATATTTACACCAGGTTTAAGAGAATTATGGTGCTGAGTGACTCTGAATTGACTATACTTCCCACTTTTTTTCATGTGCAGTCTGAATTGCACGTGTACTATATTTCACAGTAGATTTTATCACAGGATCCAGATGTTCCTGACACATTGGTTTTTATACCTTTATATAAATGAACTTGAAAATGATACTGGCAACTCCGGGGAATGCATTAGTCACAATAAAATGTACATATTTTTTTTCTTGTCTACATAGTGATCATCTCTGTAAAACTAGATGTTGAATAACTAGTCATTTTTTAATGTGGCCTTGAAATATTGTTGTTTGCATACTACTGATTTGTGCCTGGCCATCTGGTAATGGATGAAATACTGCGGTTACTATATTTTCTTCTGTTTGCCCTTGTTTAAAAATTTTAAATATTATTAATACCAAATGTTCTAGGATTTTTATGCTAATAGCATGCAACAATTTTAGGTTTAGGCCTGGTTGTTTCACAATACATTGCTAAGTTAAGAAGGCATTAGAGTTTTAGCTGACACAGAAAGCGGTGGAGTTAAGTACAATGTGTTGATGTTTTTATAGACGCTGCATGGCAAACATAATTTCTTAATAACAGGTGAAGCTGTAGGTGCTCACCACCTGTTCTTTCGCCGGCAGACACAGGCTGGTGGCAAGATTCTTAGGCAAAACACCAAAAAACATTGTATGGCAATAATAATTATTGCATTTGTTGACATGTGCAATATAAGGAGTGTGCAAATGTCTTTATACCTCACTGTTGTAATCCTTTTTTTAAAGATAAATTTGATTTTATTAATGCAATGCCATGTACACAAATTATGGGTCTGAGATCATATATCTCAAAAATCTTGCTTATTAACTTCCTAAGAACCAATGAAAAATATTAAAATGTGGAGCATTCCCCATAAGATTCTAGATATTTTACTAAACTATCTTCTTTTTTAATATTTTATTAATTTATTCATATTACATCTCAATTGTTAGCCCATCCCTTGTATTCTTCCATTCTTCCCTTCCTCCCGCTTTCCCCCTATTCCCTTGCCCTATATCTGTGACTGAGGGGGCCTCTTCCCCCTGTATATGCTCATAGGTTATCAAAGGCTCTTCTTGGTAGCCTGCTATCCTTCCTCTGAGTGCCATCAGGCCTTTCCATCAAGGGGACATGGCCAAACTTGGGGCACCAGAGTTTGCATGAAAGGCAGACCCCACTCTCTACTCAGCAGTGGAGAATGTCCTGTCCATTGGTTAGATCTGGGTAAGGGTTCCAAGTTTACTGCCTATATTGTCCTTGGCTGATGCCATAGTTTGAGCATGTTGTAATCCTTATAGTTGGGATAAGTGTGTTATCAAATCATATGTTTTGGGGAATTAAATCATTTTGGATATTAGAATGGAAATTAAGAATACAAGAAATACAAACTATAAGCCCTTAGGAAATACGTACATGATCGTTCACATATAGTTTGAATATTATTGGAAGTAATAATGTAATGTTTTCATTTTAATATAAATTTATGACTAAAACCTGTTGAACTCATTTGGTACTGTTTATATGAATATAACAGTGACCTCTTTGGATTTACTAACATAATATGGAGCTCATGCTAGAAGAAGGCTGATTCTCCTTCCCCCAGCTACTGTAGATGCATTATAGAATTCTGTCTAGAGGGTTCATGAAGCATTGTGACAGTCTCCTCATGCACATAGATTTGTAAATAGGTGGTTTCATCTTAAATATCTGGTTAAGGCAACCATATTATTAGAATTTCATGGGTGCAGGTCAACTGTCATACATAGAAGAAAATATCTATGTGCATTAGGATAAAACAGCAGGTTTTGAACATTAAAATATTGACATAATGTTTATATCACTTTTCAGTAATAATTTGCCATTCTTCTTTTTCACTTTTTAATATTTGAAGGTACTGTTTATAAAAATGATACTTAGCATAGTCTTAAATTCCTGAATTTATTTAATCCTCAAGCTGCATCTTCCTTAATATTTTAGTATTGCTTTAACTCTTTAGATTATTTTATCTAAATCACCATCAATATTTCTTCTGTGTATATTGGTTACTGTTTCTGGCCATAGATGGAATAAAATGTGCTTGTTTTTCTTTTTTGTTATATTTCTTTCTGACATACACATTTATATTATTAAACATAAATAAAATAAACGTCATATAGAAAGAAGAACCATGACACAATCAGTAATTATATCAATGTTACATTCAGAGTGATTTGGCTATTTGTATTTGGCAAACTTGAATAAAACATCTTTTCTATCTTGATGACTCTAAAATTCTGAGTGAAAATCAATGTCTATCCTATCTCATCTCTATGAATTTAAAACCTCTATCAAGACCTAAATTCATCTTAACCCCCAACCAACTAAGCTAATTGTAAGACTAAACTATCTGGTCTTCAAATCCATCAGAGACTTGAGAAGGAATAAAACTTAATTATCTGAGTAGACAGGAAGCACAGGTTAGCAGCATCCAAAATAAAAAAATAACAGAGAGTTTGCTACCTGAACAGTTACCCAAGACACTATAACATTGTAGCATCATCTTCAGCCTTCTGGCCCAATATATCTGACAGACATATTTGTGAAGCAGCAACTATTGAGAACCTGCTTATCCTGTCTTGGCAGAGTTTGGCTGTTGACTCTACCTGCATCCAAGCTTGCCCATTTTTATGCAGAATTCTGTCTATGGCAGAAATGAGGACATTTTTCCCAGTGGCTAGTTTGCCACATTTGAAGACATCTACATAATAAGCATCTTCTTTGATGCTCATTATCTTCTTTGTGGAAGGCTGGGAGTTACCAGGGGTTAACCTGTCTTATTGTAAAAGAATTTTTAATAAATGCAGTATTCTCTTGGTCTCTGAGGCTTTTGAAGACCACTCTAAATAACTATTTTACCTTATGTATCTATAGAACCCTATCTATTTGTTAAACCTTTGATATTGATGCAAAATAACTTTAATATTGATATATTGGTATAGAATTCAAATTTAAGATTATTCTTCACATAGACAAAAACACACTATATATATGTCACAATCCCTCTAGTGGAGTCTGAGTGACAAATACTACATGGCCTAAAGCTACTACCCCACCTCAAGGGAGAGCCTCCTGCACTGGGGCTGATGTTTCTGCCAGGAGTAACTGATTGCAGTTCTTCTTTTATCTCATTATAATTCAGTCCTATTATTCTAACTTAACTCTACTTCTCTCCCAAATCAGGACTTTTCAGACATGACAACATTGCTATGAGAAGACCATGACTTGGGACTGCAGCCAGAGACTGTTAAGGGCTGAAACAGTTCGGCTTCACTTTCACTTATTAAAAGAAACATGATACTGTGTATGATTGAATGCTCACTAAATTCCTTGAATCTATTCCTGTGGGAATTGTAACCACCACAACCTCCCTCCCCATTTTTGAGATGTATCTATAAAATTTAGACTGCTTTCCTGAAACATACACTCAGGTGCAAACTAATTCTGGGTTGCTCTGTTTGTCACTTTGCCTTATCTCTGTTCACTGATGCTTCGAGTACTCTCTTCCCCAAGGAGTTTTCCCAGACTGAGCCGGTCTGTGGCATATATCTATCACTTACCAGGAGATTGGAATAGTATGAGGACATCCTACTGAGACCCTAGGTAAGAGAAATATAGAATATGGGGAAATAGAAGGATCCCAAGGGTCCTAGAAACCTTCAAGAAGAACATGGTGATGGATGGATCGGTGCCCAGGGTGTCTACTCAAACTATTGCACTAACCAAGGACATTACAAGTAGTAAACTTCAAACCCCTACTCTGACCTACCCAATGGACAGGACATTCTCCACAGTTATGTGGAGAGTGGAGACTGACTCTGACATGAACTCTGGTGCTCCATATTTGACCACCTCCCTTTGGTGGGGAGGCCTGATGGCACTCAAAGAAAGAATAAGCAGGCTACCAAGAAGAGACTTGATAGCCTATGACCATATAGTGGGGGAGGAGGCCCCCCTCAGTCTTAGACCTAGGGAGGGGAAGTCAGTGAAAGCAGGAGGGAGGGAGGAGTGTGAGGATACAAGTGATGGGATAACAATTGAGTTGTAATCTGAGTAAATTAATAACATTAAAATTTTTTTAAATGAGTAGATGCTGTTTGTTCTGTTCTTTAGCTTCTAGTGAATTACCAATACAATGTGTTTTTCTAGGATCTTACCATCAATTTCAAAAATTACACATTATTGACCAGAATGAAATAAAGGAGACCTTAGATGCCCTCCTCTTCTGTTGCCTCTTCAGAAAAAAGTAGGTCTTCAAGAGACAACAGCCAAATAGAACAAGACAAAATACAATAAGACAAGGCAAATACCTATTACCACTGCTGAACAAGACAATCCAATGAGAGAAAAAATGTCTCAAGAACAGACAAAAGTTTGAAGTGACAAACAGGGGACCTGCTTGAATCTGCGCCAGGTCTTCTGCATTAATGTTATAGAAATCTTCTTAAGGAAGAATCAAGCAGCTGAACAATTATTGAACAGTTACTATTTACAGATCATTATAAGATATGAATTTATTAAAAAGGACCCCCAAGTCTGTTATTAGGAACTTTGTTTTGCTGTCTTCAAATTTTCAGTTATGTTATGTAAACATGTTGTCATTTTAATCCCAGGTGTAGTGTGTAGGGCTGCTCCTGATTGTCCACAGCAGCAGACTGTTTGCCTTGTGCAGCCTCTGAGAAGAACGTGATCTTTGCCAGCTTTAGATATTTTAATACTGAGGACTCTAGAGAGGGAATAAATGCCAGAGCCAGGAAAAGAGAATGGGGATTTGAGAAATAAGGCTGCTGATGCTTCCCCATACCCACTGCTCCTGGATGCTGTTGATGCAGTTTGATGAGAAGTCAAAGACACTCCGGAACAGGATGCGCCTTCTCCCCATTAAACTTCTTTCTTTCCTACTGGTGTTGGGATGTTGGAAGATATTGGGTGAGGAGATATAAAAAACTCTAATAAAATAAAATAGATTTAAAAAAAAATATGTCTACAATGGCACCCAGACATAAGGCTTGGGGTAATGGAAAATCTGTTTTTAAAGCTATATAGGAGACAGCAAGGTACATAGGAATTAATATACTGTTTCAGGGTATCAGCAAAGATTTACTGTGGCTGCTGACACTGGGTTCTCTCCCACTTTGCTCCCAAAGGGGATTTTCTGTTTTTGTTTAGTCTTCTTTTTGTATTTCATTTCAAAACATGTAGGGAGAATTGTTGAACAATTGCAGAAGTTGTGAATGGATCTGGAGAGATATGAGAAACGAAATTATAGGAAAATTAGGAGTGTCACTACATTCTTTTGTTTTTGTAATGATTGCAGAGTAGAACATGCAACTAGAGAGTGCGGTAGAGATGGAAGTGATTATGAAGGAAATGTTGTGTCTTGAAAGGGTTCCGATGTGCTGACTGACAGCCAGAGTTTCCCAACAATTGCTGCCTAGCCCTGCTCCATGCACTTTTACTGTCAACTTCCCACAGCCCCTGGGCAGGCAGGCTACCCAGGAGGAGCAGAAGGCCCTACAGGGTGAATTCTTGAGCAAATTTAGCTGCCAGAGATGCAGCATCAAGTTACCAGCGTTAGCTTTCCCAGTGGTCACCAAAATCCTTAGATATCAAAATGTTCTGCTCTTCAATTGCTGTAATTCAGTCATTTCAAAAGAAATAGTGACCAAGGCACTAAAAGACTCAGAATGGCCAGACTTAAAATGGCCAGTGTGTTAACTCAGAGAAACACTATACTTTCTGCCAGAGAAACAAACAAATTGTTTCTGTGGAAATGAGTTCTCTGTAAGAATGGCTAAGCTTCTTGTGTTTTGTAGGTGCTGTGGTAAAAGGCATCAATGGACTAGTGAATGCAGTTCCAAGAGGGACCTAAGAAGTAACTCCTTGTCATTAGGAGGCAGCTTTGAAGTCTTATCTTGAGGCTCAGCAGCAAAAAGTACATACAAGCTCTTCCAGACAAGAACAGCCAAGAGGTATCAGATTATTTTAAAACAAACAAACAAAACTATTGATCTAAAAAGTTTTTTTTCTGTAATTTTTATTTATTTTTTTTATTTCATTAATTTATTCAGATTACAACTCAATTGTTATCCCATCACTTGTATCCTCCTTTTCCTCCCTCCCTCCTGCTTTCACCCTCTTCCCTTCCCATAGGTCTAAGACTGAGGCGCACCTCCTCCCCCATTATATGGTCATAGGTTATCAAGTCTCATATTGGTAGCTTGCTTATTCTTTCTTTGAGTGCCATCAGGCCTCCCCACCAAGGGGAGGTGGTCAAATATGGGGCACCAGAGTTCATGTCAGAGTCAGTCCCCACTCTCCACATAACTGTGGAGAATGTCCTATTCATTGGGTAGGTCAGAGTAGGGGTTTGAAGTTTACTACTTGTATTGTCCTTAATTAGTGCAATAGTTTGAGCAGATACCCCGGGCCCTGATCCATCCATCACCATGTTCTTCTTGAAGGTTTCTAGGACCCTTTGGATTCTTCTATTTCCCCATATCCTATATTTCTCTTACCTAGGGTCTCGGTAGGATGTTCTCACATCTATCCCAAACTCCTAGTAAGTGAAGACTTTCATGGAACGTGCCTTTTGAGCTTGTTCGTAGATCGGGAGAATTAACATAGTAAAAATGGCCATATTATCAAAAAGAATTTACAGATTCAATGCAATCCCTATCAAAATACCTACAAAATATTTTAAAGACATTGAAAGATCAATTCTCAACTTCATATGGAAAGACAAAAACCCAGAATAGCATGTATTTAAATCTCAAGTCTGATCACTCTACATTCTCTCCTGTATGACAAATTTTGCCCTGGATAGTTATGGCAGTTGCCAAAATTTTCAGATTATCTATCAGATTTGGAAAAAAAAAATCAATATCATGAGATTGATACAGGCTGAAGTTCTTTTCAAAATTGTCATATGATAGTAAGCTTGACTCATTGATTCAAAAGAATATGATCAATGTGAATGCAAACATGAGGCTCTAACATCGAAAACAGAATTTTTAAAGTTTTCTGATAGAGTACAAGTTGTTCATTTTCACTCAGTGAAGAAAAAATAGTAGAATAACCTCTGTGCTTCTGCTTCATTTACCTTGAAAGCCGCCTTCCAACTTATACCAGCTTATTTATTTCTCTATACAAAAATAATATAAGTTTCATTCTGCTTTTGCAATTTACATTATATGTACATATGAAAGTAGTATAATTAAGTACATCATTGTATACTTAGAATATACACTAAAATTAAAAGAATAAAACAAATATGTTGAAAACTACGAGTGACACGCTTCTTTTCTACTTTCTTTTGGCCAAGTAACTTAGGATTTCCATTCATGATCAAGGATAATTTCCTGTTCCATAAAGCAAAGTGGACAGAACATATTTTTTTAAAAAATATTAAAACATGTATAGTACTATGGTTATATAAATCAATACCTGATATTGGGTAGTTTTCTAACTCGTTATGCTATCAATACTTGAAGGTGACTGTGTGACAAAAGGCAAGCTAAGCTAGAGTAATGGAAAATCTCATTGCTTCTAGCTATTATCCTAGATTAACAAGTAGTGCACAATACAGCAAATATTTTTCCCATCCTTGTGATGAGCAACTAATATTAATTATTGCTTATTTCTTTCTTCCCTAAGTATTTCTTGTATCTCGAATATAACGAAAAGCTTGTTCAAAATAAAAGTCAAATATTCAATACAGTGATATATCTAGGAATGCAAAATACTCTCCCAATAAGCCCACAACATGAAAAATTGAAGAGATGAGATGAAAAAGGCCTAAAATTTTAAAATGATTTTCTTAATTAAATTTAGGCATATAGGTGGAACAATAAATTTAAGAATTATGAATAAATTCTTGAAGAATATAGTTCTCACCAAAAATATATATTATGGTTTTGAAATTAACTACAAAGTAAAATTTTTATATGATCTACAGAAAATGCCAAAAAACCAAACCAAACAAAAAAAAACAAAAAAAACGTAGTAATCAAAATTCTACTTATTCTAGTGAAGATTACAACCTAACTTTAAATAATTGCAATGAATATATATATATATATATATATATATATATATATATATATATTATATGCAATATATATCACATAACTTCATTTCATCAAAATAGATTCAGCCATTGGCATGCTCTGGATGGTTGTGGCTCAAGTCACAGCCTACTGGGATTGGCAGTATGTGCCATTACTGTCTGCCAGGGGCAAGGTTTTCTTCTTTGTTTTGTCAATGAGCTCTAGTCTCCTTTGCAGGTCAGACCACAGGGAAAGGCTGACAGCAAGCTGCTGCCAGGGATATACAAAAAAAGCATTCACTCTGTATTTAAAGGACCCAGGAGCTGCAGGTAGACAGTGTCCCTGCCTCTTCTAAGTGGCATGTATAAAGAAACATCTGATTTAACAGTTCTGACAGCCCACAGGAAACAATCCAGACAGAAACAGAATGTGAAGAAGAAAAAGAAAAAAGCTGAATCCTCATCCTTAGATTTAACAATGAAAAGTATGTAATCTGGCTTGCCCTGATGAATACAAATTGTTATTTAACATGAATACATCCCTTCATTCAATTTACCAAAATAGCATCTATGTTTGTGGTATTTCACAAACATACATTCCCATAAACAAGGTTGTTCTTGTAGAGACAAATATCTCTGAAAAAGATCTGAAATGGAGGTGAAAATGCTGACATGGAAAATTTGGGCTTCATCATCCTGTGAGTTTATATCTAAATATGCTCAGTTATTTATCACAGAGGAGAACTTAGAAAAATTTACTAACTCTCTAATATTCAATTGCAATACTATAAAATGTGTGAAATACATGTTCAAATGAGTGCATACTTGTATATTTCTTCCTTGTTAATCATTTTGTAAATAATCGTGAACCAACAAAAACATTCATTTCATGGTCCTCACAGACACACAGTTAACTAACCCAGAAGTCAACATTTTTTTAACTTTCTTTTCAATCTTGGAAATTCACCCTAGAGACTCCTGTGCTTAGTCAAGCACTCCACATACAATTAATTACATCCAGAGTTCTCTCTTTACTATTTAATTGGAGGCAATACAGGTGTCTCTGGGGTAATGATACAGAGTTTGGAAGGTTAAGTAAAGAAGGATTTTATCTCTGATGGTATGGGAGATCACCATCTGTGATAAGGTGATGCTTTCCAGTGGTCAGGTGGCTTGGGGAGCACCTAATGTCCTTTGAGGTTTGTTTCTCCAATACTAGGGGTTTGTCACATTGTACTTCTGGAGGAATTGTATTTTGGTTTATTGTTGTGCTATATCCTGCGTGAAAAGACGTTTGTTCATACTTCCCCTGGGAAAGTGCATACAATATAGTTTCCCTAAGGGGTAGAGGCTGCTCAGAGTTCATCCTGTAGTCAAGCTGAAATTCAATTTATGAATTCCACCTCAACTTTCCAAGTGGCTGAGATTACAGGTCTACAATACCAGGCCCTGTTAATGTTTAATAAGGACTTACTATTCAAAATAGTTAACATGATAAAAAATTTTAAAGAAATAATGGTGTCCAACCCAGCCACAAAACCTTCTACCTACAATTTGTCCTACCACCATGGTGTGCTAGAGTAAAGGTGACACAGAAATTGTGGGAGTGGATAACCAATGGCTGATCCAGTTTGAGACCCATGCAACGAGTCAGAGCCCAATCTTGACACTACCTGGCGGAACAGAAACCAAAGGCAGAATGGCCCAGAGACCTAAGACAGAAGCAAACATGACTGTCAAAAAAATGTCAATTGAATGATGCCTAGTGATAATTTGCTATACTCATAGACCAGCGCCTAAACCAATTGTTATCAGAGAGGCTTCATCCAGCAACTGATGAAAACATGAACCCATCGTCAAACCCTAGGTAGAGCTCAGGGAATCTTGCTGAGGAGGGGGGTGAAGGATTGCAGAAGCCAGAGAGGTCAAGGACACCCCAAGGAAACCCAGAAAATCAACACTCTTCGACTCACAGGGGCTCACTGAGATTGAACAGACAGTCAGGGAACCTGTATGAATCTAGCCTAGGCCCCCTGAATATATGTCATTGCTGTGAAGCTTGGTATTTGTGGGATTCCTAACAGATATAAGGAAGAGTGCTGTTTCTGAAGCTTTTTGCCTGCTTTTGGGACCCTTTTCCTCCTACTGGGTTTGCCTCATGCAGTCTTAGATTGAAGAGAGGTGCCTAATCATATTGCAATTATATATGACATGTTTACTTTATATCCATGGGAGGCTTGCCTTTTTTAAAGCAGAAGCGTAGTAGTAGTAGAAGAGGAGAGAAGAGGTGGGGGGAGCTGGGGGAAGAGGAGAGAATGAAAACCATGGTCATGATGTACTATATGAGAGAGTAAATTAACAACAATAACAAAAATAATAATAGTTAACAATAATATTGATGATGATGATGATGATGATAAACAGTAGTGTCAGTTTGAGATTTTTTTAAGTACTATTACTAGCATCAGGAATATAACACCACAGAAAACAGAAAATTATATTGTTTTATTGAGTTATTCCCACCTCTCTCCCAACATGAGCCATATTCTCAAATATGAGTTTATCTCTGGCAACTCATCTAAGAAGTATCACTTTATAGCAAATGAAGACTGTCACAAAAATCCAGAACAGGACCCAACAGAATTAGAGCTTGAGAGGATGTGATGCCCAACAGATACAATTACATCACAGACCCTAAAACAATGGCGTTAGAATATTGTTACCTGTGGGCTTTCTGTTAGTCACCTGTATTATGTCGAGGTATGTCCTTTTATCTTAGGCTTCCAGGCTCATCATAAAGAGATGCCGGATTTTATCAAAGGCTTTTTCTACATCTAATTAGATAATCCAATTTTTAAAATATGTTTACATAGTAGACTGCATTTATTGGGATATATGCATTGAACAATCCCTACATCCCTGAAATAAAGATATCTTGATCCAGGAAGAAACATTTTTATGTGTTTTTTTTAATTGATTTGTAATAATTTCACAGAGAAATTTGCATCTATGTTTATAAGATAATTGGTTCTATAATTTTCATTTTGGGGAATTATTTCTGTGGTTTTGATATCTGAGTAAATGTAATTTCATAGAATTATGTTTTACAGAATAATTTGTGTAGTGTTAGCTCTTGTTTAAAGCAGCTATAGATTTCTACACTGAATCTATCTGGATCTAAGATTTTGTTTTTTGGGGCAATTTTTTAATTACTTCTTCTATTTCACTGCTAGTAATTTATATGTTGGAATTGTTTATTTTATCTTGACTTGACTTAGATGATAATATATAACAAGAAATCAATTGATTTACAGTTTTGTTGAATAAAGATTTTTATAATGTCCTTAGGTGTCTATGAATTTCTGTGATATCTCTTCTAATTTTCCCCTCTTTCATCTCTGATTTTATTAACTTGAATCTCTTTCCTTGGTTACTTTGGAAGAGGTTATTAATCTTGTATATTTTCTCAAAAAACTAGTCATTTCATTGATTCTTTGTATATTGATTGTTTCTATTTTGTTTATTTCATCCCTTAGTTTGATAACTTATTTCCACATAATATTTTTGGGTATCCTTTCTTCTTTTTTCTCTAGAAATTTTAAGTATGTGGTTACATTTTTAACATAATATGTGCTTCTTTTTTATTTTATGGCTTATTTGTATTTATTTGGAGTGATTTTGTTCTAAAGAGAGAGAAAGAGAGAGAGAGAGAAAAGGTCATGCAGTTGGCTGGATAGAGAGTTGTCAAGGATTAGAGTATATTTGGAGAAAGAAAAATCATTCTTAAAACATATTTAATTCAAAAAACTTTTTTTTCAACTAAAAGAGTCTTTCCGGTGTTTTTGATATTGACATTTAGAGTTTTGAACTTGCCTCTAAAAACTGTCTTATTGTTTCTCATAGGTTTGGGTATATTGAGTTTTCATTTTGATTGAATTCTAAAATGTTTTTAAAATTCTCTTCTTGATTTCTCCCTTGACCCAATTTTCATTCAGTAGTGAGTTGTTCGTCGTCCATGAGATTATACACTTTCAGACATTTTTATTGTTGTTGGAATTCAGCTTTAATCTATTGTGGTCAGATATGATGCTGGATGCTATTTCAATTTTCTTATATCTGTTAGATTTGCTTTGTTTCCTGACATGAAGTTTTTTTTTTTTTTTTTTTTTTTTAAGTTCCATTGTCTGCTGAGAAGAAAATTTATTCTTAAGTATTTTGTGGAATATTCTGTAGCTGCATACTTTATCCATTTCATTTATGGTGTTATTTAATTCCAGAGTTTCTGTTTGGCTTTTCTCTAGATGACCTATTGAATGGCGAGCAGAGGTTATTAAGAACTCCTTCCTGTCTTGTGTGAGGGTGAATATGTGATTTCATCGGTAGTAGTGTTTCTTTTATGAACTTTGTGAAGTAGTGTTTCGTGTGTGAATTTAATGTTTGTTATATCTTTTTAATGTGTTTTTTAATGAGTACGAAGTATTCTTCCATATCTCCTTTGGCTAGTTCAAAGGGTTTCTTTTTGTCAAATATTAAAATAACTTCACTTAATTACATCTTGCTTCCATTTACCCAGAATACCTTTTTCATATTTTTTCCTCAAACTTAGGTCTGGTTTTGGTGGTGAGGTATGTTTCTTGGGCACAAGAGAAAGATGGACTATACTTTCCAATCCAATATATTTATCTGTTTATTTTCAGATGAGAATTGAGATGATTAATATTGAGAGTTATTAATAAGCATTAGTTAATTCATGTTATATTATTGCTTTGGTTTGTGTTACCTCCTTTTGGACTAACTGGTCCTGGATTATATAATTTTTGTGTCTTAATAGGAGTAGTAAAACTCTTCAGACTAAAGTTTTCCTTCTAGTGCCTTATGAAGAGCTGGATCCATAGTTATAGTTTACATATATACATACATACAATAAAGTTTGGCTTTATTGTGGAATGCTTTTTTTTGGAATGCTTTTATTTATCTGATGATAGTAATTTTTATTTTGCATATAGTAATTTATACTGGCATCCATGGTCTCCTTTGGTTTGTAAAACATGTAGCCTAATCCCTTTGTTTTCAAAGTTTCTATTGAAAAAATAAGGAATATTCAAAACTCTCTTACTTCATATGTAATTTGGGTTTTTCCCCTGATGCTTTTAAGATCATTTCTTTATTCTGTAAATATAGTTTATTACTATTCATCTTCAGATATTTCTTTTCTTGTTTAATTTGTGTTTCCATACCTCTTTTAACATGATAGGCACCTCCTTCTGTAGATTGAATAAATATTCTTCTATGATTTTGTTAAAAATATATATTTTACTTGGGCCTGGATTTCTTAACTTTTCTTTATACTTTATAGTTTTGGAATTTTCAAAGTGTATCAGATTTCCTGGATGCTTTCTACCTAGGTGTTTTAAGATTTAATTTTCCTGTGCTTGTGTTATCCATTTCTTCTACTTTGACTTTAAGAATTGAAATTATGTCTTCTGTATGTTTTAATATGTTAGTGAGGCTTGCCTTTGAGGTTTTTGTTTGACATCCTGAAATTTTTCTTTCTACTTTTCTCTCAGCTTGGTGTTTTTTAAAAAATTGACTATGTGTTCATTATTACCACTTTTAGATTTTAATTCTTTTCATTATTTAATTCAACTGTTTGATTTCATAGTCTTCATTAAGGTGTTTATTCATATCATCTTTAATGCTCTTGAAATTGTTCATAATTGGTATTTTGAAGGCCTTTTCTTGTGCTTCAGATAAATTACTTTTCTTGGGAATTATTAAAATCATTATCCGTTCACCAGTTGATGGATTCTAGTCTGTTTTAGTTTCTGCCCCCCAAAAAACTCATCCAAAATAGAAAAATTCTCTTTAAATTGTAATTCTTAGAGCATTTAAGCAAGTTAAGAAGACTCTATTTTTCCACAGATTGTTTTTAAAATTTAGGCTTATTTAGTTATAAAATTCCTGATCTGATTCTTCTACTCATGTTTTTAAAACATATATTGATAAAAGCATTTCTTACAATTAAGATTGATATTTCATCATTATGACAAATGTTTGAATTTCAACTTAAAAACTTAAATTTATTGTCAAACACTATTGATTACCTATGAAATCCAGGAAGAGGGATAAAGAGTCATGTATCAAGATATGATGTGTGGCGCCTGCGCCACTGCAGTACCGAGTCGAGGGCAAGGGACTGCAGATTTAACTCATGCACGCACACGCACACGCACACGCACACGCACACGCACACGCACACGCACACGCACACGCACGCACGCACGCACACACACACACACACACACACACACACTAACACAGTGGGTTCTGTATGCTAAGAGAGCAGCAGCTGCAGCTGCTCTCTTATTTTCCCATTCTCACTCCTAAGCGCACCACTAACAAAACGCCATAATGACAAGGTAGCGATAGAAACACTGTTGGACCCTTCATTTCGTAAAGTCCTCTGGAGATCAGACTTCACCTGATCCCAATCTTGGATATTTAGTTCTCCCGATACCATAAACCAAGGACTACTCAATTCTATTGTTTTTATAAAATCTTTAACACTCTCATACTTAATCTCGGTGTCTTAAGCACTAGTCCACCAGAACCGTGGACTAACCTGTGGCACCTATTTCCCCGGTGCCTTGATCAGTAGCCCACCAAAACCGTGGACGAACCTGTGGCACCTATTTCCAATACGCCCATTTCCTACCTCTCTGAGGTGCTGGCCAGCTTCCCTGGGCGATCTGTCAGCTACCTCCCTTCTTTCCCTGATCTCGATGGAAGCTCCACTTGTGGCGCCTGCACCACTGCGGTACCGAGTCGAGGACGAGGGACTGCGGATTTAACTCATGCACACACACGCACGCGCGCGCGAACACACACACACACACACACACACACACACACACACACACACACACACACACACACACTAACACAGCAGGTCCTTCGTGCTAAGAGAGCAGCAGCCTCAGCAGCAGCCGTGGCAGTGGTTTATTATATTCTCCTTTCCAGAGTTCCAAAGAGCCTTCTTATAGGGAGCAAAACAAGAATCCTCCTCCCAGGTGAAATCCCTCAAGAGGTGATCGCACACAGGAGGAAAAGTCTCGATGGCACGTTCTCAGAGCAGTAAACATGACTAGCTAACCAAGATAAACACAGACATGGAACCTGCTAGAAACAGGCAGCCCAGGCAGACCTGGTTCCTACAATGATGTACTTATAAACATATTTCTCATCTGAAGTTTTTTTTTTTTTTTTTTTTTAATCTTTTAGCAGTGCAAAAAGGTGCATAGCACATGAAGAAGGCAGTAGTGTAAGAAACAACAGGAAACATACAATAATAGTAAGAGTTAATGAATCATAAGCAAATCTTGCTCGGAGTGTTTCATGAATCCATATAATGTAGCTGACACAAGAATTGTTTCCAGAAGTCAGAAGTCTCGATTTTTATTATTCTGTTGTCAGCAAGTGGCATCAAGGCAAACATGAATGAGCAGAAGTAAGTTAATGACAGTCAATGCTAGATAAAAATGGACAAAGGAGAATAAAGATATTTGAGAGACTAACGTTTATGAAAATACATACATAAGAGTTGTGCATACAAAATAGAAAATATTATGCAAAATAGTTGTTCAGGGTTGAATTATTGCTTAGTAGTATATTACTGCTTAGCTACTTAGTATGTTCAAGGCTCTTGTTTCAGTCCAAAATGATGAAAAACAAACAAGCAAAAAATCAAAAATAGTTCTGCAGCAACTAGATAAAATATCCTATAATGATATAAACTGCTGTGAAAACATAAAATTTGCAAATGTTTTTATCTGTGTAAAAGGTATCATTAACTGAAATACAGAATATCTCCACCAATTAGTTCTTAGATGCATGAGTCATTTATTTAGTATGGTCCCTCTCAATCAAATCACTTCTCAGTGCTGGGATGTTCATCAAGGAATCAAACTCTAAGCCACTGAACCTATAGCTATTCCTAAAATATATGGTTTCTCTGTGAAATACTTGATTATAGTATTAATAGAAGTTTTATTATAATTTTGTATGATCTAATAGATTACATTTAATTATTATTATACAAGGTTATTTTAATTAATTTGAATATGATTTATTCATGCTTATAAATATAATTTACATTTTAAATTGCTGCAATGACTTGAAATTATGGGTATATTTTCTATAATGTTTCTAAAACTCACTATTATAGTATTTTATAATGCAATTAAGGAGTGTGGGCTTTTACATTCATTCCTTATTTTCATCTCACATGTCTCTCCTAAAATTAATTAATTAAACAGCACTTGTTTCTTTTTTTATGGCTGTACACCAATCTCAAGTGGTATCCAGCAGAATGCAGCGACTAATAACCAAGGCATGTCTTTAGAACCTTTGAGACATTCTGAGCTCTTCATCCTTATGTGAGATGTTCTTCATAATTAATAGAGGATAAAAGAGCAGGTTGGAATGTGAAGTTCCCCGTGAGTTAAGTATTCTTTCTTATCAGGTGTTCTCCTGCACATCAGATTTGAAACACAAGCAATTAAATTCCTTACTTCACTGTAGAAAAGACACAAATAACTATGAAAAGTCAGAGATATTTTTTTCAGGGTTACCTGCAGAAGGCTGATATTCTAAACATGTCACCTTTGAAAGATTTTTACCCCTCCAAATTTAAATCACTTAATAAGCAAAATGAGGTCTAATTTTGACAATCTATTCTGGCCTCTGAATGCATAAGTGAATAAACAGATTATCTGATGACCCCAACAATTTTAAGACATTTATGATGTGTTGTACATAGCCAGCTTATCACAATATTCACTGTTTCATTCTGTTGAAGTTCTCCAAGATATGCCTATGTCAAGACAGGCAAGCATTCTTTTAAATTCTGTGTACATTTTATACATTTATTCATTTTTAAAATATTTATGTGGAAATGCCTATTGCAATTTTCCTTTATGTCCCTTTATGGTAAACATAAACAAACATACATCAATAGAGTGAAAGAAAAACTAATGTATGCATTATTTTATGTATGCAATAGCAGATTAGCTATGATTTGCCTATGGCTGTCAATCAAATGCTTGATTTCTTTTAAAACTCAATATCACTGCTGTACATGAAAAGACGTAATTGCCTTTCTAAGTTGAAAGGATATTTCCAAGATAAAATCTGAATCAAAGAGACTGCATTTATGTGAAACAGCCTCAATATTCCTAAACTTCACATCGATAGTTTTTATTGTTTATATTATAATGCATACTTGACAGTTAAACCAAGCCCAGTATAAGTATCTGCTATTGTATATAGTATCAGTTACTCTAAAATGTTTCACATTGATCTTATACTAATTTTTATTGTCTTATACAGAGGTTTTATAAATATACTTCTTATTCTCAAAATTCCAAATTACTCATGTCCCCACTCACAGCTCACCTTTGTTGCCTCTTTTATTTCTTCTTAGTCCCTTTGAGCATAGAATGTGCATCACTCCCGAACCAGAAAGGAAGTAAAGCCAGATTCAACAATCGTCAACTGTGCAAACAAAGACACAAATAAAATGTCATATTTTATGGAAAAATTCCAGCTTTGTGATTTAAGTCTAACTACATGAACTAATGTTGCCCTTATCATTCAGTTTATAAGTTTTCTGGATTTTTCTATGATTAGAAATAATTTTTATTATGTCTTTCATGAAGATTCTACAATTCTCATGACATATTAACTTCAGTATTACACTATACAAAATATTTTGATACTGTTTTAATTATTATTAATCCGTTTGTGAAACTGAATATGTGATAAAATCATATCGAACATAAAAGTAGTATACAAAAAAAGTAATATTAGAACAACAATACATGGTGACATACAGAGAAAAAAAAATCCTGTTTACAATTAACAGTCAACTATTTCAGTCTGCAAAGTCAGATGCCCTAATCCAATCACTAGTAAAAATTTATAAAACCTTGCGAGACTGTATTCCATAAATATTTCTTCCAAATACTTGAAAAAGTTCATTGTCCATGTTCTTCAAAAGATGTCCAGATTTTGCATAACTCCTCATATGAATCTTCGGGAGGATCAATTATTCTCTTTTAAAGGTAGGATCTCATAGACCCTAGTGAAGGCAATACTATCATTTTGTTACATAGAAATTCCAATATCTACAGCCACAGATTCATGCAGCACTCAGACCTCATCAAAAAGTTACTTTTTGTAGTAGACTCTGGTTGAATCAGAGCTCACAACTGTCAAAATACAGAGAATACGTGTCTTTGAAGTGTTCAAGAACAAATTTCACATTTCTGTCACAATTTTTTCTTCCCTGTTCATCTTCAAGGCTAAGGATTGTTAGAGAAAACAAGCCACAAAGAGCGTAAGATCTGGGGTTCAGGATGTCCTGAGTCAAAAATATTTTTATAGACATGGCAGAACTACTGTACATATGACCCAGCAGCTAAGGATGGCTCTAACGGATGAAGACAGTCCACGTTCCAGGGCAGAAGGTGGAGAGGCTGACAAGCCCTTGAGTCTAGTTGAGGAGCTGCTGAGAGTGGATGCGTTCTCGGGGTGGGGGAGAGTCAGTTTTCTTTGACTTTCTAGTAAGTCAAATATGAGCTTATGGAGACTATTATTATTAAAACATCACGGTATGTCTTTCTTCTAAGAAGAAGAAAACATGAAGTTTTAAGCTTTTGATGGAGTGGGGAGAGTGTCTGGAGGAAGATTAAGGAAAGGAGTGAGGAGATGAATATGATCAAAATACACTGTACGCATGTACATGCAGTGTATGTAAATCATCAAAGGATCGCTTAATGCTAAACATATATATTTCATTGCTAATGTTTATTTATTTTCTCTCTTTAGATGGTTTGAGAATTTCATAAAAACATAAAATAGATTCTGGTTACACTTACTCTCCCAAGCCCTTCACTCTAATTCCTCTCAAATATAAAAGTAACTACAAATATTATAGATTTTTGTCTGTTTCCCCACACTAAGTCCTCTCAGCCATGCTGGGATGGTTATAAGTTTGGGCCATCCACTGCTCCATCTGCATCCTCCTTGGCAGCTGTCCTTGTAGGAAACCGATTCTGCCTTTCCCAAAAGCCATCTATTACCACCATCCAAGGATGGGATTTGTTAATCTACAAATTTTCTCAGACATTTAACACATATGCACACACACACATGGTGAGGGGTTGACGCACTCTTAGATTCACATCCATCTTACTCATTCTGTTTCTCTAGAAGACTATAACTAAAACATTAAATATACTGGAAACCAGCATAACATATTGTGGAATTTCATAATGTGGGTTCTATGACAGAAATCACCATATATATATCAGCTGGTATAAAAAATATCAGAAGCTGAATATTTTCTAAACAAAAGAAATCCACCTCTAATGTTTTCGGAAGGTAGGAAGTTAGTTAAAATCAAGAGGCTGTCATCATTAGCATCTGGTAGCATCTGTGATCTGATACATGTTTTCATAAATACACAAAATTTATATATATATATATCATATATACATATATGTTTTCACATGCAGTATTTCCTCGTTAAAAGATATCAGTGTGTTTCAGTAAGTCTTTGATTCGATAATCTAATTGGTCCTAAAGGTCTCTACTCTTAATTTCATCACTAAGAATCGTAGGATTGACAACATTTATGACACAGTTTGTTTTTTTTTTCAAATTATTGTATGTGACACATTATTATGTATATTATAGGCAATGATTTCTTTGAATGAATTACTAAAAATCATCTAAAATTACTAAGTTGAGATTTCAGATTTCTAATCATCAAAGATGAGGGACAGGAACAAGAGAGCAGACAGAGCTGTTATAACATATAATGTCCAAATTCTTAAAACAAGTTTTTTTTGCAGATCCATGAGTCTGAAAAATAAAAAATAGAAGCACTTGATTATCATGTAAATTTACCACTTCTCTTTGTTAAGCTTGAAAGAAAATGGAAGTGTAACCTAAATCAGGCCTTTTATTAAATAGAATTTCATGAACACATTTCATCTCAATTTATATTTCGTGGCATCCAAGTGCTAAGTGCCATCTCAAGCATACTCCGCCATCCCATAAATTATACACTACATCATCACTTGGTAATGGGCACTTTATTTTTCATGCTGATTTCCTTAAGTACTCCACTCTGAGATCTCTCAGTCATGGCCATATGCTTCCCTTTCCTTTTTTTTATATATTTTAAAATATAGACATCATTTTAGTTCCAAGAGTTTATTGTTTCACTCTTTTATGACTCTTAGGTTACTCAAAAAAAGTTTAGATTAAGAACATAATAAAAAATTTCACAGAAGCCAACATGATATATACATTTTTTCATCTTTTATAATTCCTGCTAAGGTTCATTTCAAAAAGATTTCTATGAAAAAGTGAACATTTGACAACTTTTTTAAAAATCCAGAAATGTAGAGACATAGTTAAAGACAATGTGTTCCAAATTTTAAGGATGTTGACACCTTTAAATGTGTGTTTCTTTTGTTTTGACTTTAAAAAAATCTTCATTTGAGTGTACAAAGTCTTAGTAACAACAAAAATGTGTGCACAATATTCTGTGGGCAAAAAGTCCAGGATATGTAGTGCTTCACTGCTATGGGCAGGTAAACTATTGTGTCCAAATATTCCCTAGAGATGTGCATTAACAAATTCTCAACACATTGCAACAAACAAGCCAGTAGGACCCTGGGCTTAGACAATCAGAGACTGCTTCAGGGAAAAATGCATGACCATCTCAATCGTTTGTACTATTCTTATCTTAACCTTAGGTGTTCATTTCTCTTTAACTAAAATTGTTCAGAATTATTATCCCAGTCTCTTAAGGGGTCCCACTCAAACTAAGGCACCAACCAAGGACAATACAGGCAGTAAATTTTAAACCCCTACCCAGATCTAACCAATGGTCAGGACAGTCTCCACACTTGAGTGGAGAGTGTGATATGACTTTCTCACGCACTCTGGTGCCTCACATTTGACCATGTCTCCTGGAGGAAAGACCTGGTGGCACTCAGAGGAAGGACAGCAGGTTACCAAGAAGAGACTTGATACCCTATGAGCATATATAGGGGGAGGTAATCCACCACAGGAACAGTCATAGGGGAGGGGAATAAGGGGAAAAGGGGAGGGAGGGAAGAATGGGAGGACACAAGGGATGGGATAACCATTAAGATGTAACAAGAATAAATTAATAATAAAAAATTTAAAAAAACAATTACTGAAACATATTGTTAACAGCATGTAGTTTTACATTACAATTTAATTGCATTGTTTTTAAACTTTAAATCACAATGTCCAGTTTTTAATTATGATCTTAAGTTGAATTATTAAAAAACCGTATAATGTCAGAAATGAGTTTCTATAATTTCTTATGCATGTGGTTTTTATCAGAATTTCTTTTTGAAATTATTTCTAACAGTAAGGAAAACTAAAATAATTTATGAATATTTACTGAAAATTGTATGAACATTGTTCTATATTTGGAAAATGAAACATATAATCATAACTTTTAAAGAGCCAAGTATGGGTGTAAGAAAACTAGTTTTATTAGCAGGCATCATCTTTAGCTCTTTACCAGGAAGTTATTTATTTTCTCAAGTGTAGATATTTCGAAAAATACATATGATACTTTACAAGAAAGGTCATGTCTACTGGCTTGTTTTAGTTTTACTGTACAATGTTTTAAAGTGTATTTCTAATTTTAATACATATGATTGTCACCCAAATTCAAATTCATTTTTAAATCCTTAAAGGTAGATTTAGGATTGTCACTAAAAATAAAATGTATTGTTTATTGCACAGGGGTAGATTTTCAAATTTATTTTCCTTTTTAAAATTTTGCATTACTTTCATTTGTTTTATATTATTTTTAATTTTTATTAAAGATTTTTAATTTTTACATATACATTTCTGTTATTACACATATACACAATAGATTACCTATAGCGAGAAGAACCATGACTCAATCAGCAATTATATAAATGTTACATTCTTAGTGTTTTGGCTATTTGTATTTGACAACCTTGAAGAAAACATCTTTCCTGTCTTGGTGTGTCTAAGTTTTTGAAGGTAAATCAATCTCCTTTACATCTTTTCATTATCAACTTTAAAACATCTATCTAGACCTAAAAGCATCTAAATTCCTGAACAAGTAAGCTTCATTGTAAAACTAAACTAGCTGGTCTTCAACTGCATCAGAGACTTGAGAAGGAATAAACTTGATTACCTGAGTATGGCAGGAGTGCAGGTTACTAGCTCTCCAAGCGAGAAGATAACAGAGACAGTTTGATATCTGAATAGTAACCCCAAACTATCTATAATATTGCACCATCTTCATCAGCATTCTGGCCTAATATATCTGATAGACATATCTGTGAGGCAGGAACTATCCAGAACTCGCTTACCCTGTCTTGGCAGAGTTTCACCATCGACTCTGCTACCGAACTTAGATCACTTCCTCTTGGCAGGATAGCCTTGCCAGGCTACAGAGGAAAAAGTTACAGGTAGTACAGATGTTTGTGAGAAATTATATGCTTTCAGAACAAAAAGAAAAATGGACACTGACGTTGAATCAGATCTGAAAGGATTCACTGGACACTGACATCCTGCATCCTTCATGCTCCAGCACCAAGTGCTTCAATTGCTGCTACCCATCAGAACACAACAGCTCCCAGGACACATTCAAATACAGCTTCCAATCCCAATTGGTCTCCAGCATTTCAGACTGTCCCATACAGGACTCTAACTAAGCCTGGAATTTCTCAACATTTAGAAACTGGACCACAGATGCTATTACTAGCTTGTTTCAGAATTTCCCCAATTTTATTTGGGCCCCTACAAAGACATTTTCATACCAAATCAGCTGGAAGAAACCTTAAGAGAATGATTCCCCATTTCTTTTAAGGGGTTCGGGTAAGGTTTAGTTGCTCTCTTGGGCTGTAGAGGGCTATTATCAATGGGAGCTGGTTATAAGTTATTATAGGTTCTTATTTAGAGAGAAAACAAGGTTAGAGTCAGCACTGTCTCTCTTTTCCCTTATCTTACATTCTTAGGTATGGAGATAGGGGTTGAAATGAAAGAAGGGGAAATATAGAAATATATAAGGAAGAGAGAACAAAAAATAGATTAGTGAATCTACTCCTCAACTTAATGCCTCAATTGTCACTCACAAGGTATTTTTAATTCAACAATATAGAATTTTGTATATAGATGCAAAATAAGTTTAATTCTAGATACAGTGGTATAGAATTTAAATTTAAGATGATTTTTACACACAATTATATATAAATATATACTCTAATATGAGGTATTGTAGCCATATAACTGAATTATAATATAAGATTTATTTATTTCCCTTGAGTACAACAGCATTCACTGGAGCCAGACATGGTGGCACGTGCCTTTAATCCAAGCACTCAGAAAGCTGAAGGAAGAAGTTTAGAAATTCTAAGCCAGCAAGATTCTCTCTCAAAAAACAAATGGAAGTTTTTCATAGTTTTAAAAGCTCAGCCCTGGGGCTGGAAAGATTTGGTGGTTAAGAGCACTGGCTGCTCCTTCACAGGACCTGGAACCAGTTTCTGGCTCCCAAGTGGCCACTCACAAGTGTCTGTCACTCCAGATTCAGGGGATCCAACACCCTCCTCAGGCCTCCTCCGGCACCAGCCAAGCACATGGTGTACAGACAAACATGCAGGCAAAACACTCAGACACATAAAACTGGCAAGGAAAAACAATCAGTTCCATACTCCTTCCTCGTGGGTTTTCAGTTCAATCGATCTTGAGTAACCCAGAAATTTTAAAGAATCCAGGAAATTATTTCAAACATCCAATAGTTCCAGATCAAATATTCAAAAACTTTGCTTCTAATTGTTATGGATGTAGTGGGTGGATGTGTAACTTTTACTAATGGTATTCTGTTCTTTTTTTTTTTATAAATGTTTTTTTAATAAAATGTTTTAATATAAAAAAAAAAGATTTACTTCCATTACTTTGAAAGTGCTATTGCAGGCTGTTTAGGATAAATAAGTTATACAAGTTGATTGTTAGTTTTTCAAATGGTCATGTCAATTGCTAGTCTACTTTTATCATAAAGATATATATCTTAAGTGCAGCAGATAGACATGATTCTCTAGAAAGATAAGGTAGATTAGTTAGATAATATCTTCATAAACCACAGAGACATGCAGAATATGGCATTTAAAAATGTTTTATTGTTTTAAGATTCACTAACAATGAGACAGGTTAACTCCTGGCAACACCCGGCCTATCTCAAAGAGGATGATGAACATCAAAGAACCTCCTTACGGAGATGGCTTCAAATGTGGCAAACAAGCCACTGGGCAAAATGTCTCGTTTTTATCATAGACAGAATTCTGCCTCAAATTTATTTTCAAATAAAATAATTGTGAATATTTTACTTATCATTTGGGTAACAAATGGACTATTTATTTTATTAACCTTTTTAGAATTTTTATTTATTGTATTTGTTTTTTAAATATACATTTATATTATTACACATAAATAAAACAAACAACATAGTGCAAGAAGAACCAGAAACAATCAGGAATTACATAAATGTTACATTCATAGTGTTTTTGCTCTTTGTATTTGGCAGTCTTGCAGAAAACATCTTTCCTATCTTGGTGAGTTTAAAATTCTTAATGTAAATCAGTATCTATCATATTTCATTTCTATCAACTTAAAATATCAAGACCTAAAAACAACTTAACCCCTAGCCAACTAAGCTTTTTTTTCCATTCTTTAATTTTATTAATTTATTCATATTACATCTCGATTGTTAGCCTTTCCCCTGTTTCCTCCCATTCTTCCCTCCCTCCCATTTCTCTCCTTCTCCCCTCCCCTATGTCTGTGACTGAGGGAGACCTCTTCCCTCTATATATGCTCTTAGAATATCAAGTCTCTTCTTGGTAACTTGCTATCCTTCCTCTGAATGCCACCAGGTCTCCCCATCCAGAGGACATGGTCAGAAAAGGAGCACCAGAGTTCGTGTGAGAGTCAGATCTCACTCTCCACTCAACTGTAGAGAATATCATGTTCGTTGGCTAGGTCTTGGTAGGGGTTCGAAGCTTACTGCCTATATTCTCCTTGGCTGGTGCCTTAGTTTGAGGAGGACCCCAGGATCCAGATCTGCCTGTAATAAAGTTCTTCTTGTAGGTCAACTAAGCTTAATTATAAGACTGAACTATCTGGTTCAACCCCATCAGAAACTTAGGAATAAAATTAATTATCTGTGTAAACAGGAAGTGCAGAATTGCACCTTCCAAAATGAAAAATGACAGATACAGTTTTCTGCCTGAAGAGTCACCCCAAACTCTCTATAACGTCTGATCATCATCTTCAGCCTTCTGGCCCAATATATCTGACAGACAGATTTGAGAGGCAGGAACTATTGAAGACTTGCTTATCCTGTCCTGGAAGAGTTTAGCCATCCACTCTGCCTGCATCCAAGCTTGCACATTTTTAGGAAGAACTCTTTCTGTGGCCAAAAAGAGGACATTTTGTCCAGTAACTGGTTTGTCGCATCCCTATGGACTTTTTCTAGAGTGTATTCAATGAGCACATTTTCAAATTTTCAAATGATATATTCATGAGGTTTTATTGAAACATTTAAAGTATATGATGAAATTAATATTACTTGGACTAGAATGATTTAAAGATTACATCCTTGTTTAGTTGAGTGCCTATATTATTATAAACATATATTAATGAAATATAATACCTGATGCTACCAAAAAAATAGCACTCCATATTAATGTCTGAACTTGCTAGTTTTGAATAGGCTTTCTATTTTTCTTTATTCGTTTTTAAAAAGGTATGTGTTAACCTTCTAAGATAATCTTATCTCATGAATACATTAGAAGGTAACCAAAATTTCTTAATCATCAAAACACCGTGAATTGTTTTACAAACCCCATATGTATGAGCACCTTAATCAAAATGTATCATTGTTAAAATTGCCATGGATAGTTAACCTTTAACAGTTTGTCTAAAGTCACAATGCAAATAGTCTTGTTTAATCAGTTAAATGGATTCATCCTAATGAATGCCATTCTTTAGACATGGAATTGGAATTATCAGTATTCTATGTGACACATGATGCTCTCGGTCAGAAAAAGACACTAGGTAGAATTTCAGGATAAATATCTTTCTTACACAAATATAAATCTTTCTTGAATTAATGGAATCTTATCTCCTCCAATTTCCTGTGTTTTGCAAAAATGGTATTGTGGGTTGTATGGAAGAAAACAGGAACTTACACTTCCATTTTCTTGCTTTCCATTGTTACAGTCAGTATCTGAAATCTGAAGGTGTTATACTGGCAGTCTTAAATCTTTTCTGATAGTCTTTTTAATTCCTGTGGCATCTCTGACTTTGGCTTTTTTTTTTTTTTTTTTTTTTTTTTTTTAATGGTAGATGCTTCTGCAGTTATTTTTGATACTAACAACCTTTGGCAAGCATTGTTTTCATTGTCATCTCTTTTAAGATAAGATCTCACCAACAGAGGAAAATAGATAACCTCACCCCACAATTCCGTGTGGCAACAAGAGGTTACATGATTTGTTGTTGATCAATTTGCTTGTTTCAGGGATGTGGTACATGAAGATCACAAGGCCAATGGTATCAATGCACTAAATTTAAAGTGACTGCATTTTTATTCCTTCTTGGTCCAAAAGTCTTTAGTAATGGTTATCCCTCCTACATTCTTGCCTCAACACTGTCCTCCCTTTTACAACCAGAATTTAGATACTAATACTCCTCCCAGGAGCAATAGAGAATCTATCAAAAAACACCCATGCCAGTCATGAGAAGTCTCCTTTCGATTTTTTGGTCAATCAGGTCCACAGAATTCCCAAAATGTTATCAGCTTCTGCCTTCAGTTGTTGCCTATTAGAAGTTGAAAGCCATCCCTATAACTGAGATACCTTGACTCTCACACAGGAGACTTGAGGATCTGTGCTAAATCTGATCTGAAAACCCTCTCCATGAGGATAGACTTTAATTTTGCCAGAAGTTCCTTCCTTGAACTCTGTGCTAGGTTACTTATTAGTTTTATCTCTTGAATGACTTTTGCAGGTAAACATAGTTATTTTACATTCATGAGTAAATGGGCGCTGTTCCACAATGCACTATTTTATTCCAGTCCTTTCTAACCTCTGGCTCTTAAATCATTTTTGCCCCTCTTCACTAGCAGTTTTTCAGCTCTGGGGAGAAATGTGGTATAGATATCTTATTTGTGGCTGAGTGTTGCAAGACATATTTTCTGTAACTTAAATAGTTGTGAGCTTTGTATTAATCAATATCCATTGTACAAAGAAACTCCTATAGTAACTTCTGAGAGCTGTATTAATCTACGGGGAGAAAGAGATAAATTTAGAAGGCAGTTTCATGCTCTATCCACTTAGTAAAATAACACTATAATGTTCACTCCTGGATACTGTGAACTCCCCAACCATGGGTTATGTCTTAGATTTGTTATTCCCGAAATAGGTTTCCTCCTGTAGAGCAGGCCTTAAATTCAATCAGAAAGCAGTGGGTTATACCATAGTAATTGTGCCATTCTTTCACTCATGGGTACAAAATCTTGTTATGACAGTCATTATTGCTGTTTACAGGGCTCAGAGCTGGGTAAGTCTATTCATCACTCATCTCCCTCGGGACTTCTTGGTATGTAGAGTTTAAGTTTCTACCTTTTTATGATCAAATGTATGTTGTGTCTTCAGCAATAGGGACTTGTCTTCATGTCTGATGAGCAGCTAATAACTATGGCAAGTGGCCTGTGTGGCTTTGGAAGTCTCTGAGACATATCTAGGCAACACACATTACATGTGAATATGTAAAAAGAGACAAAATGGCAAGTTTTTTGAAATAATGGTTTATATTAACTTCCTAGTCAATGTAAAACAATGAATTATTTAAATTAACAATTAAAAAATATTTGGGCAAATTTACCCCCAAAGATCTACATAAACGTTTTACCAGTAGTCAAAGAAACTGAAATCATAAGCTCCATATTATTTTGTAACTAGTTTTTCTTTTTATCTTTCTAAAATTTTAATTTTAACAACTGCTGAGTTTAATAATGTGTATTAGGATCTCTTATTCCATTACTTTATATATTGTGAATAAGAATATCTTTAGTTTGATTTTGATAATAATCAAAAGTACCAAAGCCTGGGAACCTGCAGGAGACTCCAGACAAAAATGCAGGTAGGGTAACGGAAAATCTTCACTTCTCCCTCCTACTCATTAAATCCAATCACCTAGTCTCACCCTCATTTCTGAACCACAGTAATTGCTTCTGCCTCTCCCTCCTTTCTGCCCCAGTTAATCAGGAAGATCTTCTCCTCCAACCATCCTCTCTGCAATCCTCTTATCCTGTTCCCAAACTCCAACAAGCTTTCTCTGGGAATACACTAGCCTAGCCTGAGAGAATAGCAAGGAGGCCAGCAAAAAAGGCAGGCAAATATCAGATCTTCACTTTCCTTCCTCTCTCATATCCAGTCTTTCAGGCTCGTGGCCTGCTCTGTAGGAGACTACTTGTTGTAGCCTTTTCTTATTCTCTGCCATTATTTTAAGCAGATGAGATAGAGCCTGTTTTCCTCCCTACTGTAGATTCACACTGCTTACTTCTCCCAAACTTAGCCCATCTTCAATCCTAGGTGTCAGCTCATAATCCCTAGGAACATATTTTACCTGAATTTACTACCAGGCACTACACAGCCACTACACTCTATCTCTCCACTACATTCCAGCAACCTGACCATAGTGGGCACTGATTATTATGAAATATATGAGGTATAAGACAGAGACATTAACATAGCCTTTAGGAATACAATAGAGGTCCTGGAAGAAGCAATTGATAAGTCCTTTAATGAAACCTGTGAAAACACAAACACAAAATGAAAGGAAATGAATAAAATAGTTCGAGACCTGAAAGTGGAAATTGAATCAATAAAGAAAGCCTGAACTGAGAGGAATCTGGAAATGAAAATTTAGGACCTCAAACAGGAACCTCAGAGGCAAGTATCACCAGTAGAATCCATGTGATGAAAAAGAAAATCTCATTCACTGAAGACACAATGGAAGAAATGGATACTTCAGTCAAAGAAAGTGTTACATCCAGAAAATATGGGGTACCATGAAAAAACCTAATCTAAGAATACTAGTAATAGATACAGAAAAACATACCCAGGTCAAGGGTACTAAAAGTATTTTTGATAAACTCATGGAAAATACTGCTAGCCTAAAAAAGAAGAGGGTTGTAAAGTTACAAGAAGCACACAGAACATCAAATAAATGGACAAGAACAATTTGTTTAGACACATAATAATCAAAACATTAAATGTACAAGACAAAGAAAGAATATTAAAACCTGTAAGAGATGAAGACCAAGAGTCTTAAGTAATTGCAAATTTAGTAGAATAGCTCCTGACTGCATAATGAAGACTGTAAAAGCCAACATGTCCTGGACAGGTGTGCTGAGCCTCTAAGAGACCGCAGATGCCAGCCATGACTACTACAGCCAGCAGAGCTTTCAAATATGATACATGGAAGAAAGAGGTTATTTTTTATCATCAAGGACAGACATTGACTCAGGAGAAAATAATGGGGACCCATATTTTAACCAAATAGTCTTATGGATCATGGTGGTGTAGCCATTTAATACCTGACAAAATAGACTTCAAACAGAACTAATCAAAAAAGATATAGAACGACACCCAACAAAGAAAAAAATCCACCAAGAGATAATTTCTATTCTTCATATCTATGAACTTAACACAAGTTCATTTAAAAAATGACTAGAGCTTAGATCACATATTAACCTACACAAACACACACACACACACACACACACACACACACACACACGGAATACTTCAGTATCTCATTGTATTGCCAATAGACCAATAGTTTGGACAAAATCTAAGTAGAGAAATGAGGGAGATAACTAACATTATAAACAAAGTGAACTTATCAGATATTTGCATACAATTTCACCAAAACACAAAGGAATATACGTTTTTCTCAGCACTTCATGAAGTTTTATCTAAAATTGGACACATGTTCAAAAACAAAGCAGGAGATACAAGAAAATCAAATTAATATCCTGCATCTTACTTGACCACCATGGATTAAAACTGAATATCTACAACAACAGAAAGATTATAAATTCATAAGAACTGCACAATTCACTACTGAATGAAAATATGTATCAAGACAGCAATAAAGTAACTATCAAATTTCTAGAATTGGAAGAAAATTAATACAAAATATATCTAAACTAATAAAACAAAATGAAGGCAATCGAAAGAAGTAAGGTCAAATTACTAATTACAGGCATAAACATTATGAGAAATTTTATACAAGAAAATTAACAACACAACTAAAATCTCTACAACAAAAAGAAGAAAACATCGCCCAAAACAAAAGTAGACAGGTTAGATGGACAAGTTAGGAATGAAAAGAATTACGTAAAACCAGACACCAGTGACACCCATAAATTATGTGGACATACTTTGAAAACCTGTACTCCAACAAAATGGAAAGTCTGTAAGAAGCGAATAGTTTTCATGATACTTAACCAATTCCAAAAGTTGCAAAATTAGCTAAGCTATATGTAATAATATGAATGTATGTATAAATGTAAAAAAATAAAAATAAAAAAGAGATCTATTCACTATTTGCTAGTGAAACAAGTGTTAATTGAAAGTGTTCAAATAAATAAAGAAATAAATAAATAACAGAGCCATATGATTTATCACAAAATTCTACAAGATTTTCAAAAAAGAAGTTCATGAAAATGCTCCTCAAATTATTACACAATACAGAAAGAGAAAAACATTTTATAAAGATACAGTTACCTTAATGCCCAAACTACATAAATACCCAGCAAATAAGTTGAATATACACCCATTTACTTATGAGCATAGATTCGCAGTCTCAATAAAATACTTGAAAATTGAATACAAGAAACTCTCAAAAATATTATCTATCATGATCAATTGAGGTTCATCACAGAAATGGTTCAATATATGCAAATAGATAAAAATAAAAATAGATATAAACAAAATAAAGAAACAAAAATCACATGAAATTCTCAGTAATTGCAGATAAGTCTTTGACAGAATCTAACAGACCTTTTACGATAAAAGCCCTGAAGAGATTTGAAATGCAAGACTCAAGGCTCAAGGTAATGTGAGTAGCTTACAGCAAGCACATAACCAATATCAACTTAAGTGGAGGAAAACACAGCAATTATAAAATCCAAAAACAAGACAAATTTATCTACTCTCTCTATACCTATCCAGTGTAGTACTTGAACATAGATATAAATTAACTCACTAAAATCAACAGCCTTCCTATATGGAAATGACAAAGAAGGCAAACAACAAAACTATTCAAAATAGCATCAAAATATAATATATATAAAATATAAAAAAGTGTAAAATATCTGTGGTAACTCTAACCAAGAAAGTGAAATGCATGTATAAAAAAACTTTGTTTTTTTTTTTTTTTTTTAAAGAAATAAACTATAGGAGGTTTTAGAAAATGGAAAGATCTCCCTTACTTATTGGTCAATGGGATTAACATAGTAAACTGGTCACTGTACCAAAAGCAATCTACTTATTCAATTCAACCCATCATAATTCTTCATAGATCTTGAAAAGAAAGGCTTCAACCTACCTGATACTGCTAGGGTAGCTAATATCTTAAGACTAGATAGGCCAAAAACCCACAGGAAAACTAAATACTATTGCTCTAAAAATAAAATGGTAGCCATACAATGATTCCTGAAGACAGTCATCTATACTAATTGACCACTGCCATGTTCAGCCATCTTCAGAGAAGCTTTCTCCTCCAACCCATGGCAACAATTACAGAGACCCACAGGAAGACATCATCCTAAGAATGAGAGACTGGACTACTCACTGAATGTCCCTATCAAATCTCTCCCCTCAGAGCTCAGGGAAACCTGTGGAACTACTAGAAAATAAACATTCATTTCCAGTTTTCTCCAAGGAAGCATTTTTGGGAATACAAACTACTTTTAGGGAAGGCTTCATTCCCAGTAGTAGAGAGCCAACAAAAAACAAACTCATGGCCTTCTTTGGTGGTTTCCTGTCTCATAGGGTCACATTAGGATTCTTCAAGGTTTTTTGTTTTGTTTTGTTTTTTTATTTTCTGTTACTCTTTATTTTATATATTTTTTCTTCTCTATTTTTTACACTACAGTTCCTTTGCTTATTGTATATTATAGCTTCTAGCTTAATGTCCTTAGATTTCTTTTTTATTAATTTTTAAATTTTATATTATTAATTTATTCTTATTATGTCTCAATGGTTATCCCATCCCTTTTATCCTCCCATTCCTCCCTCCCTCCCATTTTCCCCTTACTCCCCTCCCCTATGACTGTGACTGAGAGGGACTTCCTCCCCCTGTATATGCTCATAGATTTCTGAGTATATGAATGAGTAGGTTTCTGCTTCCTGTGTTTTCTATTGGGTATTTTTTCTTCTATTTGTTAGACTTGTCCAACTCATCAGTTAATTAGTTTTTGTTTTGTCTTTTTCATTTGATTGTCTTAGTTATTGTTCTGTTGTTGTGGGGGAAAAAACAATATGACCAACGGAACAATTTTTTTAAAAAATCCATTTAACTGGGGGCTTGCTTATATCTTCAGGAGGTTAGTTCATTATTATTACCATGGTGAGAGTATAGAGGGACAAGTTAGCACTGACGCAGTCAGCAGCTGAAAGTTCCATCCTGATCCACAAGCAGAGAGAGGAAAAGTGCTGCTATCATGGGCTTTTGAATCCTCAAAACCCACCAATAGGAGGAAGCAAAACACTTGCTCCAACAAAGCAGTACATACTCCAAACAGACCACAGCTGCTAATCATTCTAATCTGTCTCAAACAGTGCTGCTTCCTGAGGACTAACCATTCTCATTTTTGAGCCTATGGCAACCATTCTCATTCCAACCACGACACTTTTATTTTATCATTATCTCATAGAAACTGGATTGTAGCTGTTTTTTTGTTTGTTGTTTTTTGTTTGTTTGTTTGTTTGTTTTTTTCTCTCTCTCTCGTTGAAAATAGATTCTTCTCTCATTGCAATCGCAGTTTCTGCCCCTTCCACTCCTCCTGGATCCCCTCCACCTCCTTTCTCTCTGAACTCACTCTGCACTATGTCTCTCTTAAGAAAATAAGCCTGCAAGAGAAAACAACCCAGCAATCACACAAACAAGAAAACAAAATACAGTAAGAGAAGACAAAAGCCCTCACACCGAGGCTAAACAAGGCAAGCCAACTGGAGAAGGGTCCTGAGAGCAAGCAAAGGAGTCAAAGACATACCTGCTCCCACCATTAGGAGTCCACAAAAAAACCAAAGAAAAACCCAGAAAAGACATATAGAGGACCTGGGACAAATAATATGTAGACTACCAAAAGATACTACATCAAACTTTTGACCTACAAGGTCTGGAGGCATGAGGTGTTAGGCAATGGTGGTGCAGAACTATTAGGAGGGGACAAATGATGTCTGACTTGAGTCCCACTCCACAAGAGAGAGCTATGCTCAATACTGCTTGGATGGTAAGAACCAGACAGTAGGGTAGAAGCAAACATGACTAGTAATCCATATGTGTGTGTGTGTGTGTGTGTGTATGTGTGTGTACATATACACATATACACATATACATATATGTATATGCGTTTATATGTGTACTTATACATGTATATGTCTGTATGTGTGTGTATATATATGTATATGTTTCCTAATGATATTTGGCGATACTCAGATCACTGCCTTGTCTAGTCCTCATCAGAGAGACCTCATCCAACAACAGATCAGGGTGGATGCAGAGACTAACTACCAGACATTTTGCAAAGAGAAAGTCTAAAGCAGAGGTCTATTTCATGTTCCTCCCTTCAGAGCTCTGGAAACCCCTGGGAGGATGGTACAGAAAAATTTTAGGAGACAAGAAGGGTGGAAGACACAAGAAGAGCATGGCAAGCTGAATTAACTAAGCAGGGTTTACAGGGGCTCACAAAGACTAAAATAGCAATCCTGTTTGTTTCCTAATGAGAGATATGAATGGGTGGATCCATATTAAAAAGGGTATGGAGGAGGAGATGAGAAGAATAGAGGGAAGGGAAATCATAATCAGCATATTATTTTAGAAAAATCTATATTAAATAATAGGGAATGTATTAAATATATATATTAAACTGAATATTTATTCAAGGTTTTGAACGTGTATATACACAGAGGCACACATGTATATGTACATAGACAAAAAACTTATTTATTTTATAAAGTATCATTTTTCAATTAATACTCAATACATCATTTTAAATTGTCATGATAATGAAATGCAATCATTTCCAATATTATTGAGTTCTTTCTATCTGGTATTTCTTGTAACTAGGATAAATATTTATGAAAAAGAAACAGAAATAGTGGCTAATATTGGCTAAAAAATATTTTAGACACAGTCCTCCATCAAGTCCCAGGAACATCTGTGCCAGTAACACCTTCATCCAAAACTACTTGTCAAGTTCTGGGCCTTTGCAGAATAAAGACTGCCAACTCCAATGGCCTCTGCCAAATGATGGGGAAGTTGCCCGATAACCATTCAGATCTAGTTATAATTATGTTTAAAAATTCCAAATTCAGGATATGTTTATTTTGGAAAGAAAATAAATATTTCTTCTTTACATCTTAATATTGTTTTTAATAGATATTCTGAATATCAAATTAGACTTGTTGAATGACTGTCCTTACTGGGACCACATGTGGCACTTTGTAGATTCCAAAATATAATAATGGGGTGTCTCTGAAAACTGGAACTTATTCACACAAATATAATTATTTATCAAACTTTTTTGGCAAAAACCCATTGCACCCAGTAGCTTAATTTGCACACATGCAAGCACTACAAACATTGGAAGTATTGAGCAATTATTAACTGAGGAGTGAACAGTGAATTCTGGGAGGAGAAAGCCCATCCCTCTGGGCAGTGTGGTTTTATAAATGTGTGTGGCACACTGGGCATCATGAAAGGATACCTGTGTGCATATAGATGATCAGGAAAAGAGAATGTTAGGAAAGTGTTTTGCTTTTAAAGCAATACCAGAAAAACAATCTGGACCTTCTGTAGGCTAGCCAGGAAACTTATCAATGAGCATCCATCGTCAGTCATTTCATTTTGAGGCAGGCTCTTACTATTATGACCAAGCTGGCCTCATTCATAATTAAGATGTTCCCCCAAGGAGGTCATGAGCTTCAAAGTCTCCTGTCTCAGTCTCTCTAATAGCTGGGTTACAGGCTTATACCACCATGTCAGACTTTGTAATAGTTCTTGCTTGTTGTATTAAATAAATGTATGATCATTTGAAAGTAGATGATCTACAAAATGTTGTGATTAGCTTATAAAAATGATTTTAAATTATTTGTTAAAAAGTCTTCACCATTATCTATATTAAATGAATACTTTTAGAAATATATACATTTTGAACAAATGTATATCATAAAATGCATAATATATGTAGCTTCATCTTACTATCTTAAAATTTTGTTGAACTGAAAATAAATGGGAATTTTAAAATTCTAAAGGTGAAAATAAAATAAAATCGGAATATTAGTTTTATCCTCTTGAAAATGTTAAATATTTCAGAATTTAGCTGGATTCTGGGCAGAGTGCTGAGAGTGCTATGGAAGGGTGGGGATGGAAGGACCCTGAGGGGTCAGGAGATCCACAAGGAGACCATCAAGGTGATGGATCTGGACCACCACCAAGGGGCACTGCAGAAACTGTTGCACCAACCAAGGACAATTCATGAAGAGATCCTAGTGCCTCTGTTCAGATGTAGCCAACGGACACCTCATTCTCCACAGTTAGGGTGGGGAGCAGGGACTGACTCAGACATGAACTCTGGTGCCCAAGATTTAGTCACTTCCTCTTGATGGGGGCAGCCTGTGGGCACACAAAGTAAGGGGATGCAGGCTATCCTGATGAGACCTGATAGGCTGTGGTCAGATTGTAAAGTAGGGCACGCCCCCCCCCACACACACTTTCTCATCTCCCCTCCCCCTGTTGTCAGATGGAAGAGGGAGGGAGAGTGGCAACAGGAGGATACAAGCAAGGGGGTAACAATCAGGATATAATGTGAATAAATGATAAAAATGAAAAGCTATAAAAAATAAAATCCTCTAAATCAACATATGCAAAGTTCAGATGAAATCACAGAGAATGAAACAGCATGTACAATGCCTGCTCAGATATGCCCCAGGTCCTCTGCATATATGTTACAGCTCCCAATTTAGTGTGATAATGGGGCTTTAGAGTGTACAAATGAGGCTTTCTTATCTTATTATATTTTATCTTGTTATATTTTATTATTATGTCTTAGAGACAGAAAGGGGTGGAGCTTGATGGTAGTGGAGACTCTTGGAAGAGTAGATTAAGGGAAAATTGTAATCAGGATATATTGTATGAAAAAATGATCCATTTTCTTTCTTTTTTTCTCTATATAGCCTTGATATGTCTGGACTCTCTTTGTAGACCAGGCTGGCATCAAACTCACAGAGATCTCCCTACCTACCCCTGCATTCTGAGTGCTGGAATTAAAGGCATGTGCCATGATACCCAGCAAGAATCTATTTTCAATAAAATAAAAAAACTAAAAAAATAAAAAGAAAACCCATAAATTATTATACACCTTACCTAGTTCTTATTGATTTCTTACAATCTATTAAAGAAAAAAATTATTACAGAAGACATCACATTTTCTACTCTTCCAAATTTGCATTGTCCCTCTCTGTCACAATATATGTGGAATTCTATTCATTAAAATTCTGTACAAAATTATCTCATGACAATATAATGTTTTAGATTTTATATGTTAGTGTATTTTGAGATTTGAGGTGAAAATTAAATAAATAATATTTCTTATTTTCAGGAGATTTCTAACTTTTATTAAAAATGAATGCAACCTTGTACTAATTTAGTGGTTAGATGATATGGTAAATTTGAAAAATAATTTGAAAAAAGTCACTGACACAAGATACAATTTAAGTTATTTTAATAATCTCAGATTTAACAAATAATGTGAAAACTTGAGAGTTTTTAATACTAAACTACTAATTTCAAATTAAATGCACACACACACACACACACAATTCTGATGTGCTTTTATGTAACTACAAACCTGTCATTTTCTTGTTTTGTTGTGTTTTGATTTTCATTCATAAGGATATTTTGATTAATTTTATGACACAAGCTCAAGTCATTTAAGAAAAAAGAATCTCAATTGAGAGAATGTCTACATAAGATTGGGATATAGGGAAAACTGTAGGCTATTTAAACTAGTGACTGAAGTGCAAGGACCCATTTCATTTCAGGTTGCATGACTCTTAGGATAATGGGCCTGGACACAATAAGAAAGCAGACTGAGCAAGCCACAGAAAGAAAGCCAGAAGCCAAAGTTGGCCCATGGCATCATCATCAGTTCTTGCCTCCATGTGTCTGTCTTGAGTTCCTGCTTTGATTTCCTTCAGTGATGGTCTGTGGTGTTGAACTGTAGGATAAAAAGAACCATTTTCTCCCCATGTTTATTTTCATCACAATATTTTATTGCAGTACAAGAAACCCTCATTAAGACATAGGATCATCATCATAATAATAATCTATTATATGATAATTGGCAACTGTCTTAGTTACTTTTTCTTGCTGTGAAGAGACATCATGACCAAGGCAGCTTAAGAAAAAGAGTTTATTGGGGGAATCACAGTTTCACAGGGTCAGAATCCATGTCCATCATTGCAGAGTACGGGAACACACATGTGGGCATGGCACTAGAAGAGCGAGTTTGAGCTTACATCCTCACCGGCAAGTAGTAGGAAGGCAGAGATAATTAAAAATGTTTTGAGCTGCTAAAACATCAAAGCCCATCACCAGTGACACATTTCCTCCAACAAAACATACTTCCAAATCCTCCCCAAAATTTTCCACAAACTAGGGACCAAATGATAATGAGCATATGGATGGGGCAGGACAGGAGTATCATTCTCGTTCAATCCAGTACATCAACTAATAAATTTTCATTGTTATGTAGACTTCGTAGGAAACAATTTTTGCATCAATATATTTGACTGTCTGTCTCTGTTTCTCTCTCTCTCTCTCTCTCTCTCTCTCTGTGTGTGTGTGTGTGTGTGTGTGTGGTGTGTGTGTGTGTGTGTGTGTGTGTGTGTGTGTGTGTGTGTTCTTGGGATTGAGAGGCTCTTTGATAGCACTCCACTTTAGGCGTTAAGACAGAAACTCTCAACTCTCACTGGTGGAGCTCAGTGAATGTCCAGACTACCTAGTCAGAGAGCACCAGGAATGCTCCTGTCTCTGACTTCCTAACACTGGAACTACAGGGGAGCTTCCATGTCTTATTTTACATGGTGATGGAGATTTTGCCTGGGACACACATGGCCTCTGGTTGAGAGACACTGGGGGTAGGAAGAAGGAAAGAACTGGAACACCAGCCATTCTGTGTGTAACCTAAGGAGCAACATTGTTCTTCACAGAAGAGGAAAAAAGGGTTTCATTGTTTTAGTTTTGATGCAGAACAAAGAGATCTGGAAGGTGGAGAGAAACAAGATCTTACTAGTTATAACAGGATTTGTTGTTGTGGAGGACTTTGAGTGTGGATACTGATTTGGAAGAATAGGGCTTTCAGTGTTTACGAGATGTGAATTTTCAACAAGAATTCCAGTCTTTGTTTTTGAAACATAAACTCAGAGAAAAGCCAGAAGAAGAATAAATGTTTATTTTTTTTTTAATGCTCCCCAGGGTTTGTTAACATTCAGGATGTGGCTGTCGAGCTCTCACTGGAGAAATGGGAGTGTCACCAGTATGCTCACAGGGCATAGCACCTGGATGGGACGTTGGAAACATACAACGATCTATTCTTTGTGGGACTCTTGCTTAAACTGTACCAACAGGTCAATGTTCGGTGGCGTCTCCTGAGGAGGAAGGTACAGAGGTTCAAAATAAAGATGATAGAAAAGGGGATAGCCTGAGATGACCACCAGTCTGGCGCTGTGCAGAACCGGACAGGTAGACCATGCCTGAGATGACGCCCATCCTATGCCATGCAGCCACACACATCATACACCTGAGACCATTCCTGATACGACACTAGACACTAAAAGACCTGGATGGCACTAAGATGAGAAAGTAAGTGGTGGAGAAATGGAAGGAAGAGAAGCCAAAGGATGTACGCACAATGAAGAGAGGCAGGACTGGAAACTCAAGGGTAGCGAGGAACAGCCTGAAGTCAGTATCTTACATAAGGCTATGGTGAGGTGTTGGCCTGTGCTGCCACTGAAGGCCATGTTTGGGTTAGTGACCCTGCAGCAGAGGGGGTCTGTTACCATCAAAGGCCAGGCAGAGATCCCTAGTCAGGGCTGCCACTGGAGGCCATGTTGATATATGAGGGCTGACTAGAACTGACCCTCCCCTTGACTGTTCCTTGGGAGAGCTGGCCCTGAGGGCATGAGATCAGGATATAAGAGCTGGCTCTGCCCCTTGTCAGCTTCAGTACTCAGGAGAGCTGGCCCCACACCTCATCCAGGAAGCCCAGTAGACTTGGACCTGTTTTCAGGAATTGTGGGTGAACGCACACCAATGGTGTGAAATGGGGAGAATTGGATCTGTTACTTGTATGCCACTTAGTGCCATGGGTGATGGAGAGATGCCTTTCTCCTCCTCTCGCCCTTCACTACCTGTAGCAGGCAGGAAAGCTGGGTCCTGGCTCATGAAAGCAGGATAAATGCCTGGGCCGTCACTGTCTGTGGCACTCAGGAGATTAGGCACTGCTCTTCACCTGGGCAGCACAGTAGAGCTGACGCTGACAGAGTGGGCCTGGATGAACTGCACCAAGGTCATGAGAGTAGGAAAGATGGCTTAGCACCTTGCTGGCTGCAGCATTGGAGCTCGTTCATGTGGTGTGGGTACAGGGGAGCTGATGGGTGGTCAGTTCAGATGGGTGACCAGCTCAGATATCTGTCAGGCCTGGATCCAAGGCTTTTAATATATGAATATGAATTTATAGACATTGGCAGGAAGGAAAATAACAAAAAAAATAGTCAGCCCCAATGATTGACCATTTTTCTTATTTATTGTTAATCAAAAATAGAAATATCCATCTTCAGTCAAGGTAATTGATCTATGAATAAATATGATTATAAAATATTTATAAAGAAATATAACTTTTACAGGTATCTAAGTTTTTGAAGATACAATATTTTATTCATGTTTTAGAATTTTAGACATGGATAAGTATGCTTTAAACCTCTGAGATCAGTTATCAATCCTTACCCCTTATTTTCTTCTAACTTTCAACTTTTATTTTTGGAACTCATGAAGTATACAATGTGCCTGTGTCGGCAGCATACTTCTGTGGTTGGGACTATCCACTGGAGCTGAGGCCATTACTTATGTAAAAGACTCTTCCCAGGGAGCCAAATACTGCCAATAGCACCTCACCAAGGAAAGGAACCCAAGATTTCTTACTTGCTTTAGGCTGGTTTGCTATTATTGTGCAGACAAGCACAGCTGCTAGGGTTTGGTAAGTTCAGCAGTCCTGCCAGCCCCAGAAGACAGACTTCCTCCCCTGTCCTTCTAAGCCATAATAACTCTTACATTCTGTCTGCCTCCTCTACTGCAGTGGTTCCTGAGCCTTGTGGAGGAATGTGATATTGATGTTCCATTTGTGGCTGAGCACTCAACAGTTATTCTCTGAATATTAAGTAGTTGTGAGTTTCTGAGTGCACCAGCATGTGCTGCACTAATAAACTTCTCTGATGAAGTCATAGCTGAGCATTTACCTATATATGGAGATACGAGTTTAGATGATGGTTTGATATTATGTTAATTTGCAATCAATATAAACATATAATAAAAGAAAACAATCTAATTTTTTCATAAACTTTTTTTGTAAACTACAGCAATGTTAAAGTTTTATTCACTCACAGTGTTGAAGGCAGGACCTAGGTAAGTGCAACACCACTGAACCACATATTCAGCCACGTAAAGAAGTACATCTATATTCATCTTTTTTCCACATATAAAATAAAACTATAATTATTAATTAAGTGCATCTTTAGCCAGGTTTTTTTAGTTTTAGATTTTGTATTGGGACGTTTCAAAATGAGAGATCTTTCTACAAGTACATGTGACTGTGCTTAGATTAGCACTGATAATTCCTTAGGGGGCATAGGAAGAAGAGAGAGGGAGGGAAAGACAATGGGGAGAGGAAGGAGAGGGAATACAATTGGGATCTAAAGTGGATATATAAATTAAAAATAAATTAAAAGACTCTAGCTACTAAACAACTTTTAAAAATCTACAAAATGAATAGAATTTACTAGTATAAGTGGGTAAATACATTATTAAATCGTAGTTTTAATAATTTCATGGTGATCCAGAGTCTAATATACTTACAAATTTGTAGCCAAGTAATATTCTCAAAATAAAGCACTAAAATAAAAATTGCATAACAGAAATAAATAATAAGAGGAACATTGGCTAGATCTGGGTAGGGGTTTAAAGTTTACCACCTGTATTGTCCTTGGCTGGTGCCTTAGTTTGAGCGGGACCCCTGGGCCCAAATCTGCCTATCATAATGTTCTACTTGTAGGTTTCTAGGACCCTCTGGATCCTTCTACTTTGCTATTCTCCCATGCTTCTCTCATTTAGAGTCCCAATAGGATGTCCTCCCCTCTGTCCCAGTTTCCTGGTAAGTGAAGGCTTTCGTGGGACATGCCCCTTGGGCTAGTATGCAGATATAAGTGCGTATATACCATTTGATTCTTTCTGCTTCTGGGTTAACTCACTCATTATGATCATTTCTAGCTCAATCCGTTTATCCACAAATTTCTGGAATTTCTTGTTTTTAATGGAGAGTGGGATATGACTTTCTCAAGTACTCTGGTGCCTCACATTTGACCATGTCCCCTGGAGGGGGAGACCTGGTGGCACTCAGAGTAAGGACAGCAGGTTGCCAAGAAGAGACTTGATACCCTATGAGCATATACAGGGGGAGGTAATCCTCCTCAGGAACAGTCATAGGGGAGGGGAATAATGGAAAAATGGGAGGGAGGGAAGAATGGGAGGATACAAGGGATGGGATAAACATTGAGATGTAACAAGAATAAATTAATAAAAAAATTAAAAAAAAATAAGAAGAACAAAGGATGCACACAATATTCAGTTGTATGACTTTATGTCACCAGAGCCTAGTGTTCTTGAAGGAGAGATTCTAACTGTTGCTTTACTCCTTTCTTGGCTTTGGATACAAATTTGATTTATCATGTGGAACTTATAAGTGAAGATCCTAGACAGGGAGTTAAAGATAAGGAACATTAAAAAAAAAAAAAAAAAGAAATTAAGAAAGCTAGTAATTTTCTCACCTATACATAAGAATATTGTATTTTATAATACAGTCTGACAGAAATGAAGTCAACTACTAAAAAAAGTAACTGTCAAAAGTAACTGATATGTGACTAGGGTTGAGAGAAAAAGCAAAGAAAGCCAGAGGGATTTTCTACTCAGCAGAACACCTGCCGTCATCCTCACAAACCACAGCATTCAGAGACATGGTATGATTTAGCAGTTATTCAAGTGAATCAATACAAAAACTCGAGATATATCAAAATACTGACTGTTAAATTATTTAAAGAGATACTGACATAAAATTAACTTCTCTGATTTCTAAGAAATCAAAATGGCAGTTTGGGTATTATAAAAAGATGATGAATAGAGTATTTGTTTATATTCTATTATTCTTTCAAGATTGCATAACTGCATAAAATGAAATGTGATCATATGGTTCCCTCATTTCCCATTTCCCCTTCCAGGTCTCCCAGATACCGTTCTCAATTCTTAGTACCATTATTTTTTCTTTTTCTCCTCCTCCCGCTCCTTTTTTATCTTATAGTAGTCTAATGAGTATGAGGTCATACACTTCATCCATCATTTGACAGGTGAAAGGCAGTACTTTAGTAGGATAGTTGATAAAACAAACTCACAAAAGTTCCCTCTGATCTTCAAATATGCACAAGAGGCATGTATACATGCACATACACACACAGACAGACATACACACACACAAAAAAAAACCCTCATATACATATATATATATACACACACACATAAATAACGTATTTATACAAACATGCAGATTAAATAATTACATACATTTGAAAATACTCATAACCACAATTACAAGAAGCTATGCAATATTTGCATATCAATTTTCAAAAAACAAGAACAGCTTCAAAATACCTTTAATACAGTAGCCTTACCCAAAGGTATATTAAATTAAAAAAAACTTGTGTGACTTGGTATTTTGTGATTAAATTTGATTCATTTTTAATAACCATTAGATAATAGGGGCATAAAATGCCAAGGTGCTTTAGAGTGGTGTTAATTAGGGTTATTATTGCTATGATGAAACACCATGATGAAAAACAAGTTAGGGTGCAGTTTATTTTATTTTAACTTCCACAGTGTAATTCATCATTGAAGAAAATGAGGGCAGAAACTCAAGCAAGGTAAGAACTTGAAGTCAGGAGCTGGTGCTGAGACCTACTGCCCAGGGATAATAGGAGTTTGTAAACTAATGATTCCTCCTTTCCAATGACTATAGCTTATGTCAAGTTGACATAAAACTATCACAGTGTACACAGTACACAGTTATGTAATTACATACAAAGTTAGAGATAATTTGTTAAATCACAGTATTTCATTAATGTTACTAGTTCTAAAGTAGTCATCCCAAATCTAATAAATCAAACCATTGTTAATATTTTTCTATGTTGGATAATTTCTATGTTTCAATTGGTAGACACACTTTTTCAATAATTACTGTTAGCTAAGCCATGTTTCTGAATGGTGGGAAGCAACATTTTATTTTCTTTCCTGAGAAGCATAGAAAATGGTTACTTGCTTCATCGAAGTTAAATGGAGTTATGCAGTTTACTTTGCCCATTAAAACCATACTAAATCAATTTCTAGCAAAAATGCATACAAAATAAGAATAGAGAGAATCTTTACCTCTCTTTGTTATTTTGAGTGTGAAAATTCTGAATAGCAGAGACTTCTCAAAAAGTATTTCTGAAATAACACAATGGTAAGTTTAGTGATAGGACACATACGTGTAGTTTACGACTGATGTATTCATTCATACTATTAATAAGATCATCAGCCTTGGCCTCTGAAAAAATATTTTAAAGGAAGTGACACACAAAAATAGAAATAAATTGTTTCAATAAAATATAATTGTTGTTTTAATAGGAATACAGAAAGAGTGAAATTGTATTGGAAAAAATCCTAACTCGGGATAATGGCCTAGGGAATTTTTTCTACAATAAAAATATGCTTGATGTTTACTCCCAGAACCCAGGTAGGCACAGGTAGGAGGATCTCTGTGACTTCAAGGCCAGCATGGTCCACAAAACAAGTCCAGGACATCCAAGGCTACACAGAAAATGCTATCTCAAAACAAACAAACGATGAAACAAAAGAGAATATGCTTATTATCGTAAATAAATTGCTTGATGATCCATCAATATAGATGACCCATGATTAAACATTATGCTAAATAAAGAACAGGGAAGGGTATGCATAAAATTGTCTAGCTATACTGGAACATATGTAAAGTATGTATTACTCAGGTAAATATATGAACTTCATATTGCACATGAGTATGTCTACATGTGCATATATCTGTGTATGTGTGTGCAATAAAAGCTCTTTATATATTTGTAAATAATAAAATTAGGAAGATGCTTGAAGAACTTAAAAAGGTAACTTAATATTTTGTAGAAGATTAATAAACACTGATGTTACAGTCTAGTATTTAGTGGAAGAGGAACAATGAAAGCTGGAAAATGAATGAGTAGAATACAAGTTTTCACAGAAACAAAATATCTCATTAATAGATATAAAGACTGCTAAGCCTAAAGAAGCCTTAGTCTCTGACATTTTAAATTTTGTAGAAACTTTCAAAGGTATTAGCTAATATTAAAAGTAAAATCTAATCTGAGTAATGGAAATGCAAAATAAAGATGAGTTCACTTTTGGAGTAGATAGGTATTTGGTACATGGGTACAAAATGAGAATATGGTGTAAGTATGTTTTTACCGCTACCTAGTTTTATCATTTCACATGTTAACAAACTTACCAACATACACTATAGCAATAGGATCGGTTGTTTTTTTTTTTTAATCAAAAAGTTCTATTTCTTCATATTTTATGTTCTATGGAAGTTTCACAAATTTTGATAGAAATATCAGTACATTTTTGCAAGTTTATATTTATTATCTCTACTTTAATGTATAAGAAATAAGATACACACATGTGTGTCAGGGATTCCTAGTATAAAAACATATTTTGCATACTCACTAGTAAACCTAATTTTTTCAGCTATGAAATACACAAAACTATTAATTTGTGTTGTTTGACCTTTTCCTTTGGAGAGGTAATAATGTGTTTATTAATCCCATAGATGTAACCATTAAGAGACAACAATAATAATTACACCTTAGGTTGGTGAACTGATAAGAATAACTTGGGTTAGTTTAAAACATGGGGAAAGAGTTAACTATAGGAACATAGGATCAAATCTCCAACAAGATTTCCAAATCCATCCCAAAGAACAGGTAAACTCCTTTAAATCCTGTTCTTTGATTTGATTCTCCCCTTGTGATCCCCTTCGGTGCTTCTATGTGAGAAGCTCTTGAACCCCTTCCAGTTCTCATGAAACCCTCTTCTTCGCAAAGATGGAAATGTTATTGGGGATAATCAGTGCCCATGTGGGTAATCACAGTTACTCTGACTTCAATAGGACAATGGCTATGTTTTGTCAGATGACAGAAGTCGCAACATGTGATTCGTATGATGTTAAAAGTAGATGTATTCAAGGGTAGCTAGTAGAGGTTGGTTAACACTGTCTTAAATTGCTATGTTGATTATCTCATCTTTACCAATAAAGACAATGTCAAGGACTTTGGCTATCCCCTGAATGCAAGGGATTTTTAATACTGTATTACTCGGTTTTAAAACACATTTGGCTTTGTAACATGAGGAATAACTCTTGTTGCCTCTGTGTTAAATAGATCAAAGAGAATAAATGATTGAGACATCCAATAGTCATGGATCAGACCCCACGGGCAGAGTTTGTGACAATTTTCTAACCAAAACACTTATGCAACAAGAGCTGTATAAAACAAAAGTACACACACACACACACATACACACACACAGACAGTGTAGGGAGACAGACATAAAACTCATTACATCGCTGATAATAAATGAGTATGCCATGGGTTTAATTTTAAGAGAGGTCTATATCTATTCCTGTCTGATAAATACTTCTCTGTTCCTGTGGATTAGATTTCTCCATTCATACTTTATACCCTCATGCCAACAATCTGATTTCAGTGATGCAAGCTGCCAATATCAACTCATTAATCAATCTTTCCTACTTTGTCTGTTGCCTTTCCAATTCTAGGTCAAATGATGACATATGGTGAGTGGATTTTATTTGGAGCTTTCACTAATAACTCCAGGTCTTATCTTGGTAACTGTAAACATATATAATACATGTATAGATAGTATTATCCAAACAAAGCTTTGAAGCTAGATATAAAGACATATAAACAGTTGCATTAAAGGGTTTACTTGGAATTACACTCTTTGCAGATGTCAAAACCATGAAATTATTCCCAATTTTAATTCATGTGTATTTGTATACATGAATATTTCAATTCTTGTTTAGTTTACCTACCAACTAGCAAAGATATTATGATCAAGCAAATTTGGTTTCCTAGTGGTTTTTATTTCAACATGCAAAAAGGTATCATATTATGAAAACAAAAATAAAACAAAAAACAGAAAGAATCTGTATAAATTTATTCTAATAATTGAATTTATGATCTTTATCTAAGATTCAGATCATGGTAAGAGAATTCTATCTAACCATATAAAGAAAAGTAATACCACAACTTCAAGTGCATTAAATTTGTGAGACCTTGTTTACAACTTAAGAAGTCTGCATTGTAAAGATCATCAGATGATTTAAATGGCTGTTGTGATTGAAATAATGGACAACTAAAAACAAGATGAGTATAATTTAATATGATGTGGGATAACACTTATTTATAAATCATTCTGAATCACAGCTTGCCAACTGTTTCCTAAGCCAGAACTAAAACATACATAGCAAATTGACTTCCTCCAACTTGGTGTTAAGCACTTCTATTATATCCTTGATTATAGCTATGTTTTAGTAATTTGACATTTGCATGATTTATACACTGGAATATAGTGCTGTTTATGTTCAATTTCACATAATCATGTGTTAAAAAATAATTTACTTTTTTCTTTCTTTTAGGTCCATAGGTAATTTCATAATAGATAAATCTAATATAAATTTTGTTGTTATCAAATATGTTTATAAATTATATATGTGCATTTTCTTGTAATTTTATGTTGCATAGTTGAGATATATCTTTAGAAAAATCTTGGTAATAATCTCATATGAAAGTTTATAGAATACCTGTGGATCCTTCTAAGGACATACATCAATCTTTTTTATTTATTTATTTATTCACTTTCCATCTTGTTCATAGCCTCTTGCCTCCTCTCCTCCCTTTACCACCCACCCTTCCTCCCCCAACTGCCTCCCCTATTCCTAAAAAAAGGAGAGCCTCCCTATCTGCCAAGCCCAGTTCATCCAGTTGCATCTGAACTGAGTTTGTCCTTTTCCCCTGTGGCCTGGCAAGGCAGTCCCAACAATGGGAAGTGATCAAACAACAAGCAACAGAGTCCAGGTCAAAGACAGCCCTCTCTCCTCTTTCTAGTGGACCCACATAAAGCCTGAGCTGTTCATTGGCTATATCGATGCAGAAGTCCTAAGTCGAGTCCGTGCATGGTCCTTGCTTGGTGCTTCAGACTCCACAGGCCTCTCTGGGCCCAATTTAGTTGGCTCTGTTGGTATTCTTGTGGAGCTTCTGTTACCTCCAGGTCTTTTTCTCCCTACCTTCAGTTTTTACTAGACTTCCTATGTTTCACCCAATGTTTGGCTGTGAATCTCAGCATCTGTTTCAAACCGCTGCTGGGTGGAAGCTCTCAGCACATGAATGTTTAGAATAGGAAGATAAAGTATTTACCCAATGTAAACAAGAAAACTTCTATATATATATATATCAATTTGTGTCATAAAACTCCATTGATAATAAGCAATATTTTTCAAAATTAATGATCTTAACCCAAAAAATAACATAATAAAATGATTTAAGGATGATTTTGAGATTAGTGCAAATTTCAACTCACAGCAGATCATTTGATAACTTTATAGAAGAAAAATTATGAGATATAAGTGACTTTGAGGGGAATACACTGAAATGAGAGTTCTAGCAGAGCTTTGCCAATAATGACCTCAGTGAACTTGAAAAAAATCATTTAATCTCACAGATAGGTATGCTTTAAAGTGAAAGTTACATTGAATTATTTCATGAAGTTTTCTTCCCTCTCATTATGGATCAAGTGTCCTTCCAAATATGTATATTGAAACACCTAGGCCCTTATATTGTGACTAAATGTTGAGATTAAGAGGAAGAGAATATGGTAGAAGTGATAAATAAAACCCCTCATGTATGAGTTTTAACAGATAACTGACGAATCAGTATGTGAATTGACAAGATGACAAGGTGTCTTAACAGTGGTCTCCTAAAGGAAACTATGGTAATCAGGAAATAAATAGAATCTTAACTTCAAGGATTGGGAAATAATTATAAATAATCAGTTTTTAAAAACTTCTCATAGCCTTGCTTTGAGGACATAGAAATGGAAAGGATCAGCCTGACTACTCTGGAGGCACAGAAATTAAGCACTATAACTACTTATAACTCCTAATCACTGTCCCATTCCATCTGCTTCTAATGATATCTATTCTGGTTACCTCCCATCTATAATCCCAAAATACTTGATAATGTTCTCCATCTCTTTCCATGAAGAACTTCAGAATTCTTCCTCTGGCCCACGTGGCTCTATTCCTATCCCGTGGCGATTCTCATTCTCCTTCTTCTTCTGTCTTGTGTTCTCCTGAGATTCTCTGTCTTCAAAAGATTCTGAACCTTGGGTATGCTTACCCCATTTGCCTACCCTGGTGTGCTGGCTTTTTATTGGTCAAATAGGAATAAGTTTTTAGGCAAGGTTACATAGCAATACTTGGGGCACAAAGACAGCAAGCAATAATTAGCATCAAATTACATCAGACCAGCCTCTGACAAGAACCTCTGATAGTTTTCCATGTATCAGCCAGCAACCCATTGTATCTTTTTGGAAATGAGAAAGCCCAAGGCCTTACCAAATACAGGCCTTCTGACCTCAGATGCCACTAGAGGTTGCTCCTTGAGCTTATGTAAAGTCTCCTCAGAGGGAACACATGGTTGACTATAGATCAAGCTGTTGGTATTAATGTAAAGCAGAGTGGCATGTTATATAGCAGTTCCCTTAAAAAGGAAATATCGCCTCCCCTGGGTGGAAGATACCAAAGAAACTGAGGAGATAAACAAAACACCACCTATGTAGAAACATAAACTGGAAGACCCCTCAAGTTGTCTTCCTATTCTAGAGGATTAGAATCTAGTGAGTAGGTTACGGAGCTTCCGCAAACACATCACTATGAATATCTGATAGAAAACAAATCATTCTTCCCTTCACTTCTATCTCATATGTATTCTGAAACTTCAAAGAGATAATACATTAATGCATACTTCCCTGTATCCACTAACTGAGGGTGTGTCCCCCGGTAGCTTCCTAGAATCAAAGGAGAGATGGACATGTGATTCTCTGCTTAAGTTACTTGTTTTCTTTTCCACAATGTAATATATGGTAGAAGCAACTTAAAGAAAGTGAAGTTATTTTTGCTATCACAGATACATTGCTCAAAACCATGTACAGGATGTACCCATGCAACATACTAGTGGTGATGCAATTTGAAGGCCACATTTATCCCAGGAAGACATTGTAGGAGATGTTAGTTTCAGAATTCTCTCTATGCACCTGTTTGGAGGTTACTGAGCAAAGACCATGAAGCCGTTCTCTATAGCCACCAAGATTTCTTTCATAATTATTTTTATTTTATGTATTGGTATTTCAGACTGCATGTATGTTTTTGTGAAGGTGTCAGATACGCTGGAACAAGAGTTACAGGCAGTTGTGAGGTGCCATGTGGGTACTGGGAATTGAACTAGGGTCCTCTAGAAGAGCTGCTAGTGCTCTTAAAAGCTGAGCCACCTCTCCAGCCCCTAGCCACCAACCAAGATTAATACTAAAGTTAGATTTCACTTGATTCTCAGGTCAGTGGAACTCTGGAGACTTTTCATAAAATAAATTTGCCCCAGACCAATTCGAGCAATAGTACTGACGCAGGCCAAATGTTGACTATAACAAAGCATTAAATAGACTGGGTAAACACCAGACTGATTTAAAGGGTCCATGCATGAGCCGTGGTATGGTGTGAGCTTTCAGCTTCTACCTGCCAAACCTCAGTAAAGTAAATGTAGAACTAATAGCCAAGGCAAAGTAGTTTTAGCTTTCATATTCCCCTATCAAGTGCATCAGTCCTTGATCCCTACACTGCCATTCAAAGTTTGGGAAAGTAACAGGTGAACACAATCAGTTGCCTGAACTATTAGAGCTCCGGTAGCTTAATCTTCCATATTAGTCTGGAGATGGCAGCTGCGTAAGACTGAGTTCAAGTACAAGTGCGTCCTGTATTCTAGTAGTAGAAGTCTCTCCCAAAGAGTAGCTCTGAATTTGGGGAAGGGGACAGTAGGAAAAATTTTCCAGACAACCTTGATACATGTTTTCATTTTTCTAACAAAACTAAGCAATATCTCTCATGTTATTCTCTTAATTCTTATGAGGATACTTTAAGTGCTTACTTCTTCAACTTGGTATGCTGCTCACAAGATATCCCAGGAAGGTGTTACTGAATGCGCAAATTGACCTTATTATCTCAGGAATTATTGAAAATAACATATATTGTTAGTGATATGTGCAGAAATTTCTGATTGGTTTGGATTATATACTGGCTAGATATATAAAATAGATATAGATGTATATACCTATACATCTATAGTTTTATATATAATATGCATATACTATTAAAATATATAAATATTATAAACTAATTATAATATATGTGATATATTTTAATAATATTTGTATTATACATAATAATATTATTTGTATTTATAGATGTATATAACATATAATTTATGATTATATATGATAATTATTTTAAAATAACTTCTATTCAATGTATAATATATGATATGTATTACTCTTTTACTTAATAGTTTACATGTGTACGAATTATTTAAACATATCTAGGACATAATATTTTATCATTATGATCACATATATGAAAATTAGGAAATTGAGTTTCAAAACAATAAAAATGAATAAAATGTTCAGATATCTAGAAATGTCAATCTAAAAACCTGAAAGAGAATATTTCAATCATCAGGAAGATGACAATTTGAGGAAAGATATTTTAGTAGCATAGGATTAGAACTCTAACAAATAATAATCAAATTATTTCAAAATTTATAATAACAAAGAACAAACTAGTGAATTACTATTCATTAGTTACTAGGGTGGGGAGAGATATGTTTGAGTGTACATGTCTTCATGTGTGAGTGGAGGAACATATGTGGTGTCAAGACATGAATGTTGAGGACAGGAACAGCTTCATATAACAACCCTTGACTTTCTTCTTGTTTTGAATCCATTGCTTATGTCAAGCTGGCTAGCCACCACACAGTGGTTTCCCTGTCTGTCTCTCATCTCTTAGTAGAAGTGCTGGATCTAGCCTCACTGGGATCTTGTGGACACAAATCCATTCCCTCACTCCAGAGCAGCAAGCATACTCTCCTACATCCTTAGCCCTAGGGTCTTACTTTGTATATTTCAGATAGGAACTGTGGTGAGGAAGAAAGTACTTTTTGTGGTATTTCACTGTCTTTGCCCCACCAGGGCATTTAAAGAAATATGCTATGCTGTTAAAATGATCTAAGTGGCTGCAGACTTGTGTGTTTTATGTTTCCCTGGATTACAGAATTATGTGACCTCTTTTCAATTTTCTGTATATCTGACATTTTGACTCTTTTATTTTCATAACCAGGGAAAATAGAATACAATGCTGAATAAAATAGCCCAGAACTGTTTGTATTGAAAATGTTCATCTATTCAATTTTAATAAATAACCCAGACTGGCCCATGATTATATAAACACAGTATACTTGCTGTGGTAGTATGGAGGAAGATGGAAAAGGGTGCACTGAGGCTCCAAAGTAGCAGAGGGTTGACTTCTGTATCATTTACATTTTTGGAAGAAGAATACATTTCCTTTAAAAGCGTATTAAACAAGGAGGAAAATTTGCATGTTAAAAGTATTTACTCTTTTGTAAATAATGCTTTTGAAATATTGGGATTGTGTAACTATGTATGTACTATGATAGGATAGTGCTTGCTCAGAATACCATTGACCTCCAAAGTCTGACTTTCATTTTCTTTAGAAATTATTCTTTCTTTTTCAGATCACACTATGTAGAATATGTCATGATTATCTTTACCTATCTGTCTCATTTTCACTAGTTTAATGACATAATTTAGTAACATACAGATTATATTAATTATCTAAATAATGTTAAAAGTCACAAACCAAATTAGCTATTTAAAATGCTGTGCTTGACTTCTTTTTCAATTTGAGTGCAGATCAAATCATAGTTTTATTTTGTTTTTTAAATTTTTTGTTTGTTTGTTTGTTTGAGGCCTGCTGATGATGGGAGGTTAAATGTTTTGCATCTATACCTTGGTAAGACATTTCGTTCATGCACTTATTAAATAAACACTGCACGTTTGATGGTGTGCTAGGTGACAGTTTTCAATGGTAATCCAGCCAAACTCTGCAAGTACAGATTGTCACACTGTCTGTGGTGTCTTTTCTACTTCCCTGACCCCATCCTGGTTGAGGTATTTCCTAGCAATGTGACCGTCACAAGACATTTATTTTCCTCCTTTAAAAAAAAATACCATTTTTATTTATTTATTTATTTATTAAAAACAAGGAATTCCCGAAATTTGTGGATAAATGGATTGAACTAGAAATGATCATAATGAGTGAGTTAACCCAGAAGCAGAAAGAATCAAATGGTATATACTCACTTATATCTGCATACTAGCCCAAGGGGCATGTCCCACAAAAGCCTTCACTTACCAGGAAACTGGGACAGAGGGGAAGGCATCCTATTGGGACTCTAAATGAGAGACGCATGGGAGAACAGCAAAATAAAAGGATCCAGAGGGTCCTAGAAATCTACAAGTAGAACAATATGATAGGCAGATTTGGGCCCAGGGGTCCCGCTCAAACTAAGGCACCAGCCAAGGACAATACAGGAGGTAAACTTTAAACCCCTTCCCAGATCTGGCCAATGGTCAGAATATTCTCCACAGTTGAGTGGAGAGTGTGATACGACTTTCTCACATACTCTGGTGCCTCACATTTGACCATGTCCCCTGGAGGGGGAGACCTGGTGGCACTCAGAGGAAGGACAGCAAGTAGCCAAGAAGAGACTTGATACCCTATGAGAATATATAGGGGGACGTAATTCCCCCTCAGGAACAGTCATAGGGGAGGCGAGTAAGGGGAAAATGGGAGGGAGGGGGAAATGGGAGGATACAAGGAAAGGGATAAACATTGAGATGTAACAAGAATAAATTAATAAAAAATTTAAAAAACAATTTATTTATTTTTTTATTAATTTATTCTTGTTACATCTCAATGTTTATCCCATTCCTTGTATCCTCCCATTCTTCCCTCCCCCCCCCCATTTTCCCATTATTCCCCTCCCCTATGACTGTTCCTGAGGGGGATTACCTGCCCCTGTATATGCTCATAGGGTATCAAGTCTCTTCTTGGCAACCTGCTGTCCTTCCTCTGAGTGCCACCAGGTCTCCCCCTCCAGGGGACATGGTCAAATGTGAAACACCAGAGTTTTGTTTTTTTCCTCTAGAAAAGATCTCAAGTGGCAATAAAGATGTTGGTAGAAATTGTCATTTTGTGGAAAGCTGGCAACAAAAGCATTTTGATTTTCAGACTTTATGGTTATTGGCAATATTCAACTATTATATTGGTGGAATTTTCAGAGGACTTTTTTTTTTTTTTTTTTTTTTTTTTTTTGCTGGCAAGGAAAAAGAACACAGAGTAAATACAGTGTGCTTTTCTAATGGAGTGTTATAATATATAATTGACTGTGAAAATGATGTCCATTAACCATTGTCATATTATTAATTAGGGCAAGCTGCAACTTCTTTGTTAGTAGGTTTTTATATCATAATACTCACGAAAATAGTAGACAATGGGTGTCCCTGAAGTCCCATTTAGCACATTCTTGTTTCTGTATTTGTCTCTTGGTATTCTTTCTTTCCAATAAGCATTTCAGATTTACTGTACTGATGACTATGCACTAAATGTATAAATGCCTTATTATAGCTGCATAGTAGTTTGTAGTTATAGTCTCTTAGATATTTATAGTATAAAGTAAATTCACAACTGAAAGTATTAAGATTAGAACTTGGATCTTTTTGTTTGAGTGGAAAAGTATAAAAATTTCTTATTGAATTTCTAGATCAATCCATTCTATGGAAACATTTTAATAGCATGCATTGTAAAAAAAAAAAAAAAAAACCAAAAACAAAATGTGTTTATATAGCAAAAAAATGTGTTGTTATTCATTTTGTGCTTTACTTTGTTCTAAATATTTCCAAATGTACAATAATGATCAAATGATAAAGGATGGTATGTAATTCACCATTGGACAAATGATTGAATAATGCATGCATACATAATGCAGGAAGAAAGGGATATATCTCTCTAATTAATGGGTTTTCAAGTGAGAGAACATAGTATCAACACTCACATTGCTCAAAAGAGTGATCATGTCAGGTTCTCAGGCTAAAAGTCGTATCATTTGAAGTGTAACAGCACCCTTGAAAGATAATCAATAATTTCTTCAGAGCATGTGTTGTGCTGGAAAATTGTTAATGCCTTTTCTTTTTGGAAACAAACACATGTGTTACATCTCTTTTGTTCTTTCCAAATACTTCTTAAAATAAAAATGTTTTCACATAATAAAGTTAGAAATACGTCACCCAACTTAGGAGTAATAATTTGAAGATTTGTGTGTCTAGGTTTCTATAATGATCTCCGATTTCTGTAAAAAGAGGTTCCTTTGTTGAAGGTTGGTAGCTACACTTATCTCTGGGTGCATGATTCTGAGTGCAATAAAGAACTATGATGTTCTAGTGGGGGAGGCTGACAATTTTCTAAGTTCATGATGTCATTAATCCCAGAAAATTGATTAGGATTCCAACACTAGGCTTCCCTCTTGGTGAGTGGACCTTAAGCACAATTAGATAGCTATTGCTAGTCACCAACAAGTGAGTGTCACTTCTTGAACCTTTCCACCTATCTTGCAATTCTGCCAGCTTTCAAGGTTCATATGTGTTGCAGCTAGGGAGGACTTTTTAATTGTTTCTCTCCTTTGTCAATGAGCATAGAATTTGGAGCCAAGCCAGAAATGATTATAACGTGATCACAAGTCCTCTGTGAAACAGTCTGTCCTCGAAATGGCTAAATACATAAGACTAGAACAATTACAATACCCATACACATCTTCCTGTGACAGGGGGTAGCTATAGTGGTATGAGGAGGGGTCTGCCTCTTAGACAAAAATGAAGGCAACTAATGACTGTTGGAACAGGAAGAATTAATACTTTACAGAGATGAGCCTTCATATGGGTTTTTCATTTCAGAGTTACCAAACTTGGAAGAATACACACAAAACCAGCTCAGCAGGCTGTTTTTATATGTTTATGCATATACACATATACATACAATTCAAAAATAGTATTCAGAGAAAAGGACGGTATAAGTTTAATGTGGAGCTACGGAAATAAAAGGGGCCAATAAGTTATACAATTCCATTTCATTAAACATATTTTAAGTGGTTTTTGGTAATTTTTCATTACAGTTTGAGTATAAAATGTTGAGCCTAATCTCATATTAAATGTTTGATTCCTCCTTGTGATGCTATATGCTGACAGATAGTGTGAACAATTTAGGAAATAGAGCTTAAATGAAGCACACAGGTCAGAGTGAATTTGTAATAATCTCCTCTCTCTCTCTCTCTCTCTCTCTCTCTCTCTCTCTCTCTCTCTCTCTCTCTCTCTGTGTGTGTGTGTGTGTGTGTGTGTGTGTGTGTGTGTGTGCGTGCGCATATGCCTGTTCATATATATTATTACAGGTACCCACATGCTGCAATGCATATATGGGATTCATAAGACATTCTATAATAAACTTTCTTTGAGTTAGGATGCCTTGGTTACTCATCACTCTGTATGCCAATATAGTCTTCCCACAACCTTCCAGGGATTCTCCTGCCCCCATAGCATCATTCTATAGAAACACTGATATTATAGACACATGATGCCTCCGTCCCCATTCATTATGTGGGTTATTGAAATTCAAGCACATATCTTCACACTTTCAAAAGAAACACTTTCTCCCACTAAGACATTACCCCAGTCGTCCCCACTGCTGTTCTTGCTTTTTGTCTCTAGTCTGTATTGAAGTAAAGTTTCCCATTGCATGAGGCTCTGCTTCATAAAACGTCCATAGTCAATGGGCCCAGGGGTCAAGGACTTGAACCTCTGAAACCCTTAGACAAAATAGTTTCTCTTTTAGCTTGATTTTCTCTGGTTTTGTCATAACAAAATAAGCAACTGATACAAATCTGAAATACCCTATATTGTTCTGGTTTTCTGTAGTGTCTCAGGTCACTTTGTTAAGCCTATGTTAATCCTGTAATCTTTCTTGAAACCATATGTTTCATCAGTAAAGAGGTAGAGGAGTGTCTGTGGAGTTAATTTCAGTTTTGTTGTTTATATACTGGTAAGAAATAAACACTGGTTGTGAGATCACATATGGTCCACTCTAAGCTTCATGGATGCAAGTGGCATCAGTTACTTTCTGAGCCACAAGTTCATATCTGTTTCTATTACTTTTGCTCATGTTTATAGTTGCTTATTTGGGTTATCTACTCTTTCTTCAATGATCAGAGGTTGTGTCACTGGTGATTTTCTCAGAAAGGAATTTTAGGGTTGAAAATTTCCATGATTGGGATGTGACATGAATAAAATCAATGTTCATGGACCAGGCAGAGAAGCCATGTCTCAAAAAACAAAACTAAACCAAATCAAACAGAAAGGCTGGAATGTTGGGCTTCAAGCATGGGACAAGCAGCTGAAGTGCCTTTAAACAAATCTAATTAATTTTTAGCCAAAATAAACAAACAACAAACCCTTAGTCTATTCTAGAGATAATGTTTCCACTGGAGTTTTGTTTGGGAGTATAAGTTGCCTTGCCATCTTCCAGTCCTTAAGTTTTCAGATGAAGATTCCTTTGAAGACTGTGACCACAGCAGAATTTCTTCTAAATCTAATACTAAAATAGATAACCACAAAGACAGTCTGCCCATTCTATATCCCCAAACCAGGCAGAGTATCCTTCCTCAGAAAGGAACAGCTCAAAAGCTACCCTACCACTTACCTAGGCTCTCAGGGGTTCACAGTTTCTGTAAAGCCGTTTAAAATTGCAAAGAATTTTCAATGAGAGCATTTGAACATAAAATACGTTATTATTGTGTAGAGGTAAGCCAGTATCATTATGAAAGTCAGTCTAGGAAGACCATGAAAATATGCCAATACATAGTCATAATCTCTGGAATTATAAAAACATAATATACAAAGAGTTTTGATGAGAATTGTCTTTATATGAAGCTACTAAAGAGTGAGACAGAGAAGAAATACATGAACTGTGTATATACCAATCATGCAAGAGGAATGGGATCAGATTTTTTTCCATTGGTATGATGGTTTGAATGTAATGGGCTTCATAGGCCCATATGGAGTAGCACTATTAGGAGGCATAGCCTTTTTGGAGTAGGTCTGGCTTTTTTGTTTGGAGAAGATGTGTGATTAGAGGGTGGGTTTGGAGGTCTCAGAAGCTCAAGTCAGTTCTCTTATCACTGCCTGCTGATCTGGATCTAGAACTCTTAGTCTTTCTCTAATACCAGGTCTGCCTGCATACTGCCATGCTTCTCCCCATGATAATAATGGGCTAAACCTCTGAAACTGTAAGGAAGCCCCAATGAAATGCTTTGCTTTATAAGAGTTGTGGTCATGGTCTCATTTCACAACAACAGAAACTCTAAGACAAATGGTTTGTTTTTGTTTCACTTATTTTGTTTGTTAACACCAAATTTTGTTTAGAACTAAAGTTTAGTAGTACTTTAATAGTGGATCTCTAAAATCAACTCGGGTCTCTTAAAAAGAACAGTATGAAATGTAAAAATTTTGGAAAACATATGTGGGAAAATTACAAAAGATATCCTATAAAAAAAAGAGCATGAACATACTAGATAGAGTATAGATCTTCATGTGCTTATTACAGTAAGCTGTGAGTGTTGGGAATAATTTGTTTGTTGCTTCACTGAAGTGTGGATGGAGTAAGTGGCCTCTAGAGGATGAGATCTCAGAAATGTGTTTGTGCAGCCTCTGGTACCTAATCTTTGAATACATGTACAAAATGAAAATGTGAGTTTTCTTTATTCAAAAAAATAGTCTGTGCTATAAAAATTGCTGAAATAGAAAGCTCTGCAAATTCTCAAGTGGCCTTTTATATATTTTTTTTAACTCTGGTGCCTTTCTTTTTATTATTGTTGTTGTTGTTAGTTTTTTATTTGTTCATTTGTTTTGTTTTGTTGTTGTTGGAATTGCCTCTCTTTTCTTCAAAACAGGGTTTCTATGTGTAGCTTTGGCTGTCATGGACTTACTTTGTAGTCCAGGCTGGCCTGGAACTCACATAGATTGCCTGCCTCTGTCTCTCTGGGGGATCTGAATCACATCGTAAAAATTATTGAGGGGGTTCAAAAATAATGTTGTGTATAATGAACAGACAGAGAAGAAAAGACAGAAAAACAGAAAGAAGGAAAGAAAGAAAGAAAATAAGGTACATGATGATTAGAAAGGAAAGTATAGGGTTTATTTCTTACTTTTATTTCTTAGAAAATTATTTCCTTCTTTTATGAATGTGAATTGGGTTCCAGCGTTCATGACAAAAACAACAAGAACGCCTTGTTGAGATGTCAGAATCGTTTTTAACATGTTCATGTAGAGGAGAAATTTTTTATGTATTCAGTTTGGTCATTTTTAAACCCCAGACATTATACATCCACTAATTCTTGAATGATGGGACATAACAAGTTTCCTTGTCATACGGGCAGGTAAGGAAAGGTAAATGAAAAAAAACTTTGAATGTATTTCTTCTTCTATGATTCACCTTGCCTTGCTACTTTGGAGAGCAGACAAAAAGCCAAATTGTGGAAATTCCTTATTGGTTTCATTGTGTGTTAACACAGATTTTGTCTATATAAGTGGCTACGTCTCATTGTAATGTACAATAAGCTATATAGACAAATGATTAAGACAAGATAATGAAAACATTTTTACAGTTTAATCACATACTGTACAAATATTACCCATGATAAGATATAATGGACCTAGTATCATATTAAAATTCGGAGCAGAATAATACTGAGTTTGTGCACATAGTTCTGGAGCCCTGCTGTGATATATTTCTTCACCTATTAGTTATAGGCCTTGTGGCAGCAGGGCTAATTAGCACTATTTTACTAGAAAAGCATGATGAACGAAGTTACTTTAAAAAGTCCGGAGCAGCATTTTCTGCAGAATAGTCTTATTTGGTGACTTGTTGATCATTAATTTCATTTGAATTAATTTGATGTGTTCTTGGCTAGTATACCAAAAATAAACATTGAAATTGAATGGGGAATTTCCAGAAACATTCCCTAAATATATAGTCCAAGAGTTTCACTTTATGTTATATACATCTTGGGTCATGATGTTGCTCTCTTAGAGAAAATGACAAACAAGCACAACCAAATGCAGGTAGTGCCTGTTAGAGAGTTTGGGATAATGAGAGGCCTCTATAAATTGGCTTAGCATATGAAAATGTGAATGTGTTTAAGGAGCCTATTAAGGAAAATACTGTCAATATTCAAATTTACAATATAACCTGAGAGATGACTACTTATTTCTCGTTCCTTCCATGTGTTGTTTTTCTAGTATTGATGAAGTGCTGGAGCAGATTAGTGTATTTTTTGTACAATTTTCATTTTCAGCATTGCAAAATAATGGTGTTTGTAGACTAGGATGTTTTTTTCTGAGACTTCTTGGATAGATTTGAAATGGATGCACCTTCCTCTGTATTTATGTGGTTTCCCCAATTGGATTATTTCAATTCTAATAGCCTCTCTCTCTCTCTCTCTCTCTCTCTCTCTCTCTCTCTCTCTCTCTCTCTCTCTCTCTCTCTCTCTCTCTCTCCCTCTCTCCCTCTCTCTCTCTCTGTCTGTCTCTCTCTGAGGAATGGTTTCTCTCTGTAGCCTTGCTTGTCCTCGACTTGCTTTGTAGACCAGGCTGGCCTTGAATTTACAAAATTCTACTTGATTCTGCCTCCCCAAGTCCTGGTATTATAAGCATGCTCCACTGTGCCCAGTTGTAAACATTCTTTATTCCCTCTCTAAGATGTCTTTTTAAGAGATGTATAAAGTACATTTGATTATATTCTTTCCCCTCATCCAAATTCTCCAAGATCCTCTTGTAACCACTCACCCAACTTCATGAATTTTTCTCTTAAAATGACAAAAATCAACACAACTTATCAAAACGCTGTGTGTGTAAGTGCTAAATTTACATTTGTTGCTTCTTTAAGGATCCTATCAGCACATAGAATGACATTGGTTGACCATAAAGACCAACATCTAAAGAAAACATTATTCTGTCCTATTGTCTGTCCCGTTTGTGCATAAAGAAACTCAAAGTTGTAGGCTCTGTGGAAAGTCAATGATATGTCTTACCTTAGCCCATCTGACCCAGATGTACAACTCAAAAATCAGCTTGCACCATCATTTTGTATTAGAATTTATATCCTAACTTGCATCTCTGTGATTATGACTGGTAATTAGTGACTCAATGGACCCACTCCTAATTAATATCTTGCCTCTTGATTCATTTAATAGTCAAATTGCATCCTTGTATTGCTACATCCAATTTTCCACACTCTCCAGTCTTAGACAGTATATAACACATTTTTTTCACAGCAAGAGTATATTAGTTTAGGATACATGGGGTAAAAATAGGAATGCTATTTCTCATGATAATATCTCCAAATCCACATGTCAAATTCAATTGCTCAAAATCAGGACTGTTGTGGATCTCAATGTTTTCCCTCCCAACCCCATGCTCCCAGAATAATGACTCATGAGACTCAAAATATTATTTACAAATACATCAGCCATAAAGCAAGGCTATTCTCTGACTAGCTCATAACTTAAAATAACCCATTCACTTTAAACTACATTCTGCCCCTTGTTCTACAGCTGATTCTCAGGTACCATGCATCTGTCCACCTCACATCATTCTGGCTGAATTTCAATTGGCCTGGCTCTATCCCAGAATTCACTCTGCCTTCAGGATGCCCCATCTTTTATTTCCTGTTAAGCTATAGGCCATCAGATTTATTATGGACAGGTGAAGTTTCCACACAGACACAAGAGATTTCTTCTACACAGGATTCTGCTGGTTTAAATTGTTGGACCTGATATCTGCAGTGCACTCATCTGAGAGATCTTAAGCAAATTCAAAGGGCATAGCCCTTCCACCAGGGGACAAGGGAACATTCCTATTAAATTGGAAGAAAAGTTTCTTACTGTATTTATGGCTCTTAAACCTTCAGGAAAAAAAGATAGAATTTTACACTATAAGATTAAAGATAAAGTCTGAAGACATAAAAATAACCTGGAGTTGTAGGGCAATGTTCTGTAAGGTGTGGGTTTCATACTTCTGACTAAACCTTAACAGTTACTTGTCAAGAAGATAAACCTAACTCTGTTTTGGGTGAGCATCTTTGCAAATTAGTGTATATTGCAATTTTTCACAATTCCAAATGTGTAAGTTATACTGAAAGTACACAGAAGACATGACAAACATATTTTATGATTTGGAGAAAATCTAGAACTATTGTGCCAGGTCCCTGGAACTTACTGTAGATCTAAGCTAGATGGTCAGCTGAAAATAAATGAGAAACCCTATGTCAAAAACACAAATTAGACCTCTTCAGAAGAATGATACCTGAGGTTCACTTCTAGTCTCCACATACAATATCTGAACAGAAACCCTTGAACATGATCACCTGAACACACACACACACACACACACACACACACACACACACTCACGCACATATACACACACAGAGTAATAACTGGACATGTCACCATATGGTTGATACCAGAACTTCAGAGGCAGAGCAAGGAAATCTCTATAAGTTTGAGGACAGTTCTACAAAGCAAGTTCAAGATAGCCTGGGCTATTTAATGACACTCTGCGTCAAAAATAGGCAATCAAATAAATTAAAAAACAGCAACAAGAATAAGAATATGGCATTATTTGAACTATGGATATTTCATTTTCATAAACATTTTTCCAGAAGAATTTTAATTTTTTAAGATTGAAGTGAATCTTAAGTGTGTGGGCATGTTCAAGGAGCCCCTTTGACCAGCAACTCAATTAGACATAACCCATTCCCAGTAACAAAATATTTGTTTGGTGACAAAAGATATCCAATTCATGCTGTCCTCCAATTATGTGACAATTTCATTTGGATCCCTTCACATATATATATGGAAGCTGCTAATGTATTGGGTTTACACTCAAATGCTCCTTAGTTTAGCTGTCCTTCCTTATGTTACCTCCATATCTGATTGGATTTTACCCCTACTTCATGAGATGGAGCACAGCTCCAACCCTGCTGAGGTGGCCAATATCTAAAGTCAGGGACCTGTGGGAAAACCAAATACTACTGCTCTTCGAAGGATAGTAGCAATAAAATGAATACTAGCAACATTCTGCCTTGCTCAGCCATCAACAAAGAATCTTCTTATTTTTTAATATATTTTCTTAATTTATTCATATTACATCTCAATTGTTATCCCATCTCTTGTATCGGGGAGGCCTGGTGGCACTCAGAGGAAGGATAGCAGGTTACCAAGAAGAGACTTGATACCCTATGAGCATATACTGGGGGAGGAGGACCACCTCAGTCACAGACAGAGGGGAGGGGAGTAAGGAGAAAATGGGAGGGAGGGAGGAATGGGAAGGTACAAGGTATGGGACAACAATTGAGATGTAATATGAATAAATTAATAAAATATATTTTAAAAATTATTGTTAAATACAATATTGTTATCCTTTATATGTCATAATTACATATAAAATATGCATAACATGCACATTGTTTTGAAGTGTCCATTAAACTAATTTACTCATATGAGTCTTTTCAACATGTAGAAATGTTTGGTAACTTTAACCCTACTGAAGAGAAGGACTATAGAAGTCAGAAATGAGAGAGGACGCCAGGGGACCATGACCCACCAAATCATATAAGCAAGGCTCACAGAGAAATAGTAAGTCAGGGCCTGCATAAGTCCATGCCAGGTCCACTGTGTATGTGTTATGGCTGTTCAGTTAAGTGTTCTTATGAGACTGCGAAAAGCGAGAGCAGGTGTGTCTTTGAGTCTTTTCCCTGTTTTGGGAGTCTTTCTTTCCTATTGGGATACCTTATCTAGTTTCAACATGAGGGCTTTTTGCTTGCCTTACTGTACTGTGTTTTGTCCTGTCTTGATGTCATCTCTTTTCTGAAGAGAAAATAGAGGAGGAGTGGATCTGGGGAAGAGGATAAGTGGAGGATAAAATATAAATGGAAGATGGAGGGAGGAAGGGAGCAAGAAGAAACTAAGGTTGGGGTGTATTATATGAGAAAAGATCTTATTTCAATTTTTAAAAAGGAACAAAAATAAGAAGATAAAAGGCAAAGTAAGACCCTAAAAGACAGAAATTCAAGTAAATTTTAAATCTTGTAACTCCATGTCTGGCATTCATGGAATATAGTGCTATGATAAGATCCAACAGCTTGAATATTATTAACAAATCTACAGTTTACCAATTGCAGAATATATGCCTGCTCTTTAGATCAGTCTATTGGTTAGTTATAACTTTTCTTTTCAGATATCTATATACTTAGAATCTTTTATATCTAAAGTCTTCAACAAGCTTTAAACACATTAAAAATTATGAAGTATGTTTTAAATTTTAATCATAATGTAAATAATTATCTAGTAGAAAAAAAATTTATGAATTTATGGTTATATAACTTTTAGGACTAACGTATTATAAATATGACCAAACATTCTGTGAGTTTACCATTTTAATAAATATAGATAATCATCCTAATATGGCAGGAGTGAAGCTGAGAAGATGGGGCATTATATTGATCACTTATGAGGTGGTTTAAATCATCTGGAATAGTGCAAAGAGTAAGACAGAGAGACAGAAGGTAAGCTAGCTACTGAATGTACCACAAAATGTCAGTAAATAATAGCAATATGAAGAGATGTAATTTAGTGAACTTTGGTGATTTTCACTTCACACACTATGAATTGATAGGGGAAGATATGAGAAAACTGCCAAGAAGTGCTGACAACAAATGTTTTACTCATATTTACTTATGGCATATGGTAAGTGGAGTATAAGATGTACTGTATTTTTCTCTTTCAAACAGCCTAAAAGGAAAAAAATTATATTTTAAAAACATTTATGAATGGCAGTGGAGGGAAAAAGTACAAAGATAAAAGGACACAGTATATTAGTTTAGAAGCTGTGAGTAATAAAAGTGTAAAAGGGGTGGAATAGTGTGGTGATGTCAGCCTTGAAATCACATCTTGCAATCTCAGCATATTGGTGCGTGGTCGTAGGCAGCCGGTCGGTATGTCCATTGTCTCCTGCCGGCCCCGCTCTCCTTGCTGCCATATGTTCCTCAAACCCCACCAACAAAACACCCAATAGGGCTCAGGGTTTGACCCGATGCTTCTTGAGCCCGTGCTGGTTTGTGTATTTATCAGGACTTGAGTTCGGATTGTTGGTACCCAAGTAAACATTGACAGTCCTCATGTAAACCTAGGAAATATTCACATAAGTAAATGCTAGGGCTGGGGAGATAGAGACAGAAGGATCCAATTGGCTTCTTTGCTAGAAATCTACCTGAAATTGTGGTCTTCAGATTCAGTAAAGAGGCTTTGTGTCTAACAAAAGACAAAGACCCAGGAGACAGGCAAAACACACTATGCGTCTAGCCAACTCCGGACAGGCTTCAGTTTCTTGTTAGCTTGGAGCAGGTCTGAGCCCCCATTCCTCAGAAATGAGTTCAGCTTACTTGGAATACCTCTGATAACAGGCAGCCAATCAGGGACAGACTAGTCACCTGGCCTGAGGAAGATAAGGTTCTCAAGGTTAGTTTACTGCCTGTCTAGAAAACTCTTCTTATGACTAATTCATGACCTCTGACTAAGGTTACCCACCCATTTCCAGTCAGCCAGCACTTTTTCAGTTTAAATGCTCCAATTATATTAAAGGTCACCAAGCCCTCCCTTGGAATTCCTGTGAATTTTTTTAAAAAGAGCCTGTAAGCTCACCCCAAGGTCACCATCCTGTCTAAATGGTGATCCCTGCATGCTGGACTTCTGCAGAAATAAAGGCTCCTGGCTTTTGCATACAGGTATGGACTACTGGTTGTCTTTGGGGATCTAGTGATCTGGACATAACACATACACAGTCACCATGCCAATAGGTAAGAGCAATGTGAAAATTTGTTGAGGAGTAACAAACCACCCAGGTAAAATTTGCTCCACTGGTTCATTGATCTTCAAGTTCCCAGCCTTCAATATTACAATAAATAATATTTATATGCTAATCAACTTGACACATTTTTATGTTTTTTTTACATACTATATGGATTTAAAGGTAAAAATACATATTTTTCATACTAAATATTCTGATTATGGTTTTGCCCTCACCAACTTCCTCCAGATGCACCCCTCTAAGACACCCGCTTAAATCCACAGGCTTTCTTTCTCACTCTCATTGGAATACAAACAGGCACCTAAAAATACGATAATAAAATAAGATGAAATGCAAGCAAAGAAGCAGATTAGGATAACAAATACTAGAAAAAGAGCCAAAGAAAGAACATAGGAAACAGAACAAACACAAAGACACAAAGTTCTCACATACAGAAATCCCATAAAAAATCTAAACCAGAACACATAACATACTCACTGTAAGGGCACATTTAATGTCATATTCTACACGTAATGTATATTCTACAATTAATTCCATGGTCTGTGAGAACTTGTCCTCCAGGTGACTTCACTGCTTCCTACATTCTACGAAAGACCATGCACTGCCATAAGTTAGACCTGCCAGCAGTCTCCAGAAACTCCACCAGAACAATTAGATACAATTAACTCCCAATGTTCCTCTGAGATAAAAAACAAAACAAAAACAAAACAAACAAAAAAACTTCCCCTCCAGACTCAGCCTCCTCCCTCTTCCCTGAAGTACCAGTCTCCCCTTAACTTGCCTAAGGGTTGACATTCCTGTGAGCCACTACCCCCAAGCCCCCCTTCCTCCCCCCAGCCCCATAACTTCCCTTTATGATCCCACTGCCCTTGAAGCTCGGGGTCACTCTCCTATCCTTCTGTGACAGGAAGGATTGAGACCCTAGCTCTGAGTCAGTAATACAGGACCTTGTGTGTGTTGTATCTGTATCGAGTCCTGGTGGTCTTTTTGGGGGGTCTTGTGATCTGGGCACTCTCAGTATAACAACACAAAGGTAAAGAATAAATGAATAGGGCTGGAGAGATAGCTCAGAGGTTAAGAGCAACTACTGCTCCTCTAGCAGTCCTGAGTTCAATTCCTAGCAAGCACATGGTGGCTCACAGCCATTTATAGTATGATATGATGCCCTCTTCTGGCCTACAGGTATACATGTAGGCAGAACACTGTATACATAATAATAAATAAATCTTTAAAAAAGATAAACTAATATATAGACAAATAAATGCTCTAATAATGCATTTTGAGACAGTGAATATCCAAAAATCACATTGAATTTGTTTTGTGTTATGCTGTCCATTAATTTTTTGGCATGGGGCACAGCTTTACTTGGGGTTGGGGAGTTAGCTCAGTGGTATATCACTTGCCTAGCATGTGCAAGATCCTGGATTAGGTCCTCAACTCTGATTAAAAAAAAAAAATGAGTGCTTTACTTAAGTGTCTTATCCAGTAAGACTCAATTGGAGAAAATTTATTTTTCATTGCATCTATCAGTTTGAGATAGATTCTGGGTTAGGGATAGAAACCCAGAACAATTCAGGGCCTATACATGCTACCACAGTATCTGTGTATCTGTGAGTTTGTATGTGCGTCTGTCTTGCTTTGCTTAGAAAGCCTCTTTTCCTTGGTGTACAATGCTCTCTTTCTCATACACTGTTTCTTTTCTCTGAGCCAGTGGGGAAGCAATTGATAGAGACATCCCATTTATGGTTGAGTGTTACTAGGTCTTTCACTCTAAGCACATTGTCCAGTTGTGGGCCTCTGTATTTGTATCCATTATATCAAACTATTGTTGGGTTTTACTGAAACCACCTTGAGGTTTAATATGATATTGTTTAATGCTCTCGGCCTTTCCCTGGGGCAATGTCTCCAGCAAAAGGCCAACAGTCTAGCTAGCTTCTAACTTAACTTAGCGCAACTTCTCTGCTCTTTCTTTTGCTACATGGTTCTTACTTCCTCTTTCCAGGTCTGCCTGCTTCCTCTCACATCCTTCTGCATCTGTCTATATCTCCACTGACCTGGAAGTTCCACCCATTCTTTCTGCCCCAGTTCCAGCTGCAGCTCTTTGTTATGCAAAAAAACCACCTTCCAGGTTGAACCAATAATCTCAGAGATTATCTTTTGTGTAGGTAAGGAAGGACATGCATTTACGTATAGAAGGCTGTAATGGGCTATTGAGAGAACAATACCAAACCTTCAGCCAACATTTAGCTCTGCCCACACAGCAACCAACGGTTGAAAATACAGGGACACACCGTCATACAATGTGAGCCAAAGTCATCCCAACAACAACTAACATGAACTAAAACATGGTATAACTAATGGAACGATTTCTCAATGCTTGTCAATGAATCCACCTTAGTATTGTGTGAGATTAATAAAATAAATAATTTTAAGTGTCTCCCAACTTTATTAAATGTCTTTATTTTAATGTGTGTAAACTGTTAAGTCTGAAATAAACACATGAAAACCACCACTCACATATGCAATCAGCAAGAGGGCTTTTATTTAGGAAGAAATTCTGCATGTGGGGGTCAACTAGTTTACAAAATAGCAACCCAGAGCAGAACTTGCAGGCTCCTTTTAAAACCAGTAAGGGGAATTTCAATAAGGGTTAGGAAACCTTTATCCTGATTTGGAGGACAGAAAGGCAGTTACCTGGGTAGGTCTTTGATTGGCTTAGGTGCAGGTGTCCCCCAGACCTCATTCTTCTGTCATGAAAATTTAACCACAAAATGAAATAAGGGCGTCAAGCACAGATGGCCAGTCTTAAGATAAGATTTCTCCACATTATTGAGGTTAGCTTTGATAGCCCTTTTCCCTAATTGGCTGGGTTAGGGTCCAAAACTTGCTCCTTAGAGACCACCACTCACACATGCATTTGGCAAGAGTGTTTTTATTTCGAGAAAGTAAGAATCCTGCATGCAGGGGTCCACCACTTTACAAACTGGCAGCCACAAAGTGAGCTTGAAAGCTCTTTTTTAAAGCCAATTAGGTGAATATCAGATACAGTTACGTCATCTTTATTTCCATTGGTGTAAACTAGAAGGGCAGGTACAGGTGCATAGGGGATTGGTGATTGGCTGCCCATTTTGTGTGATTTTTCCTGGAACTGAAGTCTCTATTTCTGAGAAACATAAGCCTAGACTGGCTCAGTGAGAAAATGAAGTTTGTCATGGAATTGGTTAGGCTTATTTAACCAAGTTCTCTCAACTGTCCCTCCAGTGAGTGATTTCTATGGTCTGTTCCTTGAACTGATGACTTTATGGTGTCAGGCCTAGGTCAGACTTGGTCTTAAATGGAGACCAAGCTCAAAATGGAGTAAAAAAAATTCACCTTTCATAGACTAAAGAGACTCTTTTATATTGAATGCGTTGTTATACAACTGGGTGTAATTCACACACCTACTTATAATCGCATTGCAAGAAATTGAAAAGATGGGTAGATCAATTAAAGAATATTGACCTTTTTTCTGTAATGCTATTGATTTCAAAATGCTTCTCTGTTAGTGGGATGAGTTCATGGCCATATCTTCTGAATATTGGGATTTTTTTTTTCTGCCTAGGTTAAACTTGAACATTCCGTCACAGTCTCAGTGACTTCATATGTCCATCACCTATTTTTGTTTGTTTGTTTAGTTGGTTGGTTTGGTTTGGTTTGGTTTTTTATCTAGAAAATACTGTACCTTGGAGTCATCCACCACCACCTCTGACTCCAAATCAGATTATTAAAAGTATTAAAAGAACAGTTTTATCTGGGAACTGACATTCCTGGATGAGATCAGCAGCCTCAAAGGAAGTTGCACCCAGACTATCATTGGTGGGTTTTTTAACTGTTGCAGTGGAAGAAAAATGATGTATCTGCCACCTGCTGCACTTGGGGAGCTGAGGGATCCAGGTGAGAAGTAGGGGCCATCCTCAGGAATCGAGAGACTTTCCTCAGAGGGGGCAACCAGAGATGCCAAAGGAACTTGGGGTTTCAGGTTTTCCTTCTTAAAAATAAAAAAAAACAAAAAACATATAAAGCTCTTGGGAGTTATATATAAAATAACATCTAATTTATGACTGTCTTGATGACCACAGAAGTCTAGAGAATCAAAATAAATGTATTATTTTGAAATTTAGGCCATCAAATACCTGTCATGATACTCTTCTCTGGTCATTGGTAAAATAATAACTTAGTTTCTAAAGAGAAGTACACCATATGTTGTAAAAGGAATATGTTGAGATATATGATATCATAATTTCCTCTCAAGATATGATGCCCCTTTAATATTTGTATGCTTATCTACACAGCAGAGCTTGTTGGTAACCCAATCCACCAATATTGTGTGATATTTGAAGGATCTTTATGATCTTATAGGAAAATGAAATGTGAAAAAAACTATGTAGACTATGTAAATATTCAGTACACAGTGCATAAACTTTAATAGAAACAATCTGAATAGTGGGCCTTCTTGTTTTTATTTTTTATTACAGTTTAGTGTGTGTGTGTGTGTGTGTGTGTGTGTGTGTGTGTGTGTATGTGTGTGTGTGTTAGGAGGTGCATGAATACTATAGGACACATTTGGTGATCTTGCTTCATATCACATGCTTCTTGGTAATTTAACCTAGAATTAAAAGTTACCTTGCGAGCTGGTTCATCTGTATCAGCCCATGTCATTTGCTTATTCCTCATACCTTGAACCTGCAGATTGACTTTGTTTGGATGACTAATTTTACTATCTCCTTCAATTTCTTTCTTCACTGTTTAAAGTTTTACTGTACAAGTCCTTCACTGGCATGGTTATAGTTAAACCAAGAAACAATAGAGTACTTAAATTGTATCTAGATCAATGAGACAATGTAATAAGATCAATGGGATTCAAATTGGAAAGAAACAAGTCCAAGTATCATTATCTTCAGATGATATGATAGTATACAGAAGTAACTAAAATTTCTACCAGGAAACTCTTACAGCTGATGAACACTTTCAGTGAAGTGGCTTGATACAAGATTAAGTTAAAAAGAAAGAAAATAAAAAAAAATAAGGAAAAAATGTATTACCACTCTTATATACAAATGAACTGAGAAAAAAATATCCAAGGAAACAACACCTTCCACAATAGCCTCAAAACTGCAAAAATATTATATTAGTTGAATAATACTTGTTTTGCTTCAGATATCATATATAGTTCACCACTATATATTTTCTTCTTTGTTTGGGAGTACAAACTAGAAATGTACCGTGATGAACTGCTAATAAGATAGAAAAAAAAAATGACTCGCCACGTTTTTATCAGATTCATTTCTCTCTTCTCCCTCAAAGAACAAACCATTACACTTTCTAAAATCTTTCCATGTAATGATCTGCCATTTTTAACCTATTTCCAATTACCAGCTCCACAGAAACTAATAACTATAGGGTTACAACACAAATTAATGACATTGTCCAGCTCTTCCTTTCTTCCACGGCTCCGGACTCCACAACAGAAATCGTCTAGCATTGAGTCCCTCATAAATTGCTTATTAAGGTGTTGACATTACCCTCTCGGTGATTCTTGACATTCCATGGTTGTTAGGAGCTTCAGACCATGCCGTTGTTTTATTATCTCACTTGTTCCTCATTTTAGATTTTCTGTGCAGTATCCTCAGTACTACCTTCCTAATTGGTTTCAGCTCCCAGAGTATTATTGGTTTCACATTCTTCAAATCCACTACTCCTTTTCTCATTCCTTTGTGTTCGCTTCTTGACCAGTAATACTCCATAATTCATAATGAAAGTTTTCAATTTTAAAATGGAAATCTTATCGCCTGAAACCACCTAGGACCTTATCATTAAAACACAGAAACTTATCCAGCAGAAATATGATTATATTTTATATTTGTGTGAAAATAACCACTTTAAAGTGTTGTATGCTTTAAAATAATCAAGGTGATTTATTGTTATAAATAAAAATTTAAGTAGGTATTTATATATTTTCTTCTCTAAGTGACATGTTTTATACGGATCTAGCTAATCATATAATAAAATTTTATTCTTACCTTCTTAAATGATTATTCATTCGAACAAAGTAATGTAACTTTAAAGTAAATGGATATATTAAAACTTATCATTTGTAAATTGTAGTATCTTACTATTGTGTGACCTTTCAGGTACAGCACAAATATAATTCTCCCCAGGTAGGACACCACAATAGACTAAATTAAAAATCTCACCACAGTCATGCTTGGCAAAGCTAATTATAGAAATTTTACCCTCATAGGAATATTGCAAACATATGACTTACAGAAGCGTAGACATTGGAATCACGTGTAACACCTAAAAGCCTGCCTCTCTGAGGCACTGAACTTGGCATGCAGTCTATTCAACACGTAGGAGTGTGTCTTCTTCCAGGAAATTTATTTTAATTTAATATTTTTATCAATTACATTGCCTTGCATAGAGAAATTGAGGATCTTTCAATTTTCAGTCCTAAAAATTTGAGATCCTTTTACTTTCTTCATCTTCTAACCTTCCTTTTCCCTATAGCAGTAAAAGGAGGGAGTCTTTTTCTTTTCTTTATTTTTATTTATTTATTTATTTATTTTTACAGTTCTGAGAGCAATACAGTACACTTGTTGGAACTTGATATTTCAAACATTCTTTTTGGTAAATTCAGTATTCGCATCTTTTTTTTTAGCACACAATTTTTTATTGATTATTTGGAAATCTTTTAAAGATGAGGTAATCGTGGTACATATTGACTGAAAACAATCACTTCTTTGTTATGAAACAGAACTACACACATATTGCTACCATTATTATTATGTTTATGCTTTCTCCACTTCAGGAACTGTCTTGGTTAGATGTGTCAAGTGACAAAATATCTTTCAGATTATCAGAAAGTTCAGTATGTCCTCGAATCTTGAGTGTATTTCAAGTTGTGGCGGAATCATATTTAAAATGTTGTCTTTTCCAACACCATCTTTCCAATATCATAGTACGATCTACAAGAACATAGCATCTACAATACTATCTTTACAATTCTCTTTCTCCATCATGGAGGAGACAGATGGGAAGCCATGCGTTTACTAGGTCACAAGGCATCAATTGCTTTCATTCTACTTCTTAACAAAACAGCCTAAATATTAGGTACCCATTATCGATATAGAAGATACAAACTGGAAGCTCATAATTAAAAGACATCACGTGCAATTTTTTTTCTAAATAATTGGTTATACAATGGCTTATACAATGAATTGGTATTCTGTCTATAATATCGTAATGCATTAACATGCCCTATAGGATTTTATTTGATAATGATCATTCTCCAATATATACATACATATATCATTTATTTGCTTATTTTATATTGAATCAAGAAAAGTATTTTACTAAGCTTATGTTTTTTTAAAGCTTAACTAAACTCATAAATTGCAATAAAGGTGACCGTCCCTTTGCAATGTTAGTATTTAATGCCTTTGTAGAGGAATCCATTGCATAAAGTCAGCTCATTTGTGTCTTTTCTGTTCTGCAGACTAGTTTTCAGATGCACAGTTATGTTACAAAGGACAAGCTAAGTTAGCAAAGACAGATTCAACAATATATCTTTGCAAACATAAGATGAAAATGAGGACACCAATGACTATGTCAAACTGGATGTGGAAAAGTCCACAAGTCAAGCCTACGTATAGGCACCTGTGGAAACCTGCAAGGCGAGAGGTATTTTTCCCAGGAAAAAAAAACACTAATTGGTTGTCCAGTGCAAAACTGTCAGTGCAGAAAACATATAAATGAACAAGTAATATTATAGAGACTGAGCAGGTTTTATATGACATATGTGTAGTATGTATGTATATATGTATGAATGTATGTATGTGTGCATATGTATTTGATGTGTATGTATATGTACTTTTATATGTATGTAGGTATGTACATATGTGTGTATATGTATACATGCTGCACTATCAATTAGTAAAACAAGAGACCATGAATTTGTACAAAAGCAAGGAAAGAGCTATATGGGATGGTTTGCATAGACAGAAGGAAAGGGAGACATGCCATAATTATAATCTCAGAAATTAAATGTATTATAAAAATTAAACCTATTTTTCTACAAGACTTTTATATAATAATGATTACCTGTTGATTGATATTATCCCTTCATTTTTCTTTTATTTCCAAGATTTATACAATACACAAATCCTTTTTATCTTCTTATCCATTCAATTTTTATACTACAAATAGATTTATAAATTGATTGATTAATTTACTCACAAATTCATAATTTCATTGAACCACAGCAACACAAATATAAAATAAAAAATTTAAATTAATCCTTTTGTCCTTTAATTTATACTTTTTGTCCAATTCTTTAAATAACATTCCTCATTCAGTCATTCATTCAGCATGTATATATTTTTCTGTGGACATGTACAAAATCCACAGCATACCAATGAAAGACATGTGACATCTTTGCCCCAGGATTAAATTTGGGCTGTCATGATAAATGAGAAGTCTACTCACTGAGAAACCTTGCTTACCAAAATTTCTGTGTGATTATAAACAGGATTTATAATGTTAACATTTGGTTTAAAGGCACATATCTATTATATTTCTTTTTAAATGTTTGTCGTATTACTAATCATACTTGAATACACATAAATAGCTTATATTGTTTCTAGTGTTTTAGTAAATTCCTTATGCAAATCAATCTAGTTCTAAAAAAGTCTGTTAAGGTATTCTTTGATGTGGGGCCTCGTGGCACATGGCTGTAATCCCAACAATCTGCAAGGCAGAGGCAGGTAGGTACATCTCTTTGAGCTGGAGGCCAGCCTGGTCTACAAAGTGAGTCTAGGACTAGGCTTACAATCAAAATTTATTTAGTTAGTTTGTTTTAATTTTTTTTGTGTTTTTGTTTCTATCATTGTTATTCCAATTTGTTCTGTCTTTTCCAATGAACCAGACTGGCGATCATTCCTTTGAGTAAAAGTAAGTTTACCAGGTTTGTAAGGAAGCAGTGTGTTTTCCTGGTTTTACTATAGTTTATTTTGCAAACACATCTTTGAATTTTCTTTTAATATGTGAGTGTAAGGGTATATGTGCAAAGGAGTGAGTGGTGGGTGAGAAATGGTGAAGGACACTCTAGTAAGAGAAAAAAGGCACTGAAAGTAGACCTGAGCAATATCTATGTCAAGATTAAGAAAGTTAAACACACACACACACACACACACACACACACACACACACACACACACAAACAACAAACCAGCATCAAAAGGTCCTTCCTCTGTGGCAACCTGCCTCTTGGAGTCATTATTGTGAAAGGTGCCAAACATAGTATCACTCATGAGATCTCCTCTACCTACTAATCCTGAGCCAATTGTCTAACATTATAGCTGAATTTCCATAACAACAAAACTGAACACTCTGATGGATATCTACTTTTAGATTATTTTGAGAGTTCTTATCAAGATATATGTAAATCACTTTAAGAGTCCACACATACTCATGTAAATGATTTAGATTGGCTTTCATGAAAATGAAATTTATAGAGATACATTATTGTCAGTTTCTCACTTTTGTGTGATTTCTACTCCTATGCTTTTTCAAAAGAACACCAGAAACAATTCTGCTGTTGCTGCTGCTGTTTTTAATAATGCATTATTTAATCTTCATATGCCATAGTTGTTCTAAGTTTACCTCTTCAGTCAAAAATCATCCTGTGATAACAATTGAGTTGTAATGTGAATAAATTAATAAAATTAAAATTAAAAATTAAAAAAATTTTAAAAAAGAATGATACTGTGTTCCTATTTTCTAGGCATAGCTTGATTATGTCTTCTAAACCTATACCACTTAAAATCATACCTTCTTTTGTTCGATAGAATAAAAACAATGTAGAAATTTCATGAATACAGGGAAATAGAAGCCAAGATCTCTCCTCATTCTATCTCTCAGTTTTGAGCCTCTCAAAATATATGAAAAGGACTCCCCAAAACATTGTTTCATTCGGTGCAAGTCAACCTTTGCTAGGTGCATGCATTGAATGCTTGGTTTCCAGCTCACACACTATTGATTATGAAGATTATTGGAACCATTACATCAGGAGCCATGATGAAGGAAGTGGTTTTAGTGACAGATAGTGACATTTATAGTTTGATCCTTCTTCCAGTTCATTCACTGCTTTCTGGATTTTGATACAAAAATATCTAATGGCCTCCTTCTCTAGGGCTTCATCTGACATGATGAGTGTATTGTCTCAAACTAGAAGTTGAGTTAATCTACTCTTCCTTTAAATTGCCTATTTTGTCATAACAATGTGAAAGTAACTAAAATTCTAATGAGAGACTTCCTTATCTGTTTTACTACCTTCTGGTGGCTCACACTCTTCTGCTTTGTTAGACTAAATCTCAAAACAAACAAAAACTCTGTGTGTGTGTGTAACAATAATAATCAATGAAAAAGAGGTTATTTACTTGAGAATGGGTGGGCATGGGAAAAGTTTGAAGGATGGTAACTAGGAGGTGGTAGAGGGAAGGAAATGGAGTGTGGAAAGTGATTAATTCTATTTCATTTAAAATATATTTTAAATAAATAAATAAGTATCTGAGCTGGGTATGGTGCTCCCAACTGTAATAGCAGCACTAAGAAGACAGGCAGAGAAGAACCTCTACGAATTTGAGAGTAATCTGGCATACCTAGTGAGTTACTCACCAGGCTGAGCTACATAGTACAACCCTGTCTCAGATGAAATGGTAGAGATACAAACAAACACAACACACCAAAAAATAATCTAAGTTGAGATAAGCTATAATTCTTTGGGTAGGTAATAAATAATTGCCAGTGCAACATCTAACATGAATTTACGGTGTGCATTCGTTTGAAGGTCTATTGCTTAGTTGTGTGTTTTAATAATTTTATATATAATAGTTATATATAAAATTTGAGTGAAATTTTAATTTCCAAAAGGTTGACTTTAATACCAACAAAATTTAATTTATCCCTCATAACAAATTTTTGCACATATATATATATGGCATATATAGTATATATGTGTATGTACATATGTACTGTATTATAATATATAATATATAATACTTTTCTCAAAACAGTCATAGTTTCAGTAAATTACGCACAAAAAAATACCTGTAGCCAGCTAAGATAATCAGAACCAGAACACACCTGCATGACCGCAAAACTACTTCCAGATGAGACTGTGTGTTCTGCCAGTAGATACCTAAACAGGGAGCCAACCAAGGTGACAGTGAGGCATGAGCGGCAGGCGCTGGAGCTTTGAATGGAACATACATTCAGGCTTTGGCATCTGGTTCCTACTTTTGCCAGTTGTAGCTTGTTTACATTCGCAGCTGTTGAAGCGCTTGTTGAAAGGGATAGACTGGGGAGAAGAAAGAGATTGGTGAGACCCGTGCCAGCTTCTAGGAGAGGCAAGCTCAAGCCAAAATGCGTTTTACTTGCAATAATAATTTACATTTAAAAATCATTTATTTATTAGAATAATGGTGGTATATGGCGAGCATGAACTTCAGGCTACAATGGTCAGTGTTCTGCTTCATCACAGATTACAAGTTTATAATTGTGCCAATTTAATTAACACCTAAAAGGCAAATACATCTTCATCTGCTTCAAATAATATAATCTGACAGTTTAGATTGAGTTATTAAAGGCAGGATTGCATATAGTCTTCTAATTATATTTGTTAGGTTGGCTTTTCTGAACATATTAATAAGTAAAATGCCTATCAGTGCTAGTCTGTATGAAATTATAAACTACATAAAACTGATGAATAGTATACGCATTAGTAAAAATGTTAGAAATTTGTCTATTTACTCCACAATAAAGCACAAATGTATTTTAATATACTTTTCAAGTAGAATATGAAGCTATTCGTGTCCTCACATAATAGTCATGAGGTTAAACCACTGTATTCCATATTTTCTTGGTAATATGATCGTGAAGTACCATAAAATGTGGATCATGTATACTTGGCAATCAACCCATTTCATTTCTCCTAAGAAAAAAATTTAATATGAATCAAAATGACTGATGTTTAATAGCAATAAAACATACACGGGCTAGGGAATCAATAAGGAAAAGGTAATCAATGACTAACTTAATACTCTGCCTTACAACTGTAAAGTATGGTGACTCGTAAAAGTATATGCTGTACATTGAACACAGCTAGGCGAGACGACTTTGAATACATTTCTCAAAAAAAGTGATAAACGAGAAGGCAGATTTATGCCTAACTTGACATAAATATTAAAGTGTCCATACATATGTAAAAAGTGTTGCATGATATACTCCATTAACATGTAGTGTATATGTTTCTGTTAGTCAAGTATTTGTTTTCAAAAGGAAAAAGAACCATTGAAATTTGAATTATGTGCAAAATATACATCATATTGTTTATCTTCCAGGGAATAAACTCACCCTTATCCCTTGACACTATTATCTGTTGACTAATTCTCTCCTCTTCCTTTGCAGTGCTGCATTATTTTGTATTACATACAACTATTCTGTAAGGTACCATGTCTCATCTCCAGTGAAAATGTCATATAAAAGCATCCAGCTGAGCTTAAGTAATCAAGGAAACACCGTTGAGATCTTACGATAAGGATCATGACCTTATGATCATCAGCCCTTTAATTATTCTATTAGTGTGGTCACTAGGGATTGGAACTTTTACAGTTGAAAATGCAATTGAAAGATCCAACTACTTTTCCAACTTTGAAAAGAGGCTAAGAAACTCTAAATATTCTCTGAGCCATGGTCTTTTTTCTAGAACTTGGTGACCTTCTAATCCCCAAAATTGTTTCAAAGGACAGATAGTAAGAGAGATCCCCTTCGCTCATGATAAAGAAAGAGTGTCCTGCTGCCATTCATGATAAAAATAAGAGAAAATGTTTCATTTTAAAAACTTTTCCTTTCTTTTGTGATTAAAGATTCTCTAGCTCTCATAAGGAAGTCTCTCTTAGATTTGTGACAATAAAACTAATGACCCTGATAATGACCCCTATAATAAGAAAGGATACTTCTTTACATGATTTTTTCTATAAAGTGTACTTGTTGTTTTATTTTAATATAGTCTTAAAGAAAGGTCAATAACATGAATGAAGCTTAAAATAACTTTTGATATTGACTAATTTATATTATGTTTTAAATTAGCCACACATATAAATTAATTTAAATTTAAAATTTGGATTGTTGACCCAAATGCAGAGACATTTGTACTAAATAAGACCTAAAATAAATTTGCTCTAAAATTGTAAAGTTGCAATTGTTATAAAAGCCAAATTTTGAAAGTAAGATTAGACACATTTCTAGATATGGCTTCTACCTCACTCTCATTATAGTTGTGTCTTGAATTCCTTCATGATAGTGAAATACTTCCTGCCTCATTCCTGAGAAAATACAAATTACCATTGTCTCAATTGAGAATAATGTGTTTCAGAAAATGGCCCATGTTGTGTGACCAGATTCCTCTATGCGAGTGAGGAAACTACAAGAAACTTGTGATATCAGTGTCTTCAAAAACATGTACTTGTTCTTGAATTAAGAGTTCATGCCCTGGGAGGTATAGCAGATGGACATGAGACTCCTTCATATTATTCATTACAACAAGTAATGTTGTTTGTTAATGTGCCTCTATAAAAAGACACGTTGGTTTGGTTTTGTGTGTGTGTGTGTGTGTTGTGTGTGAGCAGCTTGCTCTTGTGATTATACATGTCATTCATGTGATTCTTCTTAGTTTAAATCGTCTGATTCTCTAAATATAGTTACCTATTTCATGGGACTTTGATCTGCCTCATTTGTTGTCACCATTCACCCAGGTTCCACTGCCTCTAGAGCAGTAAACAAATGTGCCAAACCTTTTTTAAAGAAATAGTCCTCACATAGTCATTGCTCCTTAATAAAGACAGACAGCTGTATTTCATTCAACTGGATTATTCTGTGTTCTAGATATAAGAATAAATGTAACAGAAGTGTGAGTATAATGGCTTTAAACTAGTGAGCCAAATACTTGAGTAAAAGAATGGAGAAAATTCAAACATTTGACATTTTATTAATATTATGAAGGAGGATATGACACATGCCTTCACTAACCCATCAGCACCAGCAACAGAAGAAACAACTGAAATATTAGCAGAAATGAAAATTGTGATAAGCCAATTGAAAACTGTGTAAAGCTTCACCACAGAATGAGAATTATATGGATAGGATAATATTGGGAGCTTCAAGGAATCTGCATCGAGTTAGATCTATTAGCTAAAATCAGTAGCATACTAAAAATAAAAATACATATTAATACAACATGAGATCAGTATGACAATATGAAAAGACCAAATTTATGTATTCTTGACATCATAGTTTACTTTCCATTCCACTGTGATAAAATATCATGAACAAAGCAATTTTGGGAGGAGGAGGATTACTTATAATTTGTGGTCCAGCACAGAGGGAAATCAAGGCAGGACCTCAAGGCAGGAAGGGAAACGCAAGAAAGGAAGCCATATTCCTTGAATCTTACTGACTTTCATTCCGTGGCACTTGCATTGTTTTGTTTTTTGATGCCTGGTCTTCCTGTGTATTCCTGGCCATCCTGGACTTCTCTGTGTAGACCATAATGGCCTGAAATTTAAAAGGTTCTAGCACAGGGAGTCTAATATAAGAGTTGGGGGGAAAGAGAACCACCTGGAGGGGACAGGAGCTCCACAAGAACACCAACAGTCTCAAGTAATGTGGGTCCAGAAGGGCCAGGAGACACTAAAGCACCAATCAAGGACCAGGCATGGACTAGAACTAGACCTTCTACACATATATACGTAATGGGCAGCTTAGCCTCCATGTGGGGCTCCCTGAAAGGGGATGTGGGCTGTCTCTCTGATATGGTCTCAGTTGCATGCCTTTCACTCACTTTACCCTGGTGTGGCTGCTTTGCCATGACACTGTGAAAGAGGAAGTACACAGTCCTGATGAGACTTGAACTGCTGAGGCTGGTTTGTGAGGTGAGGTGGTCTCTCTTTTTGGAGAGACCAGGTAGGAAAGATAAGGGGATGAGGGAGGGACAGAGCAGAGGGACCTAGAGGAGAAAGAAAGGGGGCTATGATTGAGATGTTAGAAGAAGAAGAAGAAGAAGAAGAAGAAGAAGAAGAAGAAGAAGAAGAAGAAAGAAGAAGAAGAAGAAGAAGAAAGAAAGAAAGAAAAAGAAAAAAGAAAAAATCCTACTGCATTTCCTTCCCAGGTGTTGGACTAAAGGCTATCATTCCCAGCTTAGCACCTCTCTTTTTAATATAAGCCAGGACCAGACCAGAAGCCCAAGAACTGCAATGCCCACAATGGGATGAGTCCTCACAAACAATCATCAATCAAGAACATGCCATGATTTTTTTTAACTACATAATAATACTGTTTCTGAGGGGGGCAATGGCTCCATGTAAGGCTGGTAGCTAACTTTGTTAATGTGTAAGGGTCTCACATGTCATTTGCATTTGCAGCATGAGAGCTGTGGCATTGAAGGGATAATGGAGAGAAATTTAGGTTTTCATGGTGCAAGGCCATTTCCAAGTGTGTAACTTCTGTCCCAGCAGAAGCACACACACACACACACACACACACACACACACACACACACACACACACACACACATACACACACACACATATATCACCCACAGGACCTTATGTCTATTTCTAAGTGACAAGAGCACCCGGCAATAAATTCAGTACATTTTCAGTTAGTTTTATTGAAGGAAATTCACTCTTGTAACTGAAACCTTTGCCACTGTTTGCTATGCAGGTCTGGTGGTCTCAAGTGTAAATCCAGGCATATAACGTTAAGGACAGTTTTGGAGCTGTCTGATGTGAAGCATATAAAGTCTTAACTGCCACAGATAATGTCAACTTAAATTATTATTTCCATTTCAGCACAGATTATTGGACAAGAAGACATAAATGGAAATTAAAAAATAAATTCAGCACATATTTCAGAAAGTACCTTTTCATGTGGAGAATAATAAATGCTAAGAAAAGCCTGCAGGCAAAGTTGTTGAGGCAAAAAGTAGGAATGTCATTCAAGAAACAATTAGATGCCATCCTTGGGGAAATGGAGTACAGAAAAGGATATGCCTTGATGGACCAAATGACCTTTATTCCCTCTGCAAAAATCTCTCATGTTCTTATAATTCTAATAGAGAAATATCTCAGCGATTTGGCCTCCAGCAATGTCAATTCTTACCTGAATTATTCACCCCATCGGTTCACTGCTGAAGAATCTCTCTCATAGAGCTACAAAGATTGCATATTGACCAGGTGTAATCCCCAGTGTTGTTGTTCATGGGCACTACTTTCACAGAAATGCCGTAGGTTTGTTAGTACCAATAACTTGATTATAGAATGAGCATCTTCTCAACCTAGTGTGATGAAAACATGACTTAAACTGGAGAAGTGATGTTTAACTAACTTCATTAATTATAGAAAGTATGGGGATTAGTTAGAACGTCTTCTTAGCAGAAGTTATTTCACCACATGGCTGATTCTAGTGTACTGTAGCTTATATAAATCTGGCTTTTATTGTTTTAAATATGTTAATGTTGAGCAATTGATTTTATTTCAAGAGAATATTATGGACATCAAAATGAGGAAAGTAACTAGGGACTTAAAATATGCTCGTGCTCACTTTTAACAAATGCATTTTATTGTAGAATAGTTTAGAAAGCAAGGAAGTGATGCCAAAAAATATATTGTAAAAATTTCACTTAGTACTTTTGAGGATATTTAGAAATAAGTCTTCTGCAAGGTTTCCAGTTATAGAGACATTTAACAGATGACAAAATTCTTGAAAAAGATAAAGGTTTAAGAACTACTGTTCCAAAAATGAGACTAAAGGAAAAAGTGCCTGTTTTTATGTGAAATCAAAATGATCTCCTAGATATCCTTCTTTGACCTGAATTGGAACTTGATGACTATGAAAGAACATTTTTAAAAGCTAAGGGAAGATCACAAATTGGAAAGTTCTAAACAAAATAAATTAAAGAAATTAAAATTCTCTGATGAGTTTAAAATCATGATACAAATATTTTACAAGTACCCCATCATGAAATGAACAATAAATGTGTTGAGAGCTATATTGCCTTGTTACAATGCAAATGTGTGTAATTATTCAAGTCATTGACTAATAAAAACATAATAACTTACATACCAATAAAAAGAGTTACATGATAATATCAAAGAGTATGCTAGTGAATTAAATAACACATTTTGGAAAATAAAATAAGGGTTAAAATATTCTACTATACCAAAGAATAGATGGACTAAGTTGACAAATTTTTAAATAATTTTACAAATATAGTTGTGTCCAGTATGATCTTCCATCTGGCAGAAAAATTATTTTCTACATGAAAGTAGAGTTTTAAAGTATTGGAGAGAAAAATCATATGACATAATACCAAACCTAATAAAAATCATAACTCAATGCTAAGCCAGTCTTACTGAAACAGGATATCCTAGAACACAGGAAAAAACAGATAAACACTGTTATATAAGTACATTCACTCACAATGCTGATTTTACTTACATAAGTATAACAACTGCATAAAATATTTCAAAATACCCCACTATACATGAATTCTTATAAAAATAAACGATTTCAGTGCTTTAGAGTACTATCTTAGTTATACATTTGAGCATAAAACAACCTTTATCATTATTTTTGTCATTTTTGTGCTTTAAATAATTGTAAATTATTCACAGATCATTTTCATCAGTGGACTGAATTGTTCTTTCTGGATAATCAATTTAGATTTTTTCGATAATACTCATGATGAGTACAATTTTATACTACACTATTTGAAATTATCTGTGCTTGTTTACACCACTATCTTTAGCATAAGACAAAATCTGTTATGTTGTTACCATAAGAACACCAAATAAAGTTGTAGCCTTGTAAATAATATTTTAAATTTTAAAAACATTGCTGTATAGCAACCTAACCTTCTCAGGATTTCAGATGTTATGGTTTTCTAAAAGCCTCTATTTTAATCCCATTATATAATTATGAATACTGTATGTTAATGCATTAATGTTTTCTGAAATGTTTGTCTTTATTTAAGATTAAGAAAAAAATCATAAAATTTTATATGATTGCAAAATCTGTTATTACTTTTTTGAGAACAAAGAGGTTATACACAATTTTTTGATTATTTGAAACAGAGAAGCCATAAAATCCTTGATTGTCTTATTTTCTTTAAAGCTACTCAAGGCGGATACTTAGTGCAAATTCTACACTAGATAATTTATTCTTTAGATAACAAAATATTTAGTACAATGGAGACTTGAAGTGTGGATTCTATGTCTATTATATAAGGACTGGGTAGATAGGACCAAGACAATCCTACTGAGAAAAATTTGAAAACACAGAAAACTACGATTACTTCTTTCATCTTCATCAGAGATCTTAGCAGACTCTAGAGAAGGAAACTGTCAATGTGAAAACACTTAGTATGAGAGGTCTAGAATGTTTTTACTTGAAGTATGCTTCATAGTTTTCTCTGATATTCCTGAATAAGATGGTGACAATGTAGAAAAATTTTATAAAAAAAAAAAAATGAAAGGGTACTTAATGGATGGCTGACAAATGAAAAGATGTATATTTCCAGTATTGTGTTGGAGTGAGCCAGCACCAGCAATAATAGTTGCTTTTGCCTAGGTGGGGCTCATACCTTTGTGAAAATCATCAACAGAAATTTTTAGGAAGTGCCTAATATCCTTTGTCCATCCATTTAAGACTTTTGTTCTGGACTCCCTGCTGAAAGACTCAGCTCCACTTTGGCCTAGCGTATGTGGTAGAGGTTTGACCTCTTATGTGGAGCTATAGGAACATGTGAACTCTTCTCTATGCTCCCAATGATCATTCTGCACATTGGCCAGGTTTCATAGCCAGAGCATCTTTTTTATTGTAATGCAAAATGATATATCACTTCTCACAACACTTTAACTAACATGCTGGTCATAAGATGACTGTCTACTGGAGGATAGTCAGAACAACGTCCAAAGGACAGGATTACTATACCGCCTCCTTGGTACCAGTGCAAAACAACAGGATACTCAAGAGAAAGAGGGGATCACTGGTAAATTCATGGGCTAAGCTTGGGCTGTCCAGCCATCTGTCATGAATCTTGGCTTTACATGACACAATAGCATACCACAGATAAAATTTCTTGTTAAGTAAGGAGCATTAAAGGATGTTTTGTATCGTTATCTCCATCTGAATAAGGAGACTTCAGGTGAAATGAAAAGATATTACACGAAAAGTCAAAGCTCAAGAAGAAATAAAGAACCGTAAAGGTGACTCATGGACAATTATGATGGTGGGATAATTTTTTTTTACTTTAAGAAGTCAGAGATGATGTGTCCAAAGCTCCCATAAGCAGTGTTTCAAGACTGAAGAACATAGAAATGCCACTTTTTTGTGTGTGATGTTGGTCAGAACTGTGAGAAGTATCATGTTGTAATTTTGTATTTTTTAAATTTATATTATTATATTGATTATACACACGAAAGCACTACATTTGTAATTTCATCATACTCTCTTCCAACTGCAATACTCACATGTCATGAAACTTCAACTATAATTCGCGAGCTATTCTTTAATTATTCTTTAACACTGACCAGTTGGGACTAGATAGCCTATCCTTCATCCTAGAAGAACAGATTCCCCATAAGCCATTCATTGTCTATAGTTCTTTATTTAGAAGTAGGGTCTTGTGAGACTTCTTTTAACCACTTTAGTATGTCAACTGGTTTTGTCATTGTGGGTGTCTTAGTTAGGCAGCCATGTAGTTGATATTCTGAGTGTAGCTTCCTGTCATCTGTAGAAGACAAGATCTTGTAGTAGTTGTCCGAGGTCACTAGCTGCCATAACTTTCTGCCTTCATTCCTGTGTTGTTCGATGAGCCGTAGGCATAGGGTTTGTATTGTTGATGTATCAAAAAATAATTTGAACCCTATTGTAAATGTTGCTTCACATTTTTACCAGTTATGGATTACTGTTGTGCATTCCATCTTCTTTTCTGAGAGGTGGGAACCACACTTATTCCTAGTTATAAGTATTAAGTACACCGTATAAGAGTGTACTGGATTGAGAAAGCATGAGTAGTAGGTTCTCCTCAACATTACCTACCAGCTCATGATGCCTTTCCTACTCCTGAGAAGGCCTTTATTTCAATTACATGGCTATTGGTTATTTTAATGATATAAATGCCACTAACTGCTGAACCCCATAGCATATTTGCCATGCTGGTCTGTAGGTGGTTAGTAAACTTTAAGTAAGCCAAGTAGGACTATTGATGACATCTTGCAAAGTTCCATAGGACATTATAAAGTCCAATCCATGGTGGGGGGGGGCGGGAGTTGGCAGGTTTTTTATAGCTCCGTTCCTCCAAACTCTGCCTCTGAGATGTGCAGTGTCTTCAGCAACAGAATCTTACCTTCAATTTCTTAGAAGCAATGAAGAGCAACATAACAGAGTCCAATTACATGTGAACTATACTTGAATATGAGATAACATCAGGCATTTCAGGTCGGGGAGTTTTTTTCTTCCCCAGCACCACCCTCCTCTCAACACAGAGCGTGTGATTCTAAAGTAGTCGTGTCTATAAATCTAACTGATCCCTTAATCGTTGATGTTTCTACAACCTCTTTGATTACCCCCTTCCCCCATTCAATTCTTTATTTGACACTTAACCTTTGTGGTTTATGGATCATAGTTTTAAAAAAGCAATTCATCTTTCTTTTCCCTTCTGGAAGGAAAGTGATTTTTCACCCTATCTGTGTACAATAGCAGAAGAAAGAGCCAAAATGTCCCATGAGAGTTTTCCTAAGGGAACAAGAAAGGGCTAGAGAAATTTGGAGGAACATAATCAGAGATTTTAAGATTCAAATATCTAGTATTTAAAACTTAGGAAGGTTATAGGACAAAAAGAAGATTAAACTGTCAGGAACATTTGGAGTATTTTCAGGATGCAAAGTTACCTACAATTATCCTCTGTACTCAAACTTGCGGAACTCCCTTGTTTGAGAAAAGACCATGTCTTTGCTTTATGCATATTAATATGTGCCTGACTTATATATGATCTGCATTGACTTATAATCATTTATTGTTAATTTATTTTGGATTTTTCTTCAGTATTTATTATTTTAACATATTTTATATAATGAAAATGCTATTTTAATATTTATTTTGTTTCTTTTTGTTGAATATGTTTTTGTAAGACATGAAGATATAAAATAGTGTATTTTGTGCTTTTACATATTACTAAAAAATGTATTGAATTTATCAGAAATCAACCATGGTTTACTTTAAGAATGAGACATTCTATGTTTTATTCTTTCTGTATCAAGAATTCAAAGCCAGGTGCAGTGGTGCATTCCTGTAATCCCAGCATTTGGGGAGGCATCAGCAGGCAAATGTCTGTGAATTCAAGGCCAGCCTGCTCTACAAAACAAGTATAGGACAGCCAAGGCTACACAGAGAAACCCTGTCTCAAAAGAGCCAACAAACAAAAACAAAAAAAGATCCAAAACTTTTAGTCAGCACATTATTTGTATGCAGTGTGATTTTTACACACAAACACACACACACACACACACACACACACACAATCATAATTACTGCTTATAACTTTGACTCTATGAAAAATGAAAAATTAATCTTGGACATTGCTTTCTGTCTTGAAAGTGAGGATAAATTCATTAATTATTGTTTTCTAGAAACTGGTAATTTAAATGTGATAGTTTTTGCTACAGTAAGTTACTGATAAGGGGACAACTTCAATTCCTTAATTTCAGTCACATTCATAATTATATTTATTAATTTGAGACTTTTTTTCCTTTCCAATGTCTAATTCTTCACTTGAATAATGCTTTTTTAATCTGAACAGTTACCAATGAATCAGAAACAGCAATGGATCCTACTCCACTATTGTTCAAAAAACACATGTGTTCTTCATCTCATTCATTCAAATCTCTGACATTGTTAACTGGATTGTCATGTTCCAATAATTATTATAAAATTAAAGGAAGAAGTAGAATAGGCTGATTAATTGAAAAGGAGGAAGGGAATTCAGAGCAAAGGAGGAATTAGAAATAGGATCAGTTATCAATAATGGCCTTTTGAAAGCCAATATGGAAATATATTACCGTAGAATTTCCTGGAAACATACATATATCAAAAAGTTAAATGGAGTTACTAAATGATTTGGGAGATAATGCCACAACTAGATGTCTTATGGCATAAAGTAAAATTCCCGGGGCCTGGAGAGCCTGTAGAATCTCCACAAACTCCAAGATTACTGGTTACTAACTTGATGCCAAGGCTCTATTTTGAAAACACAAATTACACATGACATTGAACATGAAGAAAGAGAGATTTTGCAAAATATATGTCACTTCTACTGAGTACAGTGAATGGTGCTGGAAAGTAATTTGCATGGAGCCAGAGGATAAAATTAACCCTCAGTTTCACCCAGGTACTAGCCCTGTGATTTACAATAGTGATATGCTGCAATATATACAAGAGCAATAGATGCACAAAAGTTATGATAGTAACTAACTGGGGTTTTTTGTTTGTTTGTTTGTTTTGGATTTCAGATACATTTAATGAGATTGAACGCATGTCTCATACTATTAAAGTGATATGACACTAGACATGTTATGAGCCTAGTAAAACCCTACTACCATTATTTTGCTAAAGAGTGATAACAATAAAAAATGACCACTATTGAAATATTGTTATACTCATGGAACAGAGGATCTATCAACAATCATCACAAAAATTCCTTCTTGCAATAGACAATAATTACCCAAAACTGAGCAATGTACAGTGAGTTAGAAATTTTGAAACATTCCATCATAAATATCAAATGTTTGTCAAGTCTCATCCCTTTAAGGCCCAGTGATCTATGCTCAAGGGACAGTGGAAGTGTTGGAAGAGTAATAGGTGGTAAATGATTCAAAGGAAACAAATGCTTCTATCTCCCTCTACCCCCATAGTAGTCAGATGAACTCAAGGAAACTTCCATTATGTACAAGACTTGCATAGAATTAAGCCAGAAAGAATTCCAGCACTGTCCCATGCCATTGAATAGTTGGCCAACATGAAATTGACTCCATGCTTGTTTGTCTTGTTTGGGGGAGGGTTTCTTCTTCTTCTTCTTCTTCTTCTTCTTCTTCTTCTTCTTCTTCTTCTTCTTCTTCTTCTTCTTCTTCTTCTTCTCCTCCTCCTCCTCCTCCTCCTCCTCCTCCTCCGTCTCCTCCTCCTCTTCCTCCTCCTCCTCCATCTTTGTTTTGATCTTCATATTTTGGTTGCATTTTTGTATTTGATTTTTTGAGGGTGAGAGTAGAAGAACATGAAATTGGATGGGTAGAGAAGATTTAGATGTTTAGGGGAATGGAATATATGAAATATATTGTTTGAAATTTTAAAATAAAAAACATTTAAAGAAAAGTAAAAATATGTAGGCTCATGCCTTAATGTCTTTGTACACAAAAACCAATTAATCTCTGTTGGTTTTTTGTTTGTTTGTTTGGTTGGTTTTGTTTTGTTTTTTCATTGATTTCAGCTTTCTCCCTAGCCTTTAGGAATATATGGTGGCTAGAGTTGGGCTGCCTGGTAAGAAATATTTTGTGGTTTATTTATTAACTAAGTATATTCTTGTTTCCTACATGTTTGTAATACATCCTGGCTACTATCATCACTACCTTAATCTCTCCGATCTCCTTCCTAGTACTTGGAACAAGCATCAATTTTCTTTCTCATATCTATGCCTTTTTAAATGCCCATGAATCAAACCGATACCTCAAGATGCAACTCCGGCTACCAAAACTGGCCATAAAGCTAATGACTACCATGACTTAATTTGCTATTAGTAGCATGCAAGGCAGTGACCTAAAGAAACATTGATAGATTGCTTCCATTTCTAGCCCTTTGGTTTTCAAGTGAGGCGTTAGACTGGGAACTCACTTCGAGAGGTCCAGTTTTGGTCTGCATATTGTAAAGGACACATCCAGAGTTTACTATTCTCTGAAATCCAGAGGAAACTTTCACAAGGAAATTACCTAGAAACCCACAGAACTGAGAAATTTTGGTTAAGGACTGTACTGTCCAATACGGTGTAAGCCCCAAATACAGATCTGGGTACTGGGGAAAACTGAATCAAAAGGAAATTGAAAAGACTTAAACGGGATGTTTCATATCTACTTATTTTCCTGCTTATTCATTATTTTGTAAACTATTGCCAGCTACCATATGTGTGCCACAGCTAATGTTAAAGATTAATGTTTGTTCAGAACAGTTATATCTAAACTCACATATATATATACTATTAAAGGTAAAGAGTTATACAGAAGTCTCTCCCTGTGAGAAAAAAACAAAAAACCAAAAAACAAAAACAAGCTTATTTTCTGAACAGTGAGAGCTGCGCTTACTTGTGAAATAAATATTTGGAGAAGTCAGAACTCTTAGACTGGCTTAGTGAAGTAGCAATAGTCAGTTCCCTTCAAGGACCCACATACTCCCCAGTGCCAGGTAGTGAGTTAGGACTCAGGGTTTAGCTCTACACAAGATATACTAACAATACAGTGTCCTAAACAGGACCTAAAAAAACAACACAATTGAAATGTGAATTTCAACTGGGGAATTCTCACTGGATTTCACCACTACAAAACCAACCAACCAACCAACCAAACAAACAAACAAAACAAAACAAGAATAACAAAACAAAAACAAAACTGAGATTAATTAATTTTCCATTGCTAGGAGAGGGAGAATCAGCTTTATTCAAGGACAAGCCCCATGATAGGTTAGCTAATCCCAAGAAGATTGTCATAAAAAACATATTGTCAACACTAAGTGATCTCAGCAGGTTTTATTAGGACACATCCATGTAAATATATAAAAATTTTAGTTAAAAAAATAAGCTCTAAACTGAAGAGCGAAAAAGATGTGAGATGAATTATAAACATGATTGGAGAGGACAATAAAATAAACATAATGCTCATACATGAAATTCCCAAATTAAAAAAAAAAAAAGAATAACACAAAATAAGTATTCAACTGAATTGTTTCTAAGGAAGTGTAAATAAGGGATCATGTAATTTACATTAAAGATACATGTTATCAAACTCGAGAAAGCAGAGAAATCAACTGATATATAAATTTCTACTTAGTTCCTTTATAATGCTCTGAAAACATTCTATTAATTTTTTTTTAACATTGTATCTTGTATTAAATTAACCTTTTTTCCTTCTTTACAGTACTTAAATTAAAACTTGAGGGTCATGTGATTCGAACTTCTCCGGTAATAAAATGAAAACTTTGACCTCAGTTGTTCTGCACATGAACTCTCTGTCAAAGGAGATTTCATTTCTATCTATACTCCTTTATGATAAAACAATTGCACAAATATAGATAAAAAAGAATGATGTTTATAAGTAACCATACAGCATCTTTCATAAATGCTAACAGAATATTTTAACCTCGGAAAGTGATAGGACTTTACATATATTTCAAGTATTTTCAAAGATTCCCTTAGCTTATAAATAGAATGAGACTATGCAAAAAATAATAAATAGGCAGTTTTTCAATGAATAATAAATAGATGTTCTCAAATAAACAGGATCAATGTGGGTGAACCTCAAGTGCAGTTTTGTATACAGAATGTTTGTTTTTTGTAGAAGAAAGTAAGATAACAATCCAATTAAGTTGTTCCAATATGTAAATAGGAAATTTCAATATAAGTAACTTGTGTAAGGACAGACTACACAATAAAATAAAATATTTCTGTTGCTATGTCAAACAAGTCAAATTATAAGTTGTCAAAGAGTAAGTAAGCTTCAAGTGATAAGCAGGTAAGGGAGATTGCTTGGTAAAATGTGTGATGACAGACAGCATTTGAATATTACCAGAAAGCCATATCAGCATTTCACAATTAAAAATTCATTAGAACTTTCAAGACCAGGATAACATTTAGTAAATAGAAGCAGCATGTGAGAAATTTGAATGAGTGCAAGGGCTTAATAGAAAAATCAGTGCTTAAACTAGTATACCTCAAAATAGCAACCCATAAATATTTATGCTCTGATACTTTTTCAACTAACTAAATTTAAAAAAACCATGAGACATGTTGAAAACATTATTAATATTATGTCATTTATTTCAATTATATCCTGTGGTATTAGCTAAAATAAAATGTTTAAGTAAAATGAAGCAGAATATTGTTCAAATTCAAATCCTAGCTCTCCCAGGGAAATACTTTCAATGTTGCTAAACACATATGTTGGTGACTAAATCCTCTAAATTCCTGTAAAAAGTTAAATGTGAAATAGCTCCCCCAGGCTAGCATGCCCAGAGTTTGCAAATGTTTTGGAATGTGATGGGTCATGGCAAAGATGTTTCCTAAGGGCAGGCCTTTTTGATCTGTAGCCTGGTCCTTCTGGTGCTGTCCAGTCATGTGCTTCCTTGTTGGTTGATTACACTGTCGCCAGAGACAAGTTGAGGTATAGCTCTCACCCATCATTCAAGGCCATGATAAAGAAAAATCCCCTGAAACCGTGGGCCACAATAACGCTTTCCTGGCTTAAAACTGATCTATCAGATATTCCATCACTATGATGTGACAAATAATAAGCTAGCCATCTATCACATCTACAACTGATAACACAATTATACATATAAGTGTAATATATGTAAACATATTAGCCAGTGTAATACTTAAAGACTAGAAATCAGTTAATGAATATTTGTTTAGCAACTTAGTCATTTGTACAAAGCAAATAATTCTAAAATGTTGGTTAGTTTCTGAGTATGAAAGATTGAACTCCAGGATAGCCAAAGCTACACAAAGAAGCCCTCTGTCAAGAAAACAAAAAAAGAAAAAAGAAAAAAGAAAGAAAGATTAATTTCAGGTATCTAAAAGTCACATTTCTTATATTATTTCTTTATATCGTGACATTAAAAATCATAGGAAAATATGCATAGAAACTGTAAGTCTGATTTATTTTTACATATATTGGTCAAAAACACTTAGTATGTTGCTTACATTTAGTTTCCAGAAGTTAGAAACTGAATCCAAATTACTCTTTCTTGGAAAAAATCAGATTATTTTACAATACTTCACATTATATAAGAAACCAGTGCTTTAAGAGGGATATAATTAACCCATTTAGAAAAAAAATTAAATTACCTGATGGGCCAATGTCTCACATCCATAGTTTAATCCACTGTTTTTTGTTAAATTTCTGCTCTACCTCTTTGTCAGAACATGGGAAAAGCTGACCAATGGTGAACAAGCCTTGGGGGAACTATGAGAAAAGCTCCAGGACAAATGGCACAGGGCCTTTTACCTCAGATGCATTTTGTTTCTTGAACTGCTCTTCCATGTAGTTTTGTGCCTCTTGTAACAAATATTTATATTCAATTCATAAGACATGTTTACTCCTGCTGGGTGTCAGAACATAGCTATAGAAAACCACCTGGTCTTATGTTAATTACTAATCTATTTTTATCACAAGAATATACATCCTAGGTTTAACAGATCCATAGAATTCTTTAGATAGATAAGGTCTTCAAAAACCTGAGACCTTAAGAACATGGAATTTAAAGGTGTTTTTATTATTTTAAAGATTCTTTGACAATAAGACAGGTTAACTCCTGGCAACACTCAGCCTACCTCAAAGAAGATGATGAGCATCAAAGAACCTCCTTATGATGATGGCTTCAAATCTGGCAAACCAGCCACTGGGCAATGCCCTCGTTTTGACCACTGACAGAATTCTGCCTAAAAATGGGCAAGTTTGGATGCAGGCAGAGTCTATGGTTAACCTCTGCCAAGACAGAGTAAGCAAGTCTTCAGTAGTTCCTGCCTCACATATATGTTTGTCAAATAAATTGGGCCAGAAGACTCCTTCTGATATGGACTCTGGTGCCCAGTCCTTGTTCATGTCCCCCTGGCTGGGTGGCCTTGGCAGACCACAGAGGCAGTGGGTGAAGGCAGTCCACATGTGCCCTGTTAGGGTGAGATCAGATGTAGAGGAGGAGGGCTATCCTTTTCTGAGGACTAGGGGAGGAGGGAGGAGAAATGAAGGAGGGGCTGGGAGGAGACTAGAAAGCAGGCTACAGTCTGGATGCAATGTGAACAAATTGAAAATAAAAAATACTAAAAACTAAATAAAATAAATGCAAATAAAGTATTCATAACAGTTTAAAAAAAAAAGAAAAGAAAAAAGAAAACAATCTGGTCAGTGAAACCTGAATCTGAGTATGGCCTCCTGTTCTTGCTTTTGTGCTTTCCATGATATAATCTATAGTCCTGACTGGACTATAGTTGGTTGCTCTGTCCTGGAAAAAGTTCTGGGAAAGGGCTTCTCTGTTAGTATTTAGTCTGTACTTACTGAGGTTTATGTACATGTTTTTTCTGATCTCAAACAGTTTTGCTTGCATCATTGCTTTCTTTGTTACAGTTGTGTATAAATGGATACTGGAAGGTTGTCTATAGAATTAGCTTGTATCCTCCCATTCTTTCAGCTCCTCAGACCCCAGTCTGGCAGCCAAGATCTGCAGATGTCACCTGAAAAGTTGACAAGTCTTATGTATAAGAAAACCAGAACGCAGCCATTTGAAAATTAGGAAGACTATATCTTACAGTAGTTTTCTTTCATTTAAAAGTCACATAAATTATTACAAACCCTACACATCTGACTTTTTAAATTATTCAAAATATGATATTCAATCAGAATTGCCACTGTAAAAAGCAAGGAATGGAGTAAGGTTGTGTTTCTTTAGGGTGTTTAAAAGAAAGCAACAGAGCAGTTTTGTAACATTTTCAGGCATTATTTTACTTAGCCACTATTGAGAAAGAAGTCTGACCTTATATTTTCATCTCAGTGGATATACTTTTGATAGTTTAGTAAATAAAAATTGTTGCAAGTCATAATGTCCCTGATTTTATATGCAGTTTTTATATCTAATTAGGTAAAGGTTTGAGCTCCTGATCATGAATGAAAAACAACAGCCCTAAAATGTGTGTTTTTCATTAATACCCATCATAAATGTGTGAAACAGCTACCTGGAGCTGCTTTGTTGTAATTTTAAAAACACATTAAATTCTGTATTAATGTTATCTCTTTGTAGAATGGCATTTAAAAAAAATCCAGTTCTCCAAATGGATCCTGTGTGGGCTCTTTTTTTTTTTTTTTTTTTTTTTGGGAGGGGGTGGGCGGTGGGGGGTTCTTTTTTCCTTTTTGTTGGTTCTCTAATTGGAGACTGTTCCTCAACATCATCTCCAAAATAAATAAGTACATAAAATCTACCATTCCCCGTACCCATTAAGATATTCTCTTTACAATGATGCTTGCTTGCTAGTTCTTAGGCACCATTAGGGTGTTAGCTCTGCTCTATCCCTAAAGCAGTTTCACTGTGATCTTTGTGTCAGTCTCCCCTGTGACACCGCACAGGGAAAGGACACTGAGGCACTCGCGGAGGAGTAACAGGAGCTCAGCTGTGCTTGTGCATTATTCCTGCTCTGTGAGGCAAACACAAACACAAGAGCCTTTTTTGCTGTCAAATTTTATTCTAAGGGAAAGGTTGATGAGTTCACTTTCCTTCTCTAAAGCAGTCCAAAGAAAGTGTTATAAACAGTAGTTAAAGCAAATCTTTTGTTCCCGGGTAAATTGTTCTAAAGAAACAAACCACAAATTCAAATAATAGCAGAGAAATGATAATTATTCACTAACTACTAATTACGTTAACCTTCCTTGCTCTTGTGATATATAGTATTTTGTTTTTATTGGTAATAAAATCTAAATAGGAAAATTAAATATTGGAACACTTTCTTCCAGACTCCATACAGAGTCTCTATTTCATCTGCTAATTTACTCTGTGCTTGAAGTGTTAAGGACTTGAGAAGCAAAGCACCATCTGCAGTTTTATTTTATTCCTAACACATCCTTCAGTTGCAATTTTAAATACCACATCAGAAGGAGCTTCCTAAGGTGAATGTCCTCATTGTCATTCCAGAAAAATAATAAGGTATGATCTACTGGTGATGGCTCATATCTATAACAACGCTGAACCCAATGCATTCCTTTATTTTTCTGAGTCTTAAATGCTTAGCAGTAAGATAGACAAAAAGCCTTCTATCTGATTGGCATACATTTAGTTTTGTCAAGAAATGCAATTTATTTCGACTGTGGGCATCCTTCATTTATGCTTTACTTTATTTACATCCTGCGATCTTTCTGAATGTTTTTAAGTACAATCATAATCTCTTAGATAATTATTAATGGGGATTTTTGTCAAAATAATAGGAGCTGATCTTTAAGTAGAGTGCTTATAGGATGCCTACAGATTTTTAAATTTCTCTTATAATAACAAGAAAGAAGTTTTCTGTATGCACAAAGTATTGGGATTAATAAACACCTTAATCACTACTGTGGTTTAAGTAGTTCCAGTAGGGTCTGTGTCCTGGCAATTTAATCTAAGCAAAAATGTTGCAAGGTGAGCCCTTTAAGAGATGAATCGATAACAGGGGCTCTGATCTCATTAGTAGATCAAGGGCATTAACAATTGGGGCGAGTTAATCAAGCAGGGGAAGAGCTCCCCCTCTTCCTCCCTCCCTTCTTCCCTCCCACTCTCTGTGTGTTTTTGTTGTGTTGTATATGTTGTACAAATTCCTGTATAAAAAGTGGATCTCCTTTAACTTTCCACAATGTAAAAATATAAGAAGTCTCTCCTCTGGGTAAATCAATCAGTCTCTTGTATTTAATTATTTCACTTCAAAATGGTTTAATATAGCTGTGTTATGTACTACAGTTACATCACTCAGAACCTGGGGTAGAGAGTTCTAGTGCTGCCTGAGTTCCTCACAGAGATTTCACTGCAAACAGTGAGAGGGAAAGAACCAAGGGATAGTAACACACACACACACACACACACACACACACACACACACACACAGAGAGAGAGAGTAATAATAAAGACAAGGAATCTGTCAACAGGAAGCTGGAGAGATTGAAGGAAGAGTATCTGAAGGGACTGCAGGGAAGAATGAAATGGGAATGTAAGGTGATATAGTTCTATATTATTTTAAAATGAACCAAAACATTATTAATATACTTATTTATAGTTTTCTACCCTTCAGTTCGACACTAGAGTTGGTAGGCCTTTTATTATAAGTAGTAGAACAGAAATTGCATGCATATATTATGAAGAGAATACTAATCTGACAATATTAAATTATCATTGATTGCAATGCTAGAGTACTAAATTAGATAATAGTTATGCTTGGATACATTACATTAATGTTAAAAATTATAATAATATGTAAGTTATTAAAATAATGTAAAGCATTACAGTTATACAAGCCCATATTGTCAATCATGTTGAAAATTACTTATTTTATTTTAAGTAGTTCCACATCTTTTTTCAAAGATCTAGATTATTGTACAATTCAATTTTTTTTTAAATCAGTCTGAATAGAGTGGTTAGAGAAATGGCTTGATTTTTAAAAACATGTGATTCTCTTGCATAAAACCCATATTGAGTTCTCAACAAGCGCATGGTGACCCACAACCACAGTAACTGCATACTCAGGGGATCCATCGTGCTCTTCTGACATCCTTCAGGCATCAGGCATGCACGTGATACACGTATTCAGTGCAAGCAAAAATCTCATACACATTAAGTAAGTAAGTAAATAAATAAATAATTTAAATTGGAATGGAATAATTGTCTTTAGAAACATAAAAATATTGTAGTTGTAATGGAAAGTAATTAAGAATATCCTAAGCAAACAATTTATATTTTTATTTCACACAATGTTTTATTGGAATACTAAGCATACACTTTAAACATATATGTATTTATTATTAAATATATATGTTAAAATACATATTTATCTTAAAATGTAAACAAAGCATATTATTTCTAGGAGAGCACATATATATATATATATATATATATATATATATATATATATATATATACATCCTTAAGTATTCATAGTCTGCCACTACTAATAAGAAATACACTTTATACTTTAAAATATGTACGTGAGTATAACAGATATTTAGAATGTAGTCAGAAGTTATGCTGACTTTGTAAAGTGCTCAGTTTATGTTCTCTTTCAATATTTAAATATATTTATGTACCAATAGTTAATGATGAAGAGGCCATGAATTTGGAACAATGTACAGAGGAGTTTTGGAGAAGGTTTAGAAAGAGGAAAATGAAGGGAAAAAGATGCAACTATATTCTCAAAAAATAAAAGACATTTAAAAGATATTTGACCCATGAAACCCACAGCATGCTACAAAGGAAATAGAGGCATTGCTATTCTGTTTACCATTTTAAAGTTTTGACAAATTAGCATTTAATTCTTCGCTTATATACAGTGATTTTTTTAAAACTACCTATTACAAATAAAAATGTAGATTTTGTTTCTGGATTAAAAAGAAAAATAACCTTTATTTCTTATGTATTTTTGCGTCTTCAAGACGGGGTTTTTCTGTGTAGCTTTGGTTGTCCTGGACTCCCATTGTAGAACAGGCTGGCCTTGAACTCACAGTGATCCACCTGCCTCTGTCCCCCAAGTGCTGGGATAAAAGGCATATGCCACCACACCAGGCATAAACTTTCATTTTAAGAGATGGGTAGTATGTCCATTGACTTAATCTTGTTTGACTAAAGAAAATAATAATATTGAATACTTTAAAAGTGTCTGTTGATTCAAATTTAGAATTTTAACAAATTGGACAGGGGGAAGACAATATTTCTTTAAATTACATTCATGATATTTACAATCTCTTCAATGATTTCATGGTGCTCCAATCCTTGCTAGGTCACGCTTTTTTGTCTATTTAAAATGTGTACACTTCAGGGAAGGTTAGTGCATCCACTTGCATAAATATTCTCTACACAAAATACACAAATATTTAAATTAAAACATTTATAGCTGTTTCCCAAGATTATGTTGTAGATAGATTCCATTGCGCCAAATAACAAAAATTGAGCTCTGCAAATTACAATATAGATGCTGTAGCACATTTGTCATAATATGTTGGACCTGTAATTACAAATAATTGAACTTCCAATACAAATGTAAATAATGTTGCTGAACCAAAAAGAAATTAACATCGATTACTATTAGAGTAAACCAGGCACATTTGGACGTTCTGATTTATTAATTTGGAAAGTAGCTCTAGATCTATTAACGCAAAGATTAAAATAAGATGTGATTTCTGGCAGCAAAAGCCAAAACAAGAGAGAGCCTTACAATACGCTTTTGTTTGATGAGGTAAGTTACAGTTTGGAATGCCATAAGGAAAAATATAAAAACTATATTTTTCCATATTGGGATCTGTTAAGTTTTCTACCTGCTATAAGTGTATAATATCTTATGAAGACACTGAACATATACCATCAGTTGGTTACATAATCAACTCTTTCTCTATAAAACATTTAGTCCTCCTGAGGGGACATGTGTTCATGGTTTCATAAGATGTCTAAGCAAAAGAAGGGATATTTAGCTGTCCCAGTTCATCCCAGTTTATATATGACTTTCTCTTGTTCTGTTGAAGTTATATTTTATGTAACAGTATTAATAAGTCATTCCACTAAAAAGGCCATTAGAAAAAGAACAATGCCATCTGCTTTATTTCTGTAAGTCAATTCTGTTTTACTACTCAAATGTTTACAAGGCAAATTTAGTTCAGATTAATTAATTTTATAGGTAAGAATTGTATTTGGATCATTAGGATATTTTATGACATATAAATTAAATTAATCATTCATTTAAACCCCTCTACTTCCAGCTTGAATGAAACCACAGGGGCTATTACTGAGAGTAATTCTGCCTGAATTTACAAGTGTCCAGAGTAACCATTCTTAGAAACACACAGTTTGAATTATCTGCATTGTAAAAACCAAAGTCAAGAAAAGGAATTAAATAAGTTATTCATGTAGCCACATAAGATCAATGAGCTATAACTTTGTCTGGGATTCCATTTGTACTCATATTTTACTTGAATTATGATTACATGTATCAGTGCTTTGCTATGATAATTCCTATTCATTGCTATTTTGTACACTATATGTTCCTCTTCATAATGATATCATCATCTTCAATTTGGTTCTTTTTTTTACTAGTAGTGTTAATATTGCTGCCAAACTCTCAAACAATTCACACTTCAGAAAATGTTTATCATCTATACTTAATCATTTGTAAATGTTATGTTCACATTTTAATTGTCTATGTATCTGGAGTTTTATTTACCTACTTAACACCTAGTGCTATAAAGGTATAACTGTCAATAGGGATCAGCAAATTAACAATGGTTTTGGTTTTTTGTTTCTCTAAATTGGTAATTTTTTCTTATTATGTTTCACTGGATTGCTTTCTGTCTTCAGGGATTATGTGAGGTTTCTTTGTAGCACATTCAAGCTATTAGGAAAGAATCCTTAAAATCAGCGATATTACAAAATTCATGTGGAATGATGAGTGAACTTCTTTTAATAAAGTGATCATTTGAGAATCATTCAAGTCCAAAATATAGAACCAGCTATTTAATATAACCTTCTAATCATTGAAATCAGGTTATAATAAATTGATTTATCTATCATTTACCTTATTTACAAAAATGGTTTGGGCTTCAGCTAAACATGAAATTGTGCACTAAACCAAATGTTGAAAGAGACAGTCCTAAAGCATAGCTAATATTATCTTAGCAAAATTCATTATAAAGAGTTGAGGATGCACAACAGTTAGAAACATATAGTCAACTATACAGGACATTTTTATTTCAGGTGTAGATATGTGAAATGCTACAATATAGGACACATAGTAACAATACAAGTTATAAGTTTGACCCTGCTTTCAAGGGAAATAATAGGTGAATTTGCACATAGCTCAAGTCAGAATATTATAAGCCGCAGAAACTGTTCACATTATCTTGGTGTTTACATTTTTTATTTTATTATTTTTTTTTTGTAGTTTACTTTCAAGTTGGGAGATCAAGGAAGATATACATATTTGGAAAAAAAGGCACACAGTTAAATTAGTGTTTGGCGTAATCCTCTACATATCTTCTACTGTTTGTAATCAAAAATAGCTTCTTCCACCTCAAAACCAACAGGTAGTTTCGTTTCCATTATTCATTTGCTCCTCTTGTCCTATTTTCTCTATCTTCTGTCTTTTATCTTGGCCTACTTGGGATTGGATCTTGGGTCATGGCGGTCATGGGAAGACTGACTACTGTCAGGTGTCAGGTCTCTTCTCCCTCCTTGTGAGTTCTGAATTTGGACTCAAAACTTTAGGTCTAGCAGCATGAGTTTGCTTTTTATTTCTTTTTATGCTTGTTTTGGTCTTTTTGTTTGGCTTTTTTTTTTTTTAAGTGTGTTTGCTCCATAAGCTATATAAACTATCTCATCAGCATTCCATTTGTTTTTTAATGAGGGTCAGATTAAATGTAGCCTAAAACAACTTCTGTTCTACAACTAGAAAATAAACTTACACAGACATAAGTAAATTTCTGCTAGCCAATCAAAACCACCGAGAAATAACCACTTATAGCAATTTCATGTCATACTAAGGACAAATAAGGAAGATTTCTAAGTGTAGACAATGAAGTGATCTTTCTGTTTGCTTCCTCCCTGCCTCCCTGGGTTTTGAATGTTTATTGTCACAGTTCAGAATAAAGCTCTGCTAGCCTGCCCTATTCAAAGCACTTCCCACTTCAGAAGTTACTCTTTGTTCAAATGAACATTGCTAAATGGAATTTATCTGATGTTTTCATTTTTAATTTTGTGGTTGTACAAGAGCCACATAAATAATGAGAGTAATCTATTTCTACATCCTTATGTAGACACATTCGAATGTCCCTTACAAAGGTGACATATTTATCCAAGAATAGAAGATAAGATGCAGAGCTGGTCTTGTGCTATCTGATAGAACAATCAACAATGCTTCCAAACTTTCAACTCAGTGCACTCTATCAGAAAACCTGGCATTACACTATACATAAAAGTACATATGGGGCCATACCAATGTTTACCTAGAGTGATAGATGGAAAAATATTTGCCTCAAAAAGCTTAAGTACAGCCTCAGTGTAGCATATGTAGAAGCCTCATATTTCTGATTGTAAAGGTATGTTCTGAGATTTCACAGCTGCTAATTTTACATGGCATAAAATGGTTCAACAACTGTTACAATACTTTACAACATAAGTTAGTACATCCCATATTGTAACAAATGACAAACATTTGCTACTTTTCTATTTAACGGCCTAGAGGCTTTAGTGGTAAATATAAATGTAAACCTGTTGGAAATTGAGAAGATATATTGGAAGACAAAGTTAAATCATCCAAAATTACCAAATCAAAATAGCTATTTGTAATACAAATTATTAATTTCAATTGCCTGAATAATAATATATCAACTTGTGGTTACTGTATATGATAATGTATCTTAAGTAAATAAAAATATGTTACAGTATAGACTATTATATTATAGCATAGTTCAATTAGTGTTCCTTTTTTATATTGCACAATACTTAAAGAATGATGAGACAGTGGTTTTAATATATTGATGCTCTTGAAATAGGCTATCAAATCCTGGATTCAAGACAAACTTCAACTAGGTGTGTTTACAGATTGTCTAGAAAGTAATTTGCAGATTAGATATATTGTCTACTGTATTTCAGAGGTATTGTATTCCTTTTCATATTATATTTTAAATGTCTTGATGCTAAAAATCATTTCAGGAGAATATTCTAAGTATGCATTTGGAATTGGATTTAAAATATTTATGAAACATTTACTTATTTCATAGGATATTATCTTCGGTGATATATTTCTAAATGTTTGAGGAAAATATGCGATGTCTTCTCTGTAGAAGACTAGTCACTCTTTCTATAGGGCAAGTATCATTTTCCTTGTACAAATCAAATTGTTACACTTCTGTAACAAAGGGCAGAGGTGTCCTTATACATCTTATACACCCATGTCATTTCCCAATTCTATGTGAAGTTTTTAAGAATAGTAGTTATACATGAAAAAACTCTAGATTTGTTGTAAATTTTCTCTTTCTCAATAACATTTAACAGTCCTAATACAAGGAACCTTAAACAGAATCTATTTGCTGAGATGAGTCAACCAAATAGTTACTATGCTCATCCCTCCTCATTGATGTGCTGTTCCTAGGAAACTGAAAGCTTATTCCTATGCTGGGAGAGGCACCACAGTCATCCTGAAAAAACAGGAAAAAGTCTTCTAAATTATCCTTTCACCTCAGCACTAAGTACTAGTGAGTAGTTTGGTCTTTGGTCAATTGTGTATGAACCTCTGTTTATACATATCATAGACCTTGCAGCCCACAGCACCTCCTGCCTGTCCTGGCATGCAGGCACCATGGGTTATCTGTTCTAGTTCTGATCTGTGAACTGGATGAGAGTCCTGAGTTTCTGAGGTCTTCGCAAATAAAAGACGAGGAGCTGCAGGAGTACTACACATTGTGTTTCCATCCTGAGAAAGCAGATGTAGCTTTGTGACAAGATATGTCTAGTTTCTATATTAAAAGACCATAACCTCTATTTATAAGTAAACATATTTACATTTATTCTGTGTTATTGTGTTATAAAATATCCATTGAAAACTGCTGAAATGTAACTGCAGACATGAATTAAAGCACACACAGAAGAGTGAAGCTTTCTTATTTCTCTGCTTTGTATGTTGGTACTAACAGAAAAATATTGCAAGCAGTCACTCAAGCCTCATTTGAAGATGCATAAACGAGAATAAAAAGAGAGAACTAAGAAGAAGAAAGTCACATTTTTAGAAGAGGAATCAGGAGCATTCCTTGTAGAAAAGCAAGAATCATAAAATGGAAAATTATAGCAAGTACATTGTGGATATAAACAATTTAATGTTAGATTGGCCCTAGGTTTGAACCTTACTCCTGCTTTCTGTGTATGCTCAGGCACATGGTAATCCATCTTTCTTGAGGATACTAGGCTCCTTGTTGTTTCTGTACTTTCTAGACTAATGTTAATAATTGTAGAAAAAAGGAACCCTACCCAAAACACCTCTTCATGCAGCTATTTTCAATAAAAACTTTGTTCTAAGTAAAATGTGATACAAGTACTTGCAAAAATTTTCTGTATCGGCTGGTGGCAAGCCCATCATTCCATTACCTCAATTTAAATTGTTATCCTTACTGTCATTTTTCCCTTATCCTAAAAAATCTTAACAAATCTGTCATAAAATATTCAAACTCCTTTCATTTGTCTCTGCCACCTCCATCTAATACCATACCTTCAACTCTCTCAAACAGATTCTTCTCCCTCAGGGATCCAGTCAAAGACACTTTCAATTTCTCTTGAGGAATAATGAGACTAAAAATAGCCGTGGGCAATTAGAATTTAAGTCTTATCTCAAGCAAAAGTTAATGCCAATGCCAGAATGTTAAAATTAGTAAGATAGGGTTGATTCACAATTTAGTTCAAAATGCCATCAGACTAGTTTTGGATAACTGCTTGATCTTTATAGCTTAATTCATAGTCTACCAAATTATGTCGAGGGGAAAAGTAAGTAAACAAGAAAGATAGTGGCAAAACAAGAATTCCTTTAAAAAATCTAAGAATAGGTCAGAATGGAAACAATGTGATGAATGGCTTAAAATAATTTACAAATGAATCCCCCTTTTGATAATATTGCACAAAAATAACAAAGTACAGTACCCCTCCAGGATGAGTATAGTATAAATTCATGGAGACTTCTAATTCTAAAAACAAAAATGAAATTGGTTAAAAAAAAAAAATACGCTGCAGCAAAAATAAGAACTGAATGTAATTGGTTCTGAAGAATCAAAATATGCATGTGAACATGAAGCATGTACTCAAGACTAAGAGCTCTAGAAAAAGATAATAACATCATTATCCATCAGGCAATAAACTTGTTCTCTTAGGAATAATAAGATCAACTGTTGCTGTATACAACTGAGGAAGGGGCCATGAAAGTCCCACAATGTAGGCAAAACAATAGAGGCAATTTGCACAGAAGTTTTAAGAGAAATCTAAAATTATTGATTAAGCCATCTAAATAACTTACTAAAAGTCAAGATGTTTAGTTCCTTGTAAATCTTTTAGTGAGAAATAAATATTTTGAGTTTATTTCTATCTTATCTTTAGTTTGTCAACTGCAGTATGTAAGTCAAGCAGGGCCAATTCTTAGGAGTTTTCATAAAAATGGCCATATATTCTTTACAAATGGCTCTCCATCTCATTGTAATCTACATCCTGGTGCCTGAAGCAAAGCAATCACTATCTGCTGGTACAGACACATGTACTTAATGGAACAGTTACCTACACTGCGAGTATCATATGAACGCTTGGGTAAACACAAGTACATTCAAACATTAATGACTCAGCTGCTATCAAACACCACCATATCTGTGCTAAAAAATATAAATCAGACAATTAATCAGTAACTTTTCTTTGTAGATACACAAAGGTTCAGTTAGAAGGCATTATAAATTCATCTTATTATCCCCTTGGCAATGGGCAAAGAGACACCTTGTTGGTGATGCTGTTCTTGTAACAGTCAGGGGCAGAACAGATGACAGTCTTTTGTTCATCCTACCTCGATGCCTGGGTTGAGGACCAAAACTCTTTTATACCTAGGAGTCATAAAAATCAAATCAAATCCAGGGGGTACAACATGAACGCAGGAGGATAGAGATCTGCAGACCACCATGCCACTGACAGACTGGCTCTCCAGAACATGGCACAGGCTAGTCATAGATACCAACTTGCAGCATGAATGGAGTATGTCACGCAGGACCCTGCCAGCCTTGTGGCCAGCCTGCATCAGGAGCGATCACAGTGTTTGAGTATGTGGTGGTCAGGTGGAAGAGAAAGACAAGTGGTAGCTTGAGCATTGTGAAGAGAGATGGAACTGGAGATTCGAAGGTAGAGAAGAGTAGCCTGTTGAGAGTGGCTATGCCTGCCATCTGGGGTTGTGGTGAGGTCACAGCTGAGCTACTGCTGAGGACCAAGTTTGAGTACCTGGCTATTCAGCAGCAGGGGTTGTAGTTGATGTCTATGGCCCATTTTATCACTAGAGAACATGGGGATGTGTGTGGTTGGAGAAGCCACCACTGACCACATGCATGTATTGGAGCTATGCATAACTGGCCACGCCCCTCACTAGATTTGGCACCTGGACAGCTGGCCCCATTTCTTACAAATGGCAGCATTTGGAAGAGAGGGCATGAGCCTTGGCCAGGAATAGCAATGGAGCTAGTGCTGTTGGCCTGGCTTTGAGTGAACTGTCATCAAGGGCTTGAATGTGGGAGAGCTGACCCCACCACTCACCACTCATCACTGTGGGGTTGGCACAAAAGCAGAGGTGATGCCTTTCCTTAAATGCCACATCTGACAGTCAGGAAAGCTGTCCAGCCATGAGCTAGGGAGAGCAGCCCTGAGCTTAGCTTACACAGTACAACAGAGCTGACTGTGGTAGAAGGGACACAAGAGAGCCTTCACCTAGGGCAAGAGTGAGGGAGAGCTGGCCTCACCACTCCTCATGCCTAGGGTGGGGAGCTGCTCTCTGCTCCCTTTTCCCTCATCACTGCCTGAGGCAGTCAGAAGTTCTGGCCCTGGAGTAATGAGAGCAGGAGTGTTGTCCAGATGTAAGCACTCAGGAGTAGTCTCTGTACCTTTCCTGAGTGACACAGTGGAGCTGGCCCTGATGGTGAAGGCATGGGTGAGCGAGCCCTGAAAGGGTGATAGCACAAGAACTGGTCCAGCTCCTCACAGGCTGCATTAATTGGGAGAGTGGGGCTCACACCTTGATGGAGCAGCACAGTGGAGCTGGCTATCAAGGCTGGCTTGGGTGCAGGTGAGGTGACCCCCAAATGCATGAGAGCAGGAGAGTTGACCCTTCCTCCTGCTGATAGTCATAGTGTGTGATCTAGCAGGAACAGCATTGGAGAGTTAGGCATGGGAGTGTAAATACGGGACATGTGGAAGGCTGACCAGCTCAGCTACCACCTAGCTCCAGATCCTGGGCTCTGAATGAATTTAACCCGAAATCAATGTCATCTGTGAAAGGTTAAGATACACAAAAAGGCCAGTCCTGCTGTTCCAAAGCTGCAGGATTTTCATGACAAAAGACAACGGGATAACCGGGAGGAGTCCCAGTGAGGATCCAGCATGATGGTATAATTGAAATCAGATATCTCAAACCAGATTGAAATGAACGTTTGCAGCTGAAGATCCAGGGATACACTGTGGGACACACTATGACACACTATAGCTTCCATGATGCACTGTTTTCTATGCTTTGCTTTGTTGTTGTTTGCTTGTGCGTGCGTGCGTGCGTGCGTGTGTGTTTGTGTGTGTGTGTGTGTGTGTGTGTGTTTTATTTGAAGGAGGAGATTGCAAGGGGGAAAGGTGGATAGGAGAACACTGGGCGATATCCAGGATGGGGGTACATGATGCGAAACTCAAAATCAGTAAAATGTAAAGTAATAATAATAATAATAATAATTTCACCATATTTTCTGAAGTGCTGAAAAATAGTGACAAAAATATATTGCACGCACTTAATGAGAAATTCTAAAATTTTGTAGAACGACAACTTTGGCCAACATTAAGTAAAATGCAGAGCCTTACTTAACCACATCAATATTAGGAGAATAACTGAAAATGAATCACACAAATTAAATTTAAATTACTATATGGATGTTTTTGTTGTTATACATGACACATTTCAACATATTTTGAGATTTAATTATTTTCATATGACTTCAACTAAATTAAACTTTAAACACAATCTACACATTTGGAAATTGTTAGTTTTTAATGAGGATTTTTTTTTATGAACCCTCTTTATTACATTATTAAAAAGATTTAATTGTTATGTTTATAATACTGAAACCTTGGCATGGTGTTATACTAAACAAACTAGTCTGATTTATATCCATCTCCTTCCAAACTAATGAGTATCAAGTTAAAAGAGCTACCACAAATTATTCATCTAAAACTAAAATGTGATACGTTTGTTAAGATAACTGATAGCCTATTGTTTCCAATTATTCCAATTGAGTAATACATTACACATGTTATCCAGCTCACAGTATTTATAAATACTGTGATGTAAGGTATTGCCGACATCTGGGAAAGATTCTTTGTTCTATTTCACAATGTGGTAGAAGAAGAGTAAGCATGCTCAAGTTAAAGAAAAAAGAACTTTTATTTTTCTTAATCAGAAAAACCCTTGAGTGATAATGGCATTAATTCATTCATGAGAGAAAAACCCTCATGGCTTAATTTCCTATTAAAAGCCCCACACGCTTACACTATTACAATGATAATTCAATTTCAACATGAGTTTTGAGAGAAAATTAACACCATAATACCAATCTTAGTATATGTCAAAAGATTAAAAAAAAAAATAGTAAATTGACTGAAGTATGTCCTTAGTCTTATAACAAATAATAACTCTTTATTTCTATTCATTAAGTTAATTATTTTATTATTTTTAACTATGTAAATTGTGTGTGTGTGTGTGTGTGTGTGTGTGTTTATTATTTTCAGTGCCTGTAGAGACCAAAGGTTTAGCAGCCTTGGGTATGGATTTACAGCTGTTTGCATGCCACCGTGTGGGTCCTTGGAAATAAACCCATATCTTCTGCAAAGGCAGCAGCTGGTCTCAATCTCTGAACCACATCTGGAGCCATAATATACTATTTCCTATTTGCCGCATTCAACACATTCAAATTATAAAAAAAGTTAATAGTCTTTCAATTGTTCGTTATTAAGGGGTACAATTTTTATGTGTGTAAATGTATGTATGTTTTATGTTCACAAATACATTAGAAAATATGCATTTTATTTACTGTCCTCATGTCTGGCTCTTCTGACTTCGCTTGCATTAAAAATATTTTCTACTTAATAAGATATTGAGTGAAGTAACACAGACCCAGAAAGAAATGCTTGGTATGTAATCCACAGACCCAAAGAAGCCAAGGAGTGCCCAAGAGAAGATGCTGACTCTTATTCAGAACAGGAAATAAAGTAGACATCTGAAGTAGAGGGCGAAAGGGAGCTGGGTGGAAGAGGGGGTAGAGAGGGTTACAGAGATGGGAATCAGGTGTGGGGACGATTGAGGGAGGGGTGGGGGGGGGGGAAGGACCAGGAGACAGAATTGAAATCAGTGAGGGTCATCTATGGGAGTCCTGGGAATTTGGGGGGGGGGTGACCCTACCTGAGAATTAAAGCATCATGGGTTAAGGAGTCTGAAATGGCTACCTCCTATATCCAGGTGGGATTTCCAGTGGAGGTAGGAGGACACTAAACCATCCATAAAACCTTACACCCAAAATTTGTTTAGCCTATAGAAGTACATGAGTAAAGATGGAGAGGGGATTGACAGAATGGAAAACCAATGACTGGCCCAACTTGAGACCTATGCCATGGGAGAATGCAAACCCTTGTCACTGATAATGATACTCTGCTATGCTCGCAGACAGGGACCTAGCATAACTGTCTTCCAAGAGGCTTCATCCAGCAGCTGATGGAAACAGATGCCCAAACCCATAGGCAAAGAATAGGTAGAACTCACGGAGTTTCTGTGGAAGAGTCAGAGGAAGGATAGAGGGAGCAAGAGGGGTCAAGGATACCACAAGAAGACCTACAGAGTCAACTATCCTGGGCCCATTGCAGCTTGCAGAGACTGAATCATCAACCAAAGAGCATACATGGACTGGACCGAGACCCCCTACACATATGTAGCAGATGGGCAGCATAGTCAATATGTGGGTCCCCTAAATATGGGAGTAGGGACTATGCTCTGACTATGTTGCCTGCCATTAGATCCCTTCCCCTAGCTGAGCTGCCTTGTTAGGCCCCAGTGGGAGAGGATGCTCTTAGTCCTGCTGTGACTTAAGGTGCTGGGGTGGGTTGATACTCTTTGGAGGTCTCCCCTCCTCTGAGAAAAAGGAGAGAGGAAAATGGGGGAGGTAGCATAAGGGTGAGACTGGGATGAGCGGAGGGATTGGGCTGGGGTCAGGCTGTAAAGATATCAAGTAAATACATATATACATATATATATACATACACACATAATGTGAGTGACACAAAAAGATATTGAGATATAAATGTGTTATTTCTGTGCTAAATGTCCAAATTTAGAGAATAATCATTTTAAAAACATCTACTCTCTGATAATTTTTAATTGAGAATTTCCTTCTTTTCATACAATATACTCTGATTACAGTTTGCACTCCTTCACCTCCTACAAGATTCTCCCTACCTCCCCATGTACCCAAATTACCCCCCTTCCTTGCTCCCTCTCATTAGACAACAATCAGCTACCTAAAAGAAAAAAAAAATAGAATAAAAAAATAATTATAAAATAAATGCAAAAATGAATAGGACAAAACAAACAAAAATACCCATAGAAAAAGCAGAAGAAACAAATACAAATGCAGACATGTATGAATTTACATACACGGTAATCTTGTGAAAACACAAAACCTGAAGCCATAATACATATGCAAAGGACATGTAAGGTAGAACAAGACAAACAAAAAAACAAAAAAGCCCAAGCAAAACATTATAAAACAAAAAATCGCCAAAAGTATCAAGTCATTGAGTTTGTTTTGTGTTGGCATCTACTACTGACACGGGATCAACCCTTGATGTGGCTTTTACATGTTGGAGAATAATGATTGTTCCTCTGTCAGCTGTTAGCAGTTGGAAATCACTCCTAGATTGGGGGCGTGTGTTGACATACCCTATCAGCTCTGGGACCCTGTCTGGCTTAGATTTTTTTGTAGGTCCTCTGCATGCTGCCACCGTCTCTGTGAGTTCATATGTATGTCAGTCTTCTTGTTTCTAGAACACCTTGTTTCCTTGCAGTCTTCAATACCCATTGGCTTTTACAATCTCTCTGCCCCTTTTCTACAAAGTTCACTGAGCCAGAAAGGAGGAAATTGATAGAGACATACCATTTAAGACGGAAGGTTCCAAGGTCTCTCACATTCTGAGCATTATTCAGTTTGACTCTGTGTTTGCTCCTATCTGCTACAGGAGGAAGCACCTCTGATGACGATTGAACAAGGTACTGCTATGTGAGGATAAGAGAATGTCATTAGTAATTTTTTTTATTTCTATATTACTTCAGCAAACATTGGATCTGGTTTTCCCTATTTCTATAGCCTATCTAGTCTTGGGATCTTTGCCACCTGAGCAGTTTCAGACATGGTTTTTGTCTCATGGAGTGGGCATTAAATCCAATTAGATAGTGGTTGGTTGCTCCCAAAACTTTTGTGTTCCTAATGCTTCAGTGTATCTCATAAGCAAGTTAGCTTTGTAGATTGAAGGGTGTTTAGTGGGTTGGTATTTATGTTTCTCTTCTGGTAGTATGCAGAGTAACTTCTAGTACCAGGAACATTGTTCAGTAGAGATGAAAGATTTAGGTATGTTCTAGATCAATGCTTTCATGATCAATTGGTTATGTAGGCATAGCCTTCATCAATTGACCCTTACCATTAGTTTGTGGAAGGCACTAGTCTCAGTTGTTTGGTGGATCACCTTTGGCCAACAACCCAGCACTAGAGGTTTTATTTGGTAGCAAAAAATATCTGATTGGGACTTTATCTTCCTATTATGTTCAGTAAAATAGCTTCTAGAAACATTTAAAATAGTTTGCCATTTTACACTGGCCCAGAAATTTAATCACTTCTTAAATATTTTACTTTTATAAATATGTTATTTTTGTGACTTCTAATTACTCATGTAATACTGTTTTGTATACAATTTGTAAATTCAACAGTACAAAGGCATAGCACATTATGATTGGTCCATTTTACATAAATATATTTTATTAAGTAATTGTATTATTAAATTTTATTGCTAAGTATGCATTTTAATATCAACAATATTAATTTTTCTATTTATCCTTATTAAAGTTCTTTCTCTTAAAATTTTAATTGCCTAGTTTTGCCTTCTTGTCTGTGTCTTATTTTATTTCCTGTTTTAAAACATATGGTGGAGAACCTCATGTATGCCTATAATGCGGCATAAAGTGCACCACTGAATCTGTCCTCCCCGATTCCTCCAATTCCTCCTCACCTTTTTCCTTCCCAGGTTCATGTGCTCTATGAAAACAAAGAAAAAGCATTGAGTCCACTTAGTGCCACTTGAATGTACAAGAGTACAGGAACTTCTGAGCAAGAGTAGCCTCTCAGGGATTCATCCTCCTGAAAAATGATTCTCTCTCCCCTCAGCAACTCCCAATTGCCAGCACATCCTCAGCTAAGAGGTGTTATGTCATGAGCCACATTGGTATCCTCACTGGTGATTTGGCTAGCTTGATCTCTTGCATGTCTTATGCATGCAGACTCCATTTTGAGTTCACCTTGAAACAATTCTACTGTGTCTTATAGTTTATATCATGTTTAACTACAAAAAATACACTATTTCTGAATTTCACAATCTTTCTACTCCCTCATCTCTGGTGATTCCTGAGCCTTGAAGATAAGGAACGTTAGATAAGTGTCACATTTAGAGCATAATACCCCACAGTCTCTTATTGGTTACACACTTACTAACATTGAATCCCTTTATTAACTGTAAGGTAATGATCAATAAGGGTTATGATGAATTTTGAGAGATGCAATGATCTATAGGTATTTAAAAAAGGGACCATTTAATACAAACTCCATTTAAGAGATTGATGTTATTAGATTATTTTCTGTATCCTACAACAAAGTCAGCAACAAAATTTGACCCAGTTATCAATATCAGGCATGAGTTTGGTCTTATAGAGCAAGCCTTAAATCAATAAAAAATTATTAGTTAGCTAGGCGGTAGTGGCACATGTCTTTAATCCCAGCACTTGGGAGGCAGAGGAAGGCGGGCGGATCTCTGTGAGTTCGAGGACAGCCTGGTCTACAAAGTGAGTCCAGGACAACCAAGGCTAACACAGAGAAACCCTGTCTTGAAAAACCAAAAAAAAAAAAAAAAGAAAAAAAAATTATTAGTTACTCTCATAACATCCATGCCACTATTAGATCAATAGGCATATTTTGACAAGCCAGTTACTACTTTCCTTTGCAAGACTGACAACTATCTAGGACTCTTGATGGCATCCCTCCTTCTGTAGCTTACATAGAACCTTATAGCACTATAAAGCTACAAGTAAGAATGAAAAATTCAGGTCTGGAACAACTTTATTTCCTCATACAATGGAACCTGTCTATAGTGTTCTAAAGCATAAACTAAAGCAATGACATTAGCATGTAACATTCGAGTGTCTAAGAGAACACAGTGAACAAACACTGAAAATGTGGAAATAAATACCTGGCACCAGACTTTGTATTTGATAGTCTCTCTGGGGTCTGGGAAAAGTATTGCCAGACCCAAAGCCAAAGGTATAAGATAAGAGACATATATATGTTGGTGTCCTCCCACCAACAAATAAGTATTTCTTACCACAACATACACTATAGAATTTTTTTAAATCTTAGCAATTATGAGTAGCATAAGACAAAATCTTATGCTTATTGAGTGATGTTTAATAGCATACATATAAATTATTAGACTATTTCTCAGCCATTTATTTTCTTCTTTTAAAAACTCTATGTCATGCTTGTGCTACAAGTTTTAACCGGGTTCTTTGTTTTCTTGGTTCTTAACTTGTTCTTTGTATATTCTAAACAATAACCTCTGTCAAATGTGAGGATATCGAAGACAGTGTTTAATACTGTTCTGTTGGCTTACTCTTTACTCAAATGGTGATGTCCTTTGCTGTGTAAAAGATTTTCTTTGTCATGAGTTTTCACTTTTATGGTTGTTGGTCTTAATGCATGAGCTATCAGATCTTATTTAAAAAGTTTCTTCCTATGCCAATAAACTGAAGAGAAGAATTTCTCACTTTTTTTTTTTTTTTAGATTCTGGTTACCTTATGTTGCATTTATAAATTTGTGTTTAGAGTATCCACACAAGTTAGGAAACTTGTAAGTGATCATGGTGGAGAGGGGACTTTAAAGAAGCTAGAACACAAATGTTACAAAAGAACAATGAGGAACAATGGAAGACTAAAGATTAAATGTAGTGAGAGATAGGAGGGCAGAGTAGACCTAGGAGGAACGGGATGGATAACGAACACTAAAAACAATTGAAGATAGCGTATGAAAATACACTAGTGTAGAGACCACCTAAATGATATGTATGTAGGCATGTGAATATATACATTATATATATACACACACATATATAATATTTCACCATTTACACCAGTGATTTTTTAAATGACCCATTCTGCTGTGAATGTTGAAGAAAGAAACCATTCATTGGTTGGTGGGAGGGCTAAGTGCTGCAGCCACTGTAGAATTCAGTGTGAAGGTTTCTCAAAATGGTCCAGCAATACACCAACTGTGTCCGTATCCTGACATAAAGACACTTGATCATTCGTGCTCATCGCTGCGCAATTCACAGTAGTCAGTAAATGGAAACACCCTAGAAGTCTCAAATGATGCCTGAATACTGAAAATGTCTACATTATATAACACAGAAGAAGCAAACGAGGCAGACATTGAGATTACCGTTTTTTAATTGACATTTCCAATTTTTATTCTAAATATTGTGAAATGATTAAATTAAACTTATTCATAAGCTCATACATATATGTATATATCTGTGTGCATAAGTTTCTCAGAATGAGAATATTTTATATCTAGTTTCTACTTTGAACAACTTGAAAATAGAAAATACATTATGATAGGCTATGAGTATGGTATTCTGAAACAGATCTCCAACGCTTACTTTTCCTTCAGTATTTTTAGAAGAAATAATTCATTAAGTACGTACAAAAGAATAGACTATTAAATCCCAAGGACACTAAAAATGCACAGACTGGTTGAATAGCAAGTGGCAATTCTCAGCAGAAACCTTCATAGGTGAAAATGTATATGACATTTTGTAAATGTTCTTACATATATGATTATCTTAAAAAGTTATGTATAGAACTATAAAAAGAAAATACTGAAGTTAATAAATTTATAACATTATAATTTATATCATTTCATCATTATTATATCAAATTTTCAAAGTTGCCTTTTTATGTTTTTGAGATTCTGTTCATTCCAGTGCCTGGTGTGCAGGTGTATGCGTTTCCTAGCACTCATGAGAATGAAATAGGAGGATTCAAATGCTTGAGTTCCAGACCTGCTTTTATACATAGGGGTTGCTAGCTGAAAAATGACTCACTGTTTAAAATAAATAATAAATAAATAAATAAGAATATACTCAGGACTGCATCTTAGTGCTTTTTTCGATTCTAAGATCTTAAAAGATTCAAAGAGTCTGTGTCCAGGATAAACACATAATTAACATATTCTTACCACAACTGAAGTCGTTTATCTCCAGACTCAAGTCACTTATGTTCAAGAGGAAGAAGATTTTTATTCATTTCCTATTTCTTAATTTTATTTTATGTGCACATGTGTGAGAGGGTGTATTTATATGTGCATGGATGTTCAGTAACCTACAGAGGACTGGGAAGCATGTTTAATGCCCAAGAGCTGTAATTATGGGATATGTTAAGCAGCTATGTGGATAATGGGAGGCACACCCATAGTTGCTGCAACAGCAGCAAGTGCTTTTATCACTGTGCTATCTCTCCAACTATATAATGGAAAGAATTTGTATTGCACTATTTCAGCAGTCATTCAAATGGAGCAGAAAATGACAGGGGAAAGTGGTATTGGGGCTTTATTTTTAGTCAGTAATGTCTCTTCCTTTTCTTTTTTGAGTCAACTTAATATATTTTTAAACAATTTCATAAAAACTACTTATGGCAAGAGGAACAAGAGTAACTACACATTTCCTGTGCTTGTGATTTTTTTCTTTCATTTTTATCTTTATGAATTTTTGTATTACAACTGAAGAAAAGTAAACCCTTTAACTGATGGCAGGTTTCACAAGGTGTGTCTGAGTAATTATGAACAAGAAACTATTTGGTTCTGGTGCATGTAAGAGAAACTCCAATTTCAAGAAATGTTAACTATAAACACATAAAGTATGTTAAGGATTTAATTTGTATATGTTAGGCCAATATTTGGATACTGAAAAAATTCCAAAAACACAGGTATTGCACTTTGTTTGAAAATCTGAAATATGACAAGAAGCAGTTCCCTGGAAACTTTTGATATGGTGGTCATACTATTTTAAAACAGAATAGTGTGTGGCTATGTAACATTATATTGGAAATAATATTGTAATATATGTGTATATATACAAATTTGAAGTATATTAGAAATAATAGAGGTGCACCAATGCACATTCATAAATATCTCTGCACTTGTAAATTAATAAATATACATAGTACCAAAAGTTAACTCAATTGTCAAGACACAATATAAGTTCCAAGGAAAGCCATTTCCTCTTTTAGTACATGCTCATGATAATAACAAAGAAGCAGTTTTGAGTAGATGTGAGTTTGTATCTGTGTGTTCACATCCAGACACACACAGACATGCTTTATAACCTGAAGGCTTTTTCAACGATAAAGTTTGAATTAATTGTTATATGCCATGAAATACTTTCTCACTATGTATACTGGGGTGGCTTTAATGAAAATAACCCTCTTAGGTCTATGGGAAATATCATTATTCAGAGGTATGGTCTTGTTGGAGTAGGAGTGGCTTTCTTGAAGGAAGTGTGTCACTAGAGGTAGGCTTTAGGTCTCATATGCTCGCGCTAGGTCCAGTGTCTGAATCTCTTCCTACTCTCTACTGATCCACATGTAGAACACTCAACAACCTCCCCCTCCAGCACCAAGTCTGCCTGCATACTGACATAGTGACAATGGATTATCCCTCTGAACTGTAAGTAAACATCAGTTAAATGCTTTCATTTATAGGAGGTGGCATAGTCATGGTGTCTCTTACGTTAGACATATATGAAACTAATTCTTAGTGGATTTCCAAGAACTGAAATTAAATTAAGCTACCACATTGAAAACAAGGGTTTCTGACATACAGAAGATATTCAAAAGTTTGAAACAGTGCATAAAATTTTGTAATTTCTTTAATTTGTATGATTACCTGTGATATAGCTTTTCTTTTCCTGTTTTCAAGTTAGGATATAATTCTTTGGGCAGAATATGCAACCTGGAACTTCAAGTTTTAGAATTACAGGCACTCACCATCGTGTCTGACTCACATACATCAACTTACATCTTGCTAAAAGTTGACACATCAGGAACCTTCTGGAATGAAGACAAAGAACAGTTTCCAATGGATGAAGCTTGTCATTTATTTAGAAGGAAAAGCTTTGCTTTTCTACTATCCTATTCATTTATTTGTTTTTAATTTGTTCACTATAAATCCTGATTGTAGCCCAATCCATTGTCACCTTCAGGTCCTATCCCCCTCACTCATACCCCTTCCTTCCCCTAGCCCTCAGAAAGAGGGAGCCTTCCTTCCCTGTCATCTGACCTCAGCCTATCAAGTCTCATGTGGACTGCATACATCCTCTTCCTCTGTGGCCTGGTAAGGCTTCCCTCTAGGGAGACGTGATTAATGAGTGGCTACCAGAGTCCACGACTGATGTAGACCCTACTCTCCACATTATGGGACCCTCGAGGAGACTGAGTTGTCTAGGTCCTCATCATGAATGGTCTTTGGTTGGTGCATCAATCTCTGTAGCAAACAATCTCTCCCAAGGGTTGCAGTCTGAAGCTTGCCTAAGAAAGAAAGAAAGAAAGAAAGAAAGAAAGAAAGAAAGAAAGAAAGAAAGAAAGAAAGAAAGAAAGAAACCTACTTAGACAAGATTCAGACTGCAACCCCTTGCACACAACCATGTGAAGAGATTTTGAATTGCATTTATGAGTTCTAAACAATAATGACAATAACAGATCGTCTCAAACTTACAAAAATGTATCCTGAAAACTGGAAAGTCAGAAAAAGAACTATCTTATTTTGCACAGGAAAAATATTTAAATATTATCTTTCAGATTATAGAGATGTAAAATCACAAGATGGAAATAGAGTCTTCTTCCTACTCTAACATAAAATTAACACAGACTTATTTACTGCTTAGTCTTTCTGGAATATAGAAGTGCTATATTACATTTCATCGGCTGAAACCTGTGTCATAGTAACTTTTTCATCTTCTAGAGGCCTTGATCACCAAGTGTATAGGCTTATGAGTACATTTATCTATTTATTTGTTTATTTGTTTTAGTTTTTAGTAGTCATCTGCATTTCTTTCTTCAACATGAATCACACAATCTGTTTTAAACATGAATAATCTAGTTCTCTGATTATAAATACTCCTGAGTACTTGTTGTTAGGACCCTGCTAATTACATCAAGATTGCTAAGTGATGTGGTAAATTTCCTTCCGATTCTTAACTTTCCTATACTTATAAATTCTCTTTGTCCTAGAAAGTGATATTTATCAGTTCAAGAGATTTTTAAATACACACATTAATATACAGACCTTTTTTTAAGATGGTACCTTAGATATATCCCTATGTTGTATATAAGCCACAACATATAAAAGGGTTATAATATAAATGAATGCATAAATGCAAATCACACCTTCCAATTTGAATAAATTGAGAGTTATCCACAATTTATTTATATTGCATTACTTGACCATCTCATTTAACTTGCCTCAAAAAAGAAGCAGATATTTAAAATTTTATACTTAAATTAAAAATTGCAAAAATGCATTCATAAAGTTTATGAGGAGAGTATGATAATCCTATATACACCTTGAAGATACTTTCTATATTGCATAATCCCAGACAAAGGAGGTAAATAAATTTTAATTTATTTTCAATTTTGAGGGAATGAATTACTAGGACCGAAGCATGCACCACAAGTAAAAATTGGATTTTTTCCCAATAATTGCTGCTAATGAATTCTTAAAGTCCACAGCAGAGAAAACTGGAGAGTGGTCCATAGGGAACGGACCCCAGGGAAATCATCTGAGACATTAATAGCATAGTTGATGAGGGCAAACTTGAGTTCACTATCTGAACACAAAGAGGACATAACTACATCTCTAGCTGCTTCTCTTTTCTCTGTAGATATTTTAATTCAGTTCGAACATGATTGGATTAGTCATGTCCAAGTTTCGAAAGATGCTGTACTGATTCTTTAACGAAAAAAAAAAATTAGAGAGTGGCAGAACAGAGAAGAAAGGTTGCAAATAAAATAGCATTTGTAACTTTTGTGAGTACTTTGGTATGCATACCAATCATCACTACAGCATTATAACAGCACTTACAGCCTTAAAGTACCATATAATGTAAGTTTACCTAGAGTGAATGCGTAGATGCTAACATAAGTGAGGACTGTTCACGTGTCTGACTGTATGTGTATGAATTTTTTACCTGAATATCATTTGGACAACTGGGGCAATCTAACTCTGATCATTTCATTTCTTCCCCTCCAAAGACTAAATATATTCTCAAGGCTATGATACAAGCAAAAGGAAAGGAGTGGTAAGACAGAGTGCTACACCAGACCTTCTTTCATTTGGAAACTGACACTCGAAACCCTCTAAACTGAGTCTAGAGGCCAAGCAGCAGGTTAAAGTGAAATGGCCTATTCTAGATCAGTTTCTTTTCAGTGGTGAAACAGTGAGTAGGAACATGAGAAGGAAAGGGTTTAGTTGGCTTACAGATTACAGTGTAACATTTAGGGACTCACAGCTACTTGAACTGTGGCTGAAAATAGCTCACCTTAACGCTTCGGGATAACCTGTTTAACACTGTCACTGCAACACTGTACTAGACCCTGTCACACAAATTAGCAATTATGAAATTGCTAATAGTCCTTTAATCTCTGCATTTGGAAAGCAGAGGCAGATAGCTTTCTGAGTTGGAGGTTGCCTATAGAACAAGATCCAGGACAGCCAGGGCTACACAGGGAAACCATGTCTTGGAAAACTAAAAAGAAAAAATAAAAGAAAAAGAAAGAAGGAAGGAAGGAAGGAAGGAAGGAAGGAAGGAAGGAAGGAAGGAAAACCCCACACATATACCCATATACCAATATTATGGGGCAGTTCCTCAATTTAAGTTCTCTCTTAGATACTTGAAGTCCTAGCTTAGAGCAGTAAGACACTGAAAGGATCAAGTGGATACAAACTGGACAGGAAGAAGTCAAAGTATTACTATTCACAGATGAGATGATAATATACATAAACGACTTCCAAAATTTTACCAGGGAACTCCTACGGCTGATAAACACCTTCAGCAATGTGGTTGGATACAGAATTAATTTCTTAAAATGTCAGTAGCCCCCCTTTATATAAAAGACAAATAGGATGGAAAAGAAATGAGGGAAACGACACCCTTCACAATATCAACAAATATTATACGATGTCTGGGTATAACTCTAAGCTGGCAAGTGAAAACCCTGCATGATAAGAACATCAGGTCTTTGAGAAAGAAACTGAAGAAGGTATCAGAACATAAAATTATCTCCCATGCTCATGGATTGGTAGAATTAACAAGTAAAAGTGGCCATCTTACCAAAAGCAATCTACAAACTGAATATAATTCCAATCAAATTTCCAACACAATTAATTATAGACGTTGAAAGAACAATCCACAACTTCATATGGAAAAGAAAACAACAACAACAACAACAACAACAACCCAGGATATCTAAAACAAGTTGCTTTGTCCCTGGCATTTTATCACAGCAAAGAAACCTTAACTAAACAGAAGCAGGCTTGTGGGATCTTGTGATAGTCTGCTCATATTTTTAGGACGGTTGTGGAAGGACACTGACACTTTAGTCTAGAAAAGCTATTTGGCATTTAGAGATTAATGAGCTATTGTGAGATCTTGGAAGATACTGCTTAGATTACTGTAGGCAATGGAGGCCTGTCTTCTGAAATTTCAATGTTAAGTTTGAAAGTCCTTTAAAAAGTTCTCTGGAGATACTTGCTATTTTAAATTAAGAATCTGTTGGTCTAGTCACCTGGACCTGAATGATCTGCTGTGAATAGCAAGACAACAGCACAACTGAAGTACAGCTTTTGCTTTGCTGTGGTAATTGATTCTGCCCAGGTGGAGCTGAGAACTTAGCAGTCATCTTGAAGTGACCAACGTCACTGAGGTGAAATCTTTGGAAAATTTCCCCAGAGTCGGCACATAGAGCTGAGCTCTGGAGCAGAGGCAAGGCTGTTTATCAAGCTGGAAGCTGAATATGGTCATTTTAAAGAGTTAACAAGCTTAGATTATTTTGAAGATATGGTGTATAACAGGTGGAACTTTGTATTATGTGTCAGAGATGCAGTTCCAGAATAGAGGCCAGAAAAAGGGATTAGTGAAGGGGCAGCTCAGTTACAGCAGATATCCTAGCGTATTGGAGAGACTAGTACTATGAGGCAACTGCAAAGGACAACTACAGCTCTTAAGTGGAGTGGGCCTGAGCCTCGGAGACAAGCTGTGCGTGCTGTGAATGGCTGGATTGGAGAAGTGAAGCTCTTTGGAGCCTTAAATATTGTGGGTCCCAGATGTTAGACAAGATAATACTAACACTAATTGGAATTTGATTTTGATTTAATTTGACTGAGACTGTGCTTTTGTTCTTTAGTCTTGGAGTAAGAAATGTTTTTTAAATTGCAGCACACACTTAAGAGACTAAAGGGTTATAGAAAAACAGGTATTTTAGAGAGACTTTGAACTTTATGTAGACTATATATTTTTAAAATGTGCTTTCTGTTATTTCTATGCTTGATCATTTATTTCTTACCTTTAAAGACCCATTGATTGATTGATTGATTGATTGATTGATTGTGTTATTAGGCTCAGATTCAGAACTTGAAGCTCGTAGCTCAGAAGGGACAGCATTCACGTCAAGGCAATGTGCTCTTGAAATTTTTTCATTGACTTCTTTATTCTCTTGGTTTGCTTGTCTCTGCTTCTTCAGAGCAATATATCAGCAGTTTTGTTGCAGAAAACATGGAGTAACCAAACACAGAATCTTTGGTCCTAAAGTTTTATTTCTTTGTTTAAGGGAATTCTGAAAACATATTGGGGAATATTATTTTCTTTATTATAATTACAAAGTTTGCAGAGTCTGTCCATTTGTTTGATCACCACCAGTTGAGGGACAATAGCGTCTGTTGTTCTAGGAATATCCTTCATACTGCTTTGTTTTGTTTTGCTTTTTACAATAACCAAGTTGAAAATACTCAGATTGGTATTCACAGTACACCAATGAATAGTTAAGTGCTTTTTTCTTTCCAATTTTCCTTGGTTTATAACAAGAATTTCCCTTAGCTAATCACAGGCACACTCTATGAAGGTCATGAAACCTTATATCATGAGAAAACCTTGTCATTTCTAAGACTGATCTGAAGGCTATAATCCTTCCTGTCTTCACCCACAGAAATCACTATCAACTTCTGTTTTTCATAAAAAAAAAAAAAAAAAAAAAGTCCATAGCTTGTGACCATTGTCCACTTTGATGAGTTTCTGACAGCCAGTGGCTGGAAATTTGAGATTCAGCTTCTTTTTGACACCTCCAAGACATTGAAATTTTAAGGAGTTTGAATATTTAAAGACTGGTACTTTTGAAAGTTGGTATGTTTTAATATTGTGATAGTGATACTGACATGAGATCTTAGAGAGAAATGGTAAAGGAAAGTTGATGGGTTAATAGTGATGAATTTGTGTTTTAAATTGACAAGGAGTCAATTGTTTGGTTAGTTTTACGTCAACCTGACATAAACCTAGACATACATAGGAAGAGGGACTCTTAATTAGAAAAAAAATATCCTCTATAAAGTTGGCATGTAGGCCGGTCTGCAAGGCACTTATTGAATAATCATGACTGTGAGAAGGGCCAGATCACAAGGGATGGTGCCATTCCATGGCAAGTGGTCCAGTGTAACGTAAAGCGAACTCAGTGAAAAAAGCCAGGGCTCTGCATCATCTCCTGCCTTGAGTTTTCTGACTTGAATTTTTCACTTCCCTCTGAGATGGACTACGTCTGGAAGCAGAAAGTTCCTTTTGGTCTTGTGGTTTCTTCATAGCAATAGGAACATAATTAAGATGATAGTACTTTTTGGTGAGAAAAGGGTATACATAATTTATCTATAATGCAAAATATGTATTGATCAAATATAATAGTAAAATGCTAAATATTCTTTCTTTTCTTTTCTGTCTAGTAAAATATCATGTCAAATAACATTTGATCTAAACACTAAAGTATATTTCACATATATGTAAAACATTTCCAACATTAATTCTTTGAATTTTGTGTTGTCATCCTATCACCTATTATATAACAATTTTTAATTTATACATGATGAATTATTTGGTTTCAAACTAATCACTTTTATATTTAATCTTATAATTTCTCTACTCATTATTTTATTACAATGTCCTTCCATTAAAATGATTTTTCTCTAATGTAGGAGACAACTTTTAAAATGGCAATTTGAGTTCATCAGTGACTAAAAGTTGTTTTCAAGTCCATATTTTAGGAAAGTTTCATTTTATTAAAATATGCATGATATTTTAAGAAAAATACAAACACCATGTCCACCACTTATATTGTATTCAATACTTTAATTATATTCTGCTTCTCACAGAGTGCAATATCCCTTAACAGGGTCATCTTGAAATTGAGTCTATGCTTTCTTATTATCTTGGATAAGCAGGGAGGCTGTCATATAGATCACCTTCAACCTGCCTCAATAGAAAGGATAAAGGTTATATCATCTTGGAAATGAAAATGTCAAATATCAGAGTTAGGTTCAATTATCTATGGGAAGTGATATCTATACAGGGGAAATAGGTCATGGTAAACTCACATAATAGAATAATAAACATCTTTGCTTTTTAAATTAATCTTGTAAGACATACACTACTGCATACACTTATAAATAATACTTTTCAATAATTCCGAACAGAGAATGTTGTTCAGAGTCATTTGAAATATGTTCAATTTTCTCCCTCATCATACAAATTTCTCTGAAAATATACTTATAATGTAACAAAACATTTTGTCTATAACAAAATTATTATTACTCTTTCAATATTGAGTTAAAATTTTAGGTAATTTGTTGATCCAATTTCACCATTAGTGGCCTTTGCTTCTCTGAGACTTAGAAAGTAAAGCTAATACGGAAACAGGCTTTTGTTATTAATCTCTGATGCCACCCAGCAAGAATGTTTATGAATCTACTATTCAAGAACTAGCATCATAAGTGAACATCTACAATTATACTTTATCTTTTGGTACTCCATAAAACCAAACTCATTGCCTTATTTTATTAGCCATTTTAATAAAGATAGATATTTTCATACTTGGGAACCATTCCATAGTCACACTGCAATAAAATTAACCAAATACATGTTTATAGACACATATATACATATATGTATTCAGTTATTGTCTTACTATTGGGAGCCATTACATAGTCACATTACAATAAATATTAACCTAATATATATATGTATATATATATATACATACACACATATATACATATATATGCACACTCTACAAGACTTCTTTTGATACCTAGGTAGTTCAATACTTGATAAAGTAATAGATAAATTTATTTATGGCATAATCACTTTTTGGGAAAATGAATAATTGTGACACTGCCTGGCTTATTTAAAGTAACTAGATTCTTAAGTACATTTTGGACCATAAGAGGCACAATCAGGAAGTTGTCTCCTGTGCCAATATGTTCCAGGCTCTTTCCCACTTTTTCCTCAAAGTGGCTTAGTGTCTCTGGTTTTATGTTGAGGTCTTTAATCCACTTGGATTTGAGTTTTGTGCAAGGTGAGAAATATGGGTCCAGTTTCATTTTTTTTACACATAGACCTCCAGTTAGACCAGCACCATTTGTTGAAGATGCTATTCTTTTTCCATTGAATGGATTTGGCTTCTTTGTCAAAAATCAAGTGACCATATGTGTGTGGATTCATATCTGGGTCTTCGATTTGATTCCACTGATCAACCAGCCTGTTGCTGTGCCAGTACCATGCTGTTTTAATTACTATTGCTTTATAGTACAGTTTGAAATCAGGTATGGAGATTCCTCCGGAGCACCTTTTATTGTACAAGACTGTTTTAGCTATTCTGGGTTTTTTGTTTTTCCATATGAAGTTCAGAATTGAACTTTCAATGTCTTTAAAAAATTGTGTAGGTATTTTCATAGGGATTGCATTGAATCTGTAGATTGCTTTTGGTAGGATGGCCATTTTTACTATGTTAATTCTCCCGATCCATGGGCAAGGAAGATCATGCCATCTTCTCAGGTCATCTTCAATCTCTTTCTTCAGAGTTTTGAAATTTTTTTCATACAAGTCCTTCACTTGCAGTGTCCCTCAGTAGAAGAGTGGATAAAGAAACTGTGGTACATATACACTATGGAATACTACTCAGCTATTAAAAACAAGGAATTCCCGAAATTTGTGGATAAATGGATTCAGCTAGAAATGATCATAATGAGTGAGTTAACCCAGAAGCAGAAAGAATCAAATGGTATATACTCACTTATATCTGCATACTAGCCCAAGGGGCATGTCCCACAAAAGCCTTCACTTACCAGGAAACTGGGACAGAGGAGAGGGCATCCTATTGGGACTCTAAATGAGAGACACATGGGAGAATAGCAAAATAAAAGGATACAGAGGGTCCTAGAAATCTACAAGTAGAACAATATGATAGGCAGATTTGGGCCCAGGGGTCCCGCTCAAACTAAGGCACCAGGCAAGGACAATACAGGAGGTAAACTTTAAACCCCTTCCCAGATCTAGCCAATGGTCAGAATATTCTCCACAGTTGAGTGGAGAGTGTGATATGACTTTCTCACGTACTCTGGTGCCTCACATTTGACCATGTCCCCTGGAGGGGGAGACCTGGTGGCACTCAGAGGAAGGACAGCAGGTAGCCAAGAAGAGACTTGATACCCTATGGAATATATAGGGGGAGGTAATCCCCCTCAGGAACAGTCATAGGGGAGGGGAATAATGGGAAAATGGGAGGGGGAGGAATGGGAGGATACAAGGGATGGGATAAACATTGAGATGTAACAAGAATAAATTAATAAAAAAAAAAAGAGGCACAATCAGTATTGTTACAACATTATTTTGTCATTGATATTTCTTTAATAAAATTTCTTAAGTAATATTGAAATTTTCTAATTGTTTGGGAAATCCTTATAAAGACAACATGTATTATTGATTATCCTAAATAATTAAGTTCAAAAAATACTTATATAGAGATATATTTTCTTTCTAAATTACACTTCAAATTAAGAAAATGATTTAGTTTTCATTTTTTGAAGTTTAATTCTAGTCAAAGTAACAATTCTGATACCAAAATCAATATTACAATATAGACACAGATCATGAATGACACGATAACATGGTATTTTGTGTCAGGATAAGCTTGAGTAGATAAAATATAAATTTAGAGTTATAAAGAAAATTAACCTGAAATATAAGACCAATAAACAAAAAAGAAAAAGAAAATCAAAGCAGTGTTAAGGATCTTGTATATTCCTATCTAATTTCCTTCAAAGTGTTCTTTTGTTAATTATATATGACTAGATCCATTGCTATGACACTGTTTTTATATACATTTACCAAGATATAAATTTAAGCGAGACAACTAAGACCAGGTATTACTAATATCTCATTCTACTTTCCCAGCAGAAGAACTAAATAAATCAGTCAAGTTGTGTGTGCAGGCACATATGTGTGCATTTTATGAGTATGTGTGTGTGCTCGTGTATACATGTGTAAATGTGTATGTGTGTGCGTGCCTCTATATGCAGTTGTATGGTAATGTGTAAAATGTCTTTTTAAAATCAGTGAGTTAAATTTGAAAATTTATACTATAAGAAAATGATCAAACTCCTGAAAATCACTGAGTACATTTCAGAGACACTAAGAAACAATATTTATTTACATGATTGCACCATGTGTCTCTTTAGGATATGCTCATCTTACTTTAAGATAATTGTTTTGAGTCACAGTTTATTTTTGTTCTTCAAATATAAACTGAAGGAAATGTTATGAGTTTGTTAATGTGTTTCTTCCAACCCACATCAAGGCATAGTGCATAGACATGAATATTTGCCCTAACAGCAATGTATTACAATAGCAGAGAACACAGTATTATAAAGACACATTCATTTCAGAATCTCCAGGTTACTAAACAAAACTAATTTTTAACAAAGACCTTGGAAAGTATTATATGGTACTGATGGTCAATTTATAGGTCTTTTTGTCCTAAAAAGTACCCTATAAAGTTCATAGGTGAAAGCATTGCAGGTGCTTCATTCAGTAAGATGATTTTGTATCAGAAAATTGCCAATTGCCCTGGAAATGTGTTCTGTACTGTCCATAGAATGATCTCTAAAAGCCATATATCTTCTTTTGAAAGAGTGAGTTTATTAAGTATTTCATAAGGAAAAGTTGAAAAAAATAGGTGACAAGTAGCAGATAGAGACAGAAAAACAACACCTAAATAGAAAATATCAGCAAATTAAGTGCTCAGAAATTCAGAAGAAACAACTGGAGTAGGCAAAAACAACAACATCATCATCATCATCATCATCATCATCATCATCATCATCATCATCTCCAAGATTATAAACATGGAAGACGATTTCAGAAATTGTCCAGGAAGCTGCATTTAATAAATCTGCTGGAGTCTCTGGTGGAGTGAGTCCCAAATGGAGTGGGGTGTTCCTGTAGCTGATGCGTATCGGTAAAAGAATACATAGAAGCAGAAAGGTGAAATCTTCAAATTAGGAGTTTACAAATATCCATCACAAAGTAACTGGAGAAGCCCCGCTGAAAGGGTCATTCAGAGTCTCAGACAGATCAGAGCATTCATCCATGGGTGAGCTTCCAGCATCTCTTTCCCAGCAAGGTTATTTTTATAGCATGTGATAAACACTAGTAACTATCCTCTACTGGAAATAGTCTAGCCATTATTAAGGGCATTAAAGTTATAATATCCTTGGATGACTGCTGTTTTCCCCTCTCACTGTTTCAGAGCCAGAGAATGAGCCTGACAGGATAGGGGCATTTGGAAGACACTGGGAACATGCATACTTAGGTCTGAAGCATAGATGGAGTACAATTCCTGCTCTAGACTCAGCTTCTCAATTTGCTTACATAGCCCCATGCACTTTACCAATAAACCTGCATGACAGAATATGGACATTTAAAATTTTCTATGTGAGATGATGAAACTTTGTCAAGGGGGAAACAGGGTACCTTAAATCATATAAATTATACCTTTTATACAATTCATGATAAGTGTTCACATTTTTTAAAAGTACACATGTTGCTAATCCCCAACACTGAATTGACTCCAGGGGCCATGTAATGGATCAAAATAGTGGACATCAGATACTTATTATCATATACGTGACAGAGAACAGGCTCTTTTCTTCAGGGACTTTGGTTGCTATGGATGTTTGTTGATGATGACTTGCCTGTTTCAAAATGCTTCATATGACACAGAAGACACATTTTTAAAACTGTACATCATTAAAATAATATACTGTTCTTAAATTAATATTAATTCAGTTATAATAAGTGAGACTTTGTTCAACTTAAAAATCAACACAGATGTTTTTAGCATCAGTTTAATATAAATCACAGACTTCAATAGAAATATTTTTTGTTTCCCAATATTTATACACCTGAAAACTACTTTTCTTATTAATAATGCTAAATCCTAATAATAACTATAATTAAATTTCAACAGTTAAAAGGCATATATAAGAATGAACTAAGGTGAATATAATTTTAATAAATAAAATCAAAGGGGTAATAATTTAGTTCTGATACTTTGGGGCTGAATTTTGTGAATATTTTCATTACAGTATTATATAAAGGGATTAATTTGCTAAATATGCATAATAATGCTTCCATTTGTAAGTAACACTTATCCCAATATCACTTCAAACAAATAACAGAAAATTAACTAAAATAAGACTAAGTATTGTGGAATTTTAGTTTAAGTTTTTCAGTTAAAAAAGGAAAAAGGGACTTAAGATGTCTTTATTTATTTAAAATATTCAGCAAAAGTCTTGTGAAATAATTTAAAATTAGAAAAATTATAAATAAAATAACACGCGCGCACACACACACACACACACACACACACACACACACACAAACGTTTTACTATCAAAACTTTGAATCTCTGGGCATACTTTCTAGCCTCTAGAAGTTGAGAAGCCCAGGGGAATGAATACCCAGCAGATGGCTACAGAGACATAGCACTCAGATAGTTGAGTGGTTCCTTTACATTGCCATCTGCCATGTAATACTCTGCGAGATTGAAATCTTTCAACTATAAAATGTTCTGCCAAGATTTTAGAATGCCTATTAGGGCAAACAACAGGTAAGAAGAATTCTGTAATGGATGAAGGGTCTCCAAAATATTTCTTAATGCATTTTTTTTCTAGTAAAACATTCATATGTTTAAAATTAATTGAATGCATCACTATGTCAACCTTTACCAGAACAACTGCATTTACATTTACATTTACATAGCCATCTGTGAGTGTTTGCATAGTCATACCTCCTGGGTTGCAAAAACCTAAACTACAAAGAACTGAGCATTTGTAAGCATACTTGCACACCTGTCAATCAGTTCTGGTCTCTAAACAAGCAGAACGTAAATGTAGGGAGAAAAGAAATAGTCCCAGTTATCTTAATACCTCATAAGTCATTCATAGTTCCAGTCAGCAATCTACACATGACTTTAGGAGCCTTAATCATATAATTTTCAAGACATAAGAACTATTCCTATTATTTGTTTCTACTTCCTTAAGAATTGGGGAAAATATGTCTCTGGGTAGAACAAGGACTAATTGACACTGAAGTTGTTAATATGACTGGTTTGTTTAAAAAAAGTGATGAAGCACAATGAGAAGAGTATAGACATCAGCATTATTTATTATCTATAGGGACTTACTTGTGAAATATTTAATGTTTTCCCTTGAGATCATAAAGAGTCCCTGGTTATCATTATTTATACTCAAGTCACACAGAAGTACCATTGAAATGAGAAGAAAAATGATATGTAAAAAACAGTGACTATACTACCATTACAATTGACATGATTTTATAATTAAATAATTTAAAATTATTAAAGATATGTAGCAACCTCCTGAAGCAAGATATAAAATATTCAATTACCTATTAAAAATATTATCAAATAAAGCCTAAAGCACCTAAGAAAAAGTGGTTAATCCTGTACACAGAAACAAAAAAAAAATTTGAGTAAAAAATAACATAAACAGAGGACTGAGTTACATACTTATGAATTCAAGATTTAAAACCCATATTGACTATCTGTAGATCTTTAAAGTAAAAGAACTTCTAAGTTTTCCGTGTAAATGTATGAAAGTCTATGAGCAAAACTGTAATCTATCTAAATGTCTATAATCTATCTTTATTATATAACCATATGCATATAATTTGGTAAAATGTATAATCGATACTGCTTATCCATAACATCATTTCATGTTATAATCTGTAAATATTCAGCCTATTATTGAAAATAAAGTCTATAGTGCTTGCAAATTCAGTGAAGTTAGAAATTCAACTCTAAAAATTGTTTTTATTTCCTCTGATGAGTGGATGAGATGACAATCACGCCCAAGCTTTACAAATACATGGTTTTGGATGAGTACAGAGTGTTTCTACCTAACTATCCCTAGCCTAGGCATAGAAGCTTCTTGCCACCATACTATCCAATCTTTTGTAAGTCCAGACTTTGAAGGCTTCAGCTTCCAGAGTCCATCTGCAAACCTAGGCCTAGAATGTTTTCAGTCTCTGAGTCTTACTGCTGAGTAACCTCACCCTTTCTAGCTCTTTCTGAACTCTGGCTGGCTGGTTTAACTCAGATGTTTTGGATCAAATGCCTCTCCAAGTTGACTGATTTAAATTGGATTCTTTCAGCTTCTGACTGAATTGTTCTGCGTGGGAAAACTGTCATCAAACTGCACTAACTGTGCTGAATGCAACAGGACTGCACAAACTCAACTGAGTTCAACTGCATTCAACTGAACTGCACTGAATGTTCTTGTATTCCAAAACTCTACCATACGGTCTTCAGATCAACTCTCTTCTCTCTCCCTGCACTGCTCTTAAGTAGCCTCTCCTTTTTGTCTGCCCTAGTCAGAGTTGGGCATATCCTATCAATGATCTATTCTGTCAAATCTTTCTCTGATTCATCACTTTGTTTATCCCTCAAATGGATGTCATTGTTTAAGACTAAAGGTGTATTTGTATTCCAGCCAGATCATATTGTAATCCAGAGTTTGTCTACATTCTAGCCAGATCACATAGACCAAGAAGGTTTTTAGACATGATCTCCTGCCAGAGTTACCATGTTGCTGGGTTAAAATTCTACATCTAATCACAGGAAATAAGTCAATTAATAAACCTTTTCCTAAGACTCTCTTCTTCTTTTTTTTTTTTTTAAGAATTTTTTCTTTTAAGAGACTTTCAAAACCAAGACCTAAAGATGATTTACTATAATGCAGCAATATAATTAATAATGAGATTGTTCTTAGAATATGTTCTGTACTATAGGAATTAAAGGATCCTATAATACAAATGATAATATATAAATTCACCATTTCAACTGAACATTCTTAAAGAGGAAAAAAATTTGAAAAACAGTTTGAAATTTGAAATTTGAAAAAAATGCAGTATCAGTTATAAAGACAAAGTAAAACACAGTCATCTTTTGGTATCTGTAACAGAGGACTTCTAGTATCACATATGGATATGCATTGTGCAAATGATAAGTTATTTAATAAAAATTTGTGCTGCATTTTCATATAAATATGTGTGTTACTCTAAACTCTAAACCAAAATTTCTGATACACATATCTTATAAAATACAATTATTGTACAAATAAAATTAAAATATTATATGAAATGTTGTTATACTCTATCATTTAAGGAATGTTGGCAAAAATATGCACATGTTTAGTATAAATAAAATTGATCTCTGTTTTCTGATTTCTTAAACAGCAGTGATTAAATTTCTGTTCATGTGGAATTCACTTACATGAAATGGCAGCTCAACAGTGCTGATGAAAATAACTTTTTTTCCCAGAATTACTGATAAGAAAAATGCATATTTGAAATATGAATCATTTATCATGTAAGTATCTTTTTTTTTTTTTTAGCATATAGTAACTCTGTGGTTCATGCTAGCCTAGAGTAAAAAAATCCTACTGTTTCTGCCTCTGCCTCTGCGAGTTAAAAGAGTGAAACATATTCTGATTTAATTTTCTGTTTTTAGTCCTGTGTAGAGGAATTTTAATCCAGCAACATGGCTGCTATGGCGAGGTATGACATCCGAAGACTTTTTAGGTCCATATGATCTGGCAGGACTACAGATACTCCCTTAGTAGACACCTTTAATCCAAACAATGCAGGTAAGGTTAGTTTGTAGAAGGAAGCAGCCATGTTTGAAAGTGACATCTAAGTGAAAAGCAGACAAAATGATGAATCAGAGATAGATTTAACAGAATGAACCATAGCTTATGCCCAGCTATCATGAGAACAGGAGAGCAAAGAGAAGCTACTTCAGAGCATCACAGTGAGAGAAAAAGAGAAAAAATATTTTTACCAAGAGTTTCTTACTGGGACAGTTTTACTGAGACAGAGTACAGAGAAAATAAGCAAGACACAGGTGAAGCTGGAACAAGCCAGAGAATGGGAAGGAGCCACAATATTAAAACATATTGCCAGAATTAGTTTGAGGTCAAGCAGAACAATTCAGTCAGAAGTCAAGAGAAGTCAGTTAGAAACAGTCATTTTGGAGAGTTTAGGTCAGAAAAGCTGCATTGAAGCAGCCATGGAGAATTGAGAAAGAGCCAGAAAAACTTGGGCATGGCTCTCATCCTATTCCCCCATCAAAGAAAATAAAACCAATATTTATAATGGTCTATCATTATGAAAAGAAGAACATAATGGTCCATCTATTACATTATATTCTATGGCTTTTTAAATTTTTATTTTTGATACTTTAATATAATTTAATTTGATTACATTTTTCCTTTACCTTTCTTCCCTACAAAACGCTCTCATATACCTCACCCACACACCTTCCTTCAAATTCAGGGCCTCTTATTTCATTAATTATTATTGAACTTGTGTGTGTGTGTGTGTGTGTGCGTGCGTGTGTGTTTGTGTGAGTATGTGTGTTTCTTGTGTATTTTTTCTTTTATTTTTCTTTCTTTCATTTTTTTCTTTTTTTAATCCTGCTTTGGTTGATTTTTTTGTTTGTTTGTTTGCCTGCTTATTTTCTAGAGAGAGAAAAAAAAAGGAGTTGGGTGGATGAGAAGATGTAGAGAATCTGGGAAGAGCTGTATGAGGGGAACCATGATTAGTGTACAAAAAATATTTTCAATCATTTTTCAAATAGGATATTGGTTTACAGTCAGAATTTTAGAAGACACACCAAGATAGGAGAGATGTTTTCTCCAAGGCTGTCAATTACAATTATCTAAAACAGTAAGAATGTAACATTTATATAATTCCTGATTGTGTCATGATTCTTCTTGCTGTGGGTAGTTTATGGTATATATGTGTAATGATATAAATGTATATGTAACAAGTAAAAAGTTTAATTAATAATAAAATTTTCATTAAAATATATTTTATAGTAAAAAGTCCATGTCCTCCATAGTTAATATGAATCACCAAACAAAGATATCTCCGATCATTTTATGGTTAAAAAACTAAGTGCAATGAGGAATGTTTGGAATCCTAGCTATTCAGGATTCTGAGGCAGGGTGACCATGAGATTTAGGCTAACACCTACTACTTCACAAGCAATCCTATCTATAAAGTAAGAAACAGTAGAAAAACGGTGACATAAAACTATTTTATCTTACTATTCCATGTTTTTGATCTTGTGTAATCAGACTTATCTTTACCTCAGGGTAGGCTACCTTCTAAATATTTACCACTTTATTAACACAAGATGACATTACTTTTACCTAGAATTACTTAAAATTTATGTAATAACGTTTCAGTATGTATGCACATTTAAAATTTTTCTTATTCAATTTATTCATAATTAATTTTCATGATAATATATTTTAGGTGTTTTCTAGTGTCTCATTTAATATTTTAGAAAAATAGATCAAAGGACAAAAAATTTTGTTTTTCTTAAATAAGTATTTTCAATTCTCATGTCAATTTGTGTTTTGTTTAGTGCTCTCTCTCACTTTAACTAAAGTAACGAGAGTCCTTCATTAAATGAAGGTAAAGAAGGTTAATTGTTGCTATGCTAATGAATGGCTGCACTGACGCTAGTCCATAAGTACACCAGTCTATGAGTCGCAAAGATTACTCATGTTCATTGCTCCTGTACAAAATATTGTCCAAATGATGTATTATTATTCCACCCACTTCTTTCAATCTGGCATTCACATAAAGAAAACTTAATATACAATTCACATTCAAAATATATTGTAATGTTTTAGAAAGCCATTAAATAAATATATTTCTCATTTCTTATTTATAAGGCAAAATACTGGAAACAATTATCACTATTTTAACTATCGCTAAATTAGTATTAGATTTATTTTATCTAATAAATAAATAATAAAATAAGTATCAATTTATGTCACATTTTTAAAATATCCTAACAATTACAACAATATATATACCCAATGGGTATTTCTAATTAAACGCACATATCTTAAAAGAAAAAGCTGCCATGTATCTATGAAGGCAATGCTATGCTCTACTTTGTGACTATGGAGGACCTCACTCAGTATCTTAATTTTTAGCCTCTTCCATTATCTATAAATTTCATAATATTGTTTTTTTCATGATTGAGTAATAAATTTACCACATTTATTACAATTTTATCATTTAATGAACATCTAAATGTTTTCATTACCAGGCTATTGTAAATATAGCAGCAATGAACATAAATGAGATGAACAGTTATCTCTGTAGTATATAATATATGCACAAGAATGGATTAACGGATTGTGTTAATAATCCCTGTCTTTTTGAGGAACCTCCACAACACTGATATCCAAAGAGGCTGCACCAGTTTGCATTTCTATAAATAGTGAGTAAATGTTCTTTTTTTTCCCTGAATTTTTACAAACAGTTGGTAATCATTTTTATTTCTTTGAGGTTTTATTTTCACATTGTGATGTGGGTAAAATGAAATGTCAAAATGTCTTTAATTATAATTTTTTTAATCATTAAAGATAATGAACACTAAAAAAATTCTCAACTCTTTGGACTTCATCTATTGAAAACTGTGCTTAGTTCCTTCCTTCCATTTTTAATTGGTTTGTTTGTATTGTTCATGTTTTACTTTTTGAGTTAGATATGAGAGGGTAAAGATTTTTCCTATTCTGTAGGCTGCCTCTGTGTCAGTTTACTTCAAGGATATGGCTTTAGATAGGTAACCCCTTCTCTAGGACAGGTCGCAGAACAAGACAACTTTGACAGCTCTGAGAGAACATAAATTTGTTTGTCAAGGAATGTAAGATGAATCAGGATAAACCTGGAAAACTGGGTTTGAATATATTAAAAATACATTGTATGAACATTTCAAAGAATTAACGGTTTTTTTTTAATAAGAGAAAATATGGCACATAAATAGATATTGTTAATTAACTGATCCTTGTTGAAAGATGTTGCTTCAGTTGCACACTGTTCACTTTACAGGAGTAAATAAAATTAATTCTACCGTAATAGTATAATCGTGGCTAAAAATTATTTTATTTCTGTCTTTAAAGATCTTTCTCATTGCAAACAACTTATTTATTAGTGAAGACAAAAATGCCCTGAAGTTTCTATAATATAATTTTTCAGATCTTTCCAATTTGCATTGTAGCTGAAGTAAAAATTTTTTTGTAAGAATCTTTCTATTTTCTATAATCCCTCTGTCTTTGTTGTTAGTCCATAAGCCCAAGTTAGGTACACCCTTTCCTGTCCAGAACCATGCAATATGCTTGGCTTTAAAATAAACGTACTAAGAAAAATTATTCCTGAAGTCCTTCATAAATACATTAAAGATACATTTAACATTTAACATAATTACATTTTGAAGGATACATCATAAATATCAAAGTTTCCATCAAAGAAAGTATAATCAATTTGCTCAATAAATATTTAAAAATAAATGAATTTCTTATTATTTGTACTGTTGGTTTTTGAGATTTCTTATTCTTTTAAGACCAAATACATCAAATTGACTCAAACCAATGTCATAATACTCTATTTTACCTCTCACTTTATGAATAATTATAAAAGCATAGAAATTACCATATTTAAAGAGTGATAATACAGACGAAATTATGATTGAAAATCATGAGTAATAAGATAAACTGTTATGTCGAGATTACCCGGATTGCGAGACTCCCAAAGAAGACCACCAGGACTCAATACTGATGCAATATACACAGTGTCCTGTGTTACGGGCTCAGAGCTTTGGATAGCCATCCTTCCTAATGCAGGAGGATAGGAGAATGATACTGGAGCTTCAAGGGTAATGGGTTTATAAGGAAAAACTGTAATTAGTGGTTGGATCACAGGGAAGTAAGGACAAAACCATAAGCGGGGTCATGAGTCTCAGGAATATAGACCTTCAGGCAGGTTGGATGGAGGTTGGATCTCCAGGGAAGCTGTTTTATCTCAGAGGATCAGTGGGCGTTAATTGTATCTAATTGTTCCGGTACAGTTTCTGGAGAGTTCTGGCAGGTGTCATTCCCAGAACGCAGGAAGAAGGGAACCTAGAGAGCAAGTTCTCATACAGACCATCATTATTTGCAGAATAAAAATTAGATATAGGATATGGCACTAATTTTGCCCCTACAAACTAATTAAAATGTCAGTTTACAGAATACCTTGCCAGGCATTCTCCAAAAATGAGATAATTACTTCTCAGTGACCAAAAAAAACAAAAAAAACAAAAAACAAACAAACAAAAAAAAAAACCCACAAAAAAACAAAAACAAACAAACAAAGAAATAAACAAAACTTTCAACTTCTGTTGTTTTCCATGGTTTGACATCCTCTCTGCCAACCTAGTTGAGTGAGTATACCTGACTCTACTGGCACAATTCATATTATAGCTCCAGGCCTAGACCAAGTCACACATCCTGTACTGCTCCACTCCAGTATGATGAGTTCCCTACATATTAACCACCGCTATCCACTTCAAGGTCCAAACCCAACATGCATCAAATATGCTGTGCACATGTTCTGTGTATTTAATACCATCCTCACTGGTCCTCATCACATACCCTGTGCACTAGCACAATATGGTAAATGAAATTGACCTTAGCCAGCCTCTGCGCTATCCCACTTTAAGAGCAAGCCCAGGTCACACATTCTTTGCCACCATTCAGTCTATTAAGTTCAGCAAATCCTTACACATTTGTTCTGTATCCAACCTTCAAGCTTATCTCTAGTTGTAATTTCTTTGCATTGTTTCAGTCTGGTGACTCTCATAAACCATAGACCACCAACATATGCAAACTCCAGGGTCAGCTTAGAAAACACATTTGTATGTTGCCTTAGCCTGTTGCATCCCTGGAACCTTGTCTGCTCATGGCAGCCCAAATCTCAGGCCTAGGTTTGGCTTCACAGTGTATATATTACCCAAGCTATTCCTGGGGGTCTCAGAATAACAGGATGAGCCTGTATTTGTGTACGTACCAGGCAATGCTAGCATACACTGTGTGTAGGTTGTGCCATTATACCCATTGGTATACATTTCGGGACCAGTCATCATTGTAACTGAAAGCATCTAAAACTGAATAAGACTAGTTATTGGGGGATTCCTGTAGGTAGAATGGTTGGAAGGCAAACAAAGTGTAAAGAGATAAGCATGAAAATCCAATTGAGCTGAACTTAGTGAGACATACTGGCTCCGAATTTCAAGTCTGATCCAATGCTTTAATATTCTTACACATTCAAACTCAGTAAAACTTTAGAAGGGAAAGTCTCAAAGTGACAGTTCGCATAACAAAACTTCAGGGATGGCTACATAAAAACTTCTTTGCCAAGTACATATGCTATAATCAAGTATGTGTGACCTTTACCATAAGAATAATATTGTATTGAGTGGGAAGCAGTTCGCAGGGCTGGGATCTAGAGAAGGATTTGTCATAAGCATGAAAATTGTTTCTGTTGAGGGGGATGCAAAGTATACATGGTCTCTTTTATAAGGCTGAGTTCTATTCATTGAGAGAAAAAGCGAGATTAGCAGCTTACCAATTCTCAGAATTTGGGGAAAATTCAGGTGTAGCTGGCCTTTAATAAGGTAGCAAAGGGTCTCTAGGTTGTTTGATGACTCTCACTCCAGCATTTAGGTGATGAGACATTAGTCTTTCTTCCTTTGAAGACAGTGGGCCGCTGTGTTTAACAAACCTGGATTTTTTAATGCTTATTCTAAGATGTGCTTTGTACAATTGATGATCACTTTCTTAATTTAGTACTGTACATAAAGCCTTTCATTATTATGAAGGCTAGCAGAAGAGATGTGCTCTCTCATTTGAGTGTCTGAGTATGCATAGCCATGTCTCACCCCAATCTGCCACATCTGTTCTTTTAGGATGTCATTAAAACAGACTCTCACCTTCTCCCTTGCTTATTTTGGATCCTGTGGATGCCAAGCCAACGGGGCCACTAGCTTCCTACGAGTTTCCTGCATCCATCTCTTACCCTACTCTGCCGTTCCCAGGAGTGGTGAGCTTACATTTTTGTCTGGGTTATCCAGCTTTTGTGTGGGACGTGGGGCTCATACTTGCATACTCCCATTTGTGTGGTGAGTTCTTGCTTAGTTCGAGTTTGAGTGCCGTGAAGAGACTCCATGACCACCCTTATATAGAAAGCATTTGATTAAGGTTAGCTTACATTTTCAGAGGTTTAGCTTATTATTGTTATGGCTGGAAGCTTGTCAGTATGCAGACAGACATGGTGCTAGAGAAGGAGATGAGAATTCTTCAGATTACGAGACCTCAAAGTCTGCTTCCCAGTGGCACACCTACTCAAACACGGCCATATGTCACAATAATGCCACTCCTTATTGGCCTATGGATCCATTTTTATTGAAAGGACCACAGTGTTTTACCCACTTCTATTTCTGCATCTCAGTCACTAAATTTCAGTGATAAATTACTAACCTTGTAGCAAATTATGAGAATGGCATCTCCTGTTCTGTTTACTAAAAAAGCATCAGTTTAAACTAATATTGCCCAAAAAAAAAAAAAAAAAACCCCAAAGATGATAGGCTGTATGAAGCACATGGTCCATAAACAATATAGAGCATTCAAACCAGAAATCAAAGAACAGTAACACTTCTTCCTCAGTTATTATACTATTCCTGTGAGGAGAAACCATGACCAAGAGAAAATTATTTCTCTTATAAAAGAAATAATTTACTCAAGAGACTTGCTTACAGTTACAGAGGATTATTCCAAAACCATCATGGCAGAGAGTATAGTGGTAGACAGGCAAGCATGGGACTGAAACGTTCATCGTGATTTATAAGCAGGCAGAGAGAAAAATTTGGCCTGGCGTGGGAATTTGAGACTTCAAAACCCACCTTCAATGATACCTCCTCACACAATACCATACCTTCCCTATGGAGGCCAAATATCTATATCATCATCCTTTCCAAACAGTTCCACTACCTGGGAACCAAGCACTTAAGCATTTGAGCCTATGGTGGGGGAAGAGGGGGCAGGCAATATCTCATTCAAACCACCACAGCATCTTGCAGGCTTTAATTTAATTTCTAAAAATTCTAACATTAATCTCCAAAGCCTACCTGAGCCAGAGATTTGAGTCCTTCATGTTTCTTTGGGTTACAGCTACCTTTACTAGGACAAGTCCCTGCTATGATCTTATAAAGAATAGTTATAAGATAGTCCATGCAGCAGATATAATGATGTGGACTGAACTGGATTTCATTGGTGCCCTGAGAAAATTTCTTATGTCCATTAAGATTGTACATGGTTCTTTGTATTTATCTGTCCTATGTACAAAACATTGGGTGGTCTGAGGGAGTCCAGAATGAATTACATTTAGAGTATTGGAATATAAAAAGGTAAACAGAAAACTAAAAGCAGAGATGGCAGGGTACAACTGTCCAATGTGCATGTATATGTTCAGTTCATATCATTTATAGAAACGCCTCATAAATATTTCATTAAGAAAAATCAACTTGCCAGGTTAGAAGAGGGGGCCATTTCAGGTTCCATATCCCCAGTTGATAGATTTTTAGCTGTGATCCCCCTCATAGATCCTTGGGCATTTCCCTGCTCCTATATTTCTGGTTCATCCCAGAGATTGTCCCTTAGAAGTTCCAGTTCTCTCTCCCTGCATCCCCCACCACACTTGAGCCCTCTGATTCCCCTACATGACCCCTCTCTCACCCAACTCCCTCCCTCCCTCCACCACCAATATCTATTTTATTTCCCCTTCTTAATGAGATTCAAACATTCTCCCTTGGGCCCTCCTTATTACTTCTTTTTGGGTGCATGGATTGTAGTATGTTTATCCTGTAATTTATGGCTAATGTCCACTAACAAGTGAGTGCATACCATGCATGTCTTTCTGAGTTTGGGCTACCTCGTCAGGGTTATCTTTTCTAATTCCATCCATTTGCATTGAAATTGTTCAATTTTCTTGTTTTTAATAGCTGAGTAGCATTGCATTGTGTAACTGTACCACATTTTATTTATTCATCCTTTGGTTGAGGGACAACTGGGCTGTTTCCAGTTTCTAGTTTCTGACCACTACAAATAAAGCTGCCAGGCATGGTGGTGCATGCCTGTAATCCCAGCACTAAGGAGGCAGAGGCAGAGGCAGGTGGATCATTGTGAGTTCGAGGCCAACCTGGTCTACAAAGTGAGTCCAGGACAGCCAAGACTACACAGAGAAACCCTGTCTCGAAAAAGCAAAAGCAAACAAAAACAAAAACAAATAAAGCCGCTATGAGCATAGTTCAGTAAGTGTCTTTGTGGTATTCTGGAAGAGCTTTTGGGTTTATGACCAGGAATAGTTAGAACTGGGCCATGATAAAATTAAACAGTTAAGGCAAAGGTCACCATCAATAGGACAAAATGGCAATTGACAGAATGGTACATAGTAAAAGATCGTTACCAACCCTACATCTGAGAAAGGTTAACATCTAAAATTTATATAGATCTCAAGAAAGTAGGCGCCAACAAATGAAGTAATCTAATTAAAAATGAGGGTACAGAGATAAACAAAGATTATCAACAGAGGAATGTCTAATGGCTGAGAGACACTTAAAGAAATGCTCAATGTCCTTAGTCATCATGGAAATGCAAATCATAATGACTCTGAGAGTCCATCTTATACCCCTCAGAACAGCTAAGACCAAAACCTCCATTGACAGAACAAGAGGATGAGGATGTAGAGCAAGGGGAAAATTCCAGTGCTGGTGGGAGTGCAAACTTGTACAACCACTCTGGAAATTAATTTGGCAGTACACAGAAAATTGCTAATAATTCTACCTCAAGATGCATATTCTTATTATTTTAATGGATGAAGATAGTTGACAATGGATAGATAAGAGATAGATGATAGATAGATAGAGAGATAGATAGATAGATAGATAGATAGATAGATAGATAGATAGATAGATAATCTCAGGTACCCTTCTTTGGCCTTGACCTGACTCACTGCCTGAACCTTCAACGCTATGGGATTATAAGAATGCTCCATAGTCATAGCTCTAAAGACAGTGAGATCTAAGAGAATAGTGTCTAAAAATGAGGCCAACTAAAGTATCATGCAATAGACAACTTTATTTAGAGAATCAGACAATTTTATATTCTAAGACTTGTGCAAGGTCATATGAGGGAAGTTCACATGACTTCATGCTGTATATAATCCTAAGGATAGGTCTTCCCTGGAACATTATCTTAGTAACATAAATATAATAATTGTATAATAACACCACTAGTAGTAATCTGAAGTAAACACAACAGTATTTGCTATACCTGGGAGGAGCCTGAAAGAAAAGTCCAAGAACAAAGCCACATTTAGAAGGAGCATAAAACACACCAAAAGACTCTTCTCTTGTTTCTTCAAGCACTCACAGTTCTCACAGAGCTCTATTGGTCTTCATCCCTGCCCTCCACCTTGACTTGATGGATATTTAAAAATGATGAAAGTATGCCTTTTAAATTAATGATATCATCAGATAGCAACTTTGTATAATAAAGTATTTTAAATTAAACAGAACAGGTTCAACTTTAAAGTGTCATTTTATTCATATTTTACTTACTTTTATCCTTACAAGTTTAAAATTTTATATTTTAACTAAAAACAAAAGCTTTATCCTGCTGTGATTTTCCATGTAACCATTTTTTTTTTTTTTTTGGTCAGATTAGTATTTGTTCTTGAAATTTTTCGTTTTCTGAATATTGTAATGTTATTATTTCTGAAGAATGTTTTTGTGTTAAACTGAACACATAATTTAAATTTATGGCAATATGAAAGTACATTGATCAAAAATCACTAAAGCCTGTTTTTAATTTTTTATGAGACTAGTGTAGAAATTCTTCCATCATAGAGTAGTATATATATATATATATATATATATATATATATATATATATATATATATATATATATATATATATATACTACATACATATACATAGAGTAGTGTGTGTGTATGCATGTATGTATGTAGATAGGTATGTAAGTATGTATGTATATTCAAATATTGGAGTGGAAGATTGCTAGCTCAGAGAGGCAGAGAAAGCACCCAGCTGACCTTATAACTTATGTGACCTCCCAAAAGGAAAAAGCTCTTGCTACTCAGCTCAAGTCCCAAAATGATAAAGCTCTTTCTACTCAGCTCATGCCTGGGAAGAAAAGCCCTTTCTTCCTCTCCATGCTGTCTTCAATACCATCAACTCAGTGTCCCTCCCTCATGTTTTGTTAGTTTTTAAATCACTGCTCAGGCCACAACTCACACATGCTGCATGCAGAGGTAAGCCACGTTACAAATGGCTACCCTGGATGTCTGCTAGTAAGTCTCTTTATATTTAAAGAGGGAAATTCCAGCAAGGCTTAGGTAACCCTTAACCTGATCAGAGGGCAGGAAGGCAGTTAAATGTGTCAGTTTTTGATTGGCCTGGGCCTAGATGGTCAGCAGACTGCATTCATGTGTCATGAATGTTTAACCACAAGATGAAATACCAAATCATAGAAGGGTGCTAAGCACACATGGCCAGGCTGGAATAGTATTTCTCCACACTTTTCCGGCTATCTCCTAGTTGCCCCCTTCTCAGAATGTTTGTCCCTCGCATGGGGGGATTTTTCCTGGTACTAATGACTTTTTGGGGTCAGGCCTTATCTTATAATGGAGACAAGCACAAAATGGAGTTACTGTCTTCTTTCATTCCCCCCTTGAGTATTGTTCCATCTCAAACATTCAGTGGGGTTTAAGAGCTGATACTGGGATTTTAACACTATGAGTTGAACAATAGAGATATAATCTGTCTTACTCTGGCCCTTCATGTTTAATCCCTGTTAGCTGATTGCTTATTCTTCCTCTCAAGCTATTTTCTGTAAACAGAAAACTCTTGAATTAAAGGTGTATGCTAGGGAGTCGGGAGCAGTGGTACATGCCTATAATCTCAGTATTTGGGGACGCAGAGGCAGACAGATAGGTCTCTGAGTTGGAGGCCAGTCTAGTCTACAAAGTGACTCCAGGATGTTCAAGGTTACACAAACAAACCCTGTCTTAAAAAAGAAAAGAAAAAAAATATGTGCTAGAATTGAACCTTAGCACAATTAGAGTCAGGTTTTTCCAGTACACATCATGGAGGTTGACAATGGGTTCAATATCCTGCAACAACAGCCTGTGTTTTGATTTATCTTTTCATAGTTATTATCAGACCCATTTATACAGCACGTCATTTATATGTTGTGTAGATTTCAGATGAAAATTATAAGCACATGACTGGTGTCAAATAATTGTCCCAAATTAAATATAAAATATACTTCACTTCAAAAAGTTTCCTCTTTACAACAATTCATGGGATCAGAGACAAGATATTCCATTTAGCATATTTCCCTGTCATAATTTGTATAAGTAGCTGCTTAAATCTCATTCTTCTGAAACTAAGGTTTGCAGTACACCACGGCATGGGCCAAGAGCTTTAATGCTGTGTGAGGCTGTTCTTTTCTCTTTTTTTTTTTTTTTTTTTTCCATTTTATTTCTTATCTCTGAGATCCTTCCTACACCCATCATCATGTCAATTACCATTTCTATTTCTATACTGTTTAGGTGTACTGTTGAGCTTTATATTCCCTCCCAATCACAGCATAATTAGTTGAGATTTCACATTTTACATAATCTCTAAATAATAGCTGTAATTAAAATGAGAACTATTTTTAAGGATCAGTTGAGTAATGCATTTAAGGGAAAAGGATAATAGGATTAGGGAAAAGAGAGTAGAAAATGAGTGTCCCTAAATTTAGGAAAATCTCCTGAACCAGAAAACAGAGTTTATTTTCTAAGGTCCTAATAGAAGTGTGTTAAACCAAAATTATTATAGTAACTCTTGGATTGGGTTTGGCTGGGATTGGAAAGGAGAGGTGGCCTTTAATTTTTATTTTCTTTAATTTTTTTCTTACGAGGAGGTTGTGATTGGTTGTTGTTAGTGTTACATTTACTTTGTATGTGTATGTATGCATATACACATTCTATAGCAAGTGTTTAGAGGACAAAAGACATCTTACAATCATTTCTGTTCTTCCAGCATTGGCTCCCAGGACAGAATGCAGGCTGTCATATGGAAAGCACTTGAATTAAAGTTCTGAGACTTTGTTCTGGCTGTCCATTTTTCTTAACCAAAAAAAAGGACATACTTATTAATTTATATAAAGTAATTTTAATCTAACATCATGGCTACTTTGGACAGGAATCACATTCAAAGGGACAGGTCTGTGTGATTCGCCTGGAATACAGAGAGGCCCTTAGTACACACGTTTAGTCCCAAACGATAACATCTAATTGAAGAGCAGAAAAAGTAAAGAACCAGAGAAAAAAAATGACAGCTCAATCCATTTATCCACAAATTTCGGGAATTCCTTGTTTTTAATAGCTGAGTAGTATTCCATAGTGTATATGTACCACAGTTTCTTTATCCACTCTTCTACTGAGGGACACTTAGGCTGTTTCCATGTTCTGGCTATTATGAATAAGGCTGCTATGAACATGGTTGAGCAAATTTTCTTGTTCTGTGCTGGAGCATCTTCTGGGTATATTCCAAGGAGTGGAATAGCTGGGTCTTGAGGAAGCCCTATTCCCATTTTTCGGAGATAGCACCAGATAGATTTCCAGAGTGGCTGTACTAGTTTGCATTCCCACCAGCAATGAAGGAGTGTTCCTCTCTCCCCACATCCTCGCCAGCATGTGGTGTCGCTTGAATTTTTGATCTTAGCCATTCTGATGGGTGTAAGATGGAATCTCAGAGTTGTTTTGATTGCATTTCCCTGATGACTAAGGAGGTTGAGCATTTCTTTAAGTGTTTCTCAGCCATTTTGATACTCCTCTGTTGAGAATTCTCTGTTTAGTTCCAAGCCCCATTTCTCAATTGGGTATTCGGTTTTGGTGGTGTTAATTTCTGAGTTCTTTATATATTTTGGATATTAGACCTTTGTCAGATGTAGGGTTGGTGAAGATTTTTTCCCAGTCTGTAGGCTGTCGCTTTGTTCTCTTGACAGTGTCACCTGCCTTACAGAAGCTTCTCAGCCTCATGAGGTCCCATTTATTAATGGTTGACATTAAGGCCTGGGCCGTTGGTGTTCTGTTCAGGATTGAGCTAGAAATGATCATAATGAGTGAGTTAACCCAGAAGCAGAAAGAATCAAATGGTATATACTCACTTATATCTGCATACTAGCCCAAGGGGCATGTCCCACAAAAGCCTTCACTTACCAGGAAACTGGGACAGAGGGGAAGGCATCCTATTGGGACTCTAAATGAGAGACGCATGGGAGAACAGCAAAATAAAAGGATCCAGAGGGTCCTAGAAATCTACAAGTAGAACAATATGATAGGCAGATTTGGGGCCCAGGGGTCCTGCTCAAACTAAGGCACCAGCCAAGGACAATACAGGAGGCAAACTTTAAACCCCTTCCCAGATCTAGCCAATGGTCAGAATATTCTCCACAGTTGAGTGGAGAGTGTGATACGACTTTCTCACGTACTCTGGTGCCTCACATTTGACCATGTCCCCTGGAGGGGGAGACCTGGTAGCACTCAGAGGAAGGACAACAAGTAGCCAAGAAGAGACTTGATACCCTATGAGAATATATAGGGGGAGGTAATCCCCCTCAGGAACAGTCATAGGGGAGGGGAATAATGGGAAAATGGGGCGGGGGAGGAATGGGAGGATACAAGGGATGGGATAAACATTGAGATGTAACAAGAATAAATTAATAAAAAAAAAAAAAGAAAAAAAAATGACAGAATGAGTCAGAGACAGGATACAACCCTCATAAGAATACACAAGAAGGAGAAGTTCTTTAAGAGCAGTGCAGGGAGAAATAAAAGGGCTTGAGTTCAGTGCAGTTCAGTTGAGTTCTGCAGTCAGTGAAGTTCAGATCGTGGAGTTCAGAGACTGGATGTTTTGTTTGTTTTTGTTTTTCAGGCAAAGCAATTCAATGAGAGAAGCCGGTTTGACTCAGTCAGCCTAGACAGGAGACTTAAGCCAGAACAGCAGAGTTGAACCAGGCAGCCAGAGTTCAGGAAAAACAAGAAATGGTGAACTTATTCAGCAATAACTCTCAGAGACTGAAAACATTCTAGGCCTAGGGTAGCAGAGGGAAGCTGGAAGCCGAAGCCTTCAGTGGCCAAGCTTGCAAAAGATTAGATTGTATGGAGACTAGAAGCCTCTAGGGCTAGTTAGATAGAAATTCTCTGGGTTCAGCCAAAGCAGTGTATTCCCCCAGTTTGTGTAAGACTTTCATCTTATCCTCCAACATCTAAGAAAATAAAAGCGATATTTATAAACTTATATACATGTATGTGTGTATATATGTATGGTCCTGTATGTGCTGTGGCTTTTATATGCAGGTAGATGAGAGCTGGTGGGTATCAATTCTATCCTTATACAGTACATATTCTCTGACTCAAAGTCAGGTCATTAAGTTAGCTTGAAAATGCTACTCTACCCAGTCAACTTCAAATTTGTCATTTTTATTGTACAAACACTTTAGAATGCACTTGATATTTACTCTTCAAAAATATAAAACACACTTCCTTAGGCTATGGGAAATGTACATCTCTTTTAATGTTCTACATAACATTGAAACCACATCATTAATAAGCTATTGAAACAATGTCATCTACAAATAACCTGAAAGTGTTCCCTACAGATATATCCATTAATCAAGCTCTTTCTACCTATAATGCCCATTTTGAAACAATGTATTTAGTAAAAGAAAAAAGTGTGCACTAGTTACTTAATAGATGATCATAGTGATTATCTATCTATCTATCTATCTATCTATCTATCTAGTTTGGTTTTTCAAGACAGGATTTCTTTGACTAGCCCTGGCTGTCTTGGAACACAGTTTATAGACCAGACTGGCTGTGATGTCATGGAGATCCATGTACTTCTGCCTGCCAAGTGCTGGGATTAAAGTTGTGCACCCTCACTATGTTGCTATGAATGATTTTTTAAAAATCAATTTATAGAATCATTTTTTTTTTCTGGGACAGGGTTTCTCTGTGTAACAGCCCTGGCGGTCCTAGACTCACTTTGTAGACCAGGCTGGCCTTGAACTCAGAGATCCACTTGCCTCTGCCTCCTGAGTGCTGGGATTAGAGGTTTACGCCACCACTGCCTGGCATAATTATTTTTTACTTGATAATTAACCCTTTACAAGAGCTGTTTATGAATTTAAATAACTTTTAAAAAATAGTAGACACTCATGTGTGTGTGTGTGTGTCTGTGTCTGTGTGTGTGTGTGTGTGTGTGTGTGTACATTCTTGTATTAATGGTCTTAACCCTGTATTTGGGAATCTGAAAAGTCAACTTTGGGTGATTTTTCTCAAGAAGCAAAAGATGTAGGAGAGATAAACATGTTTTTTTTTTCCTTTTTTTATTATTCATTTCTTCAAATTACATCTCAGTTGTTAGCCCATCCCTTGTATTCTCCCATTCCTCCCTCGCTCCCGCTTCCCCCGCATTCCCCTCCCATATGTCTGTGACTGAGGGAGACCTCCTCCCCCTGTGTATGCTCATAGGGTATCGAGTCTCTCCTTGATGACCTATTATCCTTCCTCTGAGTGCCACCCAGCATCTCCATCCAAGGGACATGGTCAAATATGGGGCACCAGAGTTTGTGTGAAAGTCAGATGTCCTTCTCCACTTAACAGTGGAGAATGTCCTGTCCATCAGCTAGTCTGGGTAGGGGTTCGAAGTTTACTGCCTATATTTTCCTTGACTGGTGTCATAGTTTGAGGAGGACCCTAGGGCCCAGACCAGCCTGTAGTTTTCCAGGGACCCTCTGGATCCTTCTATTTCCTCATTCTCCCAGGCTTCTCACACCTAAAGTCTCCATAGGATGTCCTCCCCTCTGACCCACTTTCCTGATAGGTAAAGATTTCCATGGGGACGTACCCCTTGGGCTAGTGTCTCAATATAAGTGAGTATATACCATTTAACTCTTTTTGCTTCTGGGTGAACTCACTCATTATGATAATTTCTAGTTCAGTCCATTTGTCCACAATTTCGGGAATTCCTGTTTTTATAGCTGAGTAGTATTCCATAGTGTAAATGTACCACAGTTTCTTTATCCATTCTTCTACTGAGGGACACTTAGGCTGTTTCCATGTTCTGGCTATTGTGAATAAGGCAGCTATGAACATGGTTGAGCATATGTCCCTGTTGTGTGGTAGTGCATCTTCTGGGTATATTCCAAGGAGTGGGATAGCTGGGTCTTGAGAAAGCCCTATTCCCATTTTTCTGAGAAAGTGCCAGATAGCTTTCCAAAGTGGTTGTACTAGTTTGTATTCCCACAGCAATGAAGAAGTGTTCCTCTCTCTCCACATCCTCACCAACATGTGGTGTCATTTGAGTTTTTGATCTTAGCCATTCTGATGGGTGTAAGATGGAATCTCAGTGTCGTTTTGACTTGCATTTTCTCTGATGACTAACGAGGATGAGCATTTCTTTAAGTGTTTCTCAGCCATTTGATATTCCTCTGTTGAGAATTCTCTGTTAAGTTCCAAGCCCCATTTCACAATTGGGTTGTTTGGTTTTGTGGTGATTAATTTCTTGAGTTCTTTATATATTTTGGATATTAGACCTTTATCAGATGTAGGGTTGGTGAAGATCTTTTCCCATTCTGTAGGCTGTCGCTTTGTTCTCTTGACAGTGTCACCTGCCTTACAGAAGCTTCTCAGCCTCATGAGGTCCCATTTATTAATTGTTGACATTAAGGCCTGGGCTGTTGGTGTACTGTTCAGGAAGTTGTTTCCTGTGCCTATGTGTCCCAGGCTCCTCCCCACTTTTTCCTCTAACTGAATTAATGTCTCTGGTTTTAAGTTGAGGTCTTTAATCCACTTGGACTTGAGTTTTGTGCATGGTGACAAATAAGGGTCTAATTGCATTTTTCTACATGTAGACATCCAGTTAGACCAGCACCATTTGTTAAAGATGCTATCATTTTTCCATTGAATAGATTTGGCTTCTTTGTCAAAAATCAAGTGAGCAAATGTGTGTGGATTCATCTCTGGGTCTTCAATTCAATTCCATTGATCCACCAGTCTATTTCTTTGCCAGTACCATGCTGTTTTAATTACTGTTGCTCTGTAGTACAGCTTGAGATCAGGTATGGAGATTCCTCCGGAGGATCTTTTGTTGTATAGGATTGTTTCTGCTTTCTGGGTTTTTTATTTCTCCATATGAATTTGAGAATTGATCTTTCAATATCTTCAAAATATTTTGTAGGTATTTTGATAGGGATTGAGTTGAATCTGTAAATTGCTTTTGGTAAGATGGCCATTTTTACTATGTTGATTCTCCCGATCCACGAACAAGGCAAATCCCTCCATCTTCTGATGTCATCTTCAATCTCTTTCTTCAGAGGTTTGAAGTTTTTTTTGAATAAGTCCTTCACTTGCTTGGTTAGAGTTACTCCTAGATATTTTATATTGTTTGTGGCTATTGTGAAGGGAGTAGTTTTCCGAATTTCTTCCTCTGCCTGTTTGTCATTTGTATACAGGAAAGCTACTGACTTTTTTGAGTTTATTTTGTATCCTGCCAATTTGCTGAAGGTGTTTGTCAGCTGTAGGAGTTCTCTGGTCGAATTTTGTGGGGCACTTATATACACTATCATATCATCTGCAAATAAGGATAATTTGACTTCCTCCTCTCCCATTTGGATCCCCTTGATCTCCTTTTGCTGTCTTATTGCTCTGGCTAGAACTTCAAGAACTATATTGAAGAGATATGGGGACAGAGGGCATCCTTGTCTGGTCCGCGATTTTAGAGGGATTTCCTTGAGTATCTCTCCATTTAATTTAATGTTGGCTGTTGGTTTGCTGTATATAGCCTTTATTATGTTTAGATAAGTGCCTTGTATTCTGGATCTCTCCAGCACTTTAAACATAAATGGGTGTTGGATTTTGTCAAATGCTTTTCTTGCATCTAAAGAGATGATCATGTGGTTTTTCTCTTTCAGTTTGTTTATATGGTGGATTACATTGATGGATTTCCGTATGTTAAACCACCCCTGCATGCCTGGAATGAAGCCTACCTGGTCATGGTGAATGATGTCTTTGATATGCTGTTGTATTCGCTTTGCGAGTATTTTGTTGAGTACTTTTCCATCAATGTTCATAAGAGAAATTGGTCTGAAGTTCTCTTTTTTTGTTGGGTCTTTGTGGGGTTTAGGTATCAATGTGACTGTGGCCTCATAGAATGAATTTGGTAATATTCCGTCCATTTCTATCTTTTGGAATAGCTTGCATTGTATCGGTATTAGCTCCTCTCTGAAGGTCTGGTAGAATTCTGCACTGAAACCATCTGGCCCTGGGCTTTTTTTTGGTTGGGAGACTATCAATGGTTGCTTCTATTTCTATAGGCAAAATAGGGCTACTTAACTTGTTTATCTGGTCTTGATTCAATTTTGGCAAATGGAATTGGCTGAGGAAATTGTCCATTTCACTTAGATTTTCAAATTTTGTGGCATAAATGCCTTTAAAGTAGGTTCTTATGATTCTTTGTATTTCTTCGGTGTCTGTTGTTATGTCTCCCTTTTCATTTCTGATTTTGTTTATTTGGATAGTGTTTCTCTGTCTTTTAGTTAGATTGGCTAACGGTTTGTCTATCTTGTTAATTTTCTCAAAGAACCAGCTCTTGGTTTTGTTGATTCTTTGGATTGTTCTCTTTGTTTCTAATTTATTGATTTCAGCCCTGAGTTTGATTATTTCTAGTCATTTACTCCTCTTGGGTGTTTCTGCTTCTTTTTTTTCTAAAGCTTCCAGATGTGTTGTTAAGTCGTTTATGTGGGATGTTTCCATTTTGTTTTTAAAGGCACTTAGTGCTATGAATTTTCCTCTTAGCACTGCTTTCAATGTGTCCCACAAATTTGGGTATGTTGTTCCATCATTTTCATTGAATTTCAGGAAGTCTTTTATTTCTTCCCTTATTTCTTCTGTGACCCATGTGTCATTAAGTAGAAAGTTGTTTAGTTTCCACGTGTTAGTATGCTTTTTGTTATTTCTGTTGCTGTTGAAGTCCAGCCTTAGACCATGGTGATCTGATAAGATACAGGGTATTATTTCAATCTTCTTGTATCTGTTGAGGTTTGCTTCATGACCAACTATGTGATCAATTTTAGAGAACGACCCATGGGGAGCTGAGAAAAAGGTATACTCCTTAGCTTTTGGATGGAAAGTTCTGTAGCTATCTATTAGATCCATATGATTCATGACATTGGTTAATGAAGTTATTTCCCGGCTTAGTTTTTGATTCAAAGACCTATCCTTGAGTGAAAGTGGGGTGTTGAAGTCTCCCACTATTAATGTGTGGGTATCGATGAGTGGTTCAAGCTTTGTTAATAACTCTTTTACAAATGTGGGAGCCCTCATAATAGGAGCATAGATGTTCAAAATCGTGATGTTTTCTTGATTGACTTTACCTTTAACAAGTACCAAGTGTCCATCCTCATCCCTTTTGATTAATTTTGGTTGAAATTCTATTTTATTAGATATTAGAATGGCCACCCCAGCTTGTTTCTTGTGACCATTTGCTTGGAATATTTTCCCCCAGCCTTTTACTCTGAGACAATGTCTGTCCTTGTGGTTGAGATGTGTTTCTTGAATACAGAAGAATGTTGGGTCATGTTTATGCATCCACTCCGTTAGTCTGTGTTTCTTTATTGGAGAATTGAGACCATTGACGTTGAGAGATATTAATGACCAGTGATTGCTAAGTCCTTTCATTTTTGGCATTTGTAATAGTTGAGATTTTGTGATAGTGTAGTTACCTATTTCCTATGTAGTTTTGGTTGTAGTTTGACCCATTGGGGTGGAGTTTTCCTTCTAGTAAGTTCTGTAAAGCCGGATTTGTGGCTAGGTACTGTTTGAATTTGTTTTTGTCATGGAATATCTTGTTTTCTCCATCAATGGTTATTGATAATTTCGCTGGGTATAGTAATCTTGACTGGTATCTGTGTTCTCTTGGGGTTTGCAGAACCTCTGTCCAGGCCTTTGTGGCTTTCATGTTCTCTGTTGAGAAGTCCGGAGTAAGTCTGATGGGTTTGCCTTCGTATGTTACTCGACCTTTTTCTCTTGCTACTTTTAATATTTTTTCTTTGTTCTGTATAATTTATGTTGTTATTATTATGTGGCGGGAAGATTTTCTATTCAGGTCTATTCTATTTGGTGTTCTGCATGCCTCTTGTATGCTCATATGCATCTCCTTCTTCAAATTGGGGAAATTTTCTTCTATTATTCTATTAAAGATGTTTTCTGGGCTGTGGAGTCGGTTGCCTTCTCTTTCCCCTACCCCTATTATTCTCAAGTTTCGTCTTTTCATGGTGCCTTTGATTTCTTGAATGCTCTGTGTCAGGCACTTTTCAGATTTAGAATTTCCCTTGATGGATGTTTCCAGTTCTGCGATTGTATCTTCAAGACCCGATATTTGTTCTTCCATTTCTTGCAATCTGTTAGATAAGACCACGTCTGAGATGCTTGCTTGCTTTTCTAATGCTTCTCGATCACGTTTTTCTTCCGTGTATTCCTTTATGATAGCTTCCATCCTTATCTTCAGGTCTTGAACTGTTTTAATGATTTCCTTCATCTGGTTATTTGTATTTTTCTGAAATTCTTCAAATGCCTCTTTATATGACTCTTTTAAATCCTCAGCCCTCTTGTCTGCCTCCTCCTGCATTTGTTTACAGATTTTATTTGTTTCTTCCCTTATCATCTTACTTACTAAGGATTTGAGGTCATTTTCTTGTATATCAATTGTTGTGGAGTTCTCCAGGTTGTTTTCATTGGGATTGCTGGGATCTGGAGATGCCAACCTGGTTTGGGTTTTGTTAGCATTCTTTCGCTGTCCTCTTGTCATTTTGGTGACTCTGGTGTTGGGAGGTGGTTTGTAGTGACCTTCCCTACAGTTCTCAGAATCCTGCAGTCTGTGGCTCCATTCACGACCCTGGTCACCTCAGAGTAGATCAGCTATGGTGCATCCTGGCTGACGCCATCGTGCGAAATCCGATAAACATGTTTTTTTTATGTTGATCTCAAGTGTGGGATGAGATACAGACTTGTGAGAGAGCAGGATGTTTTTCCACTTAGAAGTCAAACCACTTTGTGTGGTAGCTTGGATTTTGCCATCTGAAAACTTCCTAGTAGAGACTCTGAGAGGATATATATATATATATGATTTGGGATTGTTTTGGGTGTTCAACACTTTGAGAAATACCTAGAGAGAACTGCTCCAGGGAAGGCTTTAAGGCTTGGTGCTCTGGCTGAGGCTCTGGGCCTCAGCTGATGTCCAGGTTCCAGCAGCAACCTTGGCTGATTTGTGGGTTTGCTGAGGTCCTGCTGACTACCCCAGGGGAAAATTCCTTGGAACTGATATCCTTAAGGTTTCATTATTGTGCTCGTTAATCTCCGTTTCCTATTGTTTGGGTTAGTTGGGTTGTAAGTGAGGTATGCTCTGTTAGTGAGTTCATAATAAAGTGTAATTGTTAAGAAAATTGAGCCTACACAAAGAGGTACTTTGTGGTTTGAGGCAGGATCTTTCTCTGGGTCTTGAGGCTGGCTGTAGGAATCCACATGTCTCTGTTTTGAGAGCAGAGATTTACAGATTACATTTGCACAACACAATAGCTGCCTTCTTCCAGGCTTCAAACTCAGTTCTTCATGCTTATTCAAAAAGGCTAGCACCCCCCCACCTCCCACCCCCCATCCCCATCCCCCACCCCCTTCCCTGCCCTCTTTCTCTTTGGCTTTGTGAGATTCAGTTTCTCTGTATAGCCTTGACCAGGACTTGCTTCTTACACAAGACTAGCTAGAAAATCACAGAGATCCTCTTGAGTCTACCTCCCTGAGTGCTGTAATCACAGACTTGAGCCCCCACATCAGACAGCTAATCTTTTCTTTAAAAAGTTCAATTAGTAAAAGAAAGTTTAAATATTTTTACAGAAATTTAAAATTCAACCAATATAAGAATCTTGTTGTTATAAACACTTATTTGCATAACACTAATAAATTTCTTCTGTTTTTTTTTTATTTTTTATTTTTTTATTTTATTTTTTTTTTTATGCACGCACGTGGACTCAGTGGTATAATGTGTGTCACTGTGTGGGGGTTCATTTGGACTTGTGTTCATATGTGTGCAGAGATGAACACGTCTGTCTGTTCCCTTAGATTCTGGCCACCTTTCTGTTTTCCTGTATTTTGAAGACAAGTTCTCTCTATGACTTGGACAATGTAAGGTAGGCTAGTCTGGCTGACTAGCAAGCTTCAAATCCACTGTCATCCAGCTCTGCAGTTCTGTGATTGCAAGCACAGCATTGTACAGAGTTGATCTTTAATAAAGGTTCTAGGGAAAGAAACTCGGATCCTCATGCTTACACAGAAAGCATTTAACTAACTAAAAATGTTTTTAACCCCTGATTTCATTTTAATGAAATTTTAACATGATATTTTTATAAATGTTGTCAGTACAGTCCTAGGATTATATCATTCTTGGTTTTAAATAATGTAGATTTCATAAATTATGCGCACTTAAAAAGATTTGTGATAAAATTATTAGTTGAAATTCATCTTTAAAAATACTAACCGGAGAACTGAATTCAATACTCACGAGTTAATAATCTCTAATGCCATCTGCATTTCCACTTATATGTGTTAGTTGTTAAAATATTAGAACATATGCCTAACCCTTTTAAAAGATGGTCACTCTGTAAGACCCAACCCAATTGCCTGAAGACACCGAGTCAAGCTCCATGAAGCACAGTTAAAAAGTTAGTATGTATTGTAGTTTTTGCAGCTATTGATTTGTGATATATTGTTCTTCTTTGTTTCTTTCAGGAATGTTGAACTAAATCATATGCTGTGAAATTTCCAGCCACCTCTGGAAAAACATATAAATGGCAATAACCTTTTCTTCTCTTTTTCTTCTTTAAAAGAGTTTCTCTGCAGATACTTATCTGCCTCCTTCTGCTTCCTACATCACCTCTTTCATGAGAGCTATCTCACTGCCTCCCCCTTCCACTTGTTGCTTCTTCAAGACAGGGTTTCTCTGTGTAGCCTTGGGCTTTGGACCAGGCTGATTTTAACTCACAGAGATCTGCCTGCCCCTGACTCTGTTTCTGATTCCTTTTTTTTTTTTTTTTTTTTTTTTTTAGGTTTACAAAAATTTATATATTCACTTTACATCCTGATTGCAACACACTCCACCTCCTTTCCAAATCTCCACCTGGTCCCTCCCTCCAATCCTTTCCCTTCTATTCCTCCTCCCCTCGGAAAAAATGTGGAAAATGCTAGTCCCCCCATCTATCACCCCAGCACTTCAAGTTACTTCAGGCCTGAGCTCATCCTTATCCACTGAATCCAGGCAAGGCAGCTCCATTAAGAAGTGATCAAAAGCAGGCAACAGAGAGTCCATGTCTCTTTTTTTAGTGCGATGTCTTTCCTAGATCTATGATAATTTTGTAGAATGTATTTTGGTCCATTCTCTTACCCAAATACTTTCATATCTAGCTCACACTTATTAAATTTGTGTTATTATTGCTGTTTTACTTTTAATCTTATCCAGTCAAATTTGTGCTGGTTTAAATTCCTACATGTGAGATCTGCTACTGGAGAATGGCTGACCACCCAGGGATAACACTCTTGATGAACACTGAACAGCAAATGATGGGCAGAAATTCTTCAGTTATGAGTAACACTTCATAGTCACCTTGCTTCTGCATGCTTTTGACCTTACATAGCATTGTTATAACTTGTGTGCAGTGTTATTAACTGCTTTGCATTCATTTATGTAACTGCTCTGCTGTGTTCATGTTTTCTTGTAGCCATTCCTTTTCCACCTCCTCTTTCACAATTATTCTCAAGGATTTAGAAGAAGAACAAACATGTGATGTAGATTAAAAAATGAAATCATGGAATTCACAAATAAATAGATAAAGGAAAAAACAATCATTATGAGTGAGGAAACTTAGTCTGATGAAGACACATGTCATCTTCCCCCCCCCCCCACTTTTGGATATTAGCACTGAATTTTCAGATATATGTGCTTGTATGGAATATTAATAGAGTTCACAAATATAGCAAAGGGCTAAAGGTCTCAAGGGTTCCTGCAAGGAAAGGGGTCGGTTGTGATGATATAAATCTTAAAGGGCTATAACGCAACAGGAAACAAAATGGAAGAGGCAAAGGGAGGGCAGGATAAAGTAGGGAGTATGGGAAGGGAGAAACAATACTTAAGACTTTTGAGACTCTCCTATGGAAACTTACGACCGTATAAGCTTGTTAAAAATAAACATATGCATATATAAAATAGTTTAAGTGTAATTGTACTATAATGAGGCGACAAGACTTTTTAAATATCACAGGTTAAAAAGTTCCAGAATGGTTACCTCTTTTGTAGTTGTTGGCCAGTGAGGTCTCATAGATTCTAAAACATTATAGAGTATTACAAAAGCTATTGATTACCCTCGAGAGCTTTAATGAAATACTATACTTACTAAGATACTATATATTTAGTTCATATAACATAGAGAAATCTGGCTGGTACTAACCTGGCAGTTTCTTCTGAATAGTTTTCATAGTGCAGAAGAATTTTAGGAAAGATCCCAATACAATGATCTTGATAATTAACCATGGTGTTAAAGCAGCTTCTAATGGCTTTTTGTAGACTAATGCATCTTTCAACACTTACAAGAGAAGCTTCTATTTCAGTAGATTTCAATAAACATAGAACAACTACCAGTCAAGGTGAAAAGAATAAGGGACTGTAGAATGTGCAATTGTAAAGGGACACTTATTCTCCTAATGAAAACTCATGTACTCCCAGCCAGCATTACAGAGGGGATGAGGCTTTATAACATCCTCTCAACAACAACCGAATGTTATATACTATGGGATAAAATAGCCATGGTGAAGTGTTTATTCTCTTTTTATTTAGGCAATGGGGAGAGCCAAAGATATTTTTCCAAATTCTATTCCATCATTTCCAATTCATCAGGTTGTGGTTTTAATTGGCTTATGTTGTGGTTATAATCTCACATGAATATTTAATTCCCAATTGATTCCTGAATTGCTTAGGAAGGGTAGGAAACACAGCTTTGCTGGGGAGTGGGGTCCCAAGTGTAGGCTTTGAGGTTTCAAAAGCTAAGTGCTCGGCCCAGTTACTCTCTCTGTCTCTCTGTCTCTGTCTTTGTCTCTGTCTCTGTCTCCATCTTTCTGTCTGTCTGTCTCTCTCTCTCTCTCTCTCTCTCTCTCTCTCTCTCTCTCTCTCTCTCTCTCTCTCTCTCTCTCTCTCTCTCTCTCTCTCTCCTCTGCCTCTAACTTACAGATCACATGTGGGCTCTCAGCTACTGCTCCAACACCATGTATGCTTTCCAGCCACTATGCTTCTTGGCAGGAGGATAATGGCCTAACACTTTGAAAATATGAGCAAGCCATCAATTAAATGTTCTATTTTTATGAGTTGATATTTTTAACTGCAGAGCCATTTCTCCTGGAACCTTTATTCATAGTCTGAAGTAGTATGATAATAGATAAATATTGAGAATAAAGTTATATAAAATTTATTTTAAAAAGGGTCACTTAAAACAACTAACACAAGAAAAACTAAATAAAGCAAAATATAAGGAAAATTCAAATATAAAATCAATTGTAGAGGTTTTGGAAGGTAAACTTTTTGTTGTTTTTTACATTGTAAACTAATTTTAGTTTGAGAGATAAAGCTAAAATATGGAAGGAACTATGCCTATAATTTTTACTTATTTGTCTGAGTGATTATGCAACAAATATTCTAAAGTAATTCATAAATTTACACCAGAAACTCTAAGTAACAGTCATGTCCATATTGTCCCAGAAAATGCACAGACGTGGAGCCAGACATATCTGCATTTGAATCCCAGTCTTCCAAATTCTAGCTTTTTGACAAATGTTCATTTCCTTTTTATAGAAAAGAAAACTGGCTAATTTTGTTACACTCTGCAAAATTTTAAGATGAGTTTCAAGAACACAGAAGGAATTCAAATCTGCACTTTTTAAAGAGGCTAGCTAGTTTCATTCAGCTAGCAACAAAGTTTTTGCCAGATCATAATCCATATTTAGCTATGGAAAATGTTCTCGGCAGAAATTCTGCTTCAATGAGTGTGGAGGTGGATCCAACACTCTGCCTGCTTAACAAGCAGCCTGAGATGAATCAGATGTTCATTACAGTTTATGAATTGCTGCTTCAAAAAGGAACGCCTCATAGCACTCTATGGGTCTAGATTTGCTCAGATACATTAATGCTCTATGAATACTTTCTGAAAGTTCACTTTAGGCATATTGTACTAATGCAATAATGCAAAGCCAAAAAAATTATGACACTCTTTCTTCTTTGTATCAAGAGTCATGTTGGATGGAGAATAAAACTTCTATTTGTTGATATCACTGCTGCTGTTTTTATACTTTAGTTATAAAATTAGGAAGAATGGCCACAGTAGGCACATCTACATTTAGAACGGTTCTTATTGTTTGTAATATTATGATCAAGAATATTCCTCACAGGAGTGACCAGCATCTTGTGTTTTAGTTGATTCCGGATGTTGCCAAGTGGACAAGAAGAGCCATCACAATGTGAATGTTTCTGGAGTAGATTCTTGCTATCATTCTAATGTAATTAAAATTCAATGTAATTAAAATGTGGATAACTAACCTTGGTATAAAAACTAATGTTACATTTTTCATGAAGATCAAATAATCTAAGTTGGTATGTTCAAATCAATCAGTTACAGTAGCCACATTCCATCATTATTGAGTCAGGGAGGAAGATACAGTCTGCTGTGCCTTTCCAAGCAAGTTTCAAATTGAGGTGACATTCTTTCTTCAAGAATAGCAACAATACCATTTTAGGGGTATCCCAATATCCATGACCACTTTTTTGAACATGAAGACAATCATTTTATAAATACAAGTGGTTATATACCATTAATTCAATTTTATTTCTGATCTCTTTATTGCCAGATCCTTATCATAATAAAGTTACAAATAAACACATATATTTAATACAGCATATATATATTATGGACTTGGGAAAGGCCACATTGTAAATTTGCAAAATATGAGGAGAGTTAGTGACAGTGAGCTTTAAGCTAAGAAAAACTACTTGTGATTTATTTAGTACTACCCAAATTTCCATTGATTATATCTTTGTGGGATAGGTTGAGTGAATAGGGTCTGGTAAACAGATATAAAAAATTTAATTAATTTTATGAAAAGTAAAATATTTTTTCATGATTTATATTGAGTATTTTATTTTTAACAATTTACATTAGTCTGTTAAGGAAATTGGGAAACTAACATAAAATCATGCTATTTATTATAATAGTTATAGCATGTATTTTCTGTGAAATTAAAGTGGCATTCCCTTTCACAGATTTCACAGACTGTGATGCAAATAGTTATATTTAAATATCACTGTAGTTGGATTAAATATCAACATGGTTGGACAGCAATTTTGAAAAGAAAATAACGTATTAGCTACATAGTCCAACTTGATGATTAAGATTATGAAATATCATTATTATTGATGACATATAAGCTAAAGAAAAATCAATATTTCTCATGAGTAATCTCTTCAACTTTTAATACAACTACTTTTTAAAATATAATGTTTGAAAGAGTCCACTTGTTTCGGTAAATAATTTCGTGCAACACTTAGGCAAGAAGCTCTAATTAAATTCAGTGGAACACATTCAACAACAAGAAAAAAAGACATGCAAATAGGAGAGGGACTTGGGAAGAAGAAGGAAGGAAAGTGAAAGAATGGCATGATTATGAAAAACAACTAAAATTCACTGTAAAGCAAGTGTCTTGTTAAGGACAGGTAGTAGACTTCCACTGTTTCTGTCCTGGTAGATAAATTGCCTTATTTTCCATTTTCTCCTACTTTGACTTTGTAGCCATGCCCTCATTAGCATATTCAATTAATTAGAGCACATAGGTAACACTGTATTGCTTATAATACATGGTGTCCCATTATTGAGTCAAAATGAATAGGGCAGGCTCCTCACTCAAGGTGAGTATTCTGGGAACAGGGACTACCAGGCTAAATGCTTCACACTAATGTGCAAAGAACTAACAACATATATACATTTGCTGACCAAAGACTTCCAACAAGGACAAAGAAGTAGAAATATGCAAGCAAGGACAACTGTACATTAAAATTTCATGCATAAAAGTTCATTCGCTTTTATCTCACCTTGACCTGACCAAGTGAGATTAGAACAAAAATTGGTTTTTATTTTCTTCTTTCCTTCCTGTCTGTCTTTCTTTCTGTCTTTTTCTTTCTTTCCAAAATCAAATTCTGAATGGAGAACAAAACAACAACAACAAAAAAACCAAAGTACAAATGTTTATCAGTAATAGTTATATTTACAAATCACTGTATCAACAATACTGTTTGGCTTTAGATGACACAAGGAACTAGAGAATTAACCACTTGTTCATTTCTGATATTTTTAATATTGCTTTTTAATGCATTTATTTTATTGATATTTAAATTTTCATACATGGGTACTGCATTCACATTGTTTCAACCCTTTACTCTCTTCCAACACTTTGCCTCCCATACCTTCTTAAATTCATGACCTATTCTGTGATTACTGTTCTTATTACACACACACACACACACACACACACACACACACACATACACACACACAATCCGTTTAGTATTGCTCCTTTGTAAATGTGTTTGTGGCTGACCACCCAGAATTAGGAAGTTGATTATCTATCAGGAATCTCATCCTATCATCCTAGGAGAACTGCATCTGCCTTTCCTAGTAGCCATTGATTATTTGTAGCTTTCTTCATACAGTGGAGGCCTCTCATTAGCATGTCAACTTGTCATTGTTCTGGTCATGTTTAGCCAACTATACTGTTGAGATTACATGTATGCAGCTCCATGGCATGTTTTAATGACATAATATTTCAGCAAGCTCTACCTCCTCTTCAGAGATTTTCTCTGAGCCTTATAGATCTAGAGATGGCATTGAAGAGCTATCTTTTTTTCTAAGCAAGTCACTTATTCTCTGTATTTTGATCACTTGTGGATCTCTGTGATGGTCTCCATCTGCTGAAAAAAGAAGCTTCTTTGGTGAGAGATGTGAGCTACAGTTATCTATGAATGTAGGGATACTCAAAGTACAGTTAGAAATTATATTGTACAGTAAGAAGTTATATTGTATTGGGATAATGATAGTAGTAGGTCCTTCTCTCTAGTCTCTGACCTCACTCTCTTTCAGCAGTCAGCTACCTTAACAATATCAGGCATAGCATTTTTCCCCCATTGAATGGGTATTTAATCCATTTAGACAATTATTTTAAGTGTCACTAGTTCACTTTTAGGCTCATCTTGACTGTGCCTCAAAAGCTTTATGACTTGATAGGCATATTTAATGATTTTATTACTTAGAAGCCGGCACAACAGAGTCAGATACTATGGGAGCTAGTCTTCAGGGATGGGGCTTCCACTGAAGCTCCAGTACACTTCCTTAGAGTCTCATGTCTTACATATGTTGTGCCTGCAGCAAGAAACTCTTACTTTCAAGTTCTGTAAAGACAGCAGCAGTGGTCTATCTTTTTGTTAGTCTCTTAGAACCCCATGACTATCATCAGCTAAATGGTAAGTTTTAGTTAGATAGTGTTCATCTCTTGGGGGCAGGGAGCCATTATCACCCAGTGTGTAGTAACTAGATATAGTACATATGTACTACATGACTATATGTACACACATGTATGTGTGTCTATATCTTAAAATAAATTTGTAAAATGGTATCCCTTCCATTATTCCAGAACACATAGAGAACCGGGAATAGCACACAAATACTCCCTTGTGAGCTAAGTTCTGTGGCTCCTTCTCAGCTCCCCAAGCTATTTTGGTCCCAGATATGGTACTTTTATCAAGGACATTTCTCTTACTTTAATTCCTTTTATGTTTCCACAGCATTGGCCTGGATGGAAAATTCTTAAAAGGCTCATATACTTTATTGGAAAAAATATGTATAGGATGTGAATTATACTTGAAAGATTGTCAGGGAGATACCAACAACAGCATTGCATACATAAAATTCTTTCCCTAGCTAGAATTAGAATTCGCCCACTGCAATGTTTATATTTGGCTTATTACACTTTCTTTGAAATTAATAACTCTCATCTTTTAGGCCAGTTTTTCCTTATAGGAATTCTAAGTCCTTAAATATTGAAAATATCAAATTTTATTATAATATGATGAGTAAAATAAGTTATGTATACTTATGCAATATAGTGCCATGTTTGAGGAATGGAGAATGGATTATGTAAGTGTTTGCATACAGTGTATTTTATCATATTCTTTTACATCCTTGAATTCTTCTACATCTGCATTCCTAACCCTAATCACGCAAGTTTATGTTCTTTCTCTCTCTAAAAAAAGAGAAATAGAAAGAGAAAAAGAAAGAAAAGGGCCACTACAAGTCATGGGTCAAATTTGTATTGGCCAAATATTCCTGAGCTTAGGGACTGCCCAAGATATGGTTGATCTACCAGTATCTCTTTGTTGAAGAAGGTTGAGTTTTTTAGCCTAGTAGCTACTATTTGCAAATCACTTCTTGGCTAGAAGTGGGACCTTGTACCTACTTTCTTTTTTCTATGCTGGGAATTTCTTTGGTTTAAATTTGTGCTCGTCTTTTGTATGCTGTCACAGCCTCTGAATTCATATGTGCTCATGCCTTGTTGTATCTGGAAAATGCAGTTACCTTAATTGGAATCATCTTACTTGTATTAGGTCTCTGAAATTAACTATTTTATATCTGAGCATCTGTGCATTTTGAACAGTATTTCCTTTCTTTTGGTATTTGCTATTATCCATTCTGCTTGTTGACATATGTTTAAATCAGCATGTTTTTTTTTTTTCCTTTAAGTTTTAGACTTCACATATAATTGAGATTATACATTGTGTCTTGATAATTTTTTGTAATATTTTTCAGGTTCAATCATGTTGTTACAAAACCCAGAATTTCCCTCCTTTTCAAGGCTGAATAATATATTAGTGCCTCTGTTTTACATGTGTATGCATGTACATATCATATATGTTCATGCGCATGTCATTCTCTTGCTGGATACTTCTTTCCTTATCTTGGAAATGGTCAGTAACACTCCATTAAATCTCTGCATGTGAATATCTCTTTAATATACTGATTCTTTTATTCCTTCAGCAGTAAGTGCAGAAGTACATTAATTAACTTGTATTAGTACTTTTAATAGAGTTTATCTTTCAATTAAATTTCAATTAATCAATGGACTGTTTAATTTGCCTAGTATTCGCAGATGCCTCATTTTGCCAAGAAATGAATGTGAAGACAATCTCTGATCATCACAAAACAACTTCGGGATGAAGAAAGAACATTATTTGAATTAATTATTGATATTAGAACTTTAGTTCTTTATAGAGAAATATTTCATTAATATTTGAACAATATGTTTAAACTTAGAAATTTTACCTCATTTAAAATATATTGACATAGCCCTAATCATTAGAATACTGAAGATTCTGTTGATGTTGATGCTGTTTTGATTATTTCCTCTCACAGCCTAATTAGTGAAATGAAAATCTAAAAAGTAAAAGCCCTAATGATTATTTGATGATTAAAGCTTACTATAAACATAAGTTAGTATTAGATAATTTTAGTACATTTGGAATTTTGAAGAAATCAACAACAAAAAATGATTCTGATGGGATTTAAATTGGCCCTGGGTGCCTTTGATGTTCATTCTTCCTGGAGCATCACCATCATCACACTGTCAGGTGCCAGGGGACTGTTAAAATTGTACAGTCCTCACTTATATATATATATGTTTATATGCTTTGTACAAAGAAGAATAACAGAGCATGTCTGAGAGAATTATACCCAAAGTTCAGTGTCACTTTGAATGCTTAAAAACAGTTCCAATTAGATGAAAATCCAAAATAGTTTTAGAGCCTGTGAAATCATTTTGGATTTGATAGTTGTAAAGATGATTTATTATTTAATTATAAGTCTAATAATTTCCAAGCATGTTATTCTAAGACGATAGCTTTGCACATAATGCATGTAGCATAGAAAATATGCTCCAGTGTCGTTAAAGAAGAGTAAAAGAAATAAGACTATGGCTTATTTAATTCCTTAATTTAGAAAGTTCTTATATTAACAGTTCAAAACTGATAACATCATGAGTTTTAAATAGAGATTTAAATGTCAAATCTGCAAATACACATTTTAACTTTTCAATTCTTAAATACTCAAAGATTATATAAAATCAGAAATAAAAATGCAAACTTACCTAGAAATAACATATTTGTAAATATTGCTTTCTGCTTCTGGGTTAACTCACTCATTATGATCATTTCTAGCTCAATCCATTTGTCCACAAATTTCTGGAATTCCTTGTTTTTAATAGCTGAGTAGTATCCCATAGTATATATGTACCACAGTTTCTTTATACATTCTTCTACTGAGGGACACTTAGGCTGTTTGCATGTTCTGGCTATTATGAATAAGGCTGCTATGAACATGGTTGAGCAAATTTTCTTGTTGTGTGCTGGAGCATCTTCTCAGTATATTCCAAGGAGTGGAATAGCTGGGTCTTGAGGAAGCCTTATTCCCAGTTTTCTGAGATAGCACCAGAGGGATTTCCAAAGTGGCTGTACTAGTTTGCATTCCCACCAGCAATGAAGGAGTGTTCCTTTCTCTCCACATCCTTGCCAGCGTGTGGTGTCACTTGAATTTTTGATCTTAGCCATTCTGATGGGTATAAGATAGAATCTCAGAGTTGTTTTGATTTGCATTTCCCTGATGACTAAGGAGGTTGAGCATTTCTTTAAGTGTTTCTCAGCCATTTGATATTCCTCTGTTGAGAATTCTCTGTTTAGTTCCAAGCCCCGTTGCTAATATAACTATAAGGATAAATATGGAAGATTATGGAAACTTTATCTTATTGATAGACTGTTATTTCAAATAGTTTCAAACATTGTTTCCCTTAGTAGGGGGCCCACATTAAGACCAAGCTGTCCATTCGGTACATATGTGTAGGGGCCTAAGTCCAGTTCATGCATGGTCCTTGATTGGTGCTTCAGTTTCTATAAGCCCCTTGTATGCCTGGATTCTTTGGCTCTGTTGGTTTTCTTGTGGAGCTTGTGTCCCCTCAGTCCTTTTATCCTTCTCCTGCACTATTCCACAAGGCTTCCCTTGTTCTGCCCAATCTTTGTTTGTCTGTGAGTCTCAGTATCTGTTTTGACCCTTGATCTGCTGCTGGATGGAGCCCCTCAGAGGAGGGCTATGCTAGGTTCCTGTCTGCAAGCACAGCAGAATACCTTTTATAGTGTCGGTGGCTGGGCTGAGCGTTGGTTGTAGATTCCCCCCCATCGCTGCTCTATATTTATCTCTATACATCTTGTAGGCAGGGTAAACTTTGTGATGAAGTTTCTGTGGATGGGTTGTTGTTCTTCTCCCTCCTCTAGGAGTTTTGTCTAGTGAGAAGGTGGTCTCTTCAGTCTCCATGACCCCAACTACTAGGGATCTGCTAGAGTCACCCCCATATCCCATATCCTCCCAGGAGCCGACCCTGTCATAGGTCTTGAGCTTGTCTCAGAGATGCCCCTGCAGGAGGTTCCTCTTCTTTCTGTAAGCCCTCTGTCTTCCACTCTCCCTATATCTGATGATCTTCCCTCACCCCTTATTTCCTTCTGCAGCCCCTCTCTCATCCTGTTCGATCTCTTCGGTCTCTTCAATCACTTACAGCATCTATTCTATGTCACCTTCTAAGTGAGATTCAAGCATCCTCCTCTGGGCCCTCCTTACTACTTAGCTTCTTTAGGTCTGTGAATTGTAGTGTGGTTACTCTATACTACATCTCCAATTTCCACTTATAAGTGAATATATACCATGTATTTCTTTCTGGGTCTAAATTATGTCACTCACAATAGTATTTTTTAGTTTCACTCATTTGCCTGAAAATTTCATGATTTCTTTGTTTTCAGTAGCTGAGAAAATAGATTTTTTTCATATGATATATCCTGATTATTGTTTCCCCTCCATCTACTCCTCCCAGTTCCTGTCACCTCCCTTACCATCTGAATCCATTCTCTTTTTGCCCCTAATCAAAAACAAAAGACATAACAACAAACAAAAGATAGCAGAATGTCATTAATAGTCTTAAGGGTAGGCGTTATCTCATGGCATTGTTCTCAAGTTGGGTCAGTCATTCATTGGTCAGTACCTCAATTTGTGCTCCATCTTTACCCCCTGCACATCTTGTAGGCATAACAAATTGTGTATCTAATGTTTTGTGGCTGGATTGGCGTCCCCATCCATCAACTGGATATCTTACATCCTGGTTACAGGAGATGGCCAGTTCACATTACATATTCCGCATTGTTAGGTGTCTTTGCAAAGGTCGCCCTCGCAGGTCCTGGGAGTTTACATAGTCCTAAGTTTCTAGCTCATCCCAGAGATGCCCCACACATAACAATTGCAGTTATTTCTCTCTCTATTATCCAGATACTTGATCACTCCTGTTCCCCCTTGCTCCTCCTCCCTCACCCTGGTCCCTAGGTTCATTCAACCCCATCTCTATTCTATTTTCCCTTTTGAGTGACATGCAAACATCACACTTTAAACTTTCCTTGTTACTTTTCTACTTTGAATCTGTGGGTTGCAGCATGGTTATCCTGTACTTTATAGCTAATATCCACTTATAAGTTAGTACATACCATGCATGTCTTTCTGGATCTGGGTTACCTACTCAGGATGATATATCTAGTTCCATCCATTTGCCTACAAATTTCATGATGTCCTTGTTTTTAATAGCTAAATAATATTCCATTGTATAAATGTATCACAGTCTCTTTATCTATTCTTCTGCTGAGAGACAGCTAGGTTGTTTCCAGTTTCTGGCTATTACAAATAAAGCTGCAATGAAAAAAACTGAGCAAGTGTTCCTGTGTTACGCTAGAGCATCTTTTGGGGATATGCCTAGGCATGGTACAGCTGGATCTTGAGGTAGATATATACTCAATTTTCTGAGAAATTGTCAAATTGATTTCAAAAGCAGTTGTACAAATTTGAACTCCTATCAGCAATGGAAGAGTGTTCCCCTTTCTCTACATCTTTGCCAACATGTGTGCCACTTGAGTTTTTGATCTTAGCCATTCAGGTTGATGTAAGGAATCTTAGAGTTGTTTTAATTTTCATTTTCCTAATGACTAAGAATTTTGGATATTTCTTTAAGTGCTTCTCAGCCATTAGAGATCCCTCTGTCAATAATCCTGTGTAGATCTGCACCTGATCTTTTAATTAGGTTATTGGGTTTGTTGATATCTACTTTCCTTGAGTTCTTTATATATTCTGGGTATCAGCCCTCTGTCATATGTAGGGTTGTAGTCTGCAATGTTATCCTTTTGAAAGTATCCTTTGCCTTACAGAAGCTTTTCCATTTCAGGTGGTGCCATTTATTAATTGTTGATCATCGTGCCTGAGTTGTTGCTGCTTTGTTCAGGAAGTTGTCTTCTATTTCAATGCGTTCAAGGCTATTCCCTACTATCTCTTTTATCAGATTTAGTGTATCCAGTCTTATGTTGAGGTCTTTGATACACTTGGACTTGAATTTGTGCAGGGTGATAGATGTGGTTCTATTTGCATTCTTTTACATGCAGACCTCCAATTATACCAGTACCATTTGTTGATGATGCTTTCTTTTTTCCATGCATGTTTTTGCATTCTTTGTCAAAAATCAAGCATCTGTAGCTGGTGGGTTTATTTCTTGGTCTTCGATTAAGTTCCACAGATTGATTCTGTTTTTTACTCATTACAATGCTATTTTTATTACTATTTCTCTGTAGTACAGCTTGAAATCAGGGATGAGATACATTTAGATGTTCTTTTATTGTATAGGATTGTAAGATGGCCAGTTTTATTTTGTTAAATCTACTGATCCACAGACATGGGAGACCTTTCCATCTTCTGATATCTTCTCCAATTTCTTTCTTCAGAGCCTTAAAGTTCATGTCATACATCTTTCATTTGCTTGATTAGTGTTACACCAAGACATTTTATACTATTGCACTATTGCATGCAGCCATGTTGCTGAAAGTGTTTTTCAGCTGCATGAGTTCTCTGGTAGATTTTTTTGTTGGTACTTAAGTATACTACCATGTCATCTCTGAAGAAAGATACTTTAACTTATTTCTTTTCCATTTGTATCCCTTGATCTCCTTTACTTGGAATTGCTTTAGCAAGAACTTCAAGTATTATATTGAATAGTGAGCATCCTGGTCTTATGCCTGATTTTCGTGGGCTAGCTTTAAGTTTCTCTCCATTTAATATGATGTTGGCTATCATCTTTTTCTATATCGCCCTTATTATGTTTAGGTATGTGCCTTGTAACCTGGATCTCCTCAAGACTTTTATCATGAATGGGTTTTGAGTTTGCCAAAACCTTTTTCAGAATATATTAAGATGATTATGTGCTTTTTTTCTTTTAGTTTATTTACATGGTGGATTATATTAAAGGATTTTTCATATATTGAACCATCCCTGCATCCCTGGAATGAAGGCTACTTGAACACAGGAGCCTAGCTAACTGTAATCTGAGAGGCTTCACCTAGTAACTGATGGAAATCGATTCAGAGATCCACAGTCAAACATTTGGCAAAGCTTGAAGAATCCTGTGGAAAAGGTGGGATGGGGAGGGGCAGGGTTGAAGAAGCAAGACATGTCAAAGAAGCCACAGGAAAACACACAGAATCAACTAACCTTGTCCCATAGAGGCTCACATAGACTGAATCACCAACCAGGGAGCATGCATGGGGCAGACCTCGGCTCACTGTATATATGTAACAAATGTGCAGTTGATTTTCATATGAGATTCCTAACAGCAGAATCAGCTGACTCTGTTGCCTGTTGTGGATCCTTTTCCCTCTAACTGGGCTGCCTTGTTGAGCCTCAGTGGGAGAAGATAAGCTTAGAACTACTGCATCTTGGTATAACTAGGAGGATTGATATCCATGGGAGGCTTCCCTTTCTGAAGAGAGAGGAGGGAGAGGAGGGGAGAAGGAAGGACTGGGAGGAGAGGAGAAAGCAGAAGCTGTAATTGGGATATAAATAAGTAACAAAATAAACAAAATTAACAACAATAAACAAAAATAAAAACAAACAGGCTTCTAAGGAATAATAACAAAATGATATAATAAGGTAAAACAAAAATTAAAGCAATGGAGCAGAATTAAAAAAAAAAAAAAAGCAAACAGAACAAGAACCCAAGAAAGGTTACTAGAAGTAGATATAGATAAAGAAACTTACTAGTTCCCACACTCAGGTATTCCATAAAAACACAAAACTAGAAGCTATAATATACACACAAGGAAGTCATGTATTATATCATAGTCCCTTATTGGCAGTCTGTTTTGAAGGTGTTGGATGGTAAATATGTATATTTACTACTGTGGGCTCTTTAGAGTTATCATGTTTCTGTCCAGCTTGTTTCTCTCTCTCTCTCTCTCTCTCTCTCTCTCTCTCTGTCTCCCTTTCTCTGTCTCTCTCGCTCTGCATGTAAGAGTTGACTAACCTACATTAACTACATATGTTCTCTGCTGCCATGACGCCTTGTCCTCACATATGCTCAGGAACATTTGCGAAGGATTATGGCTCTGTACCTGAAAATAGTAGTTAATACAAATATTTTCTTCATTAAGATAATTTTTCCTCAAGCAATGTTGGAACAGCTTAAAATCTAATAGTGCAATATTGTTGCACTTGATATTTGATCAATTTATCATTTCGTTATTTATATTTTTTCTTTCTTTTTTATTTTATCAATTTATTCATATTACATCTCAATGGTTTTCCCATCCCTTGTATCCTCCCATTCATCCCTCCCTCCCATTTTCCCTTTACTCCCCTCCCCTATGACTGTAACTGAGAGAGACTTCCTCCCCCCGTATATGCTCATAGGGTATCAAGTCTCTTCTTGGTACCCTGCTATCCTTCCTCTGAGTGCCACCAGGTCTCCCTATCCAGGGGACATGGTCAAATATGGGGCACCAGAAAAAAATACAAATTTTATTTGTTTCTTCCATTAGTAATGAGGATGATAATGGAAGAAACAAATAAAATTTGTATTTTTTTTTTTTTTTTTTGGCATGGTAAGAAGATAAAGAATAAGTCCTTTTGAAAGTGTGTCAAGTATCAACATTTGGAAAAAGTAGACATCAGTTCTTTGATGCATGAATTTCCACGCCACGTAGGCTGTTTTTAAATTAGAGAATTGCCAACCATTTCAAAAACAACAAAAAATCAGATTTTTGTTAGAAAACCATACATATTTACACACACACACACAGACAGAGAGAGAGAGAGAGAAAGAGACGGATGGACAGACAGACAGACAAACAGACAGATTATAGATTATTATGGTCTAATGACAAGGTTATCTCATAACAATCTTGTTTATTTTCCTTGCTGCCATTTTTATTGTTATCATCCTTGTTAGATATAAGTATGTTTGCAATCTTATTTCAGTTTAGACTCATTTATATATATTTTAAATGATGCCTCTTTTACTCAGAACAATATTTTGCATTCCTTTCCCTTGTATGCAAGTTGAGTACAAAATATTTTTTTAAAATATCAGTGAATTATTAGAGAAAAAAGATATTGCCAAATCAGTATTTAATTAAAGAAGCTTATGCAATAATGAATCAGATTTTGCTAAAAGATAACTAAAAGTCTCTGTCTGAAAAATATCATTCTCCTAGTATTTAACAAGGCCAGAGAATGTGAAGCAGAATCAGTGTAAGGAAAAAAACCCAAATGAAATTTGGCATTGAAATTCCTCTTATTTCAGAGTCAATTTGATTCTAATTCTGAAGTCTTTAAAGTACTGGTAAATATTACATAGTTGTGTTATAAAGTACTCATAAAAATATTATAATTCATGTATAATTGAGGAAGATGTTCAGCTTGTGAGCTTAATTTTAATGTGTAATTTAATACCATGATGCACATGGCAGAACAGAATTCAAACCTATTTTTTACATTGCACACTGGTAGCACTGAAGTCTATTTTAGCTGCACTGTTTGGCTACTTGTATGTGATATACTTAAAAAGTAAATAAAATTCATGAGCAAAGTTTAAAATGAGTCACACAAAAAAAAATATGGTCCATTCCTATAAATAAGTAGGAAGTAAGATGGCACCATGGTGAATACCTTGTTCTCTGAACCCTAGTGAGAAAACTCAACTTTTCCCTCATTAAACTGCAAGCTTCATTTGGAAAGCATTAATTTAGGAAAGAATAGAGTCAGAAGTGGCCAAGCTGTTCTAACAGACTTGACACCATTTTGACAAACAAAGCCAGCATACCCAAAGGCATCAGGGCACAAGACTTCCCAAAGATCATGTGTACTTTGGCCATCTGTGTATTTTAAATTTCTGAGGAGAGTAAACCTCACAAAACTGAATATTTTCCACAGATTTTATGTGCTTGCATGCCTTTCTAAGACATAATATTAGTTTGTGAAACTGATATATCCTTAAAACTTTTTGGGAAAATCAATTTCAGAATAAGGATCTTATTTTCTCCTAGTTTTATTGTATCACTTGGTATATGTATCACTCAATACAGCTCTAAAATATTTTTACAAAACCAATTTCTGACTATAGTATCTTATTTCTCCACTATGTTTTCCTATCACTCGCTGGGAAAACTAGTTATAAACTATATATATATATATATATATATATATATATATATATATATATATATATATATATTTAACTTAGAGCATCCAAACTTTATGCATATTTCTGTCAGAATGTAATATTGATTTCAAAAGAATTTTTAAATAAAGATACAAGGGATATGGAAGTATGTTTTTATACCAATATTAATTTACGATTCTAAAAATATAGTCATCATAATGATAGGATTAAAAATACTAGATTAATCTTAAATACAGTTTGCCTTTCCTTCTTTCCCTTTTCCTTTCTTCCTTCCTTCTTTTCTTTTGATTGCTTGCTTTTTGAAACATGTAAACTAGGCTAGCCCTAAAATTACTTTATAAACAAGAAATATTTCTACTTGAGAACCTCCTGTTGGTATCTCTGCCAAATACTAGAATTAAAGGCCTTAGCCACAATGCCTGACTTTTGGGTTTATTTATATTAACTTTTTTGTCTCAAGGCTGAAAAACCAGTACAAGCCTGGGATTTGCACAATTGAGAGATGATAATAGGAGAAAGGGAAATGGAAAGTCATCCTATGGTACATGCTGTATGAGTTATAGGAACCAAACTTTGGTCCTCTGGAACAGGTCAAACGGTTCTTAATCACTCAGCCATCTCGCCTAGAAATTCTGATCCAGAAGTCATTATAGTACATTTTTTTGGAATCACTACTTTAGATATCTGCAGTTCTACAAAAACTAAAACTCACTCATCAATACATGCATGCTCTTTGGTATGACGAACAGAATTAAGGCCTCAGTAATGGAATTTATAGCTTTATCAGCAGCCTTATCTTACTTATATTTTGGAACCATTTGATTATGAGGGCATTTAAAAGGTAGTTTATAAATATACTTTAAAATATATTATATTAATTTATTCATATTACATCTCAACTGTTATCCCATCCCTTGTATCCTCCAATTCCTCCCTCCCTCCAACTTTCACCCTATTCCCCTACCCTGTGACTGTGACTGAGGGGGACCTTCTCCCCCTGTATATGCTCATAAGGTATCAAGTGTCTTCTTGGTAGCCTGCTATCCTTCCCCTGAGTGCCACTGGGCATCCCCATCAAGGGGACATGGTCAAATATGGGGCACCAGAGTTCATGTGAAAGTCAGTCTTCACTCATCTGTGGAGAAAGTCCTCTCCATTGGCTAAATCTGTCTAGGGGTTTGAAGTTCACTACATGTACTGTTCTTGGTTTGTGCCATAGTTTGAGCAGAACTCCTGGGCCCAGATCTGCCCATCACAATGTTCTTCTTATAGGTTTCTAGGACCCTCTGGATCCTTCTATTTCCCCATTATTTCATACTTATCTCACTCAGAATCCCAATAGGATGTCCTCACATCTATCCCACTTTCCTGGTAGGTGAAGATTTTCATGGGATATGCCCCTTGGGCTAGTTAGTGTCCAGGTATGTGAGCATATACCCTTTGAGTCTTTCTGCTTCTGGGTTAATTCACTCATTATGATCTAATTTCTACTTTAATCCACTTGGACTTGAGTTTTGTGCATGGTGACAAATATGTGTACAATTGCATTTTTCTACCTGTAGACATCCAGTTAGACCAGTACCATTTGTTGAATATGCTATCCTTTTCCCATTAAATAGATGTGGCCTCTATGTCAAAAATCAAGTGACCATATGTGTATGTATTCATTTCTGGGTCATTAATTAGATTCCATTGATCCACCGCATATTGCTGTGCCACTACCATGCTGTTTTAATTTCTGATGCTCTGTACTACGGCTTGAAATCAGGTATGCAGATTCCTCCGGAAGATCTTTTATTGTATAAGATTGTTTTTGCTATTCTGGGATTTTGTTTTTCCATATGGAGTTGAAATTGATCTTTCAATGTCTTCAAAATATTTTGTAGGTATTTTGATAGGGATTGCATTGAATCTGTACATTGCTTTTGGTAAGATGGCCATTTTTACTATGTTAATTCTCCCGACCCATGAACAAGGTAAATCCCTCTATCTTTTGAAGTCATCTTCAATCTCTTTCTTCAGAGATTTAAAGTGTTTTTCAAATAAGTCCTTCACTTGTTTGGTTAGAGTTACTCCTAGATATTTTATATTGCTTGTGGCTATCATGAAGGCATTAAACCATTTTAAATGAACTTTAACATAATACAAAATTAGAGGTGGAGTCATGACTTACAAGTTTAGGTAACTAGAACCTGGGTAGATGGGTCAGCAATTAAGAGCACTGGTTGTTCTCACAGCATCTACATGGCATCTCACAGTGCCCACTACTCCAATTCACAAGAAAATCCCATCCTTCTCTGAGGACACCAGCATCCATTTGTTGCACATACATACATACAGCAAAACACTCATACACATAGAATTTAAGATGTTTGAAAAAATAATAAGGACCATAGCCAGCAATGAAACAGAGAAATAAAAGGCATGGAGACACATAAGCCAATACAAACAAGTTATTTCTTAGGATGGAAGTGAGAAAGTGGGAGGAACTGAACTTGAATGGTTCTCCCACTTAACTGACATAAGCAGACTCCTCTGGGAATCTGAAGTAAAAGCTTTGTACTTCCTCCAAAGAAAATTCAACTCTATCTTGCTTTTGAAAGTCCATACGTGACAATGGCTGAAATAAAACTGTATAAGTGTTTAAATCAGACACAGAACAAGTATTTTAGTATAACTTATATAATAAGAATCATAAAACAATTGAGACAGAAATAATCCCTAAATCAAAATACTTACACTATGTTGAAGTAATTATGACAGAGCCAATATTAAAGCTGTTAAAATTAATTTTATTTAAATACTTTTTATTGACTAGCTATTTAATATTTGTTGTACATTTAGTGTAGTAATTAGTAGAGGACTTTCAGATTAGGAAGTGTTATTTTCTTATGAAATTCATGAAAATATCTTCAGGTTAGACTTTGTAAAATATCAATGGAAAATTACTAGAAGAAATTTGCTACCCTATAAAGAACCTGAACATGCTTTCAGTAATATCTCAGTGAATATTTTCACTGACCAATGGCGCTCAGTTCTTCCAACTAAGAAGTGAGCACTTCCAGCCCAGCAGTACAGGGCCTTTTCAGGAAACGCGAACCACAAGGACCTTTACTCTTAGCTAACAAAGTGGTAATATCCTACTGCTATCCTCTACCATTTAGTGCTAAGTCTCACTGGTTCAATATTGTGTGTGGGAGCTCAGATTGTATCTGTAACACAGATGAACATTTGCAAACTTAGATATGGTGGACTGAACACAGTACTTGGAATCCTGAACGCTGATATCTTCCTTACCCATCTAAGTTTTAGCGAAACTTAAATAGTTTGGTAATGATTTACATTTTATATTCACTCTGTTGTATATAAAAATGGAATGTAATAATTTTAATAAAATAATTTAAAGGTTATTACTGAATTTACATTTTTATTATTCTTTGTGTTGCTTGCTTAAAACTAACATGTTTAGAAATTGAATTAAGTATGATGTTTATCTTGAAAATCTATGTTAGAAAAGAAACTGTGAACACAAATATTGACTTGGTTTTAAATATTTTGTAGTTTAGCTTTATAACTCAATAAAATTTAGGCATTTTGAGGATATATATATACTGCTTTTATGCTTGTTTTAACATTCTATAAATACTGTACACATCATTGTGATTGAATATGAAATTAATTAATTTTCTTTAAAATAAAATTGAACACTCCAATATATATTAATATTCAATATATCTAATATACAATATACTACAATTATATTTAAAATATATTTATATCTGTAATATTTCATCAATATTCATAATATTATTCATAAAATTTCTGGTGCCCATCTAAAGACACAAAATATTTTATCTCATGTAGCCAACCACAGTATAAATATTGCTTCAGCTTACTTTATATCATGGATATTGAGTCCACTTAACTTAGTTTCCTAGACTTACATTTAGAAATGCCTCCTAAAAGTCCTACAGATGTCTTAAATCTGTTTGTGAGATTATTTTCAACAAGAACAACTCACAGCAACTTGTGAACCCAATCAGAAAGAAATGCTTTGTATCCCTTTATAAGCCATATTGCAGCACTTTGGCTCACTGGCTGGCAATATAATCCTCTTTCACCTGCATATCAAGGATATACTCCCCACAGAAGTATGAGGATTAATAAAAAAAGTCATTAGTAGTATCTTCTGTATGCTTCCTTGTTCCAAAACAGTTCAATAGGTGATATTTCTTTTTATTACTTAGAACCTTTCCAAAAGGCGTATAGGTAGCAGCAATCTTAGAGATAAGAAAACTAATTCAAAGGGATTAAAAGTCTACCAGTATGATGTCAACTATTTGCTTGAAGAATGAAAAGCTGAAATGTTCAATAGGTTGTTTATTGGGTCAGCAGAACAGGCAGAGTGAAAGCCTGTCCTCAATGTTGTTATTAAACAAAAAAGCTGCTCTTGATGAACTCGAATATAAATCAGTACAACTTAGATCAACAGATAACATAGATAAAAAATATCAAAACAGCAAGACCAAGAGTTAAAGAAAGCTTGTCTGCTTTTGATATCATGAATTGAGAGTTTAATCACTGTAGACTTGCTGAGATTTTAGCAATCATTTTCATGTGCTGAATTGGTTTCAGGCATATATTATTACAAAGCTTATTAAATTTTTCATCAAATTTGAAAAAAAAAAAAAACCCTTTTTCTTACCAAAACTTTATGAGTTAAAGGCTGGAGAGATGGCCCATGACTGAGAACCATAATCTTTTTGCAGAGAACCCAGGTTCAATCCCCAGCATCACATCAGGCATCTGACAAACTCCAGTGCCTCCGGTTTCAGGGCATCTGATGTACTTCAATCCCTATAGGCTTCCACACGCATGTGGTGAATTAAACTAATGCAGGTACTCAAACTCAGATATAAAACATAAATCATATAAAATATTGATCAATTATGATTGTGGACATGTAATTATTTTTTAGTGAAGCCAATTCTCATCACTGTTTCCCATTGGCTAATTCTCTGTTTTAAAGTGTGCATGTAAATCTGTCAATAACCTCTGTTGTGATTTCTACAGCACAATAATAGCACTTGGGACTAGATGCAAAGAGAAAATTATGTTCTATATTTCCCTCCCAACCTCTCTAATGACTGAGGATTTCTTTAGCATAATAAATCTCTAATGTATACAATTGTATGAGAAATGTATATTCTGTATCAAGTTCAAATGTGTTTACATGTATTCTGTCAAATGCTTGAATTTCTTACTGTTTATAAAAAACTAAAAATCATTGTCGTTATGTTATTCATATCTTAATATTTCCTCACCATTAGGTAAATTGTATGGATTTCTTACATTCTTTCATGAAGTACTTGTCAAAAACTTTACAAAAATCTTCAAATTAGGTGTAATTGCATTTTAAGGTGTAATTGCCTGCACTCCTCTCATTAAGTATGTAATTGACAAAGTTTTGTGGAAATTTTATTCCTCATTATAGTAATGAAAACTTATGATTTATTGGACATTTTCTGAACTTGTTCCTAATAGCTGTGGTAAATAGGTAGTTAGCTATTTTTGCTTTTTAACAACTGAAAATCATTCTTTGTAGAGGAAGATTTGCTGCTGTATCTATCATTTCTGTCTATGTAGGATTAGTGATGATGGCAATTTCTTTCTAGATTATTGAACAGATATGTTCAGTGATTTAAAAATGTGTTCTGAAGGTACTATATGGATTTGTTTCTGGTAGCACCTTATATTTGGCAATATCAGGAACACAGACATAAAGCAGGATATTGCAAATTTCCTTTTATTTGGAAAGATAAAAATGATACACTGTCATAACTGCCCATTGTATCCCTCCGCAACTTTTGTCATGAAAAGGTGTTGGATTTTGTCAAAGACAGTTACAATATCCAGAGATGATCATGGTTTTTTTTTTCTTTTACTTGTTTATATGATGGAATATATGGATGGAATTTCATATGTTGAACCATCCCCCATCTCTGGAATGGAACCTACTTGATCATGGTGAATAATCTCTTTTATGTGTTCTTGGATTCAGTTTACAAGCATTTTATTGAATGTTTTTAAATCAATATTTATGAGGGAAGTTAGTCTGGAATTGTCTCTCTTTTGGGGGCTTTGTGTAAACACAAATGGAATGTCAGGGTGTCTGTGGCCTCATAAAATGAAGTTGGCAATTTTCTTTTGTTTCTATTTTGTGGAATAATTTGAGAACTATTAATATTAGCTTTTCTTTGAAATTCTGGTAGATTTATGCACTAAATCCACCTGGTCCTGTTTGTTTATTTATTTGCTTATTTACTTATTTTGTTTTTTGGTTGGTTGTGATTTGTCTCTTGATGACTTCTTCTATTTCCTTTGGGGATATGGGTCTATTTAAATTGTTGATCTGATTTCACTTTCATAGGAGATATCTATCAAGAAAGTTATCCATTTCTTTTAGATTTTCCAAATTTGTGGAGAAAAGATTTTTGAAGTATGACCTACTGATTATTTGTATTTCCTTGGTATCTATTTTTATTCCTCTTTTGTGTGTTTGTTTCTGGTTTTGTTAATTTGGATATTCTTTCTCTGTCTTTTATTTAATTTGAAAAAGGATTTGTTATTCTTATTGATTTTCTCAAAAGACGAACTCTTTGTTTCATTGATTTATTTTGTATTGTTCTCTTTGTTTCTATTTTATTAATTTCAATCTCCAGTTTGATTCTTTCTGGCCACCTAATCCTTTTGATTGTGTTTGCAAGTTTTTCTATCTTTCTTTTTGAACTTTCAGGTATGCTATTAAGTTGGTAATATGAGAAATCTTTAACTCTGTATGAAGGCACTTAGTGCTATGAAAATTCCTCTTAGCACTGCTTTCATTGTGTCCCATAAGTTTGGGTATATTGTGCTTTCATTGTTGTTGAATTTTAGAAAGTATTTAATTTCCTGTTTAGTTCTGCCTTGATCAATGGGTGTTCAGTAGAGAGTTGTTTGGTTTCCATGAATTTGAAAGCTTTCTGTTTTTTTATGTTGTTGTTAAAATATAACTTTAATCCTTGGTGGTCTGATAGGATATGGGGGGTTGTTTTAAATTTTCAATTATCTGCTGAGACTGAGTATGTGGTGAGTTTTGGATAAATTTGCAGGAGGCACTAAAAAGAAGATAATTCTAATGTGTTTATGTGAAATGTTCTATAGATATCTGTTAGGCCTATATAAGTCATAACATCTGTTAACTCCATCATTTCTCTGTTTAGGTTTTCTTTGAATGACAGTGTTCATTGATGAGAGTGGAGTGTTCAGGTGTCCCAATATTTCAGTATAAGATTCTACATGTAATTTTAGATTTAGTAATGTTTCTCTTACAAATGTGCATTGAGGGCATAGATATTCAGAATTGAAATACCATATTAGTGGATTTTTCTTTGAATTAATACAAAGTGTTCTTCCACAAAACTTTTGATTATTTTTCATTGGAAGTCTATTTTATTAGACATTAAAATGGCTATATCAGCTTGCGTCTTGGAGTCATTTTCTTGGAAAATCTTTTCTAAACTTTTACTCTGAGGTAATGCATATCTTTGATGTTGAGGCATGTTTTTTTGTATACTGCAGGAAGATAGAGCCTGTTTTTGCATCCTGTCTGTTATCCTGTGTCTTTTTTGGGGGGAATTGAGTCCATTAATATTGAAAGATATTAATGACCAATGATTGTTAGTTCCATTTATTTCGATGTTATTGTTGTTGTTGTTGGTGGTTGTGTGTGTGTGTGTGTGTGTGTGTGTGTGTGTGTGTGTGTGTGTGTGTTAGTGGTGGTAGTAGTGCTGCTCAGACTCATGCATGTTGACCAAAGAAAGAGTGTCATTCAAGGATTAATTAAAGCTTTTCTGGCATCAGGAAGACCCAGCCTCTGTATAATGAACCTCCAACTACCACTCAAAAGCTTATTTATCATTTATTACTTAAAAGTTGTTTTTTGAGTAAAAGAAGTTTCTCCTACTAAAGACTAAATCTAATGCACATGTTTCCTGAAGGAAAACATCATATGCCTTCAACTTTATCCATTATTGTGCACTCTTGGTTGCACTCATCAGTGCAAGACATTCCAGGTGAGCAAAGTCATACAAGGGTTTTAAAGCTCCTTTCAGAAAGACAATTTTATAGATAAGAGAAAACAATAACTGTTTCCTACAATGATTTCTTTAAAACAAAAGTGCTCTAAGAAACAACCATTCATTCTATTGTCTATACTAGATATAGTGAAAAAAGTATCTCATTCTAATGTTTGCCCTAGATATAATAATTCTACAAGACTTCGTACTGTGGTGTGTGTGTGTATGTGTGTGTGTGTGTGTGTGTGTGTGTGTGTGTGTGTGTGTGTGTGTGTGTTTCTTGCTCTTTTTGTTTTGTTCATCTGAGATTATTTATTTTCTCTGTCATCATGGGTGTAGTTAGCCTATTTGGGATGAAGTTTTTCTTGTAGTACTTTCTGTAGTGCTGATTTGTAGATGGATGTTTAAATTTGACTGTCATGAAATATTTTTTTTTCTCCATCTATGGTGATTGAAACTTTTGTTGGATATAGTACTCTGGGCTGACATCTGTGCTATCTTACACTCTACAAATCATCTGTCTAGGCTCTTCTGGTTTGAGAGATTGGTTGTAATTCTAAGGTTTGCCTTGGTTACTTGACCTTTTTCTTTTGCAGCTTTTAAATTTTTTTTTTTGCTATGTAATTTAGTCTTTTGATTATTATGCAATGGGGGGGGTTTCTTTTTGTTCCAGTCTATTTGGTGTTCTGTGAGCTACTTGTGCTTTTCTAGGCATGTCTTTCTTAAGGTTAGGAAAAGTTTCTTCTAGGATTTTGTTAAAAGTATATTCTGGGTTTTTGAGCCTGGATTCTGCTTCTCCTACTCAATTATTTTTAGGTTGTGTCTTTTTATAGTGTCCCAGATTTCTGAAAAATTTTCAGGAATTTTTAGATTTAATATTTTCTATGCCCAATGTGCCAATTACTTCTATCATATCTTTTACATCTGAGGTGTCTCTTCCATTTCTTATATTCTGTTGTGATTCTTGAATATGCAAGTTACTCTTCACTTACCCAGAGCTTTCTTCTCCAGAATTCCCTCAGTTTGTGTTTTCTTTATTGCTTCTCTTTCCATTTTCAGGTCTTGAATAGTGTTATTCATTTCCTTTACCAACACCACCCCTACCTTTTTTTTCTTGACTTTCTCTTTCTAGACTTTCTTTAAGGGACTTATTCATTTCCTCCCATTGTTTGTGTTTTCCTGGTCTTGAAGGGATATATTCATTTTCTCTTTAAGGGCCTCTATCATCTTCATTAAGTTGGTTTAAAGTAATTTTCTTGTGCTTCAGATGTATTAGAATATTCAGAGTTGCAGTATACAGGCAGCTGGGTTCTGATGGTGCCATATGGCCCTGGTATTCTTAGACTGGAGTCTAAGCATCTGGGTTTGTGGTAAATGTATATTTAGGTGCCAGTTTCTGAGTTTTTCTTCATTGGACGAATGTTTTCCCATTGATTTCTATTCCTTTTTGGTCTTCTCCCTGAATATCCTGCAGTTCTGGTGTCTCTACAAGACCTCAGGTCCAGTAGGGTGTCTTTGATTGGGTTCTTGCAGCCTATGTGATCATTGAGGTTTTGAGTGCCTTCATGGCCTTTGTGGTTCTTGTGTTCTGAGAATTAGAATGGATTCAGATTTTCTCTGTACAAGTGTGGCCTCCATGCTGGGTGGCTTCTGGTGAAGCCCCAGGCTTCTGCCATAGTGTTGGGTCTGGATATGGAGATGAGGGAAGGCGGTGCTGTTAGAGAAGCTGGAAAGGCTCTGAGGAAGCATTGGATGTCTGTGGCTGAGTCTTAGCTGGGGCTCTAAGGCCTCTAGTAGAGTTGTAGGCTTCTGGTGAAGCTGTGGACAATTTTTTTCCTTTTAAGTTGTTTATGTCAAGTCATTTTTCATGCTGATAATTTCTTAATACAACATAGAAAACTGATACACTATTCACTAGAAGGAAAGCACAACGAGATTTAAATATTTTGCTTAAAAACAAGTTTAGTCTTCTTAGTTCAAGCTTTTAATATTAGTGCTCAAGAGATTGAGGTGGGGGATTAGCTTGAGTTTATGACCAGAAAAAGCTTTATACTATCTTATTAATTCTTGAATTTCTTGTTTACTTATTTTTAAATTTTATTTATTTATTCATGCTATATCCTGTGGTAACTCCTTCCCTCCTCACCTTCCAGTCCCACCCTCCTTCTTTCTCCAACATCCCCCTCCCCTATTCATCAGAATATGGGACCCACCTTCTCATTCACTCCAGTTCATCACGTTGTATCAAGACTGAGTCTGTCCTCTTCCTCTGTGGCCAGGCAAAGCTGTCCTTCCAGGGGGAGGTAATTGAAAGGTCGGCAAGAGAGTACATATGAGAGAAAGCCCCTGATCCCCTAAAGAACCTACATGAACCCTGCTGCCCATCAATTACATTTTCATAAGCGGCATAGGTTCTGTCCATGCAAGGTCCTTGGTTAGTGCTTCAGTCTCAGCAAAAGCCTCTCTGGGTGCCAGTTAGTTGGCTCTGTTGGTCTTCTTGTGAAGGCCTATTACCTCCAGGTCCTTTTTTTCCCTCCCCCCTCCCACTTTTGCTCAATGTTCTCTATGCATCACTCATTGTTTGGCTTTGAGTCTCAGCAGGACAATTCCTTTCCTCTCCTGTCTGAAAGAATAGCAGAATATTTGTAAGAGTGACAGGGGTTGGTTTGCTCCCATGCGTTGGATCAGGCATTGGTTGGACCTTCCCTCAATCCTTCCTATATCTGCTTTATCTTTATCCCTGCACATCATGTAGGCAGGATAGATTTTGAGTCAATGTATACGAACTCAACTATTTGAATATATATAAACATATAAACATAAATGCATTTATATAGTTTTCTCCCAGCAGATGTGTAAATATGTAAACATAAGTTTTATAGTTAAAATTCTACATTATCTACAAAGATGAGTGGACTGCATAGAATTAACCATGAAGCCATGATGCCAAAGAGGGAAAAGTAAGCAATGAGAGTCTATTGGTTTCCACATATCTACTCTAATCCAGACAGAGCCTGTATGCAAGACAAAAATAGAAATTCCATTCCAAATTGCAAAGTAACTATTTGGCAAACAGTTTCGATTAGTGTAAAATGATCCAATTAACGCACCCCACAAAGGAGTAAGAACAAATACCAATATCAAACACTGTTGCAGAAAGAAATCTTTGAATTGGCTGTTTTGAATAGACTATTAACAACAGGAAATTTCACTGAAATGTAACCAACCAGATGCTTGTGCTTGGATACAGCAAATAAAAAAGATTGCATTGCTATTAGAAAGGTAGCATAAATTTCCAGACTATGTCACTTAGTGTTACCAAGAGACTCACTGAGGAAAATTCTGATTTTCTTTGAGGCCTTTCTAATTATTTTTATTTCCTGTGGTTCATTTAATTTTAGTTGGCAGTGTTCAGGGTGAATTTTGAGATGGGAGACATTTAGTCCCCAAAGTCAATATAACCTAGCCTCTTGAACTTGCTGAGAAAAATAAATAAGAATACAATAACCAGTGTTTAACTGTAGAAATTGCTTCTGCGGGGATGGGGATTAAGATATTGCTCTTTCATCATTGAGATGATATACTTTTGGGCACTGGATGGTTCTTCAAATAAGATAATGCTGTTTAGAAATGAAACTTTGAGTACATGATTTAAACCATTGAAATTATTGTATGATCCTATCATAGCAGATACATGCTTAAACTATGAAGTATAGTTAATCACAATGCATAATTATTTGCTCACTAATCATAACCACATATACCATTTAAAAAATGGGAAAGCTGGGTTGGGCATATAACTCAGCAAGTAAAAATATGTCAAGCAATCTGGTGAGCTGACACCTACCTGGTGAGAGAAGAGAACTTACTCCTGCAGGTTGTCCACTGACTTCCACATTCATGGTATATGGTGTGTGTGAACATGTGAGTGTGTATTGTGTGTGTGTGTGTGTGAGAGAGAGAGAGAGAGAATTTATATGTATGCATGTATACACACACTCCTGCACACATACATGTGCACACAAGCACTCACACACATACACACACACACACACACACACACACACACAGAGTAAATAAATCAAGAATGAATGATTGAATATAAAAGTAGAAGTTGCTGAAAGGGAGGATGACGAATGATATGGAAGTTACGTATTTTCTAAAAATCAAAAACTACTCAGAAATAAATTGCAGTCAGTAAAATACTTGATTTTTAGTTGCTGTACACTTTGACAAACACAGTAAAAACAGACTTCTAATCTCTATATGGCTTCCATGACTTTTACACAAAATAGAACATCATGAATGCAACTCAGACAGAGAACTTCTTCTAATTTTTCTTTAAGCATGTATTAACAGTGCAAGCATTTTTTTCTTTATGTCAAAATTCTTGAAATGTCTTTCAAGCTAAAGTTTCTTTTTTTTCCCTTAAAATATAAAAATCTTATAATTTTACTGAGTTTCATTTGCCAGTAATTCATAAACTGTAGTTCCAACCCCCAAGGCAGTGAAAATGGTCCTTTCCAGAATTAATTAGGTTCAAAAGAGAGGTTGGTGTAGACACTCCTGCTAATAATCCTAGGATTTGGGATGTAGGAATCGAAGGATCTAGAGTCTGGGTATCAAAGATCACATAAAGGTAAAATAAGCACAATGGGGTTATCCTTCTCATTAACAGCATGCTTTACAATGCTGCTATATTTCTAGGAAGCATATATCTATAAATTATGTAGAGAGGACTTGCCCAAAATTGGTATTTCTAGTTCTCTGTTCTTAAACATTCATGTTTTAGAAGAGTGAGAAAATCTTATGGTGTTTAAGTTACATAGCTCATAGGACTTTAAAATGAATATCTAGACAAACTCAGACAAATATTCAATTAATTTGCTAAATGCCAAAAGAGTTAATGTAGAGAGTACAGCAAGGATGCCCAGACTGTCCTTATATAAACCAGTTGTTGAACCTGGACATTTGTAGTTACCACAGTGAACTTGTATGCTTTCATATTTAAACTGGAGAGTTACATTGATCAACCTGTCTCTCATGCTTTTCATCCAACTTTCAGCTTTCAAATAAAATATAAGATAGTGAGTTAAATACTAGTTTCATTTGAGCTGAAAAATTTTAGCATCAGTGTATAAATATATGTATGTTATTTGATGTATGAATCTGTTGAACTATGAGTATATGAATTAAATAAATAATATATATATGCACATACATAAACATGACAGACAAATCTGTAATAAAATTACAATGGCTCTTAACTCTGCTGGGCTATACTTACATTAACTATCTGTTAATATTCCATAATTTAAATTTAAAATATATCTTTGTTGCCACTTAATTTGGGATTTTAGTTCCTCTTTATGTTTTCTGAAACTCTAATGAAAATTTAATCGTGATAATTTAAGCAAGCCTGAAGTTTAATGATATCTAAATGACCCACAGGGCTAGACACAAAGCCAGCTCCTGGATACCAGCATCACAATTTCTGATTCAGTAAGTAAAGTCAGAGTAGAGGCGCTAGGATTTATAAGACTGCGGAGCTGAGAGATCAGCTTTATAAGCCTTCATGCCCTTCTACTTTTTAAAGACTACCATTCCATCAATCTGTTTTTCTACCAGTAGATACAAGTTTTATTTAAAAAACAGTTATGCAAATAACATTTCTATTTATGTAATCCTTATAATCTTCAATGTTAATCATTTTACATGAAAATATTTAATGTTTCAAAATAAAACCATGTTGTCAGATGACTTTTCTTAATTTTATTGATTGTTATCTAAAGACAATAAAACCTATTCTGTGCACTGTGTAACTGCATTGTATAAGACTAAATAGACTTTATAACTAGAATTTGTGTGACATGTAACCTTGAGCAAATCTTACTTCGCGCTCAGTGGAAGTTCTGTACTGAACATCAGTGTTAAACACTTACAGCAGTTCAAATAACTTCTGAAGAAACAAATATCTTTGCTGATAAAATAGCCCTAAGCTACTTCCTTTTCTAGTAGATTCATATTTGGAAAATACTGTGAGTATTGAAAAGTTTTCTTGTTACTTCCTGTTTTTATCCTATATGATTCATTTATATCAGTCCCTCCATAGACTTACATCCAATCCACCTCTTGTTGTAAATATTATAGAAATGTTGAATTAGAAGAACTGTGGTTTTTCACCAATTTCTATCCAGTAGAAATATATGACACATATGGGTAAGCGCTTACTTTCTTTACCCTCATGAAGAATACCTCAATATGCTTGCATCTATTCAATTATAGCTATAATTATAGTTAAAATATTCCATGCCTAATGGGAAATCACAGATACTGTGTATAAATAAACATTTCCAAATTAGTACCAAATCTAATAAGACAATTGTGTTTATGCATTCGAATTCTTCATAGTATAATTAGAAGAAATAAGTGTAAGCATCATAAAATATCAATGTTAAGTCATCTAAAATATGAAATATACAATAAATGTACACAAAGATTTTCATATTTTCCATCATATCTATGGTAACTATTCAAATGTCAATATACTGCACACTTTTAAACCTGTGCCAAAATAATTTCTTTGAAACTATTAAATCATCATCAAAAAGAGTTAAGGTAAATATTAACTTTGGTCTCATATGTAAGCTTATAGAAAGGAGGCAGAGAAGCTGATTATTCCTGAATTGAATGTCGAGAATGTTCTCAGTACTCAGGTGCTTCTTTCTCAGAGCCTCTGCACACAATTCTGTTTCACTTATATTTTAGAGGAGCAGAACAATAATGCATACATAGGTAAACAAAAGATGCATCATAAACATTACATATTAAGAGTAGTATTGTTATATAAATAGCTTTTGGATGGAAGTGTCTTGAATAGTCTTGTATATTGTAGACCCTGAAGACTGACAAACAGAATAAAACATCATGATTGTGAGGAGATTCAATGCTGGAGACAGAGAGCCAAAATTATGTGATGCTGTGTAGTACTTCCCTTCATGGTCGTTTGCTACCTGTTGTATCTTGTCTTTCAGCATCCAGCAGTGGGTGTCCTCAGTCCCACATTCCAAGAGTTGTTGGTCCAGGCTTTGCTTGCATCCTAACAAGAATGGACGTACCTTGAGCTCAAAGGTCCCAAGGTCTCTTTTCTCCATCAGGGTCAGCTAGAGCACTTTAGGGTGAGGTTCATTGTCTGTGCACTAAGCCAGATTCCTGGCTTCTCCAGAGGAGGTAGAAAATGACTTTCCACTGCCAGGTGTTACACTTTTGATTTTTTTAGAATGAAACTGCAGGTCTCAAAAGGCAGTGGAGCCACCCGAATTCCATAAACCAAATGTTAGGACTCCTTGTTTGATGTCTGAAACCTGATGGCAGGCAGATCCTGTGAGATGCAGACTAGGCAGTGCTTCACCAGGGGTGAGTACCAAGCCAGCTGAGATGGAGCAGCTGCCAAGACAGGTCTGCCATAGCTGCCTTGATTGCCTTAATTGGCAGTTAAGCCCCTGGTGTTCAGTGGCAGTTCACTCCTGGAATAAGTAGAGTCTCAGAAGATCAAGGTGGAGGCAGGGTGAGCAAGACCCCTCCCTGTAGGCCAGTCAGCCTTTATTTATAAACCTTGGGCAGTGGGGAGGGAATTTGAGGGTGAATGTGACTAATCTGCTAGGGCACAGTCTACATACAGTGGTATAGTACCTCATTTACAGGTAGTAACACAGGGACCTATCACAAGAAGGAACAGTACTTAATTATCCTATGTGGAAGTATTTGACTTATAGGTATGATTAAAGGTCATTTGCTGGAGGCTAGGATCTCCTCAGCATAGGGTGGGGCACTTCCAGGAATTCCCAGTGCTACAACAAGTTCCTTATCAGGAAAGGGTGGGGCCAGTAACTGTCACTCCATACAAGATCTGGGGTTACCAGATCAGATGGAGTGAGAACCTGCCTGAGAAATGGGAGTCCAATAACATAGAAGAAGTACAAATGTATATCCAGAGGATCCAGATTTCCACCTTATCCAGCAGAGTCTCACAGTTTCTCACCTTTCAGGCTTGTGACGCCACAGTCATGGAACATATATGTTTTTGTTTTCACAAGAGAGTACCTGTTTGGAGCAGCCTAAAGCTCAGTCTAACATACCCTCTAAAGTTAGTGAGGAGACTCCCTCCCTCTGCCATTACCTACCTATCAGACACTCCTCTGTGTTGGTTAATATTCTCAATATGACAGAATCTAAAATCACCTTGGAAACAAATTCACCTATGAGCAAGGTTTTTGATTGGCTTAATTGAAGTGGCAAATCTCCTAAGTAAGAGCAGAACGCCAGCTGGTGTCCTGAGTGAAGGCTTTGCAGGTCAACTCAATACCAGCATTTGCCTGCCTCACTTTCTATTAATCGCACACAATGTGATAAACTGCCTCATGCTCCTGCAGAAATGCCTCTCCCACCATGGGGAACTGCATTCCTTCTTCCACAGTGAAAAAATAACCCCTTTCTCTCCTATGCTGTTTTGTGTTAACTACCTGACCCCAGCTAAGACAAAAGGAGCTAGTAAGCATCTTGACTCATATACACTGAGTAAGCACTTTCTTTTTTTTCCACGATGACCAGACCCAGTCTTAGTAACCATGTCCACAATGATGTCAGTAAAGTAACAACTAGAAAAAGGAATAATAAGATTAACATGTGAAATAAGCCACAAGACAGAAGAAAAGGAATTCAGCACATGAGAGACAGGTCCAATTAAACAAAAGATGCAGAAGAAAATGATGTGTGGATGATCCAAAGGATCATGGGCCTCATAAGCAATTTTGGTCTTATGAGTTTTGAAAGCTCAACAGTTAACTCCCTTTCAGAGTTTCCCCTTCCTAACAAACTGCCTCTGTACTACTATGTTGAATTGAGTGCCCATAATGCAATATTTGATTTTCTGGAGCACAAGGACTTAAAAATCATCAGTACCTCTGGAACTCAGATCAGTAGCTCTGACATTTGATACAGCCAGGCAGAACTGGAGGAAAATGCTTCTGTACATTACTTTCTGATGCAACAAAGACAGCCATTCCAGAATTATTATTAGTTACTGGAACACTTGGAAATGATGGAAAGATTTTTCTAATCAGACAGATCACAGTCTGGATGGATCAGATTCAATCTCTTTCCTTTTCATGAGTTATGGTGCCCTACAACTGTTGTCAATGAGAGTAGTTGGACCCATTCCCTAGTCTAAATGGAGGATGGCTAAATTTATGCTGGTTTCAAGAAATGTGCACTGGATGGAGACTTCCTGGGAGAGCAAACTCTTAAAATTAACAAAGTCTGGGAAGATTTTGCAGATCCATAAAAATCTAACCTTTAGCCTGGAAGCCCCTAAGTTATGGGCCTGCACTCACATGGGGTTGTTTATATAACATAGGCAGAGGCAAGGCAAAATGTCATACCCTAAATATTAAGCACTTCAATACAATCCAGGCTTCACTTTCACAGCTACACATCATGGGCCCCTAGGGACCTATTGCCCTATCAGCAATTACAGCAAGAGACTTCACTAACACATATTTGCAGACACAGCCCTAACATAGCTGTCCTTTGAGTGGATTCATCCAGTAGCTGATGAGAACAGAAGCAGAGACCCACAGACAAACACTGGGTGGAGTGCATGGAGTCTTGTGGAAGATAGAAATACCTGGAGGGCAAAGGAGCTCCAAAAGAAGACCAACAGAGCCAACTGACCAGGGCTGAGTGGGGAGAGGAGGTGCAGGGGCCAGCTTGGAGACAGAAACACAAACCAATGACAATTCATGGGACGGACCTAAGTCCCCTACACAGATGTAACCGATGGGCAGCTCCATCCTCCTCTGGGCCTCTTACTAGAGGAAATTGAGAGTAACTCTGAGATGTACTCTGTTGTCTGCTTTTCAATCACTTTCCCCTAACAAGGCTACCTCATCACTCCACAGAGGAAGAGGATGTGCTCAGTCCTGATGCACCTGATACTCTGGAGTAGGAGAGTCGGTGAGACTTCCCTCTCTGCGTAGAGCAGGGGTAATAGGAGAGACAAGAAAGGAGGGTGGGACCGGAGGAGAGTAGTAAAGGGGCTATGACATGGATATAAGGTGTATAATTTAAAAGAAAAGAATTTGTGTATAGGAAGGCTACAGACTTTTTTGAGTTAATTATGTATCCAGCCAATTTGCTGAAGGTGTTTATCAGCTGTAGGAGTTCTCTGGTGGAGTTTTGAGGGTCACTTATGTACACTATCATATCATTTGCAAATAGGGATAATTTGACTTCGTCCTTTCCCATTTGGATACCCTTGATCTCCTTTTGTTGTCTTATTGCTCTGGCTAGAACTTCGAGTACTATATTGAAGAGATATGGAGAGAGTGGGCAGCCTTGCTTTGTTCCTGATTTTAGAGGAATTTCCTTGAGTATCTCACAATTTACTTTGATTTTGGCTATTGGCTTGCTCTTTAAACCCCTACACAGATCTAGCCAATGGGCAGAACATTCTCCACAGTTGAGTGGAGAGTGGGGTATGACTTTCACACGTACTCTGGTGCCTCATATTTGCCAATGTCCCCTGGAGGGGGAGGCCTGGTGGCACTCAGAGGAAGGACAGCAGGTTACCAAGAAGAGACTTGATACCCTAAGAGCATATAAAGGGGGAGGAAATCCCCCTCAGAAACAGTCATCGGGGAGGGGAATAAGGGGAAAATGGGAGGGAGGGAAGAATGGGAGGATACAAGGGATGGGATAATCATTGAGATGTAACAAGAATAAATTAATAATAAAAAAAAAGAAACTCCATTTGTGTTAAACCTAGCCATAAGCTAAACCCAGATTCCAGGAAAACTACAAAGTAGTCTAGACAGAAAAAGATTCCAGAGCAACACAATCAGCTCAGCTTGGGAAAGTCCAAATATACTCTCTGCTATTCAAGCTGACCAGCAGGTGGTCTGGCAAATAGCAACAATCAATTAGCAGAAGCCAGGCCAAAGTTCCTAATGCTCCTATGACTGCTTCAACCAATCTTTTCTATACGCCAACTTGCCCCTACACCTATTACCCAACCATGAAACACCAAGGCTTGTACCTCCCTGCTTGTAGCTTTTCTGCCCAAATGCCATCCAATTGTATACTGTAAGACACATTTCTTTCTTTAAATCTTATTTAAAAAAAAAAAAAAAAAAAAAAAAACCTATCAATTGAGACTCAAGGGCACTTTCCTACATCTGCCATGTCAGTGCACAGAAGGTGTGTTCCGGGTTAGAACCTGCAATAAAGACTTCCTTGCCATTGCATTTGGACTCTGCCTCTTGGTTAGTCTTTTCAGAGAGTCTCTCAAAATTTGGCCATAACAATATTAGTATTTTGGTGGCACTAATAGTGCCACCAGACATCAGGAAGGAGGTACAGAGAAAACTCCTTTGTCAGTCTTTCTAATTTTTTTAATTTTTAATTTTGGACCAGGAAGAATTATTCCCAACCATACTGAGGAAGACCATCGACTATATGGAATGTACTGACTTAAATACTAATGGATCAAAAAATGTGCTTCAGAATATCCAAGGATTGCTAAATTTTCGCAATCCTTGTCCCCAGTTAAGGTGGAAAACAAACATTTACCGTTATATGGCATCACAGAGAAGTGTTGAGCTGGTGCTTTTACACATTACATGATCTATTTTATTTTATTATACTCCAAATATATTTCTTTAGTTTTCTTCTTTAATTAGTTTTTGGATAGATAGAAAATCTTTTTCTGCCCATTGTTTCAAATTTTCTTTTCTTTTATTTAACAGTCACCACTTAGAGAAAAACATGAGCATTTCTGAACCTAAACTCAACACCGACCATTATTATCAAACTACAGTGAATCAAATAACAGATTTTTACTACTTTCTTTTAAAGGTCATTTGTGTGCCCACAGAATGCAAGTTTAAAAGGTTAGATTCCATGAAGCTTTAAATAGAGAATCAAAGTATTGTTTACAATAGCTTTATTCATTGTTACTTCTATTCTTCCAGCTCTTTGAAGAAAATCTATTCCTAAATCACTTGCCAAATTTTATATAAAAAGAAAACCCAAGCAAAGTATCAGAAAAGGATTTTGAGTATCGACTCACATTCTACCTAAAAACAGCAGCAAAGGCAAAAAAAAAAAAAAAAAAAAAATTTATCTTAAAAAGTCAGTGATGAAAGTTGATTATAATCTTAGCACTTTAAATACATTCCTAGTGGTTAAAAGAAGCTCCAACTCAGGCTCATGTCACCCATGTGGCAGCTTACATCTGATGGTAAATTTGGTTCCAAGGATTCTGATGTTCCTTTCTGGCCTTCTAGGCATTTGGGATGACTAGCTAGCTCATATCCTCATACAGAGACACATACATATAACTTCAAGTATTTAAAAGCTATTAAGTTCTTGTTTTTTTGATTAATTTGATGTATATAAAATTCAATATTTGTTCATATGTTATGATGTTTTCTGATTAATCACACTGATATTTTTATGTTATTATATCAAATAATAGATGAATCTTCCAACACATAATAAGTGTTCGGACTTCAAAGTGTTTTTCTTTTGTTTTGAATTTTAAATTATTCCATATTTAAAAAAATATGTTTCGGTCTAATTACAGGTCTCAAGATTTATAGAAGTGCACAAGTGTTTAGTTATGATGTTGAAAACACTAATTTGCTATGATTTTCAAGAGTGGTATGTATGTTTGTGGCTCTATCTTAATTAACTGTGAAAGTAAAAAACAAAACCTCTAAAGTAACAAATGTGAGATATTATTATAAGGTGATGTAGAACTTTATACCAATGGACATAACCATTTTTAACATGTGATGAAAAATGGCCTCAATGAAGTATGATTTTAGTTTTACAGAAATCAGAAAATATAGAAGATAATAGCATCTCCATAAAAACACAGCAGTAAGCACAAGGGAAATAAGATACAGTCTGGAGTCAATTATGACTGGTCACAGTCAAAGAATGCCAATTCAGGTTACAGACAAATTTCCTCCCACAACATGTAACACTTTCATAGTTTCATTCTTTATTTTAACGGTAAATGAAGAAAGAAGGAGACCGTTTTAAAATACATTTTGGGAAACTGATAAATTAATCTCTTAGGCTTAAAAGCCATCTTATAGTAAAGGCAGGTTTTATTCTTGTTTATGATTAAATCTTGGCTTCTCAAGGACAGCACTACGCCCCACCTGTAACCTTAACTGAAAATGATTCTATACTGCTTGTTTCAGAAAATGGCAATGGTGCCTTGTTTAAAAAGGTTATTGTGATCACTTTGTTATGACTATCTTGCAAGAAGGTTTTTATTTTTCAGGAGGTTGTTACAAGCAACTTATTTCGCTTCAGTTCTGTTCCTGTAACACTCCATTTGCTCATCAAACTCCCCATTTGGAAAGCCCCAACTCCTAAACTATCTTATCCATGTCCATTGCTTATTCTGAACCCCATCTTTAGGGAGCCCTTGTATATGATTTTTATCAATCTTGCTTTAATTAATTTGGACATGATAGGGTTGGTGGCCTTTCTCTTCAAATTTGGGGGACTATCATTTAGAATCCCCAGCAAGATCAAGACCTCCATTAATGTTCTCCAGTTACAAGGAGAACTGGAGCTGGCTGCCACCACTGCCATGTTGCTGGGCTGGAGCAATATGGTGACACACTCCAGCATGCCTCCCTGGGTGGCTCCCTGCACACTTGCCATGGATAATTTGAAAGTCGGGGTTCAAGAGTTTTTTCTGCTTACTGGATTTTATTTAGGACAGATTCAAAGGTACTTTTGATATTGATAATGTAAAATATTGTTTTATGCTTTTCTTCTGCTTGTGAAGCTGACGCTGGAGTTCAAAAGTCTCCGCCTTAGGTCAGGAGATCCACCTCACTTCCTGGCAGAAAAACACAGAGCATGACAGAGCAGCTGAGATAATTAGACTATGGAACTGCTTAAATCTTTTGGAAAGATAGAAATCTTATCACAAGACTTATACAACTAGTATATGAATGTCTGTACCTCAGGATTTATAAGGTTACTGATTCTGTAACAAAAGTTGACTTAAAACTTAGAACAAATGGTTAATAAGTAAAAATTACTACATAGGCAATCTTACCATTCAGCACATACACAGCACCACCAGCCAAAACAAATCAAAGATCTAACTCATCGAAGTCTATAGTTCTGGGGAAGTCTCCAGATAGGCTAACCTTGCTTTTTAACGCCTACAATACTGCTTAAGGGTGACTGTACTTCCTAACAGAAATATGTCAACCCAAAACATGTTTTTTATGCTTAAAGGCTCACCCTGAGAAAGACTTAAGGCATCACTGAAATCTCAAATACCAGTTGACTGAAACTATAAACGCCAAATACTAAACACCAGAACCTGGGATAGTCCTAGCTTACAATGCAGTGTGACAATGATCTAAGCAGTGTGACAAAGAGCCTGAGAGAGTCTCTCCTTACCTAAGGATATATATCTACTTTCCTTGTCTTTGCAAATATCTTTAAGCTTAAGCTATTTTTATAAACTGAGTCATACAAGAAACAGTGATAATCTACAATGGTGCATTCTGAAACAACCAGGAAAATAAGGTTGGCAATCCCTCTATGGGACTCTACTTAGTATTTCAAGTTTTATTTTGACAATAAAAGAGCTTTTTAAAGGCTAAGTTTAGCAGGGATAAAACTGTAAAATTCTAATCATATAAAACTTCTTGTTAAAGATAATTAAGACACATAAATTAACAGTTAACTTATAAATGATTAAATTCTTTACAAATATAATTAATTTGCAGGGACAAGCATTATTTAGCCTCCTGTATGTGTTTTCAAGCTTAAACCTAGAACAAATAAGTAAACACAAATAAGGTTTATTTAAAATCAGACATACTTACTATGTGGCCCTCAAAATATTTTAGAGATCTGATGAAGATTGCATTTAAAATGTTAAATGAAAAAAGCATTCTGTGTTAGACAGAACTTCCAGCTCCTAGATGCAACTCTAATGTCTCCAAGAAGACAATGGTCACTGAAAACACTTGGATTGTGGTAATGGTAGCTAGTAGGGAAAACTGCCTGGTGCCTTGCCTGCCTCCAGGGTCCTTCACAAACTGTTCGCTTGATTGCAGCACTCTACCTCATCAAACTAGGGTCAGTTTTTCCAAATTACTTCACAGGAAAACCAGACCTCTAGAGCTGTCAACCTGAGGCCAACACTGTCCTGTAGAGCAGCTAAAGATTTAATGCTGTCCTATATGACAGCCAAAGGCATATCACCACTGTCCCAAACAAAACGATTGAGCCCCAAGGAGCCTAGGGTAACTGCCCAAGTACCAGTAAGTCTCTGTCATTTTAACTGATACGTAAGCAATTCAGGTTATGCTTCCTGTTATAATTTATCCTTCTTAGATCTCTGATGGTGTTGACAGATAACTGTAACTTTATAAGTTTTGCAACAGCTGGCTGGTCAATGTATTTCATATATAAAAAGCAGCTCTTACTTTTTTAGTGCTCTTAGGTCTCCTGATGAAAAAGGAAAATTCACAGGAAGGTTTTCTTTGTTAACTGGTTTTTTATTAAATAATAAACACATTTCAGAAGTAACTCTTAATATTCCTTCATAAAAATTTTTTCTATGGAAAAACTTCTCTCAGTTATTAATCACTAATGGCAAAGAAGTGGATGCAATTTTAAAGTAAAATATAACTTAAAGACACTTCTTATGCTCAGCATCTTTGTCCTATCTATATATCCTGAAATCTGGACAGAAAAAAAAAAAAAAGTCAATTCTCTTGTGATACAACACAAAGGTGTGAATCTATTCCAGCTATTTCATAGATACCAGAAATCTGATTTTTCTACAATGAGGATTTCAATAGAAATTACAAATAATGGAAATACAAGCTTTAGAGACTCAAGAAAGTCATTAGACTTAGAGCCACCTCTTCTGGGTAAAACAGAGTCCAGATAAGCACTTCTGTCAGTCAACAGCCTTTTGCTGATCCTGAAGGAGGATCTCCAAATACAAAAGATTTTTTGTTTTGTTTGTTTGCTTGTTTGCTTTTGGGTTCTTTAACTTCTGCACCTAGTCTATAGCCATCTTGACAGAGTTTCACTTAGCTGGTAGACACCGTGTAGAAATCAGATGTGTATTACAAACAGATCCAAAAGTGATTGATACCACGCCAGCCTCAGGTCATCCTACAGAACTGGAAAGGCTTCACTTGCCGTAAACAGATGTAAACCAGCCCAGTTGGTGGGATAGTTTCTTCACCTGGATCAGTGGACCAGATGTTTCACGTGCGTACTCCTATGTCCTGATTACCTTCCAGTCTTTGAATAAAGTTTCACATTTCCTGGGTTCTGACAAGTGTCCTAATTTCAAGTGAGAAGCAGTTACAGAAGGGAACACATCAGTTCTTATGCTCAAATGAAGACTGGGATATTAAAATCAGGAGGAAACATCCTGGCCAAGGCAATGAACTGCATGGCTACCTACATACCTATTGGCACACAAAGATTATAAGTCCTTAAAGAACTTTTTCTTTCTTTGCTGACAAAACAGATATAGGACCAGGCCATGGCTAGATCAATATATTATTAATTTTATTTATCCCATATAAAAATGATAAGCCTCTATCAAGGATTGTACAGGGACACAAAAGACAAGGGAAATAATACATCAGCTTTTCTCCATTTTAGCCTTGAAAGGAATCTTATACAGAACACAAACTAGATTTATTCCTGTTTGTGATTAAACCTCTATTTTTCAAAGATTGAATATGCCCCATCTGTAACCTTAACTATAAATGGTTTTGAACTGCCTGTTCCAGGAAAGGGCAATTATGTCTTTGTTTCAAAAGGTTATTACAATCATCTTGTTATAACTAACTGTTACTTGTTATGTCTACCTTGCTATGACCACCTTGAAACCGTGACTTTGTTCAGGAGGCTCTTATGACCACTTTTTTATGCTTATGCTCCATTTCTGTAACTTGACATATTTTCCTGCCACCCCCAACCCCAAATTCGGAAACCTTCTACTTATAAACTATAAAAAAAATTCCTTATCTTAATCATACCCAATGCAGATCTCTTGAGTCTTTTCTTTATGTGAGACAGCCTATGCACATGAATTTAAAAAAGCTTCCTTGAGCCAGGCGTGGTGGTGCATGACTTTAATTCTTTAATTTTAGTAAAGGCAGGCAGATCTCTGTGAGTTATAGGCCAGCCTGATTTACAAAGTGAGTTCAGGACAGCCAGGACTCTGTTACACAGAGAAACCCTGTTTCAAAATACCAAAATAAGTAAGTAAAATAAACAAACAAGTAAAGTTTGCTTTAATTAATTTGCCAATGATTTGCATCAGCAGTCTTTATAGTCACATCTGTGTAATTAACAAAACAGCAGGTAAGTATGTTATAGCAGGGCAAGGAAATCTCTGTTGTAGGCACAGGTACTTTCTGGTAGCCTTTTTAGTTCTTGGATTGGTGGGAATAAGTAACCTGTTAATAATATATATTAGATTTTGGCAGTCACATGATATTACATCAGGCTCAGAGGTAAGCAAGCACTAACTTTCATTTTCTCTCTCTCTTTTTTTTTTGATTTTTCAAGACAGGGTTTCTCGGTGGAGCCTTGACTGTCCTGAACTTGCTTTTGGACCAGGCTGGCCTTGAACTCACAATGATTCACCTGCCTCTGCCTTCCAAGTGATGGGAATAAAGGCACGCACTACTACTGCCAGGTATGCAAGCACTAACATTCAATGGACTAAAATAGCCCAAAACAATTGGCTTTCCTCTTCACCTCTTTCTATGATCAAGAAGTTCAGTCATTTGGACTTATGGAATCTGTTACCCTGGTCCTAGAAAAAAATATTTTTTTTTAACCCTTTTAGTCTTCAGTTGATACAAACGTGATATGCAATTAAGTGAATTTAGGTGCCTCAAAATGAATACTCGAATAACTTATCATATGCTAAACATGGGCAGGAGCTTTCAAATCTCAGTAACCTGTGTATACAACTGAAGAGGCATTTATAGACATTATAGGACTGAAAACAGCAAACACTATTGGGTGTGATTCTTAGCAAAGACAAATGAAAGTAAATGTCACTTTATCTTTATTGATGTCAAATAGATGAACATTTTAGTTCATTTGCACCTCAGGTATTGTCACAATTAAATAACATTCAGTAAAATTAAACAATTTATATATACTGTTTGCTAAAGTGTAACGCTAACTATTGTTGAGATTTGTGCTAAGTCTGAGTTTCATCAAGCAAAGGGGGAAACTTTAGAAGTCCTTTAGAAACAGACACAGAAGAAATTACAAGGAAAATTTCATTAGGTTTTGAATGAAAATCAAGCCTAGCAAGTCAGTAGAGATGAAGAAGGAAGGGAGAACCAAGACTTTCTATGGAAGTCAGTAGTTGAAGACCGATTGTGGGAATTCTGTGTGTGCCCTAGAATGTGTAATAAAGTCCCATGCATCTAGTACTCCCAGGCTTTAGCAGGTATCTGAACATCTATGCCTCAAATGCAAGGGCATCCACATTTGTATAAGAAACACTGACAAAACTTATGCCAAATATTGACCCCACACGTTAATAGTGGAAGACTTCAACAGTCTACTCTTGACAAAGAACAAACAGGCCAATAAAATAGAATCTAAACAGCGATATAATGACACTAACAGATGTCATGAATAAAAATCATCTAACAGACATCAACAGAACCTTTCACCCAAACACAAAAGAATATATCTTCTTCTCAGCACCTCAGACAACCTTCTCCAAAATTGACCAAATAGTCACAAAGCAAGCCTCAACAAATATAAAAATGTTGAAACAATCCTTAATATCTTATCATATCACCATGGACTAAAGCTGGACCTCAACAAAAACAGAAGGTACAAAAAGCCTATACATACATGGAAACTGAACAACTCTCCACTCAACAACTGGGTCCAAGAAGAATGAAGGTAAAGACTTTCTGAAATTCAATGAAAATGAAGGCACAACAGCTCTTGGTTTTGTTGATTCTTTGAATTGTTCTCTTTGTTCATAATTTGTTGATTTCATCCCTTAGTTTTATTGTTTCTAGTCGTCTACTCCTCTTGCGTGTGTCTGCTTCTTTTTGTTCTAGGGCCTTCAGGAGTGCAGTTAAGTTGCTTGTATGAAATGTCTCGAATTTCTTTATGAAGGCACTTAGTGGTATGAATTTTCTTCTTAGCACTGCTTTCTTATGTCCCGTAGGTTTGGGTATGTTGGGCCTTCATTTTCAAACTAATCCACAAAAAGAAACAGAAGGATCATTACCAAACTCATTCTATGAGGCAAAGTCACTCTTATACCTAAACGATACAAAGACCCAAGAAAGAATCTCCTTAGAAGGGGAAAAAGCATTGGACAAAATCCATCACCTGGCAGTGTTAAAAGTCTTGGAGAGATCAGAGATACATGGCATCTACCTAAACATAGTGAAGGCAATACTCAGAAAGCCTATAGCCAACATCAAACAAAATTGAAAGAAATATAAATCAATTTTACTAAAATCACGGACAAGACAAGCTTGCCCACTCTCTCCTGATCTCTTCATTATAGCTAGAACAATAACACAATTAAAGGAGATCAAAGGGATACAAATTGGACAGGAAGAAACCAAAGTATCACTATTTGTGGATGACATGGTAGTATACGTAAGTGACCCTAAAAATTCTACCTAGGAACTCCTATAGCTGATAAACACCTACAGAAAATGGTTAGATACAAGACTAATTAAAAAAAAAATCAATAGACATCCTGTACACAAATGACAAATGACCTGAGAAAGAAATTAAGGAAAACTACTTACTTCATATACTTCACAGTAGCCCCTCAAAACATAAAGTATCTTGGGGTAACTTTAACCAAGCCAATCAAAGACTTTTATGAAAAGAACTTCAAGTCAATGAGGCAAGAAACTGAAGAAGATATCAGAAGATGGAAAGATCTCCCATGCTTATGGGTAGGCAGGATTAACAGAGTAAAAACAGCTAACTTACCCAAAGTAATCTACAGAGTCAATGTAACTCCTATCAAAGTACCAACACAATTCTTCACAGACTTTGAAAGAACAATTCTGAACTTCAAATAGAAAAAACAAAAAGCTGAGAATAGCTAAGACCATCTTGTACAGTAAAAGATCTCCTGGAGATATCTCCATCTCTAATATCAAGCTATACTATAAAGCACCAGTAACAAAAACTGCATGGAACTGGCATAAAAACAGATTAGTGGATGAATGGTATAAATCCATTGATGTTTCAAGTACTCCTGTATATTTAAAGTCAAATATTTTTTGTTATTTGCAGAGTTTAATTGTTTAGATGAGAAGTAGGGTAATTGAGTACTATTTTTAAATTCTCTCAGATTTATTTAATGTCAGAAATACAATGCAAAGCTGGGCAAATGCTCACATGTGGATTCATAGAAACTCTTAGACTCCTCTTTGCCTTAGTGTTTCCATAGAAGAAAAGGGCTTTATTGTTTCTTTTTCATGGTCTTTGATTCTATAGATCATGCTGTGATTCAAAAACAAAAAGTCTATAGTACAGCTTGAGATCTGGGATAGAGATTCCTCCAGAAGATCTTTTATTGTACAGGATCATTTTAGCTATTCTAGACTTTTTGTTTTTCCATATGAAGTTGAGAATTGGTCTTTCAAAATTGGTAAAGAATTGTGTGGGTATTTTATTGGGAATTGCATTGAATCTGTAGATTGCTTTTTATATAATAGCCATTTTTTACTATGTTTATTCTCCCAATCCATGAACATGATTTCTGATTATTTGACTTACTTTTCGCAATGGGTGGTGTATGGTGCAATAAACAGATTTAATAGGAAAACTAAAACTTAAAATTAAGGAAACTTTCTGTCTTTAGAGATAAATTTACCCAGTTATCATCCTTCTATTTCCTCAGACAACTAGAGATACTTTCAAACTGACAGATATTTTTCAGCAACCGAAAATTATTTTTCTACTTCCCTTTTTTTATTGACTCATATCCTGTAAGTAATATAATTTGTCTTTCTAGTGTTTTGCACTGTAAATAAGGTGGTATTCTTTCTGGTCTATCTCAAATTGTTATTTTGTTTTCAGAACTTTATGTTGTGCATTGGCAAGGAGATCTTTGGATTTACACTCCATGAGGTTCACTCAGATTGTTGGATATTCTGAGGGTTTATGTCTCTTGGCAGTATTGGAATGGATTTTTGTCATTTTTGGATGAGTGTTTTAGCCAGGTGCACAATCTTTTTTCATGGTACTCTGAAGACATGAATGTTCCGCCCTATATTGCATTCCCAGGAGCCAACAGTTGTTAGAATATACACCATCAAAAGAAAATTTGAGTACAAGAAAATGTATAACAATAAAAAATTCATATAAAACGCATAAAGAAAACTTCAGTTAGCATTTCTCTGTCCTTGTCATTTGACTTCCATTTTATTTAATTATGTCATATTCATTATTACACACTTGTACTGAATTTATTTTTATTTTTTACCACAATTTAGCATTTCTCATTAAAGTAAGATTATAAAGCTTTGCTCAGAACCTCACATTTTTAGATCACCAATTCACTATACACATTTTGTACTGTGGTGATAGATGAAAAAAAGCCATCATTAAAACATTTAAAATGATTCATGCTTCCCTGTCATTATCACGTTTTAAAGAGTTTGATAACATGAATATTTATTTGAAAGAATTAGAATATGATGAGATCTTTGTATTTTTTTTCCTCATATAGGAAAAGATTTAAATCAGGCTGGTTTACAGTTCAGAGATTTAGTCCATTATGTTATGGCAGGAAACATGGTAGCACACTGGCAGACATGGTGTTGGAGAAGAGGCTGAGAGTTCTACATCTGGATCTACAGGCAGCAGGAAGAGGCTCGGCCACAATGAGCCTGTCTTGGGCATTTAAGATATCCAAGCCCACCCCTTAGAGATGCACTTCCTTAAACAAGGCCATGCCTCCTAATAATGTCAGTTCCGGGTGACCAAACATCCAGACACACGAGTCTATGGGCACCATTTCCACTCAAACTTTCACAGGGTGGGTTGCATTTCTTTGGAGATCTGGATTGGAAGGTTCTCAATGCACTCTTACATTGCTCAGCGTCTTTCTGGAACCTAGTAAGGGATGTATATTTAACTCAAGGGCTGATGTTTGGTGCCTTTAACACTGAATCTGTTCAAATGAAAAACAGTTTTGAATAATTGAGGAAAATAAGAAGGAGGGGTAGGTTTTGTCAAGTAGAAATGACTGTATTTTTAAAAATTTTTTATTAATTTATTCTTGTTACATCTCAATGGTTATCCCATCCCTTGCATCCTCCCATTCCTCCCTCCCTCCCATTTTCCCCTTATTCCCCTCCCCTATGACTGTTCCTGAGGGGGATTTCCTCCCCCTGTATATGCTCATAGGGTATCAAGTCTCTTCTTGGTAACCTGCTATCCTTCCTCTGAGTGCCACCAGGTCTCTCCCTCCAAGGGACATGGTCAAATATGAGGCACCAGAGTTCATGAGAAGCATGGGAGAATAGCAAAGTAGAAGGATCCAGAGGGTCCTAGAAACCTACAAGTAGAACATGATGATAGGCAGATTTCGGCCCAGGGGTCCCGCTCAAATTAAGGCACCAGCCAAGGACAATACAGGTGGTAAACTTTAAACCCCTACCCAGATCTAGCCAATGGACAGAACATTTCCACAGTTGAGTGGAGAGATGACTGTATTTTTAATGAAGCTGACAAACATACAAATTTTGCTGTGTTTTGTTTTCTCAAGCATAGTCTTAACATTTAGACTAATTGGCCTAGCACTCTACTTCTTGTGAATTGAGTTTAAAGGCATGCAATACCATACCTTGCAAAATCGATATAATTGGAAAGTACACTAAATGCATAGTGAAAAGAAAAAAGAAAATTAAGAACAAACAGCAGTCTTCAATACCAGATATTTTCCTTTTCTGCTGCTCCCCCTTTATTTTCAAAGAAATGGCCTCTCATGACAATTCCTAAGGATGCCAGTAGGCATGATTTGTCATAGGTGCCACTGAAAGGTGCCAAAATAATATAATTATATACCTAGAAAAAGCTCAGTTACTAGTTTTCCTTCCATATTTTTGTAGATATTATATACATTTCATTGAGTGATTTTTTTTAAAAGCATTGATTCTTAGTGCAATAGTGAAATTATTTTGGCAAGAACATGCCCTCTGTTTCAGGATACAGCTAGAAACATTTATGCCAGAAAGGAGAGTGGTAATAAAATATGTAATAATATCTGATAAGAAAGAAGCAGTGCCAGGATAGACTCTAAACTAGGATGTCCTATCTGAAGAACAACTCAGTATTAAGTGCAGGAAAATACAGTGTTTTTCTTTTTAAATATTTAAAGGAATAAAAAACAATGTATATAACCTCAGGTAAGTCATTTGGCCCAAGGTTTATATGGTTTCAAAGTTAATAATATAGATGCATCTAAAACAGTCACTCTATTGGAAAAGAAAATAATATCTTAGTACCCAGTATACATTCAGTGTTTTATATTTTAGAAATTATGTTTCTATGCCTTCTGTTACTATTTCATAAACACAAATGCTAATGTACTTCACACATGCACAGAGGTGTAAATGCATGCATGTGAAATATATTGTTATCTTATATTTTCTGGGCAGACATGAATACATATCTATTTTTCCTAAACAGAAAATCAATAACAGATGAAAATAAGAATAGTTGGATCAAAGTCCAACTTGGTGAACAGATAAGTTCTATAGAGATTACTTGCAGAAGTTAAATTTGTGAAGTTATTTACAGGAACAGAAATATTTCAAAGACTATTGTATCACAACTCAATGGACCCTAGCATAAATGACAGTCCACTTTAAAAATGAAAGTAGATTTCACAGTCCCATGGAAAAATTTTATATGGCTTAGACAATTGAAAGTATTTAAATGAGAAAATAAGCAAATGAGAAATTTTCCACAGTGTAAGAACATTAATTTCTGGCAACCTTTCAGTGCAGAAATGAAAGGGCTTTTAAGAAACATCTCTCACTCCAAAATAAAAAACAAAACAAACAACAACAACAACAACAAAAAACATAGCACAAAAAGCTGAAAACCTGAAACACATCAACGCAGAGACAACTGATATACAACATACACATAAACACACACTCTGCAAACTAAAGTTCGAAATAATCTTCAAAATATACACATACACTGAAGGTTCCTAACAAGATATTCTCGTGATACTAAAACTGTTAGAAATCATTTCACAGCTGGTTTCCTTTTTTGTTCTGTATTTATGTACATAGATTGGTATGATAGAAATGCCTTTTTCACCATTATTTTTTCTATTTACTAATGCAGAAATATAAAACAATACCCATGAACAGTAAAGAGAAAGGTTTAAAAATGGGTAGAATCTCACTAGTTAAAACCTCTGTTCTTAATTGCATTCTTGTACATTTTGCACTGTCTATAATGACTATGGACATGTAATCCCTTACTCTGTGCTGCTACCAACATCAACAGTCATAGGAGAGAAAGAGCCAAAGAGCCTCCTAAATTGGAAGTTTCCTTACATGCGTGCCCTGCTATCAATTTGAGATGTCGTCTTAATGAAAAATATTTTAATGAAGAAATATTGAGTGCAAAGGCATTTTAATGTTTAAAAAGGTTTCTGTATCCTCTATACATTTAAACAAAATATAATGTGCTGCAGAAAAATGTGTGAAATCCCTGAAAAAGGTAGAAACTGTTTAGCTCCTTCACTTACTCATTCAAAAATCTTAGAAATATTGAGAAAGAAACTGCCTCTGTGTGCCTGGTGTTCTGGAGGGAACAGGTTGTCATAAGATTTGTAAATTCTCTTTAAACATAGTTTTCTGTTTGCCACTTACATGAAAATGAAAACATGATGTTTTCAAAAGAGAGACTGAAACATGAAAGTAGGAAGGAAAAGGTGAAACAAATTAATAAATAGATAAATGGAAACAAGCAAAAGAGGTGCGAAGGGAAACTGGCTGAGAGCCCACAGTACATGAACTGGCTGGTGGCAAGGCAAACGGCCCCACAGCTGCTCAGAAAGCAAGGTGGACGGTTCCATTGCTTTGTTATATATATATATATATATATAAAAAAAAAAAAGGTTAATTTTTTTAAACTACTAAATCACTTAAAAAAAAAATACACCGAGCTGCACATTTATCACTATAATAAGTCTTTTTGCATGAGGCTTTTACATATTTGATTTGCTCTTTGCAACGGAAAAGAGCACATATTTCAGTCGTGATGTCTTAAGCAATATACTTTTATCATTTTTCTAAGATAATCTTCAATAGTTTCAGTTCACATTCACCAATTATGAAGGGAATTGTATGTCTTTTAAATATTGTCTTAATATATTTTTTCTTTTGTATTTCATGTCTGTTTCCTTGTCTAAATTCCAAATCAACTGAATCTTTGTAGTTTTAGAACATTACGCTCCTTAATATTGTTAAATAAACAAAACCAACAAGTCTAACATTGTCTATATCCATCACAGTGGTGATACATGGGGACTCACAATATGGGTCAGTGAATGCATGACGGATTTTGTTAAGAAGAAATATTTCAAATAACTTAATGAAGAAGATAATTAAAAACTACTTACATACCCACAGCTCACTCATTAATGGTGATTAACGTAAATAGAACACTACTTTAATAAAATATTTGGCATTTCTGAGATGTAATAATTTTAAAGGAATCTTGAAGGTACATATTCTATAACAATGAGGAGGAAAAAAACTCAAAATGTCTCAAGAAATATTTATCTTTTAATTTCTAAACCTTATAAACTTTTTCTTTCACTTTGTTTTGGGAAACTTAAAATACAGCATTTACTTACAATTAAACCTTAACTTTTAAATGAAAGTGCAAGTGAGCTCATGAGTATAATATTGACTAATGATAGGACCTCTAACACACACACACACACACACACACACACACACACACACACACACACACAAATATACACATGCATACACTCCTATGCTGTGTTCCAAAGCAGTAGATTTTTTTTCTTGTAACATCATTTTTCTCTTTACAACATTATAACTTATCAGAATCTTTTGCCACTGTTCATCTTACTCAACAGATTGATTCATGCTGAAACTCCCCTCTTCCAAATTCTGGCCATGTCAAAATCAGCTTTCACAGCTGTTCTGGCTGTGGCAGGAAGGACTCTTCTCCAAGTCTCTTTCTTCCACTATTGAGAACTTACTAAAAGTCTGTGCAGCCTTTTGGTATTTAGAAATGTATTAAAAGAATGTTCACTTCTTCTTGGAGAATAAGAAGCAATCAAAATACTTGAACTATAGTAGCCTGGAGAGATGGCTCAGCAGTTAGGGCCACATACTACTTTATCAGAGGACCCAAGTTCTGTAACTAGCACCCTTGGCCCTAGTTTCTATTAACTTCATCTGCAAGGGATTTGCTGCCCTCTACTGGCCTCCGCAAGTGATTACAGGATTACAGTCAAACATGCACAGACACATACATATAGACACACATATAGAAATAATTAAAATGTGAAAACAAATCTTTATTGAAAATATAGAAAAACATCTTTAAATTTGAACAATATAGTTTGAACATAATTCACTTTGGATATATAAATTATTCTTAAAGATCCATTAACTTTCAGTTTGTTTAAAAGGCAAATCTGTAATTTCAAATATGATGACATTTAGAATGATTTTTTTGGTTTTTATTTGTTCAGCAAGAACAGTTATTGATACTAATATTCATGGTGGATTTAATCATTTACAAATTAATTTATGTAAATTTTAATGTTACATATCTTCTCCACTTTTACTAAAATGTATGAACATCAGCATAAACACATCATATTTTTACCCCAATTACTACAACAGATACTTAACACAAATCTGACATACATGGAGGTATTTTAGACACGTTCAGATATTTCACTTAGATATACCAAATATTTTAATCATCTTTTGTAAAATTTAAAAGCCTGAAAACTTTTTGAAATGAAAAAGAAATATGGTCTGCTCCTGGGGACATGGTTCTCACTGCTGAACTTCCTTTTTCAGATCATAACAAAAAATCTTCTTGGCCTTCACACCTCACTCCCTTCCATAGAGTTAAATGGACGATGTAGTGACCTTCATGACAACTCCTGTTATGTCATATAACTGTAGGTGGCTAGTGCTTTCTTCTAACTTCTTCATGCTTTGCATCAAATACCTTATGAGGACACATTTATTTGATTTTAGCATTGAGGTCTTCTATAGAAACATGAAATTAATTTCTTTGCAGATTACTGTTTCCACTCTTTCTATAGAATGAACAAATAAATATTAAGAATTGGATGCACAAAGAGGAATTTCAATATTCTAGAAAGAAAAAGAAAGGATCTTCACAAAAGCATCAATGAAAAAAGAAAAAAATCTTTAAAAAGAAGAACAGAAGTGAATATAGTCCCAGGGTGACAAATCAACGTGGCTCACACAAAGACAGAGCAGTGACCACATTAATCAACTGTAAAAGGTTCAGAGAAAGGACTCCATAGTTCTCATAATAAAGGTAAAGGAAATTCAGAAAAAGCCTTTTAGAAATACTAGGAGGTTGGTGAACTCCCATAGGGCCTAAGACAGCCAAAAGTGGAAGTGTTCATAAAACAAAGAGATAAATGGAAACACATGGTGAACTATTTCACTGCATACTGACCCAAACTTGAATTTTTCCCTTAGACCACCAGTATTTAAATAGCCAATTAGTGGGAACAGCTCCACTGTATTAAATTAACATACCAAGGAAAAGCAACATCTTATAATTCTACCAAAATTTTCTACTTGAAATTGCAGCTATGGAGTAACATATTGTAAGCTTTTAAATGAAATTTGCACATCTGACAGATCAGAATGCTAAGAAATTTCTTCTAAGTAGAAAAATATATTCTCACATCTATCAATACCTCGAAATTTGTAGAATCCAAAAATCAAATCTAACTCCCCACCAGATTCTGAAACACTGAGGATGTGTAATATGAACTGTAATTAAAGAATCTAAAAATAGTATCCTCAGGGAATATACTGAGAAAGTATTTTCTTAATAATTATGTAATAAATGCCTGGAAAAAAGCTGTGATTCAGTTGCTGAAATTCAACATTGTCTTAAAATAAAAGTAAATGCACAAAGAAAAACAAGTGGTTTTTCAAGCATAAATGAATTAGCAGACATTCAGAGATAAGAGATTTAATAAATCTCCTGAGACTATTATTTCTTCTCCTAGTTTATAATGTGGGTGATGACTATTTTGAATTTATGAATTTTCCATTTTTAAAAGAGTTGAGAAAGAGCTACATTTTTTCATAAATTGAATGTGGTTATAAATGAGGAAGAAGAAGAAGATTGCAGGACGGAGGGGTAAAGGTAGAGAAAGGAAGGGAGAGAGAGACCATCGGAAACTCATACCGTATCCTGTGGGGGATAACAACAACTATTGCATATTTTACATGCGAAATACACAGCTTATAAGAAAATAATTGTACCTTTAAAAATGTGTTTCTTACATACTTTCACTAATGTTTGCCATCAATCTTAACATTATATGATTCATTTAAAATTATCTAGTTAGTGTATATTTTTCAAAAAACCAAATAGAATTAAAAATAGTATTGAGATGTACACAAGAATAAATTAATAAAAAATTAAAAAAAATAGTATTGTCTCTGAATGAGTCTTCATTTACATTGTAATGGAATAATAAGGGTCAAGTAATAATTTCTACAAACATTTTAGGTCTGGAAACTTCATGGTTGTAGTGAGGGATCACTTGGGATGTCAGAATATTTTTTTTTTAGATTCTTGTTCTCATCAATAAAATAATTTAGAGATTGACAAAGGACAACATGCAAAATATGTATTTAGAATAAGTATCTGATGATGCAAAATTGCTCATGGACAGACACAGGCAGGATGGCCTTACTTATGAGGACCCAACTAGGAGACTTTGTCTTTCATGGTATCAAAGATATATGGAGAAACAAGAATGTCCAGTAGAGATCAATTTTGGTGTTTATTACTTGCTCATATAATAAATAAAGTGGGCATCTGTCTGAGGAGCATATTTGTAATTGATTTGAAGGTCAAGGCATAGGAGGTCATGACAATTTCCCCCTATGTTTGTCCATACTGATCATATACTGGGCATTTAGGAGGCTTTACGGAATCTGAGGCTTTGAAGTTGGCCATGCAAGTTTGTCTCTGTGCTATTTCATCTTTTTAACTGCTCTTTGTAGACAAAGGCTAATACAACCAAGATGGGCCTTGAAATGAATGTTTCCTAACTAAGGCTCTTTATTTGCTTGATCATTCTACCGTTATCTTCTGCTTTCTTGAAGTGCAGATCAATGTCGTTGTGTTGGGTGTCACAGATAGCAATGGTACTAAAGACTATGGGATATATCCTGGGGTGCCAGACAGCACCTGTCCTTTCTAACTGGACAAGAAGGAAGAACAATTTGTCTTATCATATGTTAAATAAAGAAGGAAAGCTGAGGAGGAACGAGGTCATTGCTCTAGAACCCTGAAATCCTGTCAATCATCCTTTACTATTTTCAACACAAAAAAATATAGAATTTAAAGATAAATGTTAAAGTGCATGGAATTTTCATTTCATGCTGAGAATGTTGTATGTAGTAAACACAATTAAGTCTTAGCATATTAATATAAGTAACTTAAATACACCCCTAATTTGAAAAGAAATAAATTACAAATCTTTTACATTACATAATGAAAGAATAGCAGAATTAACCCATTGAGCTACAATTAAGCATTTTTTAAGATACAAAGGGAAATGAGAATTTTTATTGAATAAAAAATTGTTCACTGGCTTTCATTCTATATAATTATTCATAAAGTTTTGTGAAATTTCACAAATAATTCTGAAATACAGTTCATGTTAATTGAAACAAATAAAGTATTAATATGTGTTTTGAAAAGTAGGACATGAAATTAAATAAAAAAACAAATATGGGTCTAATACTGAAAATACTGAAAATATTTCAGCTATTGTATTATGTAATCGTGATGTTTCTGTTTCTGTTAGATGTGAGATGATAAAAAGAGGTTTATTGTTTTGCTTTTCTCTTTCTTTCTTTTTTTTTTTTTTTTTTTTTTTTTTTTTTTTTTTTTTGACTGCTATAATAAAACATCCCGAACAAGACAACGTTAAGAGGGAAAGGACCTTTTGGAACACAATTCTAGATTTCAGTCTATCATTGAGGAGATGTCAAGTTGTTATCAACTTGAAGTAATTAGTCACATGTGAATGGCAGCCAAGAACAGACCGGAAGGTACTTATGCATTTATGATCACGGTCAGTTTATATCTCTACTCTTTGATAGTTCATTATTTCTGCATAGAAAATGGTGCCACCTAAAGTGGACAAGCTTTCCTAATTTAACTATATCAAAAGAAAGCAGAGAAGGTCACTTAATCCACCTAGATTTAAAGAGTTCTTCATTAAAACTCTGTTCCCAGGAGATTACAGAGTGGGTCCAGGATGATGAGAATCCACATGAATATACTTAGTAGATACACTTTTAGTGAAAATTACGCTAAATAACTGAAAAATAAAGAAAAAAATTTACTATTGAATGTATTTTTTTCTTGAATCTGATAATCATAATAATTTTAAAAAGATTTTAATTAAGTAAAATAATACAAATTCTTTTTTTATTACAAGTTATTCAGATTACATCCCAATTGTTATTCCTTCATTTGAATCTTCCCATTCCCTGTCTCCCTCCCTCTTTCACCCAATTCCCCTCTGTCCCTTAACAGAAAGGGACCTCTTCCCCTATATGACCACAACTTGTCGGGATTCATCTAGATATACTGAATCTGTAATATTTGATAGCTGCTGAAGAATATTTGCTGAAGAAAAAATTGCTAGTTATTTAAAAGAGAAAAATTTTAACTTGAACCTTCACATATCAAAACTATACTCACAGCAAATAACAGCAGTATGTATAGTTTTAAATATGTAATCAGTGCTCATACTTACTCAAGTTTAGCATTATGCCTTTCATTGTTTAAAATGTATTTCAGTCAAGAATAAAAACAGGAAGTCAGCATCATATATGCATATACATACATACATACCTATAAAGCTTTTGCATATTCATGGAAAAGATTAAATTATCCATCCTGTTGATTTGTGGGTTTGATCCATATTGCTGTGTAGTATTATATAACATATTCTTCTTCTTTTCTTTTCTTTTTCTTTCTTTCTTTTTTTTTTTTTTTTTTTTTTTTACAAAACTTAGATGTGAATATTGATTGTTGAAAACACTTGTTTGTCTTTCCAAAGTTACTTTCTCTGCAATACAGTTTTTCACCATGAAAAGTATGCCTCACGCTTCTGATGATTTTTATACAATGATGAAAAAGAAGCTTGTCTAGCTCCAATGATCAACTAAAAAAAGGAAAAAGCTGAGGGACTTACTTAGCCATATTGCTGTTCTTTTGTTTGTAATAATTAAACGACCCTTAATAACTGCAGAATTTTTACAACACAGAGTGAATTATTTATGGTTAGATTTACTTTTTAATTTTTGTAAAACATGAAGTTTCTTTCCTAGCTAAGCTAAACCATTAATGAGTACGTTATTACGGTACATTCTTGAGTAGCATAGGCCCCTATATTCAATTGGTGTGTTTTCACATTGTTGAATTTTTATGCTTATGAATGTCAAAATTATCTGGTGTTTTGTCAGCTGAAATTAATTCAAGATTCTCTCTTTCATTTGAAACAGTCACTAAACTTAAAAATCTGACTATAAATATTTCATATCCTGAAGGTATATATTTCTCCACAAAATACTTACTATCATTAGTGGGGTGATATGAAGTGATCATAAGTTGACAATACAGAAACCACTGCTCCTAATTTTATCAATACTAATCTGTTTAAGTAACACACACACACACACACACACACACACACACACACACACACACACACACAGTCATACAAGTTTTAAAATAGAAATAAATTAATTCTGATATTAGTACATAATATTCCGACTTCTAGATTTTTACTCTTTGGTTTTGTATGTAGGTATTTATCAACACTAATAGATTGATTTCTAACCACATTGTCACTTTTGATGTGCAAGTTTATCCTACATGCCAATTACAATATACTAATACAAATGGCAGCATAAACAGCAAAATCAGAAAAAAATAGCTTCATCTCTTCAGTTATATTTTCTTATGTGACAGATCTGTCATATTACTCTATTTTAAATCACTTAAGATAATTCCTTTTCTGCTCACATGTATATAGACTCATATAAATTCATTTTTCTCATTTTTTATAGTTTGATATTTGATATATTCTGATTCATAATTACAGAAAACTTATCCATGCATCAAAAATTAATTCAACTCGATAAGGATTTATATAACTATTTGATGTTTTATCTATCCTGTTCTTTAGACAAATAGACACCACATAACTGCTCTGTCAAGAGCTACAACTTTCTTATGCAGAAGAACAAATGCTGTTGGAGTTGAAGCTCATCTTATTTTATTATACTTACATATCTATCCTAATAAAGTATCGATATTACTGTTATATACCGTATTCTTGTTCATCAAAATAGAATCTTCTTTCATACAATACATTCTGACCTCAGTTTTCCCTCTCTCCACACACTCCTCTCACCCAGATCAAATCCCCCTACATTTCCTTTAAGAAAAGAGCAGACCTCCAAGAGACAACAGCCAAACATGACAAAACAAAACACAAGTCCTCTCATCTAGGCTGGACAAGGCAACTCAACCAGAGGAAAAGAGTCCCAGGAGCAGGAAAAAGATTCAAAGACACACCTCCCAATGTTAAGAGTCCCAGAAAAAAAATTAATTTAACAGCTATAACATATATCCAAAGGAACTGTTGCAGCCCATTTCACCACCATGCTTAACACTTTAAGTGTTTCTGAGCCCATAAGAGCCCTAATTAGTTGATCTCATGATATCCTCCACCTGCTCCTACAAATGTTCTATCTGTTTTCTATGGGATTTGATAGAGAACTCCAATTTAGACTATCTCTTCATGTGATCTGTGCCTGTCAGGCTCTGCATCTGCTCCCATCTGCAACAGGAGGAAGCCTCTCTGATGACTACTGGACAAGGCAGTGACTTATGAGTATAGAATAATTTCATTTGGGACTGGTATCTATCTATCTATCTATCTATCTATCTATCTATCTATCTATCTATCTATCTATTTATTTTGGCCAGTATGTTTGGTTCTGTGCTATCTAGTTTTGGGTTCTGGACATTCAAATAGTGGTCTCCCTTTTGTAGAGTGGGCCCAATGTTAATCAGATATTGGTAAGTCAAAGATTTTATGGTTGGCTTGCCATTCACATTTCTTATTGGTAGTCTGCAGAATGCCTTCTTATACCAAAGAGACTAGAATATGGGGTGAGGTCTCTGTGCAGGTATCAGCTCAACCTCTTTAGTTAAATCAGCTATGTAGATGCTGCTGTTGGCAATGGGGCTCTGTTATCAGTTTTCAGAAAGAAATCCTTTTTCCTAGCATCAGTCTTGGTTGTTTGGTGATCTCCACAAAGCTAGTTCAGCCAACAGCTCAAATGAATGGAACTGGTATTCTTGCCTGGCTATAAGAGATAACCTTATCAGAAAATTTCAATGCACTAGTTTTCCATACCATCTTCAAAATGTCCCCCAATTCTTGCTGTCTGTCTCTCTGCCCAACCTATCCTCTCCAATCTGATCTATTCCACAACCATCCTCATCTAATGCCAGTCCACCCACAAAATATATTATCCATTCTATTGAGGGACATCTTGTTCTGAGTTTCTGTTATTATGAATAAAGCCTCAATGACCTTGTGGTAGAATAGAGTCTCCTTTGGATATATGCCCAAGAGTGGTATAGCTTGGTATTGAGGTAGATGGATTCCCAATTATTCTGAGGAACTGCCATATTGATTTTCCTACTGGTTATGTAAGTTTCCACTTCTACCCAAAATAGTGGAGTGTTTCCCTAACTCCTCATGTTTGACAGCATGAGCTGTCACTTGTAATATTGATCTTAGTCATTTTGACAAGTATAAGATGGAATCTCAAAATAATTTTAATTTCCATTTTCCTGATGCCTAAGGATGTTAAACATTTCTTTAAGTGATTCACTGTTATTTGAGAATCATCTATTCAGATTTCTCTGTTTATATCTGTATTACATTTTATTAATATTGGGTTTACATAATTTGTGGATTTTTGTCTGTGATTTTGACTCAATTCCATTGATCAAAATGTCTGTCTTTTTGCCAATACAATACAGATTTTATTACTATAGCTCTGCATTACAACTTTAAAACAAGGATGGTAATACTTCTCATAAATCATTTATAGTACAGGATTGTTTTAGATATTCTGAGATTTGTTTTTCTATATGAAGGCAAGAATGAATTCTCCTTTCTACATATGTGAAGACTTATTGGAAATTTGATGGAAATTGCACTAAATGTGTACATTGCTTTTGGTGGAATGGTCATCGTTAAAATGCTAATCCCACTTATTCATGAGCATGGGAGATATTTCCATCTTATGAGCCTTGATTGGTTGATTCTGTGGATCATGAAAGAACTATGGTGCCTTCACTCCTAGGGGTTTCAAGAGCTCTGCCTAATGTTTGCTCTAGGTCTCTTCATTTGCTCCCAGAAACTGCTGAAGGGAACTTCTCTGATGAATACTAAGTTGGGTACTAATCTTAGGCCTCTGGGCCATGGAGATTCTGGTTCATAACCATGCATTCATTGCTGAACATGAGCTTCCATTGGTGGCATGGATCTGAAGTTATTCAAATCATAGGTTAGACACTCTCACAAATCCTCACTGCCTTAACACATCTTGCATGAATGACAAATTGTTGGTCAAAGATTTTGTGGCTGGGTTGGTGTCCCAGTCCTACCACTGGAAGCTTTGCCTGGCTAGAGAACACGGTCAGTTTGACTTCAATATCCGTTATTACTAGTAGTTCTCACTAGTGTTACTCTAATTGGTTTCAGAAAGTTTCCACTGCACTAGATTTCCACACTATCTTATAAATATCTCCCCTAATTCAGGGATTTCTCTGTATTTTCTCTTTACCCCACCTGCTCCCTCCTGTTTCTATGTCTACAAGCCCACAGTCCACCCAGAAAATCTATTCTATTTCCTCTCACAGGTAATTCCACGTGTTTCTCTTAGAGCCTTTCTTCTTATTTAGCCCCTCTGGGTCTGTGGATTGTAGTGTGATTTTTTTTTTTTTTTTTTTTTTACTTAAGCTAACATCCATTTATAAGTAACTCAGCCATTAGAATAAATAACATTATGAAAATGTCAAGCAAATGGTTAGTGATCAGAAAAAAAATCACTCTGAAAAAGTCAATACAGACCCAGAATGGTTAGATCTTGGGTTAGAACAGGAATTGGTTGGATATTCCTTCAATTTCTGCTCTATTTGCTCTATCTTCATTGATACACATAGGCAGGGTAATTTTTGAATGAAAGTTTTTGTGGATGGGTTGGTGTTGCCCTCCCTCCACTAGGAACCTTGTTTAGTTAGAGAGTGTACTCTTTGGTCCCCATGGCCCCACTACTATGAGTCTCACCTAGAGTCCCCCTCCTGTTCTCCCAGAAGTCTACCCTGACTTAAGTCTCCAGCTTGTTAGGGAGACACTCCCAATCACAGTTTCCTCCTTTTACTGCATGCCTTCTGGCCTCTTGCCCCGCCTCTTCCTGAGTCAAACCTCAACCAGAGAGAAATGTTGGTAGAGATCAGAATAGCAAACTTCTTAAAACATCCACCAAAGAAAAGGTTCTTGGTACCATGGGTAGAAAACTTAAATCAATTTATTGTATATTGACAACTATTTTAAATTGTTGTAAAGCTTCATGGTGTTTCTTTATTTTGCTGTACCCAGTATAACTCTACTAAACATATAATCTTAACCTTTGTCCTTTCCCTAAAACCAATCAAAAGGGAAATCTAATCAACTCTGCAGTTCAGAATTCTTTTCTGTTTTTGTTTGTTATTTCATTATGTTTCTTTTTTAACATATACATTTATAGTATTACACATGAACAAGACAAACTACATATAGCAGGAAGAGCCACCAGACAATCATGAGTTATATGAATGTAACACCCATAGTGATTTTGGCCATTTGCATTTGTCAAGCCCAAAGCAACCATCCTTCCTACTTTGTTGCATGCAAAAATCTGAGTAAAAGTCAATATCTATCATATTTTATCTCTATTAACTTAAGTCATATATCTTGATCTAAAAAGATCTTATACCCTAACCAATTAAACTTGATTGTTAGACCTAGAATATATATTCTTGTGATAATTTTAGACTAATATTTGATATGACCATGTTTTGCATCAATATACAAAACTCTATCAATGAATTACAAACTTCCTTATTTGTAAGTAACAATTAAGGATAAGTTAAGAAATAGGTTCAATTATCTACATTTTGTTCTAGCTTCCCTCTATATTTATATATTCCTCTTTCTTTTTTTTTCAGCTCCCATCTCCTTACATATGACAGAAAGATAAAGAGATATGTCCCTGAGTCCAACATAATTTTCTCTATCTATAAGACCAACAATAACTTATAACTACCTCCTGATAAAAATAAACTTCTGTAAATCCAGAGAGCAATCAGAAAATTTCTCACCCACCCTTAGAGGAAATGGGATCATTCTCTTAAGGTTTCTTTAGGCTGATTTGGGGTGAATAAAACCTAAGAAGGTGCCTCACCAAAATGGAGAAATGGTTAAGCAAACCAGGGATTGCATTTGTGTTCCAGTTTCTAAATATTGAGAGATTCCAGGCTTCATAGGAGTCCTGTGTGAGACAGGCTGAAATCCTGGGCCAATTGGGATCAGAATCTTTCTACAACGCTTTCCTGGAAGCTGTCCAATTCTGATGGTTAACAGCAGCTGAGGTGCCTGGGGCTGGAACAAGAAGGATGCGGGATGTTAGCATGCAGCTTGCTGGGAGGAACACATCCTGTCAGGTCTGACCCAGCGTCAGTGTCCGTTTCCTTTGTTCTGAAGACATAATCTCTCATAAGCATTATACAGCTCTAACATTATAATTGTATGAGGTGTGTGGGATGTACAGAGAAATTAAGGCTGATTCTCTGCTCATTGTATGAGCAGAAGTAAGACATCTGCAAATCTTCCTTCATGCCATACTAAGAATGGCCTCTGGTAATAAATCACAGGGAATCTGTGAACAATATGGAGCCTTGTCTATGCATATACATTTGTCAGTCTCAGAGCTATTCCCATGTAGTGGGATTAACAATATAAATTACCTGCTTGTTCTGCAGTTTGCTTTCTTTAAATAAAGATTGCTGCCCCCTCCCTCAATGCCTCCTGATCCCACACATCCCTCATCTCTTTCCCCTCCTTCTTGTAGTCCTTGGAAAGGACTCCCTTAATGTCTAACCTCAGTTAATTCAGCGTCCTGTGTACTACATATAACCTCTTCCTTTGTGGCTTGGCAAGGCCAGCCTACAATCTCAGCACTCTTCCCAGTGTCCAGCTTTGTGTCTTGGTAACTGTCCCTATTTCTTGCTGGGTGGAGTCTTCAAAGGACCTCTACGTTGGGCTAAAATTCACTTCTGAATGTATATATACAATGCGTGTCTTTTTGGGTCTGGGTTATCTCACTTAGGATGATCATTTCTAGTTCCGTGCATTTGCCTGAAAATTTCATGATTTTTTTGTTTTGTTTTTAATTGCTGAGTAGTATTCCATTGTGTAGATGTACCACAGTTTCTTTATCCATTCTTTGGTTGAAGGACATGTAGGTTGATTCTACATTCTGGCTATTATGAATAAGGCTTCTATTAACATAGTTGAGCAAATATCCTTGTTGTATGGTGAAGCATCATTTGGATATATGCCCAGGAATGGTATAGCTGGATCTTGGGGTAGAACTATTCCTAATTTTCTGAGAAAGTGCTATATTTATTTCTAGAGTGGCTGTACAAGTTTGCACTCCCACCAGCAGTGGAGGAGTGTTCCCTTTTCTCCACATTCTCACCAGCTTCTGTTGTCACCTGAGTTATTGATCTTCACCATTCGGAAAGGTGTGAGATGGAATCTCAAGGTCATTTTGATTTGCATATCCCTGATGACTAGGGATGTTGAACATTTCTTTAAATGTTTCTCCACCATTTGATATTCTTCTATTGAGAATTCTCTGCTTAGTACTCTACCCCATTTTTAATTGGATTATTTGGTTTGGTGGTGTTTAATTTCTTGAGTTCTTTGTATATTTTAGATATTAGTTCCTTGCCAGGTGTAGGGTTGGTAAAGATTTTCCCAATGTGTGGGCTGTTGATGTGTTTTGTTGAATGTGTCTTTCACCTTACAGAAGCTTCTCAGCCTCCTGAGGTCCCATTTATTAATTGTTGATAAAGAGCATGGGCTGTTGGTGTTCTGTTCAGGAAGTTGTCTCCTGTGTCAATGAGTTCTGGGCTCTTTCCCACTTTTTCTTCTGACAGAATTAGTGTGTCTGGTTTTATGTAAAGATCTTTGATCCACTTGGACTTTAGTTTTGTACAGAGTGATAAATATGTATCTATTTGCAGTTTTTTACAAGTAGACATCCAGTTAGACCAGTACCATTTGTTGAAGATGCTGTCTTTTCCACCTTGTATAGTTTTGACTTTATTGTCAAAAATCAAATGACTATAGGTATGTAGATTTATTTCTGGGTCTTCAATTCAAGTCCATTTGACAACTGGCCTAATCTATGCCAGTACCATGCCATTTGTACTACTGCTTCTCTAGAGTACAACTTGAGATCAGGGATGGAGATTCCTCTGGCAGATTTTTAAATTTACAGGATTGTTTAGCTATTGTGGAATTTTTGCTTTTTCATATGAAGTTGAGAATTGTTCTTTCCAGTTCTGTAAAATATTGTGTTGGTATTTTGAAGGGGATTGCACTGAATCATCTGTAGATTGCTTTTGGTAGGATGGTCTTTTTTTTTTTTTTTTTTTTTTTTTTTTTTTTTTTAACAATGTTGATTCTCCTAATCCATGAGCATGGGAGATCTTTATATTTTCTGAAATCTTCTTCAATTTTCTTCTGCAGAAACATGAAGATTCTTTTTTTCATATAAGTCTTTCCATTGCTTGCATAGATTTACACCAAGGTAGAACTCCTACAGCTGATAAAAAACTTCAGCAAAATGGCAGGATACAAAATTAACATGAAAAAGTCAGTAGCCCTCCTGTATACAGATGACAAATGGGCAGAGAAAGAAATTAGGGAAACCATTTCCTTCACAATAGCCACAAATATAAAGCAGTTTGGTATTTTTTATGACTTCTCCCATTTTCAATGAAAATATATGTTCCAGAATCCTTAAATGTCACTTTCCAGTATGATAATTCATGAGGGTTTACCAAATTTACTGAAAGCTCTTTTAAATAAACTTGCCATTTATCTTAATGAAAATTGATGACTTCAGGATGCCATCAAATATGAAGATTCCTGAAGCTCTCTTTATGTCCTGTGATAGACTATGCTACTGGTACCATTCTCAGAAATTGGGTGTGGCAATGTTTCCAATGAGTGATATACATCTGATTCTCATACTTGAGTGTTAGATATAAATTTTGGTCAAACAGACATGGCAGAACAGACCTGAGGCTAAATATAACCCAGAGCTACTCCAGAGGTCCACTGATACCTAGTGCTATGAGTTATCTCCATTAATTACAATAAATTATCATTAGCTTGTATTATCTGGCATACCCTTTTGTCCTTAAATAAGCAAAAGTAGTTGGCTCAGACAGAATATTCCAAAGATTTAAGTGTTAGTTGCTCAAAACTAAGACTTAAGTACAAAGGTGGCTTAGAATATAGTAATAATAGAAGACATCAGTCCTTAGATATTGCAAACATATTGAATTTTTGAGCATCACTAAAGTATGTATAGTTCATGATTGTTTTATTTTTGAGGTTTTCATCTAAATTATGAAGAAAGCTAAAAGGTGGAGGCACCCACACCACACATACTTACACATTCTGTTAATCAAATGTGCTATTGCTGTAGAAAAGCAAAATTAAAAGACCCTCTGAATTATTGTTATCTAAAGTAGAAATAGTCTATATATTTTCCATTAAAAGAGAGAGTAACTTCATTAAGCAAAACATATTCCTAAAATTATTATTGCTATTTGTTTCTTAATATCATAAATTAACAGAGTTCAAAAATACGTGATCTAAGGCAGATTATCAGTTAAATATATTCTAATAAAATGCCTTGGGAAACTATGTATCATTAATTATAAAGTACAAAACACCTTATTCACAAAACTCACAACGGATGTGCGGGACAGTCACAAACCATTCTAGCAATCAGTATGCAGTAGAAAAAAGCCCAGTAGAAGCATATATAATTCAGAATGGGAAAGGTTTCAAGACATAGTTTATCATGTATTATATAATTATCTGGTCTCTAAAATTCTGAGGGGGAATTTAAAAGTAAGTATGCTTTTAAATAAGCTTACAAGGCCACACTAAACTTTGCTGGTGGAAAAATATATCTATTTATATTATGACTTGAATGTTCTTAAATCAAATATTTTACTTGTTTTGGACTCTGCAGAATGCAGCAATGTTGAATTTCCTTTCAATATTAGAAATGAAGTTATTAGAATACAGTAGCTGCTAGCATTCTGATTTCTAGCCTTAATAACTACTTGCACTGAAAATAAAATGCAGTATTTTGAACATTCATTTTCAATTTCATCTGCCAAGTGGAATGTTATCATGTACAAGATCAATAGAGCGATCTGACCAAACACACAAATCAGATTATACTCTATTTCTCTAACCACTGAAATTTAAAACCTAACAGTGCTCATAATACATCACTCAAAACTTGCTATTTTTTGAAACAATTTGAAACATTCACAAGGGAATTTCTTTGGGAGGCTAATGAAGTTCACCTAATTGGAAGTTTTATTTAATACTAGCTTTATTAAGGACCTGTTCACAGTACCATCAATCAAGCATTTTAGTCCCTATCAAACAGGAAATGACCCAGGCTTTTTCTATTACATATTTTGCTCATTGGAACACTGTTAGAGTATATTACTTTTGTAGAGATTGGGTCTGTTTTGTTGTTGCCATGATCATAAACTTCACAGAAATGAAGTAGAGAAGATGTATTTTAAGTTCAGGGTATCATGGCAGCGAATATGTAACAGTATAACTCATGTCATGACAGACAGGAGGCAGTATAAAGGAGGAACCAAAATAAGCCAGAGCAAAAGGCCCAAACCAATCTCCAATTAAGCTATTTTAAACTAATCTCCAAATAAGCTAAACTTCATACTTCATACTAATTCTCTACATCATAACTGTAGGTGAAAAATCTTAATCTATCAGTGATGTGAACCATTGGTTATGCTGGAAAAGTCTCAGACACATACACACACACACACACACACACACACACACACACACACACACACACACGCACACCCTCCCAAAAAGTTTGCTGTACTACTGTAGACATTTCACTATCTAATCAAATTAGCAGTCAAGATTATTACCAAGAGATACTTTTTATTCTGATAATCCTACTTGGATTCTGTAGCATGCATAAAGTCATACACAAAGATTAAATTTAGAAAAAATAAATTATGTAATATTTTTTTGCTCTTAAATGAACATAAAGATGTTATTGCATCTATATTTTCAGAGATATTATATTTTATACAAATTTTATTTAAGTATATGAAAGTAAATGTATTCTTGATCACTGATATTTTTTAAATTTATCAGTATTTATAAATATCTCTGTTCTTTAAAATAATATATTACATATATTTAAGCATTATATGTGAATGATTGAGTATGCTTGTTACATTCACCCAGTCATGAATTTCTCATTTTCTTTTGTGGAAAAATACATTTCTCGATATGATTCTGCATTCATAGACAATACATCATCTATTCCAATGTTAATCAATTTTATATTCAACAATTTCTAATCATTAAATTTTATGGTAATTAAGAGATAAGCACATGTCCTGACTGAATTATATACTAATTATTTTTTTATATTAAGTATTAGAATACTGTGAAAATACTCTTTCAAAATGGTAACTATTAAGGTAAGATAGTATTAAGGATGGATGGGTGTAGTGTACCTTTTACCTCTAGTGAAATTTATTATATAAATGATAAAATATATTTTGAATTACATTTCACTATATGCATTGTATAAGCTTTTATTAGTCATGTATCACTTATGCCAAGAATTCTACTACATTAAATGGTTCGCATAACAAATGTAATAAGCACTTAAAGAAAGAATGAACAATGTATACTGCAATTAATAGTTCACTTTCCTTTTATTATTGCTAATTTTGCTAAGATATTAAAGTGCAAATGTCAGGTACAAACATTTCTTAATACAATTAACAGTAAATCTAAATAACAGACAAAAACACAATATAGCAACACATTTAGAAAGATATGTTTCCGATTCTGTCTTGTAATATATATCAGAAGAATACCAAAATCTAACAAAACAAGAAGAAAAGTAAGCAGCACCAAAAGAAAAGAAAAGAAAAAAGAAAAAAACCTACAAAACAAAACAAAACAAAAACAATAAAACCCCATAGATTTGGTAATTTCTGTTCATCAGAAAATCCAAATAAAATGTCTAAAATGTCACAAATATAGTCTTTTGTAACAAAATCATTAAAAAATCAAGTATTCTTAATACTAAGAAAAACTATTTTTAATAATTATCAATAATATAAGAAAACAATTTAATTTTCATTTTCTAACTTTTAACACTAATATCTTTTTTATTAATTAAACATTTAAAATTTTTCATATATACATTTATATTATTACACATATATACAATAGACTACCTATAGCAAAAAAACCACGATGCTATCAGGAATTATATAAATGTTACATTCTTAGTATTTTGGCTATTAAATTTGACAGCTTGAAGAAAATATTTTTCCTATTTGGTGCTTCTAAAATTTTGAATGTAAATCAATCTCCATCACATATTGTCATTATCAACTTAGACCACCTATGTAGACCTAAAAACATCTTAATCCCTATACAATTAAGTTTCATTGTAAAACTAAGCTAGCTGGTCTTCAACTCCATCAGAGAGTTGAGAAGGAATAAACTTGATTGCCTGATATGCCGGGAGTGCAGGTTAGTAGCTTTCCAAATGAGATGACAGAGACAGTTTGGTACCTTAATAGTCACCCAAAACTCGCTATAATGTTGGAGCATCTTCTTCAGCCTTCTGTCCCAATATATCTGACAGACATATTTGTGAGGCAGGAACTATTGAGTACTTGCTTACCCTGTTTTGGAAGAGTTTGGCCATCTACTCTGCCTGCATGCAAGCTTGCCTATTTTAGGCAGAATTCTATCTGTGGTAGAAACAAGACCATTTTTCCCAGTGGCTTGATTGCCACATTTGAAGTCATCTCCATAAGGAGGATCTTTGATGCTCATCATCCTCTTTGAGTAGGCTGGGTATTGCGAGGAGTTAACCTGTCTTATTATCAGTGAATCTTTAAACTAATAAAAAGATTTTAAATGCCATGTTCTGCATGTCTCTTAGGTTTTTGAAGAACTTATATAACTATCCTACCTTATCATTATATTTAATCATATCTATCTGCCACACCAAAGATGTATATTCTTGTGAGAAAAATAAACTGGTGACTGACATGGCCATCAATTGACCAACTAACAACCAACTTGCACAACTTATGTATCCTAAAACAGCCTGCAATAACATCCTCAAAAGACAGATAAAATCCTGGCACCACCCAGCCTACTCAAAGAGGATGATGAGCATCAAAGATCCTCCTTATGGAGATGGCTTCAAATGTGGCAATCAAGCCACTGGGAAAAATGGTCTCGTTTCTACTACAGACAGAATTCTGCCTAAAAGGGCAAGCTTGCATGCAGGCAGAGTAGATGGCCAAACTCTTCCAAAACAGGGTAAGCAAGTACTCAATAGTTCCTGCCTCACAAATATTTCTGTCAGATATATTGGGACAGAAGGCTGAAGAAGATGCTCTACCATTACAGCGAGTTTTGGGTGACTATTCAGTTAGCAAACTGTCTCTGTCATCTCATTTGGAAAGCTACTAACCTGCATCCTGGCATACTCAGGTAATCAAGTTTATGCCTTCTCAACTCTCAGATGGAGTTGAAGACCAGGTAGCTTACTTGTTTAAGGGTTAAGATTTTTTATGTTGATAATGACATTATGTGATGGAGATTGATTTACGTTAAATTTTAGAAGCACCAGATAGGAAAGATGTTTTCTTCAAAGCTGGCAAGTACAAATAGCCAAAACACTAAGAATGTAACATTTATATAACTCCTGATTGTGTCATGGTTCTTCTTGCTATAGGTAGTCTATTGTATATATGTGTAATAATATAAATGCATATGTAAAAATAAAAAATATTTAATCAATAAAAAAAGGAAAAAACCATTTGTATATCTTTTTTCATGCCATATGAAGAATGGCATCTAATAGTAATTCATAGGTTTTCTGCATCCAATAAGAAGCGATGTCTATGCCTGGACATTCATGTCTCAGCGAGTCTCAGATCTACTCCCATATAGTGGGATTAGTAATATAAGTTACCCGCTTGTTCTGCAGTTTAAATTCTTCACATCCTGATTGTAACATTAGTTTCATTTTAGTTTAAATAAATTCCTTTTTGTAGTTGTGTGTATGTACTTTTAAGTGCACCTACATAAAACATTCTAGTGGAATGAGTTTTCTTCTTGTACCCTATGCATTTTTGGAATTTAAAAAATATGTAATAATTTACTCAGATTACATCCAGATTATTATCCTTTCATTTGTACTTTCCCTTTCCCATCTACCTCCCTCTTCTGCCCTATTCCCTTCCCCTAGACCTCTGACAGCAGGGGACCTCCTCCCTCACCATATGACCACAGCCTATTAGGGCTTATGCAGATAGCCTGTATCCCAGTCTGCTATTGCCCTAAGTACCTCCACAACAAGGGGAAGTGGCCATATGGGGGGGCACCAGAGTTCATGTCACAGGCATTGAAGGTTAATGGCAATACTTTAAATCGTCTTAGGAGTTAGCAGACCCCAGTGACCAGTAACTCAAAAGGAAGTATGCCACATCTTGCATGGAGATTTGTGTTAAATAACCCAGGACTCTTGGAAAGAGCATTATCCAGTTATTCAGGGTATCTGCATTCAAACTGCTATGAAAATACTGTAATTTAAAATGAGCTTATGAAGTAGTAGTCTGTTAGGTTTTCCTACATAAACATAGTATTGGTTGTCATTTTCCTCACTTCCTCCTTTCCTCCTCCCATTTCTACCTGAGATTAAGTGGTTCCATTCTTTGTAATCCTCTTTTCTACTTTCATATTACATGTACTGTGCTATCTCCTTCTCCTTGAATGTCCCCTCCATTTCCTTTCTCATGGGTATTTCTACAGCTGCCCGATTTCTACAGACATTGTAAACATATGCATCAGCCTTATAGAAAACATGTGACATTTGATTGTATCATATCTAATGGCCTAAAAATTATCATTTTCTTTTTTACTATGTGTTCAAAACAACATTTCATAAAACTCATCTACCTATAATGATACTTCAGTTACTGTCAGCCTCATGGTCTTTTTTGAAGTCAAATCTCACTTGAAAATGTAATGGAAATGTAGCATAAAATGTGAGGAATATAAAAATGCACTCCAAGTCTTCAAATATTTTTGTGATTTTGATTTCCCAAACTTTTCAAATGCTATCCTGAAGTACAGAAGGTTTTTTTTTTTTCTTTGTTTTTTTGCTTTTTGTTCTTTAATGTTTGAATGTGAGGCACTGTCCTGAAATATCTCCATATGATTCTCAAAAGACAGCAGCAGGAGACGCCAAAACACAGTGGGGTTTGAGATTTTTTTCAGTGTGTAGGATTCATCTGCTCTTTTGTAAGCATAATTTAAAATTAACCGCAAAATGTAGTCTTTCTCGGGGGCTTGACACTCCATTAATCTGTTAGGCAACCACTTCTATACATCATATTTTAAGGTAAATGTTGTCTTGCATTCCCTTTTGTACTATCAAAGAAAACAGAAGAAATTCCTTTTATCAGTGCTTTGAAAATAAACTCCCTTATACTCTCTAATATGACGCTGTTACGCGTCAGAGCAAAACCTCCTGTATTACAACCCATTCTATTCTTCTACTTCGTATTGTAGCCTTGAATTCTCACTGAAGATACGATTGCTAAGTAAAATAATTTAGAACAATCTGCATTCTAAACTGTGGGAATCTACTTGACTCATAAGGCTGTAATAGAATGTGTATGTAAAGGGATGATTATTTCCAAAATTATTCAACCATTTTAAGTTGTATATTGATATTGGCCCAATAAAACAAGATCCTTGTTTGAAATGCTTTGAATTCAGAGAACAAGAATGCAATTGAAACTAATTTTTTTTTACACCTGACTTTTAAATTTATGATAAATCCCAAATGTTTTATATATACAAAAGAGTGAACTGTAATAGAGTGAATTGCTCATAATGCTCAAAAATCTCAAAAGGAAATTTGAAATATTAAAATAAGTTAACTCAAAATTGATTATCTCTATATTGCAAAAATTATCATTAAAATACAACTATTGGGAAGTAGAAATGAGGAATGAATCAACATACAACTTAATTATGAAATAAAGTAGCATTTTAGTTATCAAATAGGAATTAAAGCAACTAGGAAATGTTCAAGAAACTGCATCTATTAAACAATATTTACTAAAGTTATTCTCATTATTCAAGAGCCATGCTACAATTACTTTACTACAATATCTCAAGTTTTGAAGTTTTATTAACTGTGAAAGAAATATATTGGGATTATTGGCCAGGGCTGCCACAGTTATTTCCACATCACCAATGCTTCATCAATCAAGAAATAGCCATCTTTTTTTCCAGTAGAGTATATTGAGGTTCATATTGCCTAAATGTCAGTGAGAGAGCAACTTAACTCTCTTTGGGATAGCGATTATGGACTTGCACTCCCTCTCCATCATTTTCAGCCATTGTGGCACTTCTGGAAATATGTGACATATGAAACAGCAATAAGAGCTGAAATGCCACAGGCTCCCTTTTATTCCAGAGGTAAGCAATCCCCATGTGCTCAAGAAATGTCTTGAAAACAAACTACAGAATTAATTTGTGAGAATAATTTAAAAAGTTTTCTGGGATTGTCCTCAAGGTTTCTGTGTAAATATTCATTTTTTCAAGTTGAGAACCCTGCTAAACCTTTTTTTTTTTTTTTTTTTTTTTTTTTTAGCCAGGAGATGACTGAATTATATATAAAAACTTTCCTAACTTACACAATAGTCCAGATAATAAGCCTGCAGCTTCTCATTTTACAAATATATGATTCAAACACTGCTCTCAAAATTCTAGAACAATTAAAATTATGTCTATATTTCCTAACTTTACATGAGGACATTTAGAGTTTTTATTCAAGTGTCCACTGTGTGTGTGTGTGTGTAGTACAGCTTTAAGATTTAGAGACTGAAAATTAAAATATATAGCTTTTTTGTCTATTTATATATAAGTTTACATATAAGAGATTCATTCATAATTTTAAAAATACAACAGAACAAACCAGTAAAACGCTTCAGTGCCAGCAGCACTTGCCGCAAAGCTCTACAATCTGAGTCTGACTCCTGGAATGCGAGTAAAGCTTGACAGAATGAGAGGGTCAACTCCATAATGCTGTCTTCTGAGCTCCAGTCATGTTCCATGACATAGCTGCTACTGAAAACACACACACACACACACACACACACACAAACGCACACACAAAAAACCCACACAAACACACACATATGCACATACAAGCCCACACACAAACACACACACATAAAAACACACACACAAATACACACACACACAAACACACACACACAAACATGCACACAAACACACACAGACATAAAAACACACACACAAATACACACACACAAAACACACACACAAACGCGCACACAAACACACACATACAAGCACACACACACAAACATACACACAAACACACACACATAAAAACACACACACACAAACACACACACACATACAAGCACACACACACAAACACACACACAAACACACACACACACACACACAGAAATAAAATATCCAAAAAATCTTCCAGAAAAGCCCCTTTCTTTCATTCTACTGAAATGTCTGGTTTTGATAGTTGAATCTTAAAATGATGACTAGCGTAAGACTTTTTCCCTCATATTATCTGTTTTGTTTCCAAAATATGCTGATGAAGTTGCCTAATGCATTATTAGGAAGAATAATATTTGAAAGTAGAGAAAGCTGTGGAGAAATTAAGTTCTGACCTAAGGTATATTATTGACATCTGTAACAAGACCCAATGCATCAGATCCATGGCTCAGGCTCAAAATGAGCAAAGCCTTCTTCCTCATCCAACTTGAAATGTTGAAGGATGACTGACCAGTATATAGAAATGCCAGCCTCTGCAGCTTTGTCCCATGTGTGTTTACAGCCTGAAACTGGTCACTGACAGAGCCATCTTTTAGAGACTAGCTAAACGCTTCCTGTGTGCTGTGCCCATTGAACACACTGAGTTCCCAGTTTGTGGTGTTATGGGCTGTGGCTCAATCAAAGTGCACACAGCCCACCTGACTTCAGCTTTTCTGTATGTGAATTTTCTTTCTTTCTTTCTTCTCTAAACATAGTTATGGCTCCAATCTGGAGCCAGAGAGGACAGCATGCTAGTCATTAATGTGGGTTCTATTTCTCATTAAAAGCATTTTTGTCACTTTAGCCATAATTTCTCTTTAAGGAATTATGAACAGGTCTGTTTACTCTTATTCATGGGATATCTAATGCTCACTTTCCCCTCTAAATTCTACTGTTCCTTTATTGTTAGGGTCTAAAGAGTGTCATACTCTTTATAAAGGTGATGACAGACTAAGTCATCAGTGTGGAACTTACTTGTGCTGTCTTGTGATCTCTGCTCGTATATTCTGAACTCTTACTCATACGAGCTCATTCTGCCAAGTTCAAGGTAAAAAGCATATTTCATTAATTACTAATCTGTAAAGCAAATCCAATAAGTAAAGGAAAAAGATCCATTTTAAGGCAAAATACCAAAGGCCAATTATAGTCCAAAGAAGAATATAATGTTATAATATAATATAATAATAAATATATTTTATCTTTTTTCTGTATATAAAAATGACAAATCTTACCAACATCTAAAACGTGTACTAATGAACCAAATTAGATACTTAATATCATAAGGTTATTTACCATGCAAAGGTAGTTTAAAAACAAACATTGGTAAGAAATTATCTGGAGAGAAAAGAAAAAAGTTAATAGGCTCATCATCACCTTTTTATAATCAAATGTATAAGAATAAAAACATTTATTATATTTTATTAATTTATTCATATTACATCTAGATTGTTATCCTATCCCTTGTATCCTCCCATTCCTCCCTCCCTCCCATTTTTCCCTTATTCCCCTCCCCTATGTCTGTGACTGAGGGGGACTTCCTCCCCCTGTATATGCTCATAGGGTATCAAGTCTCTTCTTGGTAGCCTGCTATCCTTCCTCTGAGTGCCGCCAGGTCTCCCCATGCAGGGGACGTGGTCAAATATGGGGATCCAGAGTTCGTGTGAAAGTCAGTCCCCACTCTCCACTCAACTGTGGAGAATGTCCTGTCCATTGGTTAGATCTGTGTAGGGGTTTGAAGTTTACTGCACGTATTGTCTTTAGCTGGTGCCACAATTTGAGCAGGCCCCCTAGGCCAAGATCTGCCAATCATAAGGTTCTTTTTGTAGGTTTCTAGGACCCTCTGGATTCTTCTATTTTTGCATTCTCCGATGCTTCACTCACCTAGAGTCCCAATAGGAAGTCTTCTCCTCTGTCCCACTTTCCCGGTAAGTAAAGACTTTCATGGGACATGCCCCTTGGGCTAGTGTCCAGATATAAGTGAGTATATACCATTTGACTCTTTCTGCTTCTGGGTGAACTCACTCATTATGATCATTTCTAGTTCAATTCATTTGTCCACAAATTTTAGGTATTCCTTGTTTTTAATAGCTGAGTAGTATTCCATAGTGTAAATGTACCACAGTTTCTTTATCCATTCTTCTACTGAGGGACATTTAGGTTGTTTCCATGTTCTGGCTATTATGAATAAGGCTGCTATGAACATGGTTGAGCAAATGTTCTTGTTGTGTCTGGAGGAATAAACGAGAAACATTGCTAATTGGCCACATAAACATATTATGTGGTTAATAAATAGTCAGTATCTAAATATAGAAATATATCAATGTCATATGATCAGTCCTTCTCAACTAAAAATAAACCAATAGTGAATTTCATTCATATTAATATATAAGTAGTATTATAAGAAAGCATGTAGTAAATTTTGAACAGATATTCTACTACTGGTGGTGTAGGCTACTTATCATAAGAATTTTTAACATCTTCAAAAATTCTGCTATATAAAATAGATATCTCAAAGGGTTTTATTAATTCTTTGAGATTTTAGTATACTATATTTTGATGATGCTCATCCTAATGCAACTTTTTCCCAAATCAAGCCCTTTCATTTTACATCCAACTAAATTTTTCATTTTTTTCCAACCCATCCAGATCAATTTTTTAGGGAGGAAGGGAGGGAAGAAAAAAAAAAACACAAATTAGCAAAGAAAACCAACTTAAATCTCTCAAAAATAATAGAAATATAAAGGGTATAGTCACAAAAGCCAGATGATTACATAAATACAGAATATACTTTTAGACCTAGAATTAAACCATACTTCACCTGCTTATTTAGTTAGGGCAAATTTTTTTATCTTGGATTTTAAACTTTAAAAGAACTTACTATATAGAACAGAGAGTTAAAAGAATGGAACACAGTATACAGATTGGGGAAAAAATCAACTGCAAAGGAAGATTTTGTTGAATATATAAAAGGAGAAAGCCAGAAAATTCAGTGTTTGAGGTTGGTCTGAAGTATTTTGATGCTAATTACTGCTTGCTGTCTCTGCCCCAATTGTACCTTGCTTAAGAGCCTAACCTATTTGACCAATTAAAGGTCATCACAACTAGGCAGGGCAAATGAGATAGATGTGGCTAAGGTTCCCAGGCTTGAAGAGAGAGGAGAGAGGAGAGAGGAGAGAGGAGAGAGGAGAGAGGAGAGAGGAGAGAGAATTTTGGGAGGAAGAGAGACCTGAGCAGAGGAGAAGAAGATGCCATATATAGTACATGGCTGGTGTGGATTGAGACTTGGCCAAGATGAAGAACATTAGCAAGTATTTGGGATTATGTATTGAATGTAGCTTGATAGACATTATTAAAAACAGAGTACATGGATTGGGACAGGTATCCCATACTTGCCCACTATGGGAAGTAGTTTAGGGGATAATTATCTGTCCTGTCCCAGGTTAACTAAGGCTATCTTAAAATATAACAGGTGTCTGTCTTTATTGATTGCTAGAGGGTTAGAAAATGCTGCCATAATAAAAATTATAGGTCTAATAATAAACTTTCTTAGGTCTTAGTGGTAAATTAACAACAATCCAGAATTAAAAATAAAGAGAAATACTATTAGAAAATGAACAAAGTTCAAGAGAAATATTTTTATTATTAATTTTATTTTTTACATATGCATTTATATTATCAGACATAAATAAAATAAACTACATACAGCAAGAAGAACCATGAAACAATCAGGAATTACAAAAAGGTTACATTTTTAATGCTTTGGCTATTTGAATTTGGGAACCTTGAGGAAAACATCTATCCTATTTTGGTGAGTCTAAAATTCTGAATGTAAGTCAATATCTATCATATCTTATCTCTATCAACTTATAAATCTACCTAGACCTAAAACCATCTTAACCTCTAAACAACTGGGCTTAATTGTAAAACTAAACTATATGGTTTTAAACCCCATCAGAGACTTCAGAAGGAATAAAAATTAACTGCCTGAATAAACTGGAAATGCAGGTTAGCAGCTTCCAAAGTGAAAAAAATGACAGAGACAGTTTGCTAGTTGAACAGTCACCAAAACTGTCTATAATACTGCAGGAGGATCATTTTTCAGCCTTGTGGCACAATGTATCTGACAGACACATTTGTGAGGCAGGAACTGTTGAGGACTTGCTTACCATGTCTTGACAGAGTTTGACCATCAACTCTGCCTGCATCCAAGCTTGCCATTTTTTTAGGCAGAATTCTCTATGTGACCATAATGAGGACATTTTGCCCAGTGGCTGGTTTGCCACATTTGAATCCATCTTCATAAGGAGGTTCTTTGTTTCAGCAGTTTAGGATAATTAAGTAATACAAGTTAATTGTTAGTTGATCAAATCATGGTCATGTCAATTACTAGTCTATTTTTGTCACAAGAATATACATCCTAGGTTTAATGGGTGGATATGATTCTATAGATAGATAAGGTAAAATAGACAAGGTCTTCAAAATCCCCAGAGACCTAAAGAATATGGCATTTAAAGATGTTTTTATTATTTTAATATTCTTTGACAACAAGACAGGCAACATCCAGCATATCTCAAAGATGATGATGAGCATCAAAGAAAAAAAAACATTTTAACCAAGACAACACTGATTGAAAATAAATACAGAGGGGGTATGTGTAATATTAAGAAATGTAGGAGAAATAGACTAAAAGTCCAAATGAATGTCCATGATTTTCTATCTAAATAAGCAATACAGGAAGCACAAACACAAAAGGTAACAGCATCAAACACAAAGAGTATGCCTTAGAGAGCAATGTAGAGAATCAGTGAAGGAAGCGTCTACATCAGAATTTATCAGTATTAAGCTTGATTTGACTTCCTCCTGAGCTTAGCATGATCCTACCACTGGGGGAGCTAGGGACATAAGCATGACACTATACGTCAATTTATCAATATCCTAAAGCAGAAATTTATTTTAAAGGAAATGATTAAATGTTAAATTTTACTATGGCTCTATTGGATGAAATGTCATCTATAGAGAAAAGTAAATGCACAAAAATATTTAAACTTGAAACTAAGATCAACTGGGAATCCATAATTTAATCTTATTTAATATAAGAGTAGAGAAAATAGAATGTCATGTGGTGAAGTAAACTTCTTATGAAGTTGCTTATAACCAAGAACAATAGATCAATATTAAAATTAATTACAAATGCAACTCCATAATTTGATGTATAAATGTGGTATATGACATAAAAAGGCAATTCAAATAAATTTGAAAACGAGTACCTTCTGCAATATAGAGATACTATATAACATTTATTTACAAGCTACAGAATATTTATTGTAAATTCAATAATTGCCCTCAGAAACATATGTCTGAAATATGTTTTTAAAACGTGTGTATCATGCAAAAGAGGACAGATATGATATGATATAAAATTAACTATGTAAAACAGCTAAAGATAATATATATTTAGTCTTGTAGTATACATTTTATCTGGAATAATTATATTAGGCTAATAAAATTGTTCAATCTATTATAATCTGATATTTTGATGTTGAAATGAGAGCTTTGTTTATTGAGATGCATATGATACAAAGTTTCCTTAAGAGAATACCCTAATAGTTGATAGTTCATCTTTTAATCTGACATTTTCTTATTTCAATATTTTTACATCAAAACATACTATGTTCTTGCTGGGGTTATGAAGTAAAAAGATATCTTTTTTAAAAAGATTTTTAATTTATATATCATAGATACATAGTGTTTTGCCTGCATGTCCACCAGAAGAGGGCACTAGATCGCTTTATAGATGGTTGTGAGCAACCATGTGGTTGCTGGGGATTGAACTCAGAACCTTTGGAAGAGCAAGCAGTGCTCTTAACCTCTGAGCCATCTCTCCAGCCCAAAGGTACCATTTCTAAACAATACTTAAATATATTTCATTTAAAATAATTTTCTGAAGTGAATATGATTTTTGAGCCCTCTGGCACCTCTGGACTGCATCAGTGAAAAGTTTTGGTCCAATTTCTCTGGAAATACACATTCTTGTGAGAAATTTTTATCTTTCACTTTCCTAATATTTAGTGTGTATTATTTTGATGGACTAACATTTGGATTATAAGCAAACAAAACTAAGCTGATCACATTTAAAACGCTTTCCCAACAACTACTTATTGTCCCTTTCATTTACATTTCCTTCTGAATTTAAAAACAAAACAAAATGTATTGTTACTTTTAGAATTGTGTATCTTCAAATTACAATTGTTCAAGTCTTATTTCTAATTATTCTTGTGATTAAACATATATGTTTGATTATATATAAGTGTTATATATATTATATATCATATATATTTTTATATATTTTATATATGGGATTTTAACCATAAACTTATTTCTTTCACTCAAACTGAATAAATAATTTAGAGTAGACTTGAACTCATTAGATTTTTGTACCCATATAAAGACCAGCACAGAGAGAAACTCATTTAGAAAATGAAGACAGAAATAGGAATATTCCCATGAATCAAAGAATGCTATATTTTAGAAAATTGTCATTGACAAGGAAGCAGTTCCTGTTAGTGCCCCCAGAACCTGGCCCCACAGATATCTTGATTTGGGACATTTATCCCCAAGGCTTGTGAGACAAAATGTTTGAATCACTTGAAACCAATTCGTGTATCATGGTTTGCTATAGTTTCCTAAGAGTATTCTTGCTTTTTCCTCTAAGTTAAATTCACAGTCAAAATTTGCCCCCAAGCCCAACCATAACACACATGTTATCACCATTCTTAACTGAAATAAAAAAACATACAACCTAGTCAGAGAAAGTTAAAATATGCTTGGTAATAGAGAGAGATGCCAGGAGTAAAGAAAATAATTCACTGTGCAGACCATCTCAACATACCAGACTCAATATCAACTATTGTCAAGGGAGAAAATAAAGCAAATAAGAAAGTGTACAGTAGCAGATATCGTTAGAAGTCACTGACAGCACTCACTTCTTTAAACTAGCATAGAGATATTTTAGTTTGTAATATGAAAAAGCCATTGTACTAAATTGGCTTGGCCTAGAATGGCCTCAGGCAAGGCTTAAATCTGGTCCTAAGGAAGGTTGGAAAGCCAAAGAAATTGAACTTTAATTCCCTCAGTCTCTTAGTAACTCCTCAGGATTAACTGAGATCTGCACTTGGGAAGCAAGCCATGGTGTCCTTTCAAAACAGCAAAGGAATGCAGATGATGCCTCAACGTGTCACCAGTGAAAACACACAATCATTAATTTGTGTAATGAAAACCCAAACACGCATTCTATTTAAAGATCTGCATAAATCCTGCACAAATTTGTGGAGACTTGAAGGTCATCAGAAACAGACTCTCTTTTGCTTTGTGGAAAAACTTCACCTAATAAATCTCATGTCTTAGGCTAGCCTTGCACCTGGCTATTTATCTAGGTCTGTGGACATCTTTCCAATAATCCTGTTAAATCTTTTATAAAACTGTGCAAATACAAGCTAAACAATAAAAACCCACAAGGTCTCTGTTTCCTTTAACTCAGCTTATATTCTTTCAAGTGAAGAGGAAAGACTAGCCTTATCATATTTTCAAATGACTGTGTAAAATTAAGAGTGCCAAATGAGTTCTGACTTCTGAGTGCCTAATGCCAACTGCCATAGAAATTCTAAGATTTGGATCTATGCTCCTATCTGGTTTAAGGTGAACCGTATAGTCAGAAGAAAAGGCTATTTGCACGAAGATGTCAGAGTTGAGAAATAAAAGTAATGTCTGAGGAAATAAGTATGCTGATGTGGAAAGAATGAAAGCATGATGATTTTCATCACAAAGTTGATACAGGCTATTTTCCTGAGTATTGTTGTTTGCAATGTGTGTCTAAAAGCAAAGTAACACACAACAACAACAACAACTATTACTACTACTACAAACACCAAACAAAACAAAACAAAAATATAATGTATTCACCCACTCTCCCAACAATTTGTTGTTTTAGTATAGGCTCAAGGTTTTCTTCTTAAATTTCTAAAATATCTATTTTGCTAAGTATTTAACAGTTTATGTTTATTTCTTTCATCTAAAACATTCTTTTTTAGAGTTACTATATTTTGCATAGGTACCAATAACCTAATATCCACTAACTAATCTAGTTTGTGTATATGTTATAATAATAAAATTAACAGATTTTCCCCAGAAATAATAATTTGATAAGTATCCCCATCATTAAACGTGGGAAATTATTTTTAATGTGTATTTTATTTAATATAATTTATTCATATTACATCCCAATTGTTATCTCAGATCTTCCCACTCCCACCCTCCCTCCCTCTTCTATTTCCCTCTCCAGACCTTTGATGTGGGGAGGGGGTCCTCCTACCCCAACTGTTTGTGAAAGCCTATTAGGTCTCATTAGGATAGGCTGCATCCCCTTCCTCTATGTGACTGTTAGACTGTCTTACCAATGGGCAGTGACTGAATTGTGGGCACCAGAGTGCATGTTAGAGGTTCAGTAGCAGTCTCCCTTCCATCCTGCCACCTGGACAATTGGCAGTTACATCTGAACAGGGGCTTTAGGTTCACTGCATACAATGTCCTTGTGCAGACCCCCTGTGTCCAGATCCACAGACTTTGATGGTCCCCCTGTGGAGTTCCTGCTTCGTCCTGGACCTTCCATCCCTCACTCTTCCCTAAAACTCTCAGGGATCTGCCCACAGTCCCAGTATCTGTCTGATCCTCCACTGGGTGGAGTCTCTCAGAGGACATTTACATTGAGCTAATATCCACTTATAAGTGAGTATATACCCTATGCATTCTTTATACATAGAAAGAGAAAGAGACATTGAGAATCACGTCATAGAAAGAAATAATACAGTATAGAATCTACTTATTTTGGATACAAAAGTATTTGTTCTTAGTATATTGATTAATAACAGGACCAAGGAGATGTTATGAGGACAACAGCATATCAGAGATTCTAACTGGCAATCAGTGGGAAAAAGATATTAGCATTCAGTGATCCTTTCTATCATGAACTTTAGCCTTCTGTCCAATGTTCTATATTCTATATTTTTTAGGGTTCTATAGAACATGAAAGAAATATTAATAGATAACTTTATTAGTTTTTTTCTGCTTGGAAAGGAAGCATAGCAAAAAGCTTTCCAAATACAGTCTAGTAGGAAAGTTCTGGCCAAAACCATATCAAAATATGTGAATGTTCTATAAAAAATATTAACTTTGTTTAAGTTCATGATGAGTATAAAATGAAAAAATGAGGAAAAGACAAATGCAATATAACCAATCATTTCAAAATGTTAAATACTAGCATAATTTTTGGTCTCTGGTTTGAGTCATGGGTCTACCATCACTGTGAGATAAGACTTTTCATTGAGCAATCTTATATTGCATATATGCTTGCTTATAGAGTGTGTTCATGCATGGGTATATATCTTTATGTGTGTAGGGACAAGTTTGTATAGATAAACATGCAAATTCTCATGTGTGTGGATATCTGAGAGAGGTCTTCAGCCTGCATCATTAACTCTTCACCTTAGATATTGGAGAAGAATTTCTCAATGACTTCAGAGTGGGAAATTACAACTAGTCTGGATAGCTAGCATTATTTAGGGATTTTTTTCTCCTATACACTAAGGTTACAGCAGAGTCACCACTCTTACCTGGCTTTTATGTAGATTCTAGTGATGTGAAAACCAGTCCTAATTCTCAGAAAGCAATAGCTTTTCAGGTTGAATAATATCCCCTGCCTACTTGTTATTTTACTAACTCCACACTGTGACATTGCTTGTTTATCTGTCTACATGGCAGTCATTAAAATCTTTTACTATCTGAATAAAGTGATTAATAAAGATCATCTGAATCCATTTACAATGTGATGTACACACACACACACACACACACACACACACACTTTTTTTTTTTAAAGACAGGGATTCTCTGTGTAACCTTGTCTGTCCAGGACTCACGTTATAGACCAGGCTGGCATTGATCTCACAGTGATCTGCATGATTCTGACGATTAAAGGTGTGTGCCAACCCACTGAGTCAGACTTACAATTTTTAAAAAAAGCGTATTTGGTTAAAGATATTTCTAAAGCAAAAATGCAAGTATTGGCCAATATAAAATGATCCCTGATGTTTAAATTCTTTCTGTTTCTCTAGCATTAAAAATAGGTCTTTTTCATTTTACTCTGCAATTACCTTTATGACCCAAAGTATGAGGCCTAAAATAGAAAAAAAGATGAACTTGTTTTATCCTTATGATGCTCTCTTACAACCCCTCATTCTGGGTGGCACCTTCTTGGTATTTAGTATTTTCCCTCATAAGTGTTTGAGATTGCCGTATAAGACTCTCATTATCAAGTTAACTATTATCCCAACATAAAATTACTTACCATGTTTATATGTGTATATGCTCATTGTCTTATATAATAGTGTGCCACATTAAGCTTCTGTAGGCCCCGATAAAGATAGAAACTGGTCTTCCATGCTTGTCTTTTAGTAAATATATCAACGTGGTTACTGTGGAAAATAAAAAGCAGAGATGAAGACTCCAAACATCATGGTAACTGGCACAGTCATGTCTAACTAGTACTTACTGTCTTGCTTTGACTAAATCCATAAACCATTTATGTCCATCTTTTAAAAGGTTGTTATTAAATGAATAATCCTTCACCTCTTAGGATTATAAGCCCAAGCCATCAAGTTTAAAACTTGATGATATGACCCTAAATAATTCCAGTAGAGAAAGAAATTAAAGTTCTAATAGCTTCTCTTGCCTTTATGTAGGATAGTTACTTCTTTATGAAATAATATGATCTATAGAGGTATGCAAATAATGCTATATCCGTAGGGAAATATTATAAAACACTCCATGTTAATGTAGAAAATGAATTTTTAACATAGTTGTTTTCTGAATACCAGTAGAGAAACACTGTAATTTTTTTGAATCTGACACCATATTGGTTCTATGGTTAATGTTAACACACAATGAATGAAGCCACTAATACATGGTCTCAAAGCTAATTGAGTTGTGTATTATGTGGATTGTATTTATAATTGTTTGGCCAGATTATATGCTACTCTGAGGCTTTCATTCACCTTACAGTGTGGCTGAAGTATGTGGGAGATTTGTATAAAAACGCATAAGCACTAACATGAATGGTGGGAGAAACATCTCCAGTGAGAAACACAGCATGCTGAGAAAAAATGCTAAGGCCATGACCAAAAGAGTATCACTCTGGCAACACTAGGATTGAGAGACTTAACAAGGTGAGAAGACCTCACAAAAAAATTAAAGGTCACAAAATGTTTGTGTTATCTTTAACTTACTATTAAATACTATGAGTGTATATAAAATGTATGCTACAAAAATTATTAGAAAAATAAAGTTAGTATTGAAAATAATCTATGCTACAGTTTGAGTATTCCAAAGGAAGAAGGGTTTATATGCAAGTGTTAAATTTAATGAAGGAAATCCAAATAGTTGCCTATGCTTTAAAATGTATTTCATCTTGGGAATAAATAATTTAATTTATTTTAGTTGGAAATTTCATGCATGAAAATATGTTTACGCCATTCTGATTCCATCGTACACCCATCAGAATGGCTAAGATCAAAAATTCAAGTGACACCACATGCTGGCGAGGATGTGGAGAGAGAGGAACACTCTTTCATTGCTGGTGCAAATGCAAACTAGTACAGCCACTTTGGAAATCTATCTGGTGTTATCTCAGAAGCCTGGGAATAGGGCTGCCTCAAGACCCAGCTATTCCACTCCTTGGAATATACCCAGAAGATGCTCCAGCACACAACAAGATATTTTGCTCAGCCATGTTCATAGCGGCCTTATTCATAATAGCCAGAACATGGAAACAGCCTAAGTGTCCCTCAGTAGAAGAGTGGATAAAGAACTGTGGTACATATACACTATGGAATACTACTCAGCTATTAAAAACAAGGAATTCCCGAAATTTGTGGATAAATGTATAGAACTAGAAATGATCATAATGAGTGAGTTAACCCAGAAGCAGAATGAATCAAATGGTATATACTCACTTATATCTGCCTATTAGCCCAAGGGGCATGTACCATGAAAGCCTTCACTTACCAGGAAACTGGGACAGAGGGGAGGACATCCTATTGGGACTCTAGATGAGAGAAGCATGGGAGAATAGCAAAATAAAAGGATACAGAGGGTCCTAGAAACCTACAAGTAGAACATTATGATAGGCAGATTTAGGCCCAGGGGTCCCGCTCAAACTAAGGCACCAGCCAAGGACAATACAGGCAGTAAACTTTAAACCCCTACCCAGATCTAGCCAATGGTCAGAACATTCTCCACAGTTGAGTGGAGAGTGGGATATGACTTTCTCACGTACTCTGGTGCCTCACATTTGACCATGTCCCCTGGAGGTGGAGACCTGGTGGCACTCAGAGGAAGGACAGCAGGTTGCCAAGAAGAGACTTGTACCCTATGAGCATATACAGGGGGAGGTAATCCCCCTCAGGAACAGTCATAGGGGAGGGGAATAATGGGAAAATGGGGGCGGGGGAGGGAAGAATGGGAGGATAGAAGGGATGGGATAAACATTGAGATGTAACAAGAATAAATTAAATAAAAAAAAAAAGAAAATATGTTTACGCAATTTATACTTTTTTTTCTCCTCTGATTCTTCCAGTGGACCATTCTTCTCTTTTTAAAAGTCATTAGAACTTTTTCCTTGTCACTGAAAATCCATTTAGTGTTGTTGTATGTACAGATGTTCATGGCTGACCCCTGTGATTGAATAACCATTTAGGGGCCTAGTTACTAGAAAAAACTGATGTGTATTCTCTCAAGCTTGTTTGTAGTTCTTTAACTGGGGTTGAGGGCTTGTGACTAAAATAATAAAATACAGCTTATCTGAATGCTATCCACTTTTTGTTTCTTTGCTTGGTTTTTGATTGAGAGACAGGGTCTCACTTTGTTGTTCAAGTTGTCTTGGAACTCAACAGACAGGTTCACCTTAAACCTACAGAAATCCACCTCCCTTTGCCTTTTAACTGGTGGGTTTAAAGGCATTCACCTCTATCCCCAGCCTGTTCAGTTGTAATAATTTAGCTGTGTTTCCTAACTAAAACTAAATGTGGTAAAATATGAAGTAGTTATTTTCTATAATCCAGTCACATAAAAATTTCTGCACTGTATAGCAATGATCCTTCTTGTTCTGTACCTCTGTTCATTGGTTGAACTTCATGACATTAGTCTATGTGCATTATTTTGAATAATTTTCTGGTCATCTGAATGTTTTTCAAAGGTGGAAATGTAAGCATTTTAGTGGTGTAGAACTCTGAGAACTCTTCACTGGTTCTTTGGTTCTACCAATCACAGAATTCAAAAGGTACTATTCCATGGAACTGATGTCTTAGAGTGTGAAAAATATATTCTCTAAGTGTGTTTGTGTGATAAAGAAATCATTTCAAGCAACAAATAGCTGCCACTTTATTATGGACTTGGCCCCGAATATGCAAGTAGTAAACTCTGCTATTCTGTTTTGAAAATCTGTTACAAATTGTCACAGATTATAATGTAGACTACTCCATCATGGGAAAAAGTCAAACTGTTTATCAGCATTTCCATATTTCCATAAAATAAGTATGGTCAGAAAAGTGCTTTCAAATGTTCAAGTAAAAGAAAACACTCATATTTAGGAAGATGTAGTTCTTATTGAACACAGAAAACAACCATGGTTATCAATAATATGTTTTTATAGACATCCAAACTCCTTCTCCTCTAGAACAAATTATTTCTTAGCACTACAAAAAGCAATGCCTTAATAAATTGTTCATAATTTTTCTATTTCCAGCAACTTCTATCAAATCATATAATTCTCCCTTAATTTAAGCCACAGACATGCTTCATTTTCATTTTCATATTCCATGTTTCTATTGAAAGTATTATTCACAAATTCCGTGAGAGTGGATACCTGACTTGGATAGTTGAACCTCTGTTTGTTGAAAAGAGTATACTGTCTTGTGAGCTATATCTTATAGTCATTGAACATGAAGACAGTAAAATTGGACTCCATTATTAAGAGTAGCATAGTTATATTAGCTTATTGACATTCCTTGTACATATTCTCAGCTTGGCTACAATGTAGCTTTAATTTCTCATGAATGCACTAAAAATTGAAACTCCTGTGTATTTTCAAATGTGTATTCATTGCTATTTAGGTAATCATAGATACTAAGATTACATGATAAAAGTAGAATTAAACTTGTCCTTTTAAAACTTTCAGCGTCTTCTGAAGTTCATCATTGAAAATTATTCTTTCACAGTTTTCCTTCGACTATTTTCATGGAATATTAACTGGCATATTATTCCTATAAGTGGAGCCAAAATATATAATAAAAGTAAAATTATGTACATGCGTACTTTGCCACAATGTTACATATCAATACTTATAAACTTGCCTTGTCTCTTTACTTGTTAAGATACATAAACTAAAATGCAACAAGAGAATAGACCTGACACAGTGTGACTACTTGAAAACCATGAAAATAGAAAATATTATTTTTATGTACAATTCATTTTTATTAGTAAATTCTGACACAAATTACCTTGCCTATTAAACTTAGAAAGTTGTAAGCAGTTGGAGACTAATTTTGTGTGTAGTGTCCTTCTTTTATATCAAGAGCATAACTAAAATTTATGCAGAAATTATTTAAATATTTCTGTGCAATTATGATGGATTCAGTAAAATCAATTTCTTTCTGGTCTGTTGGGATGTCTTTTATTGGACCTAAGAGAAGAAAATAAAATGATATTATATTTTATGTTCAGATGCCCACCTTTGAAGATTACTCTCATATCAAATATACACTGAAGAATAATTATATGTTTGATATTCCCTTTTAAGGTAGCATTAATGGAAAAACAAGAGGAAACTTTCAGTGCATTTATTAAGTAAAATTTATTAACTCCTTCTAAAATTGAGAGAATACCTAATTAAAGTGTTTCTTTGTACTGGAGCAATTCAAATATTGACAGGCAAGGAATTTTGAGTGTTATTTAGTGGCAGGGACACATATTTGGTTCTTTGTGCCCACATGAGTCAAAGAAGGGAGACTTTCTCCTTTGTGATGAATACATCATTAGCCAGTAATGGTTTCCTCAACACTGTTTAACACATAAAATCAGTTTTAGAAATGGAATCAGATCATATCACATCTCTTAGAAATCAAAACTCCTATAGATAACATATCACTATGTTCCTGTGAATATTACCTTAATAGTGAGTTTTAAATTCATATTTTATTATATTCCAAAGGAAGGCATTATAATAGAAATTTATCTTTATAATCTTTTTATATTCAATTGGTTTATTCATTTTACATCTCAATTGTTATCCCTTCACTTGTATCTTTCTGTTTCTCTCTCCTTCCCTCTTTCACCTTATACCCCTCCCCTAGGTCGGTGACAGAAGGGGACCTCCTCCCCCACCACAGATCCGTATTTAAAATAGTCTTAGAGAGTAACAGGACAAAAATATCAGGAAATAGAAAAGCAAAGAAGCTATTTAAAGGTTATGAAGATATTCAGATGTAGCCAATATCTTCATAATCTTTAAATAGCTACTTTGCTTTTCTCTATCTTGATATTTTATCTTGTAACTATAAGGCAATTTTAAATACAGATCTGTTATACAGTTCATATACTTTTCTTCATTGGTGGCAAAACAGCAGAGTATCTCTTGACCATCGCTTGACCATCCACTCACCGATATGAGAATGGTTGTAGATTCTTTTGTTGGTAGAGAACTCTGGGGACTTGTGAACTAAACAAAACAAAACACAGACCTAATTGTTTCAAGGTTGAGGCAAAGCAGTGAAAATATTGATTTATAGATTTTCTATGGTTTTATTAATTCCTGAGTTTTGACATAGCTATACAATTCGTTTTTTTCTTTTTTCTTTTCTTTTCTTTCTTTTTTTCTTTGTAATCGAGACAGGGTTTCTTTGTGTCACCTTGGCTGTCCTGGAATTTTCTTTGTAGACCAGGCTGGCCTCAAACTCAGAGATCCACCTGCCTCTGCCTCCCGAGTACTGGGATTAAAGGCATAAGCCACCTCTGCCTGGCGCACAATTCTTAAAAGAATACAATAACTCTCCAATACACTACATGACATAAAACAATTATGTCCCTGTTAAAGAAAAAATGCACCCTTTGGACTTAGTGTATTTGCTATCTTATAAGGGTTAATAAATTATATGTGTAATATAATATAAGTTAAAAATTAACTGATTTAACCTCATTTTGTGATATTTATAATAACTTATAGATATCAGTCAGTTTCCTTATTTTGCAAAAAGTAAATATATTGAAACTTAAACATAATAGTCTTCTGGAGAAAGTAAGAAAAATATTAGTTTAGAAACATCACCACATCAAAAGCAAAGTAATGGTTTGAAAGGTGAATTCCTGAACTACTACTACCTAACCTTTTAACTACTATGATTTTTAAACCAGTCATATCTATGTGAAAAATATTTACATACTGGTAATAATTCATACTTTCCAAAACCTAAGCTTTGTTTTTTGTTTTTTTGTTTTTTATTTAATAAATAGTGTGTGTGATGTGTGATGTGTGTGTGTGTGTGTGTGTGTGTGTGAGAGAGAGAGAGAGAGAGAGAGAGAGAGAGAGAGAGAGAGAGAGAGAGATGACATAATAATTATGTCCATTTAGCCTTCTTTTCTTCCTTTTTTCCATCCTTATCAACTACACTCTCTTCTCTGTAAACACAAGGTCACTTGTGTGACCATCAGTATAGAAGTGTTCTTAGGACTCTAGTTGGCTTCTAGGTCTAGAGATAACTGTAGCAAAAGAATCTTAACTGTTTTAACATCTTATATTTTAATGTTCTAAAATTGTTAAAATGAATGTGAATACATGCATCTTGTGTTATAATTAAGAGATATATACATTTTCGGTCTAAATTGTCTTTCTCTCCTATATACCTATACAACATTCCCACATCTAGATCCACGACCTATTTTCAATAAAATGTAGATTTTGATATGTTTCATTTTGCTCTTGTAGCTTAGCTGTTTGTGCTGATTTAGTGGAGAATACTCAATGTGCTTAGATAAAATGTTTTCTGACAGAAAAAATAATATTGTCCGCTCCAAAATGCTTTGTATCAAGGTAAAAATAGCCAATTTCAGTCTTTCTTTAGAGGGAAAAAAACCACAGCATTTATATAATAACAATGTGAGAGCTATAGGGGTGGCTTACTATGCTGTATTTCTGGAAGACTTACTAAAGTCAGAGTGTGCAATCACATAGCGCAAGTTAAGCCCGTCATCTTCTCCAGGTAGATAAATTGAGTGCCATGTACTTTGCTATGCAGGGAAGGAGAAGTAAACATTTTAAAACAGAAGTCTTGTTTCCTGGGACTTGAAAGACGGTTTTATAATTTTTATCAACACACCAGATTTACAAGGTATACCAATTACTTTCTTTAGAATTTGCTGATTATCACTGGGGTTTTATATAATATATATATATATGTATGTATGCATGTATTTATAAATTATTCATATATTGTGCATAGCTTCATTAGTTGTTCTTTTTATAGAATTTTGTGTTTTAATTTATTCAAAGCCATCATTTTGTTTTCTAATGTTGATGTTTTGTGTAATATATCTGATCTTTGTCTTAGTAATGCTTTCTTTGTACAGGATGACGAGTATTGAGTGGGAAACAAAAATAGAAGGAATCCCTTTCTATACCACTTGGAACTAATATACAAGCCTACTTAGAAGATATGGGGACTCTGAGCTTATTCTTTGACCCATGCCTTGGAGGTGAAAGAGTTCTAGAGGCATCTTATGTGGATGAGCATCTGGTGCACATACTCTGCTCCTAACTATTGATGCTTGTGTTTCTTGATTCTTACTTCGTTGCTGGTCCAGTCTTTGTCCTTTGCTGTACCTTAAAAGCATCTCACCACCTGATTCATCATTCCAACTGCATCTAGCCACACAGAGTCTCTTTTGGTACTGAGTACACTTTGGTACTCAGATATCCTTTTCGTAATATATTTATAACATAATGATTGAAATAATTTCTATGATGTCATATACAGAAGCAATATTAGTTTTAGAATATATAAAATATCATTACTAATAATATGAAATTAAATAAAAATAAATATATGTAATATGTGAAAATATATATACAATAATACTTATTTTATATTTCTCTTACAAGTAGAAAAGTAGCTCAGGGTTCAAATGAACAATTAAAGTGTTTAATTGATTTTGCATTCTTGTACCTAAACATACAAGTTGATTGTTAAAAAACTGCCATAAAATTTTTACCACCATACACTGAGGGCTTTAACATTAATTTCTTTGAAATCTGATTATTAATAATGCATAGTATTAGTCTTGACTAAAGTTTAGTATCATAGTTAGTTATGCTAATTAAAATAGATTTATGAACATAAAATATTTAGCTTGCCACATACACACATGTAATAAGAGCTCGAGTTATCCGAGGGCTTATTGTGGTACTTTGAGAATATTGTGCACTATAGTCATTCATTGTAAAATTGTCTTTGACAAGAATGTAAGGGACAATATGAGAGGAATTATTATGTATATATGGGTACACATGTCTATTTCACTTCTTAAATATTGTGATTCCAAAAAATTTTCTAATTTAAACTCAAACTTATTAGAAGATAATTCAGAACACAGCAAATAATGAAATATGAATTTAAAAACAAGATAATGTGAAAAAAATCAACGATTAAATTAAATAGCTTAAAAATTAAGACATTTAACAATAAAGTATTTGTCTCCAAACACTACATAAAAAGATGTAAAGCCACCAAATTAAAAATTGCATAACAGTTTATTATTTACAAATCACTTTTAGCCAATTTTTTCGTAATGTCCTTTTGTATGCGTGGGGTAACAAATTGCTTAACTTCCTATTTGTAGATGTGGAATTATGTCTTAGAAAAATTAAGAGGTTTGGTCACTGTTCTGACACAATCTCCAAAGACTAAAATGGAACCTTATATTCGTAGAGTTTTTTCAGGATCTAAATTTATTTTCCCTCATTAAAAACATTAACTAACAAATAACAATGACAGAATCCTACAAGTCATCTAATGTAAATGAAATACTTCAAATTCACTTTTAACTCCTATTCTATTGTCAGAAATCTGTTGCATAATTTTCAGAAGTTTTATTATATAAAGTTTTTAAGAACCCAGGAATGCTAAATTACTGCTCTATGTTTAACAAAACATATAGTCACAAGAGAAGGTATGTTTTCTCAGATAACACACTATAATTATATGGTGTGGGATAAAAATGGACACTTGTTGCCCAACTACATTGAAAGTTAATGTTAGTCATTTCACAAAGTTTGATGAGGGGCTATAGTAGTTATTGAATTATCAACAGAAATAAATTAATAGATGACTGTAATCCAGAGTACAAATTACACGCCTATCATGCACAACTACAAACCATATATTAAATAATAATGAGTTACAATATAAACCATCTTAATATTATTAGCACATTATTACTAATTGTTATTACAACAAATATAACGAAAGTGCTTCAGTGATCTGAATTTTCTCAACATTAATAAATAATATGGATTATTATCACTTAAGCCTAAAAGTTTTTTTATACCACCCTGAGCAAATTCATTCTAAATATTAGCCTCAATTAAATATTTTTCAATTGATTGTAACTACAGCCTTATTTTCTTGAATAGAAAATACTAAATTGGCTTAATATGAAATATCCATATCTACAAAAGGTAATTACTCAGAAAAGAACCTTTTTTTCCCTTCTGTATATCTAACACCTGTTTAATTGGGTTTACATTTATTGAGGGTTAGAGTCCACGATAGAGTAGTAAGGCATGGTGGCAAGCACCTGAGACACACTTGAATTACAGTGATCTTTTGAAATCTAGAAGCTCTTCTCCAGTGACGCACCTTCTCCAGCACAGACTCATCTACTAATCTTTCCAAAAGCCTTCTACCAGCTGGGGACTAATTATTCAACCATATGGGCCCATGGGAGCCATTCTTGCTCATGCCATTACATCCCACACCCTTAACCCCAAAGGCTTGTAGTCATATAATGAAAAATGACTTCAAAAATAATTATTGTCTTTCAGTTTCAGCAATGTTCGAAAGCCTAAAATTCAAAATATCTTCCGGTAGTCAAAGAAGCCTCTTAACTATAATGTCCTGCAAAACCAAAGAGAACACAAGTACCTCAAACACACCATTACACAAAATATATATCTGACTTTCCCTCCAAAAAGAGTAATTAAGGTACAGTAAGGACACACTACACCAATTATTTAGCTAATTCATGCTCTGGTAGGAGTTATAAATATTTATTAATGAAAGAAAAGAGTTCAAGACAGTTATTTTTAACCAGATACGACATCCTCAGGTTAAAATTGTTTTTCAAAATTGATCTTGAGAAGGTGGCTCCTCATTGTAAGAGTCCCAAAGTAACACATATAGAGCATCTAAAGTTGCTGTTGTGTGGTAGAGTTTTTTTCTTATGCTTGTTTTGCATTTCAACAAACACAAGTTATATTTGACAATAATTAATTCTGAAATACTTTTAATTACTTCCCAACTGTTCCCACACCATCTGCAGTTACCCATCAGAGAATGCATCATGCTATCTGAGTGCTTAAAAAGATTATTGTTTGGTCTTGTTTGAAATCTAATATCTTCCATACCCTAGAAATGTTATTGTTGTTCTATTCCTAGAAAGATCAGAAAGATAACCATACTCCCAAACTCAACAATACCTTGTTCAGTGAGTGATTTGCAACTTATCAAAGAAGAGAGGTTGAACCACATGAAGGTCTACAGATGATTCCCACATTTACATTCTTCCTTTTCATGATAATTAACCATTACCAAAGCAGTGAATATATATTAGTCATATCATAAGAGGCTATACTTCTGCATTTTATTTCTTCACAATAGTTTCTGACTATTAATAGGTGGTGGAAAATGTAGTATTTATTTCTAGTACCTTAAAATTCTAACAAATTTTCAATTCAATTGCATTTTACTCCAGCTGTATGTTAAGTTGCATGATATGCATTGATAACACACATGCCTTACTTTTTGCTCACAGTGCTTTTGTTTCCACATTTCAATATTTTTTTCACAAAGGTTTGATGTTGATTTTTTTCAAATAAACTATAGAAATTAAGAGGTCAGCACATGATTTATTAATTTAAAACATGGTAAGTGGACAGAAATTAGAGTGCCATTTAGTCACATCAAAGATATCATTCACCATGACCAGGTAGGCTTCATTCCAGGCATGCAGGGATGGTTAAATATATGGAAATCCATCAATGTAATCCACCATATAAGCAACTGAAAAAAAAAACCTACATGATCATATCCTTAGATGAGGAGAAAGCATTTAATAAAATCCAACACTATTCATTTTTAAAGTTTTGGAGAGATCAGGGTTACAAGGCACATACTTCAACATAATAAAGGCTATATACAGCAAGCCAATAGCCAAAATCAAACTAAATGGTGAGATACTCAAGGAAATTCCTGTAAAATCGGGAACAAGACAAGGCTGCCCACTCTATCCATATGTCTTCAATATAGTACTCGAAGTTCTAGCGAGACCAATAAGACAACAAAAGGAGATCAAGGGGATCCAAATGGGAAAGGAAGAAGTCAAATTATCCCTGTTTGCAGATGATATGATAGTGTACATAAGTGACCCCCAAAATTGCCCAGAGAACTCCTACAGCTGCTAAACACCTTCAGCAAATTGGATGGAGACAAAATTAACTCAACAAAGTCAGTAGCCTTCTTATATACAAATGACAATCATGCAGAGGAAAAAATTAGGGAAACTACACCCTTCATGTTAGCCACAAGCAATATGAAATATTTAGGGGTTACTCTAACCAAGCAAGTGAAGAACTTGCGTGAAAAAACTTCAAAACTCTGAAGAAAAGAGATTGAAGATGACATGAGAGGATGGAATGATCTTCCTTGCTCGTGGACCGGGAAAATTAACAGTAAAAATGGCCATCTTACCAAAAGCAATTTACGGATTCAATGCACTCTCTATCAAAATATCTACACAATTTTTAAAGACATTGAAAGTTCAATTCTCAACTTCATATGAAAAAACAAATTTTGTACAATAAAAGATCCTCATATTTGACCACGTCCCCTGGATGGGGAGGCCTGGTGGCACTCAGAGGAAGGATAGCAGGCTTCCAAGAAGAGACTTGATACCCTATGAGCATATACAGGGAAAGGGGGTCCCCCTCAGTCAGTGTCATAGGGGAGAGGAGTAGGGGGAAAGTGGGAGGAAGGAATGAGAGGATACAAGGAATGAGATAACACTGAGGTGTAATATGAATAAGTTAATAAAATATATTAAAAATAAAACCAAACAACCAAAAACAAAAACAAAAACAAAAAATGGAGGATACTTATAGCCACGTTTGGGCAAAAGGACTGTTCAAACCACTCTCCCTTTCCTCATTTCTGAGACTGTATCTTCCAATAAAACAAATGTAAGTATGAAGACACATCCTACCGTGAGTATAGCAGAAGTAGAAATACTCACATAGACATGTAGACAACATGTTTAATGTTCCCAATGTCTAATGCTGAAGTCCTAGCCTAAGCAGTTTGGGGATATTTGTGTTGGTAACACTGGCAGAATCTATCACAATCTTTGGTACTAATTAAATTGCTGTTTGTTTCTATGACTGTTCTGGAATTTCTTTAGAATTGTCAGATAGCACTTTAAATGCTACTTGTAACCATGGACTTTTCTATCCATGCCTCAGTTTTCAAAATAGTGACTCTAAGACTTTATATTTTGTTGATAGATGCCTAAACCATAACATTTGGCTTTCTCCAACTAGCTCATACCATATTTTACCCACTTATTCTATTTGGTGTGCCACACAGCTGGCTACATCTCCTCAGTTTTTTTTTTTTATTAATAGGTGATACCTCATATAGTATACAAGAGATTCTCTCTACATTTCTTCTTTTTCATAAAAAGCCTCCTTTTCTTATAATAAAATGTAAAAATAAAAACACCTGTGAAACAGTAATGAAAACTATCATGTAATAATTACATTCACAATGTATTTGGGAGCATAGGAGAATGTACTATCTATTCTATCTTGGTGAGCTCAGAGTGCAGTACTGAAATCATTTTCTATCTTAGTTGGAACTTATCAACCCTCCGAAACCTACTCATACCTAAGAAATCCTTTTAAAAATATTTTCTTAAAAAAATAAAAATATTTTCTTAAATTCTAAACAATTTAAGCTTCATTATGAGACCATAACTATCTAGTGTTCAGCCATATCACATACTTGAGAATAAATAAATATCTGAGTTCCTGGAATTGCAGAGCAAGCAGCTTCTAAATTTACAGAAATGACACAGACAATTGGCTGTCTGGAAAGTTGCCCATGTTTTCATTCTTTCGAGCTCATTTACCCTTAATATTAGTTAAGAGAGAAAAGATAGAGTAAAGAAAAAAAAATCTTGAGTCCAAGCTCCTGTACCTTGCTTCTTCCCTTAACCAAGACAGTTTAAGAACTTGGAATCATCCCTCTTTAATGACTTACTTCCATCACCCACTGAATGACCAAAAACCATCTACCTCACATTTTAGAAACATGGCATTGTTCTCTTAAAATTTCTTCCTGCTGTTTCAACATGATTTTGGGGGGGAAGGCATGAAAATTGGGATATTGGCCAGTCTTAAGAAAGCCATCTGTACCATTTGTTGCCCAGTCTGCATTCTGACAATCTGCAGGGATTAATGGAAGTCCTGATTATACTTTATATTAACAGGCGATGGTTCCATACAAAAGAGATTATCTGTATGGTCAGCCTTTTCTTATTTAATAATGGGTATAGTTAGCAATATAGAAAATGAATATTTATCACAGTAAAATGTGACATTAAGCGATTGGCATCCATGTGTGATTTCAAAACACTGATATGTTTTACCAGGTTCAAAATAAAAAATAATATGAATCTTTTTAAAAATATGAACAAGAAAATATTGATATTGATTTGTTCTTTTTTATTTTTGAGTTTATTATTATTTATTCAGATTATATCTCGATTGTTTGTATCTCCCCATTCCCACCCTATTTTTTTCCTTAGGTCTCTGAGAGAGGGGGACCTCCTCCCCCAACATATGACCATATCATACAAGGTTTTATCTGGATAGCCTTTATCTGTGTGCTTGCAGGGCCTCTCCCCTAAGGTTAAGTGATTCACAAGTGCAATCATAATAGTTTGAGATGAAAGTTTTCATTTGCTTGTTTTATATTATTATGTGTGCAAACTACTGTTTTTTTTTTTGTTTTGTTTTGTTTTGTTTTGTTTTGTTTTGTTTTTTGATGCCATAAAATGGTACTGAGTACAATCCTTATCTGGTTGTGTTTGATTCAAAGATGACAATGTCTAGAGAGTTAAATAATGGAAATAATTACAGACTATCTACTTTCATGGTTAGGAATTTTAACATGACATTCAATGTGCTCAACAACCCTCCTCATTGTATTATTTTTTGTCTTTTTTTATTAATTAAACATTTTTTACATATGCATTTATATTATTACACATATATACAATAAACTACCTATAGCAAGAAGAACCTTGACTCAATCAGGAATTAAATAAATGTTACATTTTTAGTGTTTTGGCTATTTGTATTTCACAGCCTTGAAGAAAATATCTTTCCTATCTTGCTGTATCTAAGTTTCTAAATGTAAATCAATCTTCATCACATCTTGTCATTATCAACTTGAAATAGCTCTCTAGACCTAAAAACATGTTAAGCACTAAACAACCAAGTTTCACTGTAAAACTAAGCTACCTGGTCTTCAACTCCATCAGAGACTTCAGAAGGAATAAAGCTGATTATCTGAATATGCCAGGAGTGCAGGTTAGTAGCTTTACAAATGAGAAGATGACAGAGACAGATTTCTACCGTGCACATCCTAAAAGAAATTATGGGACAATCTGGATGAATTCTCATTTTCATGCATAGAAAGCCAAGTTCTATTGCTAAACACAGAAAGATAAAAGTGACAATCTCTTTGGGGGATATATATCATGTGATCGAAATATTAACTCTTTAATATAGTTCACTAGGCAAGCTTTCATCAGATTTTCCAAGTGCTGGTGTTTTCATGGTTTTATTTTTGTTTAGTAGACATACTAAAAGAAGAACAAGTTTTTATTGTATTTTGCTGTTATTAATCTCTATATATACATTTAAAATAAAAAACTGAAAATAAATGTGAATGTTTACTATCATTTGGTAACTGAATACTTGTTCTTTGGATTGAAAAAGATTTACTCTAATATTAAATATTAAATATAAAATGAAATTAAAGTATCAGAAACAATAATAAAATCAAGTTATTTGTTTATATATTTTAATTAAGGTTGCATATTTTAATTCTTAATTTTATCAAATTCAGTTGGGTTACATAAAAACATTGCCTCTTCTTATCAAAACAAATTTTTGTCACTCCCTAGAATTACATTAATATAAACTAGAACATTTGATATCCCATCCAATAGAAAAAAAATAACTGTTTTTCCAATAATGTCTTCATCCTGTAAAAATATATTTTGATCATAATTAATTCAAACAATTTCCCAAATAGCAAAGTTCTCAAAATTATATATTTCCTGAATATATGACACAAGAAAGTGTAAACTGTTAATATTCAGAGTTTATTGAAAAGGCTTAGATTTCCACAAGAACATAATTGCATTTGAAATGCAGTATTTGAGGTGCTTGTTTGTTTATTTAATTCCCACATTATCAAGAAGGTTACTGCAGCAAACACATCTTTTTGTTCTGACTCTAAATCACATATGTGTCAGGCAAACATGTTTCAGTGTTCTTGTTAATAAAAACGGAAACTAAAGGCTAGCAAAGAACCCATGATGCTTAACATAGTTATTCACAGATGGAAACAAGTAACCCAATACCTCAAAAACTCCCTTCAATGATGCATCTTTCTTAGAGATGCTACTGAATCTTGATTTGCCAATAGTTTGCAGTGTAAAATAAAGGTAATTGTGTATGCTTAAAATAGTACATAGTCAACCATTCTTTTGCTCACATTGTCATAAAGCTATTCACATAGCATTTCTTAGAAAGCACTTCATGTTACTAAACATGCAGAATACTTATTGGCATTAGAAAACTTGGACAGAAAATAATTTCTTGTGATTTGCAATAACATTCGACAACTTGGAAAGGAAGAAGTCAAAATATCACTCTTTCAGATGATATGATAGTATGCATCAATGACCCAGATAATTCCACCAAGGATTTCCCATGCTTATGGATCTGGAGAACCTACATAGTAGAAATGGCCATTTTACCAAAAGAAATCTACAGATTCAATGCAATTCCCATCAAAATTCCTACAGTTCTTTAGATACCTTGAACTTCATACGGAAAAAAAAAAAAAAAAAAAAAAAAAAAAAAAAAAAAAAACCAGAATAGCTAAAACGATCCAAAACAATAAAAGATCTTCTGGAGAAATCTCCTTCCTGGATCTCAAACTGTACTACAGAGCAACAGTATTAAAAACAGCATGATATTGGAATAGAATTAGGCTAATCAGTGGAACCAAATCAAAGATCCAGAAATAAACTGACATACATATGGACACTTGATTTTTGACAAAGAAGCCAACACCTCAGGCTCTAAGGCCAATAAGTAATCAATGGGACCTCATGAAACTGAAAAGCTTCTGTAAGGCAAAGTATGCTGTCAACAGAACAAAACAACTGCCTACAGATAGGGAGAAGATCTTCACCAATCCTACCACTGATAAAGAGCTAATATTGAAAATATATAAAGAACTCAAGAAACTAAACAACACCAAACCAAATAACCCAATTAAAAATTGGATATAGAGCTAAACAGAATTCTCTACACAGGAACATTGAATCTCTGAGGAACACTTACAGAAATGCTCAACAACCCTAGTCCTCAGTGAAATGCAACTCAAAACAACTCTGAGATTCTACCTTACATCCATCAGAATGCCTAAGATAAAAAGCTCAGTATATACTCACTTATATCTGGATACTAGCCCATGTGGCATGTCCCAAGAAAGTCTTCATGTATCAGGAAAATGGGACAGAGGGGAAGACTTCCTATTGGGACTCTAGGTGAGAGAATCAAGGGAGAATGGGGAAATAAAAGGATCCCGAGGGTCCTAGAAACCTTCAAGTAGATCATTATGACGGGTGGATCTGGGCCCAGGGGTCATGCTCAAATTATGGCACCAGCCAAGGACAATACATGCAGTAAACTTCGAACCCCTACCCAGATCTACCCAATGGACAGGACAATCTCCATTGTTTAGTGGAAAGTGGGGTCTGACTTTCACACAGACTCTGGTGCCCCATATTTGACCATGTACCCTGGATGGGGAGGCCTGGTGGCACTGAGAGGAAGGATAGCAGGCTACCAAGAAGAGACTTGATACCCTATGAGCATATACAGGGGGAGAGGTCCCCCTCAGTCACAGTCATAGGGGAAGGGAGTAAGGGGAAAATGGGAGGGAGGGAGGTATGGTAGGATACAAGGGATGGGATAACAATTGAGATGTAATATGAAAAAAATTAATAAACTATATTAAAAGAACTCAGGTAACAGCACATGCTGGCAAAGATGAGGAGAAAGGAGAACACTCTTACATTGCTAGTGGGAGTGCAAACTTGTACAACCACTTTGTCAGTCAATCTGGTACTTTCTTTGTAAATTGGGAATAATTCTTCCTCAAGAGTCAGACATGCCACTCATGGCCATATACCTGAAAATTGCTCTACCACATAACAACGCCATTTGCTCAGCTATGTTCATAGCAGAGTTTTTCATAATAGCCAGAACTTGGAAACAACCTAGATGTCCTTCAACTGAAGAATTGATAAAACAAAACAAAACTGTGGTACATTTACACAATGGAATACTATTTGCCTATTAAAAAAAATAGATTCCTTGAAATTTGCAGGCAAATGGATGGAACTAGAAAATAACATCCTGAGTGTTGTAACCCAGACCCAGAAAGACACACATGATATATATTCATGTACACGTGGATATTAGCCCAACATAAATGTCCTCTGAGAGACTTCACCAAGTTGTAGATTGGGATTGAGACTGGGCCTTGCATCAGGATTCTGGTCTAATCACTGTGAATGTTATGGAAGAGTTGGGGAATAGAAGGACATGGGGATAGGGTGACGGTTGTCAGGAGATCCACAAGAGGACTATCAAGGCTGGTGGATATAAACCAACAGTGGGCCTGCACAAACTGATACACCAAATAAGTACAGTGTAGGCAGAAGAACTAGGCCCTTTGTTTAGATGTAGCCAATGGACGGCTCATTCTCCCATAGGGCATTGGGGGGGGGGATTGTCTCTGACATGAACTCTGGTGCATGCTATTTGGTCACTACCCCTTGGTGGAGAGTCTCTTTGGGAAAACAGAAGGATATGTTACAGGCTATCCAGATGAGAGCTGATAGACTGTGGTCAAATGGTGGGAGAGGAGAACCCCACCTTTCAGAATTGTAGGGGAGGAGAAGAGTGTGGAAGTGGGAGGGGGGATTGGAATAGGAAGATAAAAGTGAGGGATTACAATTAGGATGTAATATGAGTAAATTATTTTTAAAAAAAGAAAATGGAAGTCAAGACCTTTCTTTAATTGTATGAAGCCAACTTATATTATGAACACAGTCTTTTAAAATAGAAATCAGTAGCTTATAATAGCATTTTAAATGCTTCTTTGAAAATTTTTGACAATATAAGAGAGCTACAAAATTTTATCCTTCCCTTTCCTACCTCCAAACATATTTTTTCTATTTTGTGTTGGTTGAGCAACTACTGCACTTGAGTGTGTTGATAAAATATGTGCACTCTTTAGAAGAAAAATGATTTTTCCTTTATTGTTTCCCTTTTATGGGTGGAAATTCTTGTTCACTTCCAATTCCCAGTGGAGGGATTTTGTTTTCTTGGAATCTTTTCAGGTTCTATGTAGATTGCCACAGTCTCTGAATTATGTATAGAAGTCCTGTCTTGTTGGGGGAAATCTGTTTTCTTGGTGGCGTCCTTGACCTTTGAATCTTAGAACTTTTCTGTATCCTCTTCAGCATAGACTATTGATACTTGAGGTTAGGGGTTTGATAAAACATTGTATTTATGGCTGAATACTCCAATGTCTCTCACTTACTACACAATGCTAAGATGTTGGTCTCTGTGTTAATTATCTACTGAAAGAAGAAACTTCTCTCCTGAGGGCTGAGTGCTGCATTGTTCTGTAAGTGCTGCAATATGCCAATAAAGGTCATATGGTTACTTTGTTCTTTTAAGAGAATAAAGGTAATCGATTTTTCCCTAGAGTCCATGACCTACCTAGTCTCATGTTCTTGCCCACAATAGCAATGTCAGTTACGGGTCTCATCTTATAGAGTAAGCCTTAGATCTAGTAAAATATTTGCTGGTTTCTCCCTTAAGATTTGAAATACCAATGCACCACTATTTTTTTCCAGGCATGTCTATATTGGCCACGATAGAACTTCACACTAGGTGATCTCAGTACTTACTTTTCACATCTGATGATGCGGAAAGTACATTCCAGCAAAGCTTCTAGTTTGGTACCAGCCTGATTTTTTTCCAGTGCCATAACTAAGTTGTGTATTCACCAATACCACCATGTTATGAAGAAATTTCAACAGCCTTGGCAATAACCAGTGATGTTTATTAAGTTCTATGGAAACTTTTTGGCCAAACACTCATGAAGATGTAAATAATTTTGGCATTATTGGTTTTTCTTCCATGTTTGCATAAGTTTTCTGTTTAGTTCATTGTTTCCTCCATTACATGGTTACTCCATTTAAATTCCTTTAATACACAATACAAACAAACAAACAAACAGAAACACACACACTCACGCACATACACGCTTTTTATGTTGCAGGTTTCTATATGGCAGTCTTTTATATGCATCCATATATCATGTTTCCATATGTTTCTTTTTCTTCCTTGTCTAATACCCATAATATAGTTTCTCCTTCATACTATATTCTATTTTATTTCTTGGTAGATTTTCCCACCCTCCTAATCCCTTACGAGCTAACTATTTTATATGGGTATTTTGGATCCCAGAAAAAAGCAGTATTTTACTTAATAATTTAATTACACACATGTACTAAAAAGTTATAGAAAATACTCATTTGAGTTCAGTTGTTCTGGCCTTGGTCAGGTTATTAAGAAACATATAAACATAGTTTCTTCTAATAACTAATTAAAATTTAAAATACTATATTACCTTTAACTTTTACATTCTTGTTAGTTGTGTTTTAATGTCCATTCCATAATTTTTATAGGAATATGTTTGTTTTCTGTGTGAATAGATTTATGATTATTCATTTGTTATACATAGAGAAAATTCTTTTCCTTGTGTGTCACTTTTATTAAATTGTGAAACGTGACTCATCATTCATTATCTCCATCATCTTCATGCTGATAAAAAAAATCTGAATGCTGATCTAACCTTCTTTCCTTTGAAATTTTTTCCTACATGAATTAACATTTTGACAAGATACTTATGAAATATTTCAGGTCAATCTCGAAAGTCTTTCTCTCTTGCTAACCTATCCATTCTGTCAGCACAGACCATTTCCCCTGGGTTCCTACTACTGCCACTACTAACAGTTTACTCTGTGTCACAACCATCTCTCACCTGGATTATTGCTATATCTTTGTGACTGACCTGCTTGCTTCCACCTTTGCCCTGAGTCTATTTTCCAATACTGCCAGAGAGATCCTATTAAAATGTCAAGTCAGAGAAGATCAACCCTATAAATTTTCCTCTGTAAAAATCAAGCCACTAAAATGGTCTAGTAGATGTTTCATGATCTTCAAACACTTGGACCTTGTCTCATTTTATGAAAACTCATCTTACTTTACTAAAGATAGTTGGCCCCTGTTTTTTAATCACACTACATGACAGCCATCTCACATCAGTGGAGTAATTCTTCTTCATATCTGAACTTCCCTGGAGTGTAAGTCACTGACAACCAATAGAAAACAGTCAAGCAAATATTATTGCCATTGCTTCTACAAGTACCACAATTATTTTTCTAAATCTTAGCAGTATGTTACAGTTTTGAACTTCATTATATTCAATCCTGTGTAAATAAGCTACTTTCAAAATACTGTATCTTGTTGAATTTAATAAATTTAATACTTAATAAGCCTTTAAAGTACATGATTAAATTATTATATGAGCACTAGTTTAATTGTATTATTTATTAAGGTCACTTAATCTATAATATTTTAAAAATTCCAGACATATTTGTGAATCAGCATTTTAAACAGTACGTGGGGAGATGGCTCAATCAAAATGCTGGCTATAGTTAGATAACTAACATCCAAGTGAAAGACGAGTATTTGTCATCCCAGTGCTTGAGGATGAGCTTAGAAAATATGTCTGGGATATGCTGGATAACAAGCCAGACAATCAGTAGTCTATAGGTTCTTATAGAGATCCTGTTAAAGGAAAGGGAAATGAAGAGTAACAAAGTAAGACACCTAACATTGAACTTTGGAAGCCTATGTACACACACACACACACAAACTCATGCAATCAGTGAAAAATAGCAACATCAAAGAAGGTTATATGGGAAGGTTTGGAAGGATGAAAGACAAAGAGATAATCTTATAATTCTATTATTTTCTAAAAAAATTAAAATAAAATTTAAAATGATATCATATTCTATTGATTTCAACTAGATAAGACTATATTTATGGATTTGTCTTATACAATTAAAAAGAAGGCCTTGATTTAACAGTACTGTGATTTCCTAATTAGACCAGCATTGTACCTAAGGTAAGCAATGCTGATATTCTGTCTGAATAGTGTTATTCCCTTGCAGTGCTCTTATAATCTTTAGACACAGCTTATGAAAATTGTGCATGAATGTGAGTGTATGTATGTATGTGTGAGTATGTGTGTGTGTATTGTACATAGAAAATATTTACAACAACTTTTTTATTTGTTTATTTTTTACATGTACATTTATATTATCACACATGGATACAGTAATTACTTACAGCAAGAAGAACCATGAAATAATCAGGAATTATATAAATGTTACATTCATAGTGTTTTGGCTATTTGTATTTGGCAGCCTTGAAGCAAACATCTTTCCTATCTTTGTGCATCAAAATTTCTGGAATAAATAAACATCTATCATACTCATCATTGTCAACTTAAAACATCTATCTAGACATAAAAACATCTTAACCCCTAAACAACTGAGATTAATTGTAAAAAAAAAAAAAAAGGTAATTTTTAATTCACTGGTATAGAATTTTGTATATAGATGCAAAATAAGTTTAATTTTAGATACATTGGTATAGAATTCAAACTTAAGAGTATTCTCCAAACACATTTTGTAGATTTCTACTCTAATATGCAATATTGTAACCAATATAACTCAATTATAATACAAGGTTTACTTTTAATACTTTGAATGTGCTATTGCAGGTAGTTTAAGATAAGTGAATTGTACAAGTTAATTGTTAATTAATCAAATCATGGTCATATCAATTACTAGTCTATTTTTATCACAAGAATATGCATCCTACGAGTAATAGATAGATGTGGAAGAATGCATTGAGTGGATGTAGCAGTTGACAATATAGTGCTGTTTAGCCAATAAGCTGGGCAGAAGGACAGGACATGGAAGGCGGAGTTTCCATGAGGTGTTTGGAAGAGCTGGTAGCTGGTAGTTGACAGTTGAGGAGTGAAGCCACCCAAGGAGGATCAAATTGGCAAGTGATTGAGGCATATGTAGGTTTTGAGTCCATAGGATTAGAGTAGTTTAGTTTAGTTTACTAGTAGATTAGTAGTAGTTTAGATTCTGCCCAGCTTAAGGCTTTCAGCTTTAAAATACACTACAGTCTCACTGAGTCCATTACTGATAAGTTAATTGCAACAGATAGATGTGATTCTACAGATAGATGAGGTAAAATATAAAAGGTCTCCAAAAATCTCAGAGACATGGCCTTTAAAGGTTTTTATTTTTAAAGATTCATTGACAAAGAGACAGGGTACCTCCTGGCAAGACCCAGCCTACCTCAAAGGAGATGGGGAACATCAAAGAATCTCCTTATGGAGATGGGTTGAAATGTGGCAAACAAGCCATTGGGCAAAATGTCCTCATTTCTATCTCAGAGAGAAGAGAAGAGAGAGAGAGAGAGGCAGAGAAGAGGAGAGAGAGAGAGAGAGATGAGAGAGAGAGAGAGAGAGAGAGAGACAGAGAGAGACAGAGAGAGACAGAGAGAGACAGAGAGAGAGAAAGAGAGAGAGAGAGAGAGAGAGAGAGAGAGAGAGAGAGAGAGAGAGAGAGAGAGAGAGAGAGAGATATTAGGGGCACAGAGATGTGGGGGAAATATGGGAAGTATCGAGTGAGAAAATATGGTCAAAAATATTAATATTTGAATTTGAACATATATTTCATTAAAAATCCATCTCTGGGCCCAGAAGGTGGGAATAGAAATTGTCACAAAATTGTAAAAGACAACTTATGAAACTAAATTATTTCTCAGTCTGGCGTGTTATAGACAAACTACATCTATAATGGTAAAATATCAATATTAAAATTGACTTCAGAAGAATTTTTTTAGGTTTAATAATGGCAAAGCATTGAAATGTTTGGAACCTTCCTGCTTCTGACAGTGATTGACTTTCAAATTATCAAATTTTATTATTTATTTTAGTTACTTTTCTCAACCAACAAAGACCAATTTATGGAACATTTTCACAAAATATTTTTTAAATTTTATACACATAAGTGATGTCTTTGGTTCTTATATTTGAAAATAGGCATTGGCTAAAAGTTAGGTTACTACTGTTCCTTACTATAAAAACTACTCTGCTTTAGATTTAATATTTTCTTATATATTTTTAGTCATATTCCATTTGTGACAGATATTGCTCATAATTATTTTTCTTACTTCACAAGAGGCTGTTTTATAGTCAATTTGATGACATATCTTATAACAACATTAACTGAAGATTGGTGGTAGAAAGTAAAATTTTTCTGACCATTTTAATTGTGATCAGTAGATATAAATATTCATTTAATAACATGATTTGATTATATTCTATAGTTAAAAGAGTGTCATTTAATAATTCAATATACATACATATGCCTTTCTGTCATAGCAGAATAATACATAAATTGGAGTTATATAATTTTTATTTCATAGAAACAATAGTATATTGATGAGCTGTGAAACTTTAAGAATCCTTAGCTTATGCCTAGTTGTCAGGACATATATTGTAATGTTTGCGTGTTATGTAATTACTATATTATATTCCTTGTCATATGTTAGTTTAAATTTTATTTGTTTGAGTACTTTATAGATGTCCCCTCTATCTTTCCACTCATTTTATACTCTCCTAAATCCCCATGAGGATCCCTCCTCCAAATTCATGCTGTCTTCTTGAATGATTATTGTTATGCATATGCACACACATATACATGTATGTATACACATATATTCATAAATGTGTGTACATATATGTGTATATATTTTTGTATATGCATATTTTTATATATGTATGTAGGTGTGTGTGTTTATATTAAAAATTTTTACTGTGGTTTGATGTTGTGTGTAATATGGTATTTCACTCCATTGTCACAATTTCATAAAATGCACCAGAATGGAGTGTAAGGTTTATAAGTACTGTTTATGCTTATTTCCAACATCATTTTTCCTTTCCATATAAGTAATGTATTTGTATATTGAATTACATCTTAATGTGAATAATTTTAAACAATGTTCATTTTTCTAATGCAACATAGTATTTGAATTTTCCACATGTTAGCAATTTCTAATTATTTACTGACTCTTAAACTCTATAATAAATCAAGGTATAAAAACACACACTGAGGTATTAACTGAAAACATAGTATGAATTGATTATTGGATAATGTTTCAAATATATGACTTTCTGACTGTGCTCTAATAAAACATCCAATACAAAGCAGAAAAGGAATTCAAAATTGCACTATATGCTGATCCCCACAAGTTTATGATGTTTAAGTTGCCCTTTTTTCCTGTACATCTATTTGACAGTACATAGGCATCTGGGGGATAAGGAATCCCAAGTGGAAAAATACCTCTATCACATTACCTGTAGGAGAGTCTGTTGTGCATTTGTTTGTTTAATGGTAAGTGGGGTCCTAGATCGCTGGGCATGGGGTCTCTGTTGGGATGGTTTCTCCTGATCATTATATAAAGAAATACAGTCTGAGCAAGGTATAGAAAAAAAGACAGTAAACAGCATCTTCCATTGTTTCTGCTTCAGTTCCTGCCTCTATGCTTCTCTGTTGAACTCATACATACTCTTCCCTGAATGAACAATACCTTGGGATATAATATTCAAATGCGATCCTTTATCTTAAAGTTGGTTTTTGGCCATAGTGTCACCTCTGCAACACTAAGAAAATCTAGGACACAGTTATTTCAATAAAACCACTTTCTCAACATACTGCATGTATATACTGCATAGCCATGAACACACCTTACGCATAATACATACTAGAGTGCTGTTATCAGTCCTGAGCTTGAGTGAGGACTTACTCAGATATTCTCAAAATTCACAAGTACAAAGTATGAAATAGACTCTTTTGTTTCGGTCTTTTTTTCGAGACAGCATTTATCTGTGTTGCCATGAACTTGCTTTATAGACTATGGTGGCTTAAAATGCACTGAGATCCACCTGCCTCTGCCTCATTGAATGCTGGGAGTACAGGCATGTACCACCATACCTGGCTTCATTTTTCTATATTTATTCATAATACCTGAACCTACTATTATTGGTACAAAATAGTAAATCTTGGCTGAAGTGAATGAATTGACTGGACTTTGTTTTTTTTTTTTTTTTAATTTAATTTAAATTTTATTAATTTATTCAGATTAGAACTCAATTGTTATCCCATCACTTGTATCGTCCCATTTCTCCCTTCCTCTCACTTTTACCCTATTCCCATTCCCTCGGTCTAAGACCAAAGGAGACCAGACTTCCTCCCTCAGTATATAGTTATAGACTATCAAGTCTCAATTTGGTAGCCTGCTTATTCTTTATTTGAGTGCCACCAGGCCTCCCCATCAAGAGGAAGTGGTTAATTATGGAGCACGGGAGTTCATGTCAGAGTCAATCCTCACTCTCCACATAACTGTGGAGAATGTCCTGTCCATTGGTAGATCAGAGCAGGGGTTCAGTGTTTATTATTGTATTGTTTTTGATTAGTGCAATAGTTTGAGCAGATGCCCCTGAGACCTGATACACCCATTATGATGTTCTTCTTATAGGTTTCTAGGACCCCCTGGGTCCTTCTATTTCCCCATCCCCTATATTTCTCTTATCTAGAGTCTCAGTAGGATTTCCTCACATCTATCCCTATCTCCTGGTAAGAGAAGACTTTTGTGGGATGTGCCTTTTAGACTAGTGCGCAATTATAAATGAGTATATACCATGTGAGTCTTTCTGCTTCTGGGATAACTTACTTATTATGATCATTCTAGTCCCATCCATTTGTCCACAAATTTAGGGATTTTCTTGTTTTTAATAGCTGAGTAGTATTCAGTTAAAGAATGAACTCAATGGCCTTTGAAGAGAAGAGGAGACCTTCAAATTACAAAGCTAGAGGAAATCTATAAAATAACATATGAAATTATTAACCAACCACAGCATATATGCTATAAAAATTGAAAATCTAAATGAAATGGACAATACACAGACCTAAAGAAGCTTAATAACAAGGAGATCCCTAGGAAGAATGCCTAATTTTCATTAAAAGGGCAAATAGAATAGATACAGAAAGTGGTTGAGAAGGAAAAGGACAAGAGCCTACCATAGCAGTCCTCTGAAAGACTCCAGCCAGTGGTAAATGGAAGCAGATGCCTAGACTCACAATCCAGCTTTAGGGCAGAACAAAGAGAGTCATATGGAAGAGTTGGTGAATAGATGGACCTGGAGGGGAGAGGAGCTCCACAAGGAGACCAGTGGAGCCAACCAAGCACCATGCATGATGAGGACCCTATAGGTATCACATTCTCCTTGAGGGTCCCATAGTATGGAGAGTAGGGGCTACCTCTGACATGGATTCTGATGCCCACTCATTGATCACTTCCCCTAGCCATTGTTCTTGGCAGATCACAAAGAAGAGGACATAGGCCATCGAGATTAGACTTGATAGGCTGAAGCCAGATGATAGGGGAAGAGAGCTCTCATTTCTGAGGACTAGAGGAGTGAGGGAGGGGGAATGTGGGAGGGAGGGTGTGACATGGAGGCCATGAGGGAAGGGATGACAATTGGTATGTAAAGTGAACAACTTTTTAAAGAAGTTATCTTAGTGTTATTTCTCAATTATATGCATTTACATTTTGTCAAATTAATTTATACTGTTAGAAATATAAAGGTAGATAATATTCAATAGAAAGATTCTGAACTCATGCTTATGGAGGTATAAAGCACACTTATTACATTTTTAAAAACCTCTGTGAAACTGGCGTTGATCATACAAGAAATATTACCAAGTAAATGACAAGTAGTAACCTAGTCTTATAGTTTATATGATAATGCCCATGGGTTGAACGTTAGTCTTGTTTATCTAAGAAAACAAACACAACTGTATACAATGGAAAATTATTGACATTCTGTTACAACTTTGCAAGTAAATATTCATCTAAGCTACACTGTAGAAGATATTTTTTAACACTTTAAAGCAATAATTTATCATTTACACATAGTAAAGTTGTTTTATATTAAATATTTTTTAAATTTTTTATGTATACATTTATATTATTACACACATATACAATAAACTACCTATACCAAGAAGAACCATGACACAATCAGGAATTATATAATTTTTACATTCTTAGTGTTTTAGCTATTTGTATTTGTCAGTCTTGAAAAAACATCTTTCTTATCTTGTTCTTAAAAATGCCTTAATGGTACAATAGTGACATAAATGCATGGTGTAGCAGTAAACCACTGCTTTCTAATTGAACTCAGGATACACTCAACAAGAACACCATGCCCAGTACCAGAAACCTATAAAACTACTCAAAACTATTAGAGTCATGATTGTTGGAGGGGAATCTTTAATTACTAATATATATGGATTAATATCTAATAACAATATATAACTTTCTCTTCATATACCTACTAATAAATGCAGTCTTCATTCTGAATCTATAACTTTATTCTTTACAACATACAGATGTTGTGGAAGGATGCTTTTCCTCTCATCCCGTAGCTCCTGGAATAAGTACTCAGGAGACTCAGTTATTATTTTCCAAGTACCTACTTAAAATAACACATTATATCAATCTACATTCTGCCACATGGCCAGTTACCTGAGCTCAGGCACCAGGTATCCATTCTACTCATATCTTTCCAGCTGAACCCCAAGGACCTGGCTCTTTCCTAGAATCCCACCGTCCTGCCAGATGTTCACCTACTTTCTGCCTCAGCTACAAGCCATACAATTTTTAATTGACAGGTGTTGCATCCGTACAATACACAAGAGATACCTTCAGAAGCCATTGCAGCAAACTACATCCAAAGTGTGAACTTATGAAACTCAGGACAATTGCTTCATCTACAAAATGTCCCTCACCAAAGACTCAGTTCATAAGAAGGGCAGTAAAAGTGTAAGAGCTAGAGAATTAAAAAGTTTGCTGTAACATTATGTTTCCCAGTAAAATCAAAAAGTATACCATAAAACAACTAACATGGCTGTTCAAATGTGACCTGAACAGTGATGACACCAATGAACATGGCAAATTGACACAGAAATTTCACGTGCCTCAAACCTTCATGACAACTTTAGGCAGTTAGGGAAAGTTGGAAATGATAAATGTGGCCTTCCCCAGAGAAAAGCACATCAACTGGTGGTCCAGTGCCAAATTATCAGCCTTGAAGATACTCATTGAAATATCGTTATGCAGATTGAAAAGTTTTATATTTACATATATATGTGTTTATTCATAAACATAAATACATGCAATAATTCTTTTGTAAAGCACCATGAATTTGAATGATGGAGTAAAATACCATGGGAAGGTTTGGTGGGAGGAAAGGTAATAAAGAAATATTATTATTAAATCATAATCTCCTTGGTAACCTGCTATCCTTCCTCTGAGTGCCACCAGGTCTCTCCCTCCTGGGGACATGGTCAAATATGAGGCATCAGAGTACATGTGAAAGTCATACCCCTCTCTCCACTCAACTGTAGAGAATGTTCTGTCCATTGGCTAGATCTGGGTAGGGGTTTAAAGTTTACCACCTGTATTGTCCTTGACTGGTGCCTTAGTTTGAGCGGGACCCCTGGGCCCAAATCTGCCTATCATAATGTTCTACTTGTAAGTTTCTAGAACCCTCTGGATCCTTCTACTTTGCTATTCTCCCATGCTTCTCTCATCTAGAGTCCCAATAGGATGTCCTCCCCTCTGTCCCACTTTCCTGTTAAGTGAAGGCTTTCATGGGACATGACCCTTGGGTTAACTCACTCATTATGATCATTTCTAGCTCAATCCATTTGTCCACAAATTTCGGGAATTCCTTGTTTTTAATAGCTGAGTAGTATTCCATAGTGTATATGTACCACAGTTTCTTTATCCATTCTTCTACTGAGGGACACTTAGGCTGTTTCCATGTTCTGGCTATTATGAATAAGGCTGCTATGAACATGGCTGAGCAAATTTTCTTGTTGTGTGCTGGAGCACCTACTGGGTATATTCCAAGGAGTAGAATAGCTGAATCTTGAGGAAGCCCTATTCCCAGTTACCCTATGAGCATATACATGGGGAGGAAATCCCCCTCAGGAACAGTAGTAGGGGAGGGGAATAAGGGGAAAATGGGAAGGAGGGAAGAATGAGAGAATACAAGGCATGGGATAACCATTGAGATGTAACAAGAATAAATTAATAAAAAGATTTTAAAAAATCATAATCTCAAATATTCAATTATAATTTTCTAACTTCATATAGAAGTTAACTATTCTTAATAAATCTTTAAAAGAATTAAATTGTGCACCTATTGCTCTGTATAAATAGAGAAGAATTTTAAGTGAGATCAAGGTCACGTATTTAGGATATTAAAAGTTATGAATTTTGTGCATTTAATGCTAAATCTATTGTAATTAAACATATTTTATATAACAGTTAAACATGCATAATATTTATTTATTTATAGAAATACACTCTATAGCACAAACACAGAGGCCACATTACAACTTACGGTTATAAGTTCTGTATTTATACAATGCTGTTCCCAGACTAGTTTTTATTTTCAGTGAGTCCTTTTACCCACTGAGCCATCACAGAAGTTCATACGTGGTTTTTCTAAGAATGACTCAACGGCAAGTAGATAATTAATAGAAATAATAGAGTATATACATGTACTCTGCTTAATAGATCATGTTATTATTTAAAGTATGAATCATATATATATATATATAAAATATCGTATACCTCAAATTCATCTATATTTTAAATTAGAAAGTTATTAAATTTAAGTGACATCTTCACAGTCCCACTTGAAATATAGAGGTCTAGAGAGTAACAATCCATGTCACACATTGTCATATACACAACACCATCTCTCTTCTGCTCTTGTTAATGAAATTCTCTAAATGAATAAAAATATCAAAAGTGTTTTTTTAATGAGGAGAAAACTTGACCTAATGAGACAATGAGTTTAATTTATAAGGAAAATGTTACATTGACTAAACTTAATTAGGAAGAATTCAGATAATAAACCGTTTTCTTTAAAATTGCATCAGATGTCAAAGGTTCATGACTACCCAATGAGCCTTGAAATTTTTTAGGTTTATGAGCTTTGGCAGTAGTTATTTAAATGTTGAATCTTGTACTGACTTTAATTAGAGAAAACAAATAAGCCAATATAAATAGATCTAATAATTTCTTTATACTGAAGTAAATCACTGATGAATATGTGGAACGTACTGTTTGCTGTATGAAATGAAGTGGAGTGTATGCAGATGGATATCACTGAAAGAAATAATAAACTACAGGTAAACTATTTTCTTATATGTGAAATTATTTTTATGTATTTCTCATAATAAAAAATAACTAAACATTCACTATTGGTAAAATGTGTTTGCTTAAAACATCCACACATTAAGAACCTCCATTTAGCTGAGAATGTCATTGAACAAATAAGACCATGTTTAAACATGACATTATTGTCCTAGTTTGCTTTTTGTTACTGTAACAAAATATCATTTTCAGACACAACATGGAAAATTTTTATTATATCTTACAGGTTAGAGTCTCTTGTCCAGATAACTCAGGGAAGTGGTAAGAACTGAAAGTCAGGAAGCAAATCAGAGATCCTAGAGGAATGCTCCTTACTGACTAGGTTCCTGTCTAACATTCAGCCACCATTTTAATATCTCAGAAGGCCACCTGCTCACTCCCACTGAAGCATCCCCTCCAACAAGGACACACCTAATCTTTCTGAAACAGCTCTGTTAACTGCGAGCTAAACATTCAAATATATGTTCTTTGTAGTGTGATTATTATTTAAAGCACCACAAGCATATATACACAAATTACAACTTATATGTTTGCTGTTGCTTTCAGTAAATGATGTACTACATTTTTTAAGTGCCTGCATTTAGTTAAATTTTTCCCCCTAACACAATTTTTGTTGTGCAGTCCTGGCTAGTACTGAGTTTTATCCATTCATAAGACCAGCCTAGCTTTGAACCAGGTATGTTCTTCATGCTTTTGTCTCCTGAGCACTGACATTATATACGTTTGCAACCATTTCCAACGAGCTAGTTTTGGTAGTAATATCAAAAACTCATGATTAAACTGTGATATTATAGCATATGGTGCTTATTTCCTATAAAATTCATGTACATTGTACTCCACAGCATCAAGTGTCTGAACAATTGGCAACCCCCTCGCAGTTCTAACTTGCGAAGTTGTGAAATCTTTGTGACATAGGGTCACTGCAGAAGAAATGGGTTCCTAAAGTGGGTGGGGGAACATAAAATTTTTCCTGTGACTCCACTCCTTTACTTGGATTTGCTTTTTACACTGCTGAAAGCCACAATGGCTTTGTCACATTGCTGGGGTGCATATTCCTTACATTTAAGCTAATCTCTTCCTTTCTTCCTTAAGATGGTTTTTTTTATCAGGTGTTTAGGCAGTAATTTAGAAGTTAATGAAAAGGAGGAATGCTCAGGAATATTTTTCAGTCCCTTATATTCAGAGGTCCCCATCATCAAAGTCCATTTAGAGGCTCATATTTTTTAAATCACGATTTTATTTTTAAATATAAAACACATACAAGGTAAAAATCACATTGTTTATCTTTTGAGGTGCAGTGTCATTCTCCATATTATATTAATACCCATAGATGATACATAGTTCACTACAGGTGGACAGAAACAATTTGCTATATACTATTTACTAGATTTTTAAAATCAATAATAGGGACTTAAAACACAATTGTCATTTTCAAAAACAATGTGAAAATGATAGGAAAAATTAAATATACTTTACAGCTGTTAAGCTCACATAGTAGAATTGGAGCAAACCATTCTAAAATAAGCATTAAATGTACAAGTCTTTGAGGTAATGCTGTAATGTGCCCCATTAACTCAGGGAAGAATATATGATATAAATTATATAGAGTATTGAGAAGTTACACATTACATATGCAAAATCCTGTTAAAATAATTAAAGAGTGAATAAAATAGAGGTTCTTGCACCTCAATCAATGGAAGGCAATTTTCCTTCCACAACACATAAAGATTGAATAAAAATTGTAAATTACTGACAAAATGATTCAAATTGTACACACACTGAAATTTGTTTGACATTCTGAGTTGAGGAAACCAAGAATTATTTGAAAAGTGTATGAGATCAAAGTGAAGACCAGGGTAAACTTGGACCCAAATAGCCTGAGCTGTGGATCAAGAACAGATTTTATTTATGAATGTAACCTTGGCTGTGGCATCATTGCACAGAAGAAACATGAACTCCAGAGTCAACTCTTTTATATCCCTATAGGTGCTGACTTTGCAGCTTCTGTCTTATTGTGTAGTAGTTTTCTATGAGAAGACTATTGGGGATCTAAATACCAAGCCAGCTCTTCTGGATGGTGTAAGCACTGGAAGCAAATTGGAAGCTGTTGGTACTGCTGCTGTTGCTTATTCTGATGTACTTTTCTAGCCTTGTCTCTATTAGGATTCTGGAAAACAGATGATTAACGTCATTAAGTGTATTGGATCAAGCTAAAGGGAGCAAAAATTATCCTGTCTGTTAAAAACTGTGTGAGACTACCTTTACAGTAGGCAGTGAGAGACCTCAGCATCAGGAAAACAAACAAATACATTTCAACACCAGTCTTCAGACAAAGAAAGGGATGATCTCATATTTTAGGGAAAGACTAGTGATAGGTACACATATTTGGTAGTGTTATATCCAAAGGAAAAGTGAAGTCAATTTGTCAATTCAAAGTACCTTTTATGTAGAAATTACACATTATTATTGAACTCAGGGTCAATTTGATGCACTAGTTTATCTGCTTTTTTCATTTATGTATTTAATTAATTTACAGCCTGATCACAGCCCCCTCTTTTCCCATCCCCTTACTTCATTCTCCCAACTGCCCTTCTTTGAAGAGAAGGGGAAGTCCTCCAAGACTTAGGGCACCCTGTCCCACTGCAGCAGACAAGACAGCTCCACTGTGGGAAAGGTATCCAATGGAAGGCAACAGAGTCAGAGACAGACCCAACTCCCATTGTTAGGGGACCCACATGATGACCAAGCGGCACATCTGCTATATATGTGTAGGGGGCATAGGTCCAGCCCATTTATGCTTTTTGGGTGGTGGTTCTGTCTCTTTGAGCCCTCATGGGCCCCAGGCTAGTTTACTCACAGGTCTTGTACAATCCATGAGTACTCTACCTCTCTCAATTCTTCCTCCCATTTCCCCACAAAACACCCTACGCTCCTGTGGGGTTTTGCATCTGTTTCCATCAGCTGCTGGATGAAGGCCCTTAGAGAACAGTTATGATAGATTCCTATCTGTAAGCATAGCAGAGTATCAGTGTGAGAAAGTGAGAAGAGACTTGAATTTATTGACACAGAAGACAACTTCCTGAACAGAACACCAACAGTACAGGCTCTAAGATAAACAATTAATATACGGCATCTCTTGAAACTGAAGTTTCTTTAAAGCAAATGGTATTGGCAATAGAATGAAACAACAGTCTACAAGTTGGGAAAAGATCTTCATCAATCCTATATCCGACTATAGGCTAATATCATCAGAGAAATGAAGATCAATCCAACTCAAGGCTGGCAGATCTGGACCCAGAGAGGCCTGATCAAACTGATGCACCAAACAAGAACATTGCAAGCAGAAAATCTAGACCCCCCCTGTTTAGATATAGCCGATGGACAAGACTCCTAGTAGAGAGAAGGGAGCATCAATGAACCCACAAAAACTTCAACACAAAATATACCCTGACTACAAGATTGGCAGGAATAAAGGTAGAACAACTAGAGCAGAGATTGGGGAAATGTCCAGGCAATGCCTGGCCCAACCCAAGACCTACCCAGTGGGAGAGAGCCAACTCCTGACACTATTAATAATACTCTGCTATGCTTGCAGACAGGAGCCTAGCAGAGTTGTCCTGTGTTGTCCACCCAGCAACTCTGAAAAAGATGCTGAGAGTCACCACTAAACATTGGACTATGCATAGGCAGTCACGTGGAAAAGTGAGAGGAAGGAGAAAAGGACCTGGAGGAAAAAGGAGCTCAACAAGAGAAATAACAATTCATCAGGCCCACAAAGGACTTGCTAAGACTGAGGCACCAGCCATAGACCACTCATGGACTGGACCTAGACCCCCTACATAGATGTAGCCAGTGGGCAGCTCAAGCATCCTGTGAGTTCTATAGTATATGGTGCAGTGGCTGTCTCTGACATGGACTTTGCTTCCAGCTTTTTGATCACTCCCCCTGGTGGGACTGCCTTGCCATGCAACAGGGGAAGAGGACTTGCTTAGTCCTGATTAGACTTGCTCAGTTAGGATGATGGGAAGGGGAGGTTCCTTTTTCTGAAGAATAAGGGAGGGGAGAGGGGAAGATGGTGGGAGGATGAGAGCAGGAGGCAATGACAGATGAGGCTATGACCAGGGTGTAAAATGAATAAATAAATAAATAAATAAATAAATAAATAAATAAATAAGAATTTTACCATCATATGCTGCCCAAGACTATATAACCTATACTGTGCACTTAATCAAATGAAATAATCTCTGTTTACAACAGTTTTGTCATAAATAATCACAGGAACTGTATTGTCAAGATATCTTAAATAAAGTCGGCTAAAGACCTCCTTCACACAGTGCCATATGTCCACACTGTAGATAACCTGTGTTTTCCTTCAAACTCCTACTCCAATGGAATTCACAAGGGTGAAGGTGAAAAAAATAAATTAGCCAAGATATGATATACATGTGTCATTTATTTGAAACACTAAACTGTATCCTACATCTTCATACCAGAGTGATAAGAGGTTGAGTTTGAACCCACCTCGTAGAAAAACAACTAATGGCTATATTATCTCTCTTAGTAAATTTCTCATCACTGTATTTTTCACTCTTTTCCCATGTCTCTATCTCTGTTTGTCCCTCTCACTCTAAGTGTGTGTGTGTGTGTGTGTGTGTGTGTGTGTGTTTCCATGCATGCATGCATGTGCATGCATGTACAGGGGAGATGTTGTAGGAGAATATAGGTGTATTTCTAGAGTTTAGACACAAACAAGCATCTTCCTATTTGATTGTGCATAGCCCAGGTAGTTATACCCTTACTCTGTGGGAATTATACTTCTCCACTGCCTAGTGTGTTGGAGTGTTTGGATTACAGCCAACGCTACCTTATGTATCCTTACGTGAACTCTAGGAATCTGAATTTCAGTATTCACACTTAAGTAGCAAATATTTTACTAACAGAGCCATTTGCCAAGCCCATATCAATGTAACCTCTCCTATACTTTTAATCTTGCTTATTCACTGTGATACAACACTTCAAGAATGAGCAATTAAGTGTAGTAATTAAAGTAATCATTTTTCTTATTGCTTATATCAACAGTTACTAAATGTACATTATGTAGGTTGCATGGAGGGAGTTAAACTGTCCTTATAAATGTCTTTGTGTTTTTATATTTTGTTCATTTTGTTTCATTCACCTTTTAGGTGAAATTGATCTATATGATAAGCTCATGTAAAAATTTTCAGGGAATTAATAATAAATTACCTATGAATTGCTTATAAAGTAAGTTCTCAAGAGTGATAAGTATATTCTATGGACACAGCACTGTATTATTTTTGTTTGCTGGGTTCAATAGACAATTAGAAGTATGAGAGATTGTTGGAACAATGTCATGTAAAATGCCGTGTGGTATCTTATATGTTTGTTTTATTTAAATTTTAAATAAAATGATGTTAAATGCATTTTAAAGAAAACAGATTCATTTTCTTTACAAGTAAAATATGTGCTGTGTCTACTATTGATATAAAATGTATACGTAAAAGCAATCATATTCCATATAGCATTTTCAACCCAGTATATAGGCTAGTGTTTCACATTTTAAAATAAAAAACAACATAAAATTATGTTAACACTTACTTTTTAATTGTACAAGTTATTAAAACAGAAACTGTGCTAAAATGCCATAGCTGTAAAATTGTGTTGATTCACTATGATTTCAAAACTAGTAGTTTTTCATGTGAGATTTCATTATTCATTTTGAATATAAAGTGAATAAACAAAGAAATTGAACGATTCAATAAATCAATTCTGAATAAATCTGACACAGGAATATACTGATGATTTATGCATCTGTAAACATTTGTAAAAGAATGGACTTAGGGGATATTACATAAAAGAATTTTTAGTTACTCATCAATCCATGTATATATTTACTTAGCCTGAACATTCACCAATAGGTGCTAAGGACATGCATGTGATATGAACAGTGATTAATGTTTGAAGATAGTGTATTCTCACTTATCACATTCAATACCATGTTAAAATTTTCCAAATTGCTCATCTGGGAAAACGTTACAGTAAAAGTTTGTTTTGTTTGACTCATTTCAAGTGTTTCATTCTCCTGTAGTACATAACAGATGAACTGGCCCCCAGCAGCAGAAGCAGGTTATTCCAGTCTTCAAGGTAGTGTGCATTTTGTAAATCAAGAAAAATATCATCAATGGTACAAATTCCATTCACATGAAGATGCGTAGACATTGAAATTATTACCTGGTTTTATCTCATTTTTTGAATTGTCAGACATTTCATGAAGTGTTTGGAGATCTTAGAATTTCACAGTTGGAAACACCATCAAGTTTTCCTTTCTGATTTTACAGACGAGGCTAATATAGATTAATCTAACACAATTTTGGCGCTTAATTTATCTCATTTTAGTTTTTCTATCTTCATATGAATGAATATATACTCTGAAAATCTGAGTAAATCTAAATACAAAACACCAATTGGTACTTTGAGTACAAGCACAATATTTGAAAATATCAATTGAACCTGGCATAATATTGCCACGTCATTGACAGACCTGACGTTGACTATTATGATGAAAAACTCACTACTGTGGAAAAGTATTCCACAAACTTTACTTCCAGAAATGATATAGGGAAGGTACAAACACAAACATGCTTCCCATGTATGTGGCTCTTGATCCAACATAAGCAAGAGCACACAGAAGATGATTACCAGAACAGAAAACACTACACATCTGAAATCCCCCAAGCTGCTGGCAAAAAAAAAAAAAAAAAAAAAGAAAGTCTCTGGATGCCCATAAACAGAAATTTGTATCAATCCAGATTTATTCACATATTTCTGTTGTCTGGAGCATCCCATATCAAAAATTAGGCTTTATGGACTGAAAGCCAGTCAAAACATTATTTCATTGCCTTTAAACAAGTCTTCAATGATTACAACATTAACTTTTAGGGCATTTATTACACTGAAATATTTGTCATGTGTAAGAACGTTTTCCTTAATGAAACTGGCTAAAACCATCTCTGTTTTATTATAGATAAAACTGCCCAATGAAAAGAAAATTTTCTCAAGAAATGACATCTGCATTAGACATAGATGATGTAATTTAGTATCCTTCATGGGAAATACTCATCAAAATGAGCTAAAAATTTTATATTCCAAACTGACAGATTTTCCACATAATTTAAGATTGAATGTACATAAAGTATATATATATATATATATGTGTGTGTGTGTGTGTGTGTGTGTGTGTGTATAATTTTGATAGTGAATTAATGCCTCAAAAAGACATGCATATACATAATTTCCTTCATACACCCACAATTCCTATATCATAAATGAAGTCATTGTTTTAAATTAGAAACAAAAAAGTTTCTTCTCCTCCTCCTCTTCCGCCTGCTTCTCTACCCACCTCCTCTTGCTCTTCTGCTGTATTTCTCTTTCCTACCCCACTACCACTCCTTTTCATCCTCCTCCCCTTTCTTCTTGACAGAGTATTTGTATCTCTGGATGGCCTGGGACTCACTATTTTTATTTTATTTTTTGCCATGGTGCTGGAAATAAAAGCATACTTCACCACTCTCAAAACAAAGGTTACTCTCATACTGGAAGTTATTCTGTATTGATTTTCATTGTATTACTGTGCTACATAGTCATTAATGAACACAACCACATTAAAGTATGGAATAAATATAATAAAAAATAAAGATATATCCTTCAGAAATGTCGAGGATGCATTTGTGTAGTAAATTATTTACTTATTAAACACTCTCACTTGCCTACAGTAGAGATTATCGAAGAAAATAATACATGACCTAAAAATTAAAAGACCAATATCCAATGCAAAAAGGAAAAAACAATACTTGGCAAAGTTCTATTGAAAAGAACAAATAAGTCAGGTGTTGTGGTGCACGCATTTATCGCAGCACTTCAGAGGCCTAGGCAGGTGTATCTCTGTGATCTTGAGGTTAGCCTGGTCTACAAAGCAAGATCAAGGAAAGCCAGGGCTACACACAGAGAAGCCAACTCTCATAAAACAAAAACAAACAACAAAAAAATTAATGAAAAAACAAAACAGCTAAAAGAATAAGAAGAAGAAAAAAAGAGGAGCTGGGAATGACAAGCGGAAAATACACAGAGTAGTTGGAGAGTTGTAATCTAAATACAATATATAAATATGTCAAATTACCACAGAATAAATATTTTTTAAAACGTTTTCTAGATTGGATGGATAACTAAGCAAAATTATACATTCTTTTACCAATTCTTAAAATTCATTCTTTGTGACTTTAAAATTTCTTACATGTTCTGATTACATTTATGCTTCTCTCACAACTTTTTCCAAATTAATCTCCATGCTGTGTACATACAAGTTTGCAGATTTTGATAATTTTACTCTGCAAGACCAGTTTGTGCTGTTGAATTTTTTCATCTATGATTTCATATACTTCACTCCTGCTAGAGTGTGGTCTACTTTTATTCCAACAGGTAACAGTTACCAATGCTCCACACCTTCGGATAGGATTTTGTGCCTACACTTTCCTCCCAGTGATAGCACATGGTAAATTCTAGTCTTCCACTGATGTTGTGCCTATTGATTCAGTCACTATCAGTTCATATGTACAGGTGCATGTCGGTGAGCAGATATTGCTTTGTAGTTATCCATCACTCCAGGCCCTCTTGTGCAGTGAACCTTGTGCTTTTCAGGAGTTGCTCTCTCTCTCTATATATATATATATATATATACTTCACTTTGAGGGAAATTCTACAGTCTCTTATCTTTTCACTTTGGCAAATTGTGGGTTTCTGTATTCATCCTTATACACTGCAAATAGAAACTTCTCAGATAAGAGTGAAGAGGTGAATTAATCTATGGATACAAGAAGATATTTTTAGAAATCACTTTAATATTACTTCCATTTAGATGTGTAACCATATTAGGTTCTCTTCTAGGGTCTATGTCCTATCTAGTGATAGGTAATTAACTCTATGATGGTGCCAAGTAAGTGTTCCAGCTTGTGAAGTCAGACATAAATCTAAGGAGGAAATGGTTGGATATTCTGATAATATTCATATACTGTTATAGTGGCATGACTTTCCAGGTCAGTCATTACTGGAGCTTGAAACAGTCACAGATTAGTGTGACTGATGATTACACTATTCTGTGGTGTCCTTTATAGTGCCTCACAGCACTGTGAAAGGTAGTCAGTAGAAATCATGTTTCCTGACCTGTTCCAGAATAAAAATAAAACAACACCTCAGTAAAATAAAAGTGAATAGGAATTCAGACATTGCAATGGGGAATTTTATTAATATATTATTGACATACATATTTATTCCTTTAAGATATAATATTTACATTACTTGTCGCCTATCATTTCATAAATGCACACATTATGTACATAGATACATACATACATGCATATATATACATACATGTGTATATATATATATATATATATATATATATATATATATATATACACACACACTCTGAACAGTATATGTACTTTTCAATATGCACAGCTCCCTGCCTATGCAGAAACTTACATGCTCCCTGTTAGATCAACAGGATGATATTATCACACTAGTTCAGTTCTTCAACATTTGCTCATGGTTGCTATAAGAAAAGGTAATATTCTATCTGTCTCTGGAGTGTAGTGGGAAGAAAAACAATATTTATTGATTCCAGTGCAAAAACGACTTTTTCATTTGTGGGTATTACTAAACAGATAGTGTTTCCTGTGAATAACTCCAAGTCCTCCTTTGGGCATCAGCCAATCAATGTCTATCTAAATCATTTACACCCACTATGAAACAGGATACATTGTAACTCACAGTGTTTACCTTCCATGCAGTAATAAAAGCATGCTGTTAATAGGGTTGTTTGGTATCACAATTGCTGATACTTTTTTACTTAGATATTGTCATTCGCAGACAATGTGGTTATCTCCAAGATAATCTCACATTCCTGTGCCTATATATAATCTTCAGGATGACAAGCCTGTTGTTTTAAAGCACCCCTTTTTCACGGAATAAAAACTCATGTCCATCATAAGCCATGATCTGTAACTAACATCACTTTTGCTTTCAGAGTTTTGATGTAGTCACTGAAAAACAAATACTTTTGGGGGCCTACATGTTTTATATCTATATTTTTTTCCCTTTAAGGGTATAGGAAGCAGAGACAGCAGACTACGGCTACTGCATTAACAGTGAGATCGGTCAGAGTTTTCTAAATCGATTCAAGAATTTAATCTTCATGGTGGTTTGAAGAGTTAGTAGTTCTTAATCAGATAAAAAGGTAATTATTGTGCCATGAAATTCATAACTGTAGTGAACAATGTGAAGAATATTTAGCATGGACTAATTGTTTAAATATGAGACTTTAGGTCATATTTGCCATTCAAACCTTAACAAGATTCTCTGGTGTGACACAAGAAATTTGATAAGAGAAAGGAAGACCACAACATGAAGTGCAGAAGTAGAAGAATGTGTGGATGATCAAATAATAAACCAGATATTGCAAAGTCTTGTCCAGTTAGAGGTAAAGCTATATGATAGATTGGATGCTTTGATGGTCCCTACAGTTAATCTCACAACAGGCAGACTGTTTTTGCTATTTTTTTTTCCGAGAGGGGAAATAAGGGACCAATGAAATGCTGTGAGTACTTTTAATTTAAGCACCTTAGCTCCCATCATAAGTTCATGATACCCGACACTGTCTGTACTAAGCCAAGATGGATTTATTCTTCTGAAATATGAGAAAGGACGTGTGAGTGTGCAATGGATATAGCTGTCCATGGATTTACAGAATGGAGGAGCATAGTCGACTCACTGTGCCAGTGAAGGGAAAAGATACACATATGCCTTTGAATGCTCATAATGTAGGAACTTTATTATTTCACAGTTCAGCAAGTTTGATGAATGTGATCCATTTGTTAAGTTGAAATTTAATATTTTCTTCTCACTGGTGTTGCTACAGGAATTCAAAAACTGCAGAACCTATTGCTGTTAGGCCTTGAGAATATAATGGTTGTGAAGCTACTGATGAATCTATAAGCCAAGTAATAGTTTTGAATTTCAGCAAATGAATTCCTTTCGTGCTACAGTGTATTGCTACGATAGGGTGACTTAAATATTGGATTGAGTAAATGATGGAGTTGGCGTTCTGCTCTTTCCAAACGTTATCCCAAAGACTAGAAAATTATTTTATTGTGACATTCAATTAACGTTAGCCAGTCCCAATAGATGTGTGCCTGCTGTAGCCACTTTTACCTTATATGTAGTACATATAAAATTAATAAGTGAATAGTTTGTGATTGACGACTATGTTGTTAAAATATCATAAGTATATATTTTAAAACAATCAGAGAATGCAGCAAATCAAGATTAATAATATTAAGGGGAGATAGAAAATATTTAGAGCATACGACATTACATTAAAGTGATCAAGTTAAGTTCATTATAATGAGAAGAAAGGATAGAGAGAGAAAATGTGAAGAATAATTGGACCAGCACTTGTTTTGTAAAGCAGAAGGTAAAGATTGTGGCATATGCTTGTAAGATGTCTAGAGTTTCTGGAGGAGATATGAGGGATTTCCTATGTGATAGATTGCATATATGTATATATTAAATTCTTTAACACTGTCATATAGTGACCGTGTGTACTAGGGGAGTTCAGGAGGCTTAAGATATTTGAGAACAAACAATACATTATGATATAAACTTTGCGGAGTGAGGGAAAGAATTGAATCTGATTGAAATACCAGTACATCAAATAGTTTGGAAGATAGAACTTAGTGACTTGTTTCTGAGAATGTTTAATTTCTGCCAATTAGGAATACAAGCTCAAAAATGGGGTACTGCCCATCTTCCAAAAGGAAAACACATGCATTAAAAACATATAGTGAATAAGGAAATAAGACATCAAGACACATAGCAGTCTCCAACCTTCAGGAAGGTGGATCTTTAAAAAAATACATGATTTTATTTTAAATCTTTCAATTTTAAATATTGATGGATAGCCAATGTTTGCTAAACCAAAAGACATAATTAAGCATGGAATATCAAAGCTGGTGCATACTTAGTGTTCAACAATGTCAGTGCTAAAATAGTAATACAGAAGAGGTAATGTCCAACCAGGCTAAGGAAACATTCACTAAAAAACAGAAAACAAAAAACAAAACAAAACAAAACTATTTATCTCTATTGATCATTCTCAAGCAAATAAATATTTCTCCACTATTTTCTTACTCTTCTACTTTGCTTATGTACCTCCTTATTTCTACATCTTTTTTTCATCCAGAGAAGGCTCAACAATTTACAATAAAAATGGCATATTCTGTTAATACTGCATATATACACACAGTAAACATATAAATATCTCTATATATTTATGTATTTAAACATATATGAAATATATATATATATGAAAATAATCTATATTATTATTGGTTTTGAGATAATGAAGCAAAAAACTAGCACGCCCATTAAGCGAACATTATATAGAGATTAATATTACTTTAATTTTAAATATTGTCTGTGTGTGTGTCTGTGTGTGTGTGTGTGTGTGCGTGCACGTGTGTGTGTGCGTGTGTTTGTGTGTGTATGTGTTTATCTCCCAATGTTTGAATCTAGGGGTCAGAGAGAAGTTTACAGGTGCCTGTTCCCTCATTATACCATAAGGTTTACAGAAGTAGCATGTGTGTATTTAGGAGTGTGGCAAGGACCTTACATCCTTTGTGCACATTTATCCCAATGGTAACTAAACTTTATCATCAAATTTATGATACTAATAGTATTATGAAGACTCATCAGAGTTCACTTCTAACTAAGGCTGTGAAGACATTGAAAAAGATATTTTAATAAGTGGCAAAAACTCTTTCCCAAGTGTGGACAGTACTACCCCACTGGCTTATGGCCTTGATGGAATGAGGAGAGTACCATGAGAGAACATCTAGGCTTCGATGTATTTATTTCTACTTTCTGGTCAAGAAGAGGTGAACAAATGTTCTACCCTATATGCTTCTGAGAGAAAAGTTTTCTGAAGATATCCACTGGCAAAATCGATTTTCTCTATAATTTACTGTGGACATGACCAACTTGACCAGAATAAAAGAAAGTATTGGTGACAGCTCCCCTCTCCCCTTTAATTGTTAGGGGACCCACATGAAAGGGCCTATGTCCACCCCTTGCATGCTCTTTGGTTGTTGCTCCAGTCTCTGTAAGCCCCTATGGGCCCAGTTTAATTTACTCTGTAGGTGTTCTTGTGGTGTCCCTGACCTTGCCAGCTCCCTCAATCCTTCCTCCCACTCTTCCACAAAATTCTCTGAACTAAGCCTTTTGTTTGGTTGTGGGTCTCTGCATCTCCTTCTATCAGCTACTGGATGAAGCCCCTCAGACAACAATTATGCTAGGCTCCAGTCTGCAATCATAATATCAGTAATAGTTTCAGTGTTACCTCTCTCCCATGGGGTAGGTATTAAGTTGGCCTAGTCATTGGTTGGCCATTTCCTCAATCTGTGCTCCATCTTCTCTACTCTTCTTATAGGCAGGAAAAATTTTGGGTTGAAGGTTTAGTGGGTGTGTTTGTCTTCCCCTCCCTCCACTGGAATCCTGTCTGACTATAAGAGATGGACACTTCATGCTCCATATATCCTGCTGATAGTGATCTCAGGTAGGGTCACTACTCACCCATACACTCCTGGAAGCCTGTCCTGTCCTACAAATACCCAATCATGGATTTTTTTTTCTTCCTCAAGCCCTTCCCCTTCAAACACACACTCTCCGCACACCCGATTCTCACCCCCGTTCCCCCACACACTTTCTTCCACCCATTTCCTTCCATACATATACTTCAAATGTCTATTTTGTTTTCCCTTCTGAGTGAGATTTAAGCATCCTTCCTTCAATCTGCCTTGTTACTTAGCTTCTTTGGATCTCTGGATTTTATCAGAATTATCCTGTACTTTATGGCTAATATCCACTTATAAATGAGGGCATACCATACTTTTCTTTCTAGATCTGGATTATCTCACTCAGGATGACATTTTGGAGTTACACCCATCTTCACAAAAATTTCAGAATGTTCTTGTTTTTAATAGCTGAGTAATATTCCACTGGGTGAATGTGTCAGGTTTTTTTTTTTTTTTTTAATCCATTCCTTCATTGAGGGACATCTAGGTTGTTTCCAGTTCTAGATATTATGAATAAACCTGCTATGAACATAACTTAGCAAGGATCTTTCTGGTATTGTGGAGCTTCTTTTGGGTTGCACAAGTTTGCACTCCCACCAGCAATGGAGGAGTGTTCCCCTTGATCCACATCCTTGCAAACCTCTGCTGCCACTTGAGTTTTTCATTTTAGCCGTTCTAACTGGTGTACCAGAGATACTTAGAATCGTTTTGATTTGCATTTTTTTGATAACTAAGGACATTGAACATTATTAAAAAGTATTTCTTGGCCATTACTGTTTCCTATGCTGAGAATTCTCTATTTAGCTCTGTACCCCGTTTTTAAATTTGAGTTATTCAGCTTGTTGGTGTTTACTTTCTTGAGTTCTTTATATATTTTGGATATTACGCCACTGTCTTTTATACGTTAAGTTGATGAAGATCTTTTTCCATTCTGTAGGCTGTCATTTGTTCTGTTGATGGTGCCCTTTGCCTTACAAAAGCTTTCCAGTGTCGTGAGTCCCATTTATTAACTGTTGACATTAGTGCCTGAGCTGTTGGTATTCTGTTCTGGAAATTGCATCCTGAACAAATATGTTCAAGGCTATTCCCCAATTTATCCTGTTTTAGACTTAATGTGTATGGCTTTATGTTGAGGTCTTTGACCCACTTGGACTTGAGTTTTTGCGGTTGATAAATATGGACCTATGTGCACATTCTTCTCATGCAGTAGTCCAATTGCACCATATGTTGAAGATACTTTCTTTTTCCTTTGTATGCTTTTGGCTTCTTTGTCAAAAACCAATTGTCCGGAGGTGTGTGGCTTTGTTTCTGGGTCTTTGAGTTGATTCTATATGTCAACCACATTTCTGTTTTTATGCCAATAGAATGAAGTTTTTAGAACTGCTCCTCTCAGTACAGGTTAAAATAGAGATAGTAATGTTTCCAGAATTTCCTCTATTATATGGTATTGTTTTTACTATCCTTATTTTATTTTAATTTATTTTATTTTTGCATATGAAATTGAGGGTTGCTCTTTCAGTGTCTGCAAAGAATTGTTTTGGGATTTTTATGGGAGTTGCATTGAATCTGTGGATTGGTTTTGGTAAGATGGTCATTTTTCTATGTTAATCATGCTGTTCTATAAACATGGGAGATCTATCCAACATCTGATACCTTCTTCAATTTCTTTTTTCAAGAGACTTGAAGTTCCTGTCATACAGGCCTTTAACTTGCTTGGTTAGAGTAACACCAAGATACTTTATATTATTTGTGATTATTGTTAAGGATATTGTTTTCATATATTTTTCTCAGCACATTTACTGTGTGTATAAAAGGAGTTAATTTTGTATCTATCCACATTGCTGAAGGTGCTTATCAGCTATAGAAGTTCTCTGGTACAGTTTTGGCAATCACTTATAGATATTATCATTTCTTTTGTGAATAGAGATACTTTGACTTCTTTTCCAATTATACCCCTCTGATCTGTTGTCGCATTGCTCTATCTAGAATAGCAATTACTATATTGAAATAGATATGAAGAGATTGGGCAGCCTTGTCTTGTCTCTGATATTAATGGAATAGATTTTTTTCTTTCTCTCCAGTTAATTTGATATTCACTCTGGCTTGCTGTATATTGCTTTTATTATGTTTTCATACATGCCTTTTATCCCCAATCTCTCTTTCTTTCATTTTGTTTATATGGTGGATTACATTGATGGATTTTATTAAACCATCCTTGCCTCCCTGGGGTAAGGGCTACTTGATAATGGTGGATAATGTGTTCTTGTTTTCAGTTTGCAAATACCTTATTGAGTATTTTTCCATCAATGTTTGTAAGGAAGATTGGTGTCAACTTTTTTTTGTTCAGAGTCTTTGTGTGGTTTAGGTATCAGGATGACAGTAGCCTCGTAACGTGAGTGTGTCAATGTTTCTTCTGTTTCTACTTTGTGGAACAGTTTGAAGAGTATTGGCATTAGCTCTTCTTTGTATAACTCCTGAGTGTCTCGTGGTTCTTCCTGCTGTATGTAGTTTATTTTGTTCATGTGTAATAATATAAACGTATATGTTAAAGAAGAAACATAATAAAAAATAAAAAAGATCTGATAGAATTCTGAGCTATAAGAATGCAGCCCTGTGCTTTTTCCCCCCTTTCTTTTAATTGGGAGACTATTAATGACCGTTTCTATTTCTTTAGGGATTATAGATCCCTATATATTGTTTACCTGCCCTTGGTTTAACTTTGGTAAGTGGACTCTATCAAGAGAATTATCCATTTCATTAGATTTTTCAAGTGTTGTAGAGTACAATCTTTTGTAGTAACAGGTAATGATAAAGGATTTGTGCAATATCTATTGTTATGTCTTTTTTAAAATTTTAATTTTATTAATTTGTATGCTATGTTTCTCTCTCTTTGTTTGGCTAAAGGTTTGTCTATCTTGTTGATTTTTCTTAAAGAAGAAACTTGGGCTTTATTGATTATTTGTATTTTTCTTTTTGTTTCTATTTTATTGATTTCAACGATGAGTTTATTACTTCCTGTCATCTACTCTTCTTGTATTTGATTCTTTTTGTTCTAGTTCTTCCAAGTGTGCCATTAAGTTGTTAGTTTGAGATCTCACTAATTTATTTATGAAACCATTTTGTGCTATAAAGTTTCCAGTTAGCACTGCTTCCATTGCATCTCATAAGTTTGGGTATATTATGACTTCATTTTCCTTGAATCCAGAAAGTATTTACTTTCTTCATTTCTAATGTCTACCCAGTGGCTACTGAATATACAGTTTTTCAGTTTACATGATAACTTGATTGTGTTGGACATACTATATATAATCATTAGCTGAATGATCAATATATGTACTTTAACTTCCAGCAAATACTTAAGAATTTAATTTTTGTTCCCTTTTTGTGTGGCTAAGAATAAAACAGCTCATTGAATCAGTGTTGCTTCAAAAGGGTAACAAATAATAACATGGTTTACTATATTTTATTCACTTCAAAACCTTATAGTTGTTAATTATCTGGAACTTAAATTTAAATTCTTTAAAAATATTTCATTGTTGTTGTTTGACTGGCCTGAACTCACAGGGACCCACCTCATTCTACCTCCCAAGTGCTATAGTTAAGTATGTGTGCATTTAGCCAAGCTAAGTTGTTTATTTACGTTAGTCACAGAATGAACTCTAGGAAATCCATGTATAACTCAATAGAAAACACTATTTTCATATTTTCACTAGATACTACTAAGTAGTTACATAATCCTCTTGATATTGAGTTTATTAAGACATGTTGAAAAATAAATGTTTTATTTTTGTGTAGTTGAGAATACTTCACATAAACACTCACACACACACACACACACACAATGCAAACATAACTTTGAAAGATGACCTGTTTATCTTAGACTCTCTACTCTCCTGCTTCATTCTTTCTACATGTGCATAGCACAAAACCAGTGTGAAAATACTACAATTTAAAGAATAAAAAAGAGCCGTGCGTGGTGGCTCACGCCTTTAATCCCAGCACTCGGGAGGCAGAGGCAGGCGATTGCTGCGAGTTCAAGGCCAGCCTGGTCGACAAAGTGAGTCCAGGATGGCCAAGGCTACACAGAGAAACCCTGTCTCGAAAAACCAAAAAAAAAAAAAAAAAAAAAAAAAAAAAAGAATAAAAAAAAACTTTAACATTTCATACTTAACTTCACATATTATTTTTATATGTGTATGGAATAAATTATTTTAATAATATGGTACTATTGATTACTATCTAAAATATTAACTGAAAATATATCTCACATAGATAATGCATATCTTTATTCTTTAAGACACAAAATGTTTATTTTCACTCTAATCCATGTGTAGAGTGGACTGTAATGGTTGGAAACTTTCTTCCAAATTGCTCTTACTCTGACACGACATCTGGAATGGACCTGATGGCAATGCTTCCCACACTTCAATGTGGGTGTAAATGACTTGTGAAAATTCATATGTGAATTACCCACTCAAAGTATCTTAAATATTAATGGTATTTACTTAGAAAACAGACATATGGTAATTACAAAAGCTTAGTAAAAACCATGGCATTTCTAAGGATCCTTAGAGTCTTTGCACAATGAATTTAATTCCAGATTAATCTCATGCTATATCTTTCTCATAACAATGATTATATGTTATTACTATAAGGATAAGTAATAGCAAAAATACCATTCACCCATTAACTTAGCAATGAAATCTAAATTTAGCATAATGTTTTCTTTAAAAGTATACAACTCTCTAGTTCATACCTTATATTAATGAACTGTTATTTGCATGATACTATTTAACATCCTTCAATTTTGTGAATAAATGTATAAAGAAATCTAAAGTATTATAACTCTGCTAAATGAATATGGAACAATGAGTCTGTCTGAAAGCTACAAGACCCTCACAAGAACACCAAAATTGCTTGCATAGCAGCAAATTGTATATATGATCACAAATAATTCAATTTAAGATTTATTTTCTATATTTTTCATAGGTGGAGTTGTGTCTTGCTCCGATTTTTAATATCTTCATAATTTAGACAGGATGTAAAATTTCTTATATTATGAATTATCTGAAGGTTTGTTAGAAATATATTAAGAAAGATAGCAATGCTCTTTGGGATTTTATTTTGGTATAATCATATTACAATCCTCCAATCAATTACACATTTATGTAATTTAATTGTACATGTTCTCACTATAATGCCAATGCAAGACATGAGGAGTACTGGCTCTTTATGAGTATGGGCCATGCCCATTATAAAACACCATAGACAGCAGACAATAGAGAGATCAAATATGATACAAGAAAAAAAAAAAAAAAGGATGTCAAATGAAAAAGATATAGCCATGATCTCTATCAATGTCATACATTTTCTAAATAAATATTCCCCATAAGACCTGAGACAAATTAACACTTCATGTAATCAACCTTCCTTAACCAAATTTTCATCTCTTTACAAATCTATCTCCTTATACAGCGACCCTATCTTCATGTATAGGATGAGGCTGATTATTCTGTTCTTCTTGTTGTAAGCAGTGTATTGTATTTATGTGTAAAAATAAAAAAAAAAATTGTAAAATAAAAATAATGATTTTAAATAATATAATTATTTATTTGCATGCTTGTGTATCATAAAACCATCTTACATGATTACTTTTACATCTGTATGCACACATTTATGTAATGTAAAATTTATATGTACATGTATCATTGTATATGTTGTATCTTTGAATAATCCTAGAATAATATGGAACATTAAACAAAATGACGACCTGATTAAAAAAATATTATGTCAGGTAAATCCTAAGGAAGCACTGAAGGCCCAAAGAGTCACTAATAATTATAGCCTAAGAAATATGGAAATATTTGCCTCCTCCATCTTTGTGTGTGTCAGTGGAAGGGGGTATGTTATTTACAGAAACTAAACAGTAGCTTTCTATACAGAACCTTTAATAATTTGCTTCCATATGATGCTGTCCTTTTTATTTTCTACATTGTTTAAGTCAGTTGTAGTGAGTGTTGTATCTTGTGTACCAGTTTTAAAGTCCTTATGGTAATATCAATGTTAGGAGTGGTAGAGTGAAAAAAGCAGTACCTATGATGGTAACCTGTAATCACTGTTGACTCTCATCTTCTTATCTGATAGAATTATACTCAGTTACAGCACAGGAAAGGAGTGCACTAGTGCATTTGAAATTAGCACTCAGTTGTCAGAAACATAATGAAACAGTAAGCAGTGTTCCTACACAGCCTCTGTTCCTGCTTTGAGTTTCTGTACTGACATCTATATATGATGTAATATGACTTAAAATTTACAATGAGAAATGAAACCTTTACTTCTCCAGTTGATTTTAGTCATGGTGTTAATCCCAGAAATATAAACCATAAATAAGGTGAGGAGAGCTCCCCTTTCTGACATCTAGGGGAGGGGGGAAGAAGTTATGAGGGAGGGAGGGTGGGATTGGGAGGCGATGAGGAAGGGGGCTACAACAAGTTAAAAATAAAAATTTAAAAACACAAATTTTATTACATATAGTTTATATTTGGCTTTTAGTAAATATGGATCAGTTAATATGTCAGTTCTTGATGCAAAATCAAGGTCTGCTACTTTCTACTTTTGATATTTCTAGGAACATTTTGTAAGTTTTCTGCACTTTCAACTTTTTTTCAGTGATATTTTCTTTTAAATTTATTTTTTAATTTGATATATACAAAATAAACACTGGCCATATTTACAGAGTACAATAGGATGTTTTCATAATCTCTATGTCATATTTAAATGAGACTAGCCATTGTGTCACCTTCAGTTTTTATCACTTCTCTAGGGTGAAAATGCAGCAGTCTTCCTTCTAGCTTTTGATGGTTATCCCTTGCACCCTTGTCTTCAAGATGGCCTTTGTTTCTTTCACTATCTACCAGTTGCTTTAGATCATCTCAGTGAAAATTTAGATCTAGGATCACAGCACCCGACAAAGACATGAAGAATAGATGTGTCGTGTGTGTAGTTTAGTATCTCAGAATTACATCACCCGATGCTTAATATATAGTTTGCAACACTTAGGGTTCCATTGTTGCCCTAGGTGTAATGTTGTTATAAACTATGGTGAAAGCCAGGCACAGTGTCTCATACCTGTAATCTCAGCACTTGAAAGCCTGTATCAGAGTTTCAGGAGTTTAAAGCCAGGCTTGGCTATAAAATAAGACTGTCTCAAAACAAAAACAACAAACAAACCAGGAGTGTCATGAAAGCAGGGGAAATCCTCCTCATTTTCAGAATCTTTACTCTTTCCTTTCTCAATTGAGGATTGCTATAATGATTAGGAGGGGAAAATTGGTGACAAGGTACTGAGACTTCCACATTTTTGCAGATGTTCATCAACATAATAATCTTTAGTGTAGTTATTGCCTGCTGCCATAGTACAGTATATGCATAAGATCAATAAATGTGAGTATAAAGAAACTCACCTTTCTTCTAATTACATGCACAATAAGGCAATTATATGAGACTGCGAATCTGATAATACAAATGAAATTAATTTATATTTGTTTTTTTCATGTACCATATATATATTATTAATTTCTTCATATTACATCTCAATTGTTATACTATCTTTTGTATCTTCCATTTCTCCCTCCCTCCAGCTTTTCCCCTACTCCCTTCCTCTATGACTGTGACTGAGGGGGACCTCCTCTCCCATGTATTTGCTCATAGGGTATCATGTCCCTTCTTGGTAGCCTGCTATCCTTCCTCTGAGTGCCATCAGGCCTCATCATCCAGGGGACATGGTCAAATATGGGGCAGCAGAGCTCGTGTGAAAGTCAGACCCCACTCTTCACTCAACTGTGGAAAATGTCCTGTCCATTGGCTAGATTTGGGTAAAGGTTAGAAGTTTACTGCATATATTGTCCTTGGTTGGTGCCATAGTTTGAGCAGGACTCATGGGCCCAGATCTGCCTGTCATAATGTTCTTCTTGTAGGTTTCTAGGACCCTCTGGATCCTTCTATATCTGTAACAAATTTTGTAAGTATTGGATAGGCAACAAAAATAAAATTAATGGCACAAAATATATACTTGAACATAATCAACGTGATTACCAAACAGAAATGAGTTGAGTGGGAGGTCCAGAAAGAAGAAAACCTTGACAAGTCAGGGGAATGCTTCTATAGTTTTGTTTTCCAGATAATTCAACTATTTTCTTTTAAGTTAAAAAACAAAAACACTGAGCTGCAAGAGACCAGATACCCTTTGAGCATATACAGTGGGAAGAGGTCCCCCTCAGTCACAGTCATAGGGGAGGGGAGTAAGGGGAAAATGGAAGGGAGGGAGGAATGGGAGGATACAAGGAATGGGATAACAATTTAGATGTAATATGAATAAATTAATAAACTACAAAACAAAAACAAAAACTAAAAAAAAATCCATCACATATACTATCAAGACTATGATTAGCTCCTAGTTTTAACCACAAAAACAAAAAATCCATTAAATTTATGATTTATTGATTTACTTCTTTATTTTGAGACAGGGTTGCTCTGCGTAACTCTGGCTGTCCTGAACTCACTTTGTAGACCAGGTTGTCCGTGAAATCACAGAGATCAGCGTGTCTTGGCTTCCCAATTGCTGGGAATAAAGGGGTTCACTACTATCACAAGGCTCATATATGGTTTACTTGACATAACACTGTAAGTTCTGAAATTAAATGACAACATTCTGTTTGTTTGTTTGTTTGTTTTTTCTCAAAGCCCTGACTCTTGCCAGCATAAAAAATACCACTGTGAAGTGGTGACATTGAAAATAAAATTAATTATCATAGATTGTGTCTATAGAGTCAAAAATTGGTTTTATTTAATAAGAGAAGCTGTAGATTATGTTTTCATATTAAACCAACTAAACTGTTTACAGATCTCACATACAAAGTGCAATCAAAACAAACAGCGGCAAACTGTTTCTGGAGGAAAAAAAAAGGTTTGGTGTGATTTGATGTTCATAAATTCTCAAAAAATGACCTCTTCTTTGATCTGGATGAGTTTTTGTTTGTTTGTCTGTCTATGTTTGGGGTTAGTCCTTAGAATCAAAGCAAACTCACAAGACCAGTATACTCATTTGAACTTTGCTGTAAAAATGAATGAAATGGAAGTTCTGTTTGCAGAGGAAAGCTATATCTTGTTTACACAGACGAAAAAGCAGTCGAAAAAAAATCATCCCCAGGGAGAAACATTCCCTGTTGATTTATGTCTGCAACATTAGAAAAAAATAACAGATGTATCTGCTTGGAAGGCAGTGTGCAATGCACACAAATTTAAACCACATAAAACTTTGCTTTTAGATGCATCTATGAATTGTAATTTTTGTTTCCATACATAATTAAGAATACGGAAGCAAATATGAAGATTCTGTTTAATTTAATATGCTCATTACAATGAAAGCAAATACACATACATACAGAAAATACCCATACCCACTCACAAATACCTCGACGCATACATACATACATACATACATATATACATTAACATGCATGCCAAAACATCAAAGTCACACAAATCAGGGACAAGAAAACTTTTATTTTCGTGTAAATGTTTTGTTTTAGCATACAAGTGATAGAAAATGGACTTAAGACAGATAGTTACAGCCGTATATAGCTAAATGAGATAGACATCATATTTACACTAATTTATGGCGATTACTCTTTTATGGAGTGAGCTGGAAAGATGAAATGCTCTACTTAGAAATATACAGAGAATAAGTGATAGAGTGATACATTGTTTTATATAATAGATATTCTTATCTTGAACTGGTTTAATGTTTGCACCTACATTTTAGAAAATGACTTTAGCTTCCTCCATTAAAGTAGTAGCATTACAATGTTGAGCTAGTGCAGGGAATAAGCCTTCCCTGTTTGTATCTTTTCCTAAGACTATGTGGGATATATGGTAAGCTATCCACTGGCTGCCTCTTTGATATGAGAAGAATTAGATTAAATAAATCAAGCCATAGTAAAAGGGGCCCCCCAAGCAGATTCTGTTTATAATTGTCAACTTTATGCTTACATCTCACAGTTTAATGTAGGATTGTGTGTTTTCCCTGACATTAATTTAATTCATATCCACCAAATTTTATGTTTTCAATTTGCATTGGGAAGCAAAAACAGGATTGATGGTGATCTGCCAGTTGTACCCTAAGGTGCAAAAAAATACTCTGCACTAGAACAGGAAATTGCCAACTAAAAATCCCTCTGCATAAGATCAATTTGCCTTCAACTTTTAGAAAACAGGACTTAGGCAAGTTCTAACTTGACAACTAACTACTAATGAGTGTCACATTTGATCTTATAGATTTATTTCCCACTCTAAGGAAGTTATTAAATTTAGAAAGGAAATCTTTAGAAAAGAGCTCTCCATGTTCTAAAAATTCAAAGACAGATGTAGGTAAAGCATTTTTCTCAAAGCTTTGTTAAGAAAGACATTTTTTACAATATAAAATTGGTAGTTAAGTGATAGAGGTATGGCTTTTGAAAACATGCTAATTATACTCAAACATTTACTATATTATTGAATCTGAATGTTTCTCTTTGATATTTATTTTATATATATATATATTTATGTGTATCTCTGTCTGTCTGTCAGTCTGTCTTTCCCTGTCTCGTGTGTGTGTGTGTGTGTGTGTGTGTGTGTGTGTGTGTGTGTGTGTGTGTGCTGTATGTGTGTATTTGGCATTACAGTTGAGAAGAGGATGTCAGATCCCTTAGATCTGGATTCAAGTAGTTGTGAGCCACTTCTCATGGGTACTGGAAGCAAACATAGGTCCTCTAAAAGATCAGTTAACTCTATGAACTACTAAGGAACTCTGCAGCCTATTTTGTCCAAAGATCTAATCAAAGATAAGTTTTAGAAAATGAAATTTTGTGTAAGATATCTGGCGGTGCTACTGATTTTGTGCCAACTGAAATCATCATCAGTTCTAGGGTGATAAATTTATTCATATCACTGAATTTGCATGGACCGTTCTGTCAGGACATAGGTAAAACTTGCAACTAGTGAGATTATATTTGTGATATTTAGAGTGTATATTTAAAATTCTTTAATCATCTAAGTTCAAGAAATCAGAAGAACATAGCATTTTCTCACTTTTTAATTTAGTTCTAATATGGAGAGCAACATTCATTTAACTGCATTAATCTTACAATCCAGTAATATGTGGTATTACTTTATACCTTGACTGCTCTGTGAAGAAGTATACATGCAGATGTGAACCCTTCCTTCATGACTTCTTTTTAGATATGCTATTTAGTTTGTGTTTCAAATGCACATCCCAGAAACAACTATTATTATCTGCAATAGATGTACAGCGTCATCAAACCCATAAATATCCAAGCTTGAACCTAAACATTGTCTTTAATTTCTCTCTCATGGCCTCCTGTCAACTAAATGCAAAGAAAACCATCAATACTAGCAATAATTAATTTTGCATAGACACAGTTTGAGTCACAGTTCCTGTTATTGTTTGTTCTAACTCTTAGACCTCAATAACCTTCATTCTTATATCTGTTGTTTGATTTTCAATTATTAGAGTGCAGATTATATTAAGGTAGAATTAGATAACTACAGGTGCAGTTTCTTATTTAAAGCTCAGTAGGGTTTTGACTTAGTGAAACCATAGTAAACCCTAATAGTTCCAAATAGATGTTATTTGCTAACCTGCATGAGAGCAAAGTGAGTTTTAACAGCAGGTGATGGCCACAGTATTCCAAAAAGGACTACATGAGTTGTGGATGAGGGATTGAGCCCAGATAATCTTTCCTTTGTGATGCTGCCCAGTCTGTAAATGACTTCTTCATTTCTTTCAACCTTCTCTATCCAGTCACTGGCCAGGTTATTCTATTTAAATTACCCCATCTCAGCTTCTGGTATAATGAAAATGGGAGTCAGTACTGCTCAATTCATTGCTCCTGCAGTGCTCAACTCCATAGGAGCCTAAACATAATGGACCAACATAATGGATGACTGAATTGGAAATAAAAATAAGCTATTTGTTTGAAATTTACCTCCCATTCATTATATACTTGCTTAGGAGGTCTCCCAAGTATCTGTAGGGGAGCTCTTTCTGGAAAAGTTATATAATCTATGTTTATGTGCTGAGAGTCAAAAACACATGTGATTAAAATAAGATTTTATTGCCTTAGTTTATCTCTTTTTTCTTTCTCTCCTTTGTATTTTCTACTTTTTAAACACAACCTTGAGGAAATTGACATGGAAATCTTGTCAAAAATACATCAATAACTCAAATCTTTATAAATTCAGAAACAGGCATATATATAAAATGAAAAAACTGATGTGCCTTTCATGATGAGGTCTGAACATTCCTTAGATAACTCTCATAAGAGGGTCTTAGGAAAATGAATGGTTTTTCTGTGCATATCATGTTCTCTGTCAAAATTGTACCCCAATATTTAATGATTTAGAATTAAATATTATCAAAGTATATTTTCCATATCTGAAAGAGCTGTTATTTCAAACAAAAGTGCTATTATTGGTAGAAATAATTTTATTCTTATTCCCTGGGATTCATTGAATATATTTTTGTTTACATTTAGGATTTTCATTGATAAAACCTGATGGTCAATTATCATGCTGCCATCAAAGTGTAAGATGGGTGACTCTCCATTAGATATAAGAAAGCAATAAGCAGGTGTAATATGCTTGCTCTGGAGAGGGATGACCACTAAATTTATGATTTTTTTCTTCACTTTTTATTTATGTATCAATGTTACCATAACTATGAATGTTTTTTGAATTCTTGGAGTTATTCAAGATTTTATCATCATAATCTTTTTTAAACATTTTTTACATATACATTTATATTATCACACATATATACAATAAACTATCTATAGCAAGAAGAACCATGACACAATCAGAATATAAATGTTGCGTCCTTAGTGTTTTGGCTATTTGTATTCGACAGCCTTGAAGAAAGCATCTTTCCTATCTTGGTTCATCTAAAATTGTGAATATAAATCAATCTCCATCACATCCTATCATTATCAACTTAAAGGTGACAACTGGTAGAAAACTGTCTCTGTCCTCTTCTCCTTTTGAAAGCTACTAGCGCACATTCCCAGCATACTCAGGTAATCAAGTGTATTCCTTCTCAAGTATCTGATGGATATGAAGACAGGATTGCTTAGTTTTACAATGAAGCTTAATTTATGGGTTAGGATGTTTTTAGGTCTAGATAGATGTGTTAAGTAGAAAATTTCTGATTCTTGAATGAAAATTAAAAAATGATACAAATATATTACATGAAGACCTAACTGACTGTATTGGAAAAGATATAATACTATAGGTATGTAACTTTCAGGATATTTGGCAAGGTCTTAACAGGATCATTTTGGTAGAAAACTTCTTCTGAAAAATATGAAGACATTTAAACCATGAAGTATTGTGCTAAATTTAAAGGGGAGAGAGAGAGGGAGAGAGGGGAGGAGCAGGGAGAGGGAGAGGGGAGAGAGAGAGAGAGAGAGAGAGAGAGAGAGAGAGCGGAGATGGAGAGAGGAGAGGAGAGGGAGAGAGGAGGAGAGGAGAGAGAGAGAGAGAGAGTTTATAGATTTCTTTAATTTTGCCATTATTTTAAATAATGTACATTCTTGATAGAGATAGTCTATAAATAACCCAGCAAAAACAGTTAAGGAAAAGGGCCAGGTTAGGAAATTCTACTGCGTCTAGTTCCTCAGAGCAAAACAGAATCTTCAATTATTGCCATTTGCTCATGACATTAGTGACTTAAAATATGAAAGCCTCATGTATGTGGGGCACTCTTACTAGTAAAACCAAACAAATTCATCAGTTTACATAACAGTGATAATAACTGCTAAAGAGAAACTCCTGATAGAATTGAAACATTGAAAACTCATAATTTGACTCCAAATCACAAAATTCTCACAAAGGCACCAATGAAGACTGATAGCTGGAAATAGACATAATAAGACAAGTAATTCTGTTTCAACATTTATGATCTTATATTCATAGTGATCTACTTTGGTGTTTATTACTGTTATGTTGTCTTCTTACATATGTTAAATAACCACAATAAAAGCTGTTGGTTAAGTGTATTATTTCTGAGGTTGGATTGCTGGTCAAGTACGGATGAAACATTAGTATTTAATGAGTTTACCACCCAAATATAGCATATAATATAATACAATAAGAAATGGAATTTTCCTTTAATTTGCTGGCATACATGTTATTCTCTACTTCCAAAAATACTTATTCTTGGAATTAGAATAGAACTAGATACTAAAAGACATAATGAGATCATTATATTATACTCATAAAATGTGATTTGGTTTACATGATTTTCATCTATTTTTACTATTATTAATTATTATGATTATGGTTTTCTGAGACAGGGATTTTCTGTGAAGTTCCTTTGTTCTTCTTTTTCATCATGTCTCTCTACTTATACATATTTCATTTTCATGAGAAAAAGGGATAGTAGTGTAAGGCAAATAAACTAATGTAGTGGTTGGAAACATGATTTTGTTTTGATTCCAAGTGTGTGATGTGAAACAGACTTGTGTATGGGTGTGTGTTTTTTTCCACTGAAAATAGATTCTGAGCAAACAGGTGATATTTGTCCACTGGAAGAGGAACCACATGGCCTTTGTCAATTGTTAAACATCCTAGTATGGACTCTGAATATATATATATGCAAAAAACAAGAGGCAGGGCTTTTTGGTCTCAGCTGACCATCATTCCACTTTAAGAAGCTCCTAGAGAGAACCACTGCAGGAAACACTTCATGGCTCTGGGCTCTGGCTGCTCCTCCTGGTTCCAGTGGCTCAGGTTGCAGTCAACTTCCCTAAATTGCTGGTCTATGGGAATCCTGCTGACGATGCCCGTGGAATGGCTCCAAGGAACTGAGTCTAAAAAAGGGTCTATCTCTTCTGTTCCCATTAGCCTCTTTTCTATCCTATAGGGTAGGTGGGTTGGAAGGGAGGTATAAGTATTAAATAACCTCAAAAAAAGTAAGTTTGAAAAAGTTCAAAGCCTGCAAACTGACTTATAGATAACTTCCCCAGTGAAGTTTCTGTTGCTTTGATAAAATGCCCTGACAGAAATCAATCCAAGGGAGAAAGCAGTTATTTTAACATAAAATTACAAGTTGTGGTACATCATTGCTATAAAACCAAAGCAGCAGGAATTTTAATCTGATAGTCACATCACAGCCATTGAAAATGTCACAGCCACCAACTACTCAACACACTTTCTTTGCTTGTGCAGATTAGGACCCACATATTGGGATGCTGCTGGTCATGGTGGCCTGAATCTGCCCATTTCAACTAACTTAATCAAGACAACTGTCAACAAACAGGGCCACAGGTAAACTAGATGTAGCAATTTCCTATTATTGAGACTTCCTTCCTGAATATGCCAAATGTCAACTAAAACAATCACAATAATTAAGGATAAAATTCCTTTGAATATATTTGAAGACTATATTATTCCTCTTAGAAGGAATTTGTAAGACTTATACTAATTTTCTAGGAAATATTTCATCATTATTTCCTACTGTATAGAAATTTTCTAAGAATGAAAATTTTATAACTTTAGTATTACTGAGTAATTTTAAATGGCATTATACTTATATTTTAAATTGCACTAAACTTATAGATACATACATTGGAGGTCCTATTTCATGAGAATGGTGTTAATTGTGAATGGCTTCAAAGATGGTACTTTCCTAAGAATCATAACAGTGAACACTACGGCAAGATAGTCCTAAATGTATAGTAGTGATACTTATGTCTTGGCAGTAAAGAAAGTCTTTTATTGTAATTGAGACAAAGTAACTAGGAGGAAATTATGCATGATGCTGTCACCATAGCGAACTATCTTAGACTAGTGATGTCAATGATCATAGAGCACAAATTACAACTGCCACTCTTAAAATCCAGTATAAATTATAATTACAGTATAAGCACTCTAAGTTTGCCCACAAATAAATGTGGCTCTCATCTCACATGAAAGAAGTTTTTTTTCCAGCATGTAGAAAAGATTATAAACTAATTAACTTGGGGTTACTCAGCTCAAGTTGACATATCTATAGCACAGTATTTATAGCCAAACCTCAAGGAACAACACAGAAGAGATGCAGAAACATTAAGAGACACAAAACTATGATATCAGGAAAGACATACTGTGTTCTACATATGACAGAAAAGCTACATCTATGAAATCTTAATATTATGGCTTCCTCAACAAAGTCTGAACATTTCCAACACAATTTGACATTCCAGTGTTTTTGAGGTAATTTCAAGGGGCTGTTGACCCCGCTGAGGAGTAAAAGTAAATAAATATTGCTGAGAAGTAGAGAATTGGTCTTCTATAGGGATGATCTCCCTCATCAGTCATAAAATACAAAGTTGTACTTTTTTTACCAATAACTCCTCCCCTCAAGGGTCAAATTTGTATGTTGAAGATGAAAGAGAAAGACTGTGAGGGACCAAAGGACACAGGGTCATCAATATACAGTAGATGTGATACACATGAACTCATAGAGACTACGTTATCATGTACAAGCCCTGAACAAGTACAAACCAAACAAAGTTTCATCATTGATCAGAGAAGAGCACACAAAGTCACACTCCAAATCAAGAAGTTATTTGTCACTGATACCTGTTGGGAAAGACAAAATCAATTTTGTTCAATGGAGTGTCCATTTATCAAATGCACTCCAGAGAGGGCTCCAGGCTCAGAAATCCTTTGTAAAAACAAAAGAGATTTTGTGTGTGGATAGCTTTAATTTTTTTATTTGCTTTGTTTTTATTGTTTTTAAATTTATTGTTTTTAAATTTTAAATTTTCTTTAGTTTTGGTTTTTGAAAGAGAAAGAGAGTGAGTTACATAGAAAGAGAAGGAGAGAGAGATAATGTGACATTAAGTGTGTATTAAGTAAGGTGAGGAGGATAAGAGAGGAGTTAGGAAAGGACAACTACCATCCCATATATTGTGTAAAAAATATACAAAAATTATTACTTAAAACTAATTAATTAGAAAAGATAGTATTTTCATAAAACATACTAAGAAGTAGATGCATTAATTAAAGCATACATGCTATTTGAAAACAATAATTATTTTTATATTTCTAAAGAAAATGTCTACCATATGAATATAAAATGTGAATTTATGAAGACGTTAGTAGAATAATCCACAAATTCAATTTGGGTTGGTGTCTCTATTTCCTGTAGATATGGTGAACTGGCAAATACGGATTGCTCCTGCCATTATAATTAACTCTATAGAGCCTATAGAAAAGAAGGCTTTTCATGAACCTAAATTATGAATAACAGGAAATTATACGTAAAGATTATGCATCTTTTACATGGTATAAATAGATTGCTGTGTATTAGGTTCCAAAGATGTGCTGAAGGAAAGTCATAAAAGGGAGGTTATATTCTATGAGAGATTTAATTTCTGCTCTTAAAAATAAACATTTCTCCATTTCTTTTTTTATTATTATTATTAATTTATTCTTGTTACATCTCAATGTTTATCCCATCCCTTGTATCCTCCCATTCCTCCCCCCCATTTTCCCATTATTCCCCTCCCCTACGACTGTTCCTGAGGGGGATTACGTCCCCCTATATATTCTCATAGGGTATCACGTCTCTTCTTGGCTACTTGCTTTCCTTCCTCTGAGTGCCACCAGGTCTCCCCCTCCAGGGGACATGGTCAAATGTGAGGCACCAGAGTACTCTGGTGTCTCCATTTCTTTTTAAAACGAAAATAATGGATGGGACTAGAAATGATCATAATGAGTTAACCCAGAAGCAGAAAGATTCATATGGTATATACTCACTTATAATTGGGCACGGGCCCAAAAGGCGTGTCCCACGAAAGTCTTCACTGACCAGGAGATTGGGATAGATGTGAGGAAATCCTATTGAGAGTCTAGGTAAGAGAAATATAGAAGATGGGGAAATAGAAGGACCCAGAGGTTTCTAGAAACCTATAAGAAGAGCATTGTGATGGGTGGATCGGGGCCCGGGGAGCTCTGCTCAAACTATTGTACTAAACAAGGGACAATACAAGTAGTAAAAATTGAACCCCTACTCTGATCTACTCAATGGACAGGACATTTTCCACAGTTATTTGGAGAGTGGGGACTGACTCTGACATGAACTCTGATACCCCATATTTTACCACCTCCTCTTGGTGGGGAGGCCTGATGGCACTCAAAGAAAGAATAAGCCGGTGACCAAGATGAGACTTTATAGCCTATTACCATATAGTGGGGGAGGAGGTACTCCTTGGTCTTAGACTTAGGGGAGGGGATTAGGGTGAAAGCAGGAAGGAGCGAAGATGTGAGGATACAAGTGATAGGATAACTACTGAGTTGTAATCACTTACCCACTATCTCTCTAAAGAAAATTTCCAAGATTTTAATATTGTAACTGGTAAGAATATCCTTATTCTAGGTATATATGGTTCAAAACTTTCAAGTGAAAAATTTGCATTAGTGGAGTTTTGAAATTATAATGACTATACAATGTAATGATAAATTTGGAGTTTCTACAGTATATTCAATCCAGGTCTGTGTACAGGAAGATGGAGTATATTTTATAAAGATGAATAAATACACTCTAACATTGGAATGGAGGAATGGAAGATGAATGGAGTCACAAGGAAAAAAATTAAACTGTGCTACAAAAAGATAGGCTTCTGGGAGGATATGGGGTGGCTTAGCTGAGACTACTAGCAGCAGTGAATATAGACTGAAGTGGTGACACCTATAGCCAGGCAGCACTTCCAATGGAGGGAGAGTGATGCCAATCCACCCATGAAACTTTTGACTCAAAATTTACCATGCCTACAAGATGGGCAGAGATAAACATGTAACAAAGTTTGGGTAATGGCCAAACGATGAGTGGCTGGCCCAACTTTATACCTACTTCATGGGAGAGAGTCAACTCCTGTCACTATTAATGTGTCAGGTCCCAGCCCGCTGGAAAAATCGAATCAGGGTTCACCTGGAAGAGGGAGTCCGGATTGAAAGTAGGATATAGAGACACTAGATATAACGAATCAAGTCAGAAAATTTCTGATCAAGATTCCCTTTCATGCAGACGAGTAAGACTTTATATAGTAAGGTCAATAGGACCTATTCTGATTCCCCTGTCCCTAGTTCCCAAGGCAAGAAGAACACAGTAGCCTGAATAGCTCTCTGTAAGACCATGTCTCCTGGAGTGGGAGACCTGGTGGCACTCAGAGGAAGGACAGCAGGTTACCAAGAAGAGACTTGATACCCTATGAGCATATACAGGGGTAGGATATCCCACTCAGGAACAGTCATAGAGGAGGGAAATAAGGGGAAAATGGGAGGGAGGGAAGAATGGGAGGATACGAAGGATGGGATAACCATTGAGATGTAAAAAAAAAGAAAAAAAAAAAAAAAGAACTTCTTTTACCTTCCACGTGTTTCTCAGTAGGGACTTCCCTACTTCTTTCAAAGGTAAAAGTCCCTGGAGGGCCTGGAACACAAAGACCTCCTCCTGCAGAGCTCAGCAGCTGGAAGGTCACAATGTGCATTCTGAGCATGGGATTTTTGACATGCAGAATTTAGCATGGTTCCCCACATTAATGATACTCTACTATACTTTCAGACAAGAAACAAGCTCTCTTCTGGGAAGCTCTACCTAGTAACAGATCAAATTAGATGCTAAGACCCACAGACAAATGTTAGATGAAGATCTGGGCATCTTGTGGAAAAATTGGAGGAAGGATAGAGGAACCTAAAGGTGACCAGAACTCTACAAGAAGACCAACAAAGTCAACCTAAACCCATTGGGGCTCACAAAGACTTATCCAACACCCTAGGTGGCCTACACCCATGGAGCCAATGTCCAGCCAGGTCTTCATGTGGGTTTCTTAGCAACTGGAGAGGAGGCTATCACTGAAATGGATGCAGTTACCTGCTATTGAATCATTTTCTCTTTGCTGGGCATCTGTGTGTATCTGGCCTCAGTAGAAGAGGATGGGCTTAGTCTTGATGAGACATGAATTGGCAGGCATGATGAGTATGTGTGTGTGTGGTGGTGGCTACCTTCTCTGAGAAAAAGGGTAGGGGGAAATGAGGGAAGAGGTTGGAAGGCTGGGTCTAGGAGGAGAGAAGGGAGGGTGCTGCCATTGGTATGTAAAGTGATAATATATAAATAATAAATTAAAGAGAAAAAAGTAAAGTCAATTTTTATTTAGTAAAAGAAAACAAAAGTTTTTTTTGTTTCTTCTAAATTACATAGAGCAAGAAGAACCATGAAACAATCAGGAATTATATGAATGTTACATTCATGGTGTTTTGGTTAATTGTATTTGGCAACCTTGTAGAAAACATCTTTCCTATCTTGGTGATACTAAAATTATAAATGAGAACCAATATCTATGACATCTCATCTCTGACAACTTAAAGCATATATCTAGACCTAGAAACTTCTTAACTCCTAAACATCTAAGGTTAATTGTAAGACTAAACTATCTGGTCTTCATATCCCTCAGAGTCTTGAGAAGGAATGAAACTGAATTACTTGAGTGAACCAGAAGATATGGAGATAGGATTGAAAAGAAAGAGGGAGGATATAGAAATATATAGAGATAGTGAGATAAAAAGTCGATTATTGAATCTACTCCTCAACCTAAGGCCTTATTTGGTACTAGTATTTAAGGTTATTTTAAAAACCATTGGGATAGAATTTTGTATATTGATACAAAATAAGTTTAGTTTTGATACACTAGCATAGAATTCAAAATTTGGATTATTCTCCATACACTATATATATATATACATATATATATATATATTTCTACTCTAATATGAGGCATTGTACTCATACAACTCAATTATAATACAAAGCTTACTTCTAATACCTAGAATGTGTTGTTGCAGCTGTTTAAGATAATTAAGTAATACAGGCTAATTGTTAGTTGATCAAGTCATGGTCATGTCAACTGCCAGTCTATTTTTACCAAAAGAATATACATCTTATGTTTAACAGATAGATATGATCTTATAGATAGATAAGGTAAAATAGTTAAATAAGGTCTTCACAGCATCAAAGACCTACAGAATATCACATTTTCTGATGCTTTTGGTATTTTGAAGATTCTCTGATAGCAAAATTGGTTGACTCCTGGCAACACTCAGTCTACCTCAAGAGAATGATGGACATTGGGGGAACCTCAATGCCACTGGGCAGCGCATCCTTGTTTCTTCTACAGACAGAATTTGCCTAAAGATGGGCAGGCTTGAATGCCCATCACAAATATGTCTGTAAGATATATTGGGCCAGAAAGATGAAGATGATGCTCCAATGTTGTAAGCAGTTTTGGGATACTGTTCAGGAAGCAAACTGTTTATGTCATTTTTTTTTTCTCATTTTGAAAGCAAAAGTCGTAATCAGCTCTAAAAAAAGAAAGAAAACACTGAGGATAATCTCAAAGTATAGAACAAAATATGACAAAGCACAAAGGGAAATATAAAAAGGAAAGCAGAAGAAATCTCACCAAGTAAACAACTGAATTTTCTCTAAAAAGATCTAATATCAGGAAATATGTTGACAGAATTAAAATCATGTTTTTCAGAATAAAACAGTTATTAAAATGCATAACACAAGGTGTTTAAAACAGAAAGTTGAAGAGAATTTAAAAGTATATGCTAAGATATAATATAGATTAATATATCTTGATATAATTTTTTGATATTTCAGGAAGCAATGCAGTTAAGTCAAGGCCATAATAATCTTCAGTGAGAACAGAACCCTACCAAATACTTTTAAATCTGCCATAAAAATAATGTCTTTTAATTATGAGCAGAATTATTTGAATAAAAGCACCAAATTTCATTTCCTCAAACTGTGATATATGGAGTTGACTGTAATCGTAACATTCTGTAGAGCCTGAAGGGTATAAACATATGTTCCAAGAATGCCAACTCTAAAACACTCTTCTGAAAACAATTGGAATAATCATAAAAACAGATTTTTCAATATAAACAAGAAACACCCTAATAAAAGAATATTTACTAACCTGAGAATACAGACAGCCTACTACCACAAAAGGTACAATAATTTATATATGGAATATGTTTATGTTTTAAATGGTGTCTCTAATAAGCATTTAAATTTGAGTTTCAACTGACAGAGAAGGCAGAGAATAGCTAGAAAAGCTAAATTATATCTTCATTTATTTATTTTACTGAAAATAGATTTTTTTCTCATATACTATAACCCTACTATAGTTTTCCTGACATTTTAAAGGAGAAGTCAACCTGTAACAAGAAGCTTGCACAAAGTAGAGACACTAACAACAATCTACTTGTTCATGATTTTCCCAATATAGAATCTCAACTCAAATTCAAGAAAAATTAAAGCATTCCCAAAACTAAAGGGCAACTACAAAGGATAAAAAGGACCTCAATCTTTTTCTCCTATTACTTACAATTTTTATTATATATTGCCATTTTATTAATTATTACTGCTTGCCCTTTCACCCTCAGAAATTATAAGAATATCTACCAAAGAACAAAACAAATAAAGAGAAATAGATACCCTCAAAGATGAGAAGGTTATTGCAAAGTGAGACAAAAATGGCTGTTAGTCAGCCTTTTGTTTTCACCAAAATGTTATACATAGATACTATAAATCATTTTCTGTCTACTTGTCCATTCTTTAACTTCTCACATGTCTCCTAAAACACCCCATTTTAAATTCAGGACCTTCTTTACTTATTTATCATTAATATATAAGTGTGTGTGTGAGAGAGAGAGAGAGAGAGAGACAGACAGACAGACAGAGAGACAGAGACAGACAGACAGAAACAGAGACAGAGAGAGAGACAGAGAAACAGAGACAGTGACAGGGAGAGCGACAGAAAAAGAGAGTGTATATTCATATATATTTTGATAATACTTTCTGAGTCTCTCTCATATATGTATTTAAGTATGACATCTTGGGATTGAACAACATATCAGGGGTTCTGTCATAATTCACAAACTCACTAGCCATAGGACATTAGGTTATATGTGCTACTATATTACATTCTTGTAAATATCTTATACTCTTGGTCAATTTTGTGATTTTTTTTTTTTTTTTTTTTTTTTTTTTTTTTTTGCGATCCATAGAACTCTCGATTGCTTTTCTTCCTTGGCAGCTTGAACATCATCAAAAGATACTATGAAACTTTGTCACCAGGGAGGTTGTTTCCTAGGGAGTTCTAGCTCGAATCCTCCAGATCTCTATCAGAAGTGTGTTATATCTTTAGCAATAGATCAATATAAATGATCCAAACCTAAATATATGAAACTATGACAGTTTGATATTTCACAAGACTACTGAAAATGTACAGAGAGAAAAAAAAATGACAAAACAAATGAAGGAACAAACAAAAATCCCAGTATCTCAAAGAAATGATGCTGCAATTACTGGTTGTTCGCTTAAAAAATAGTGAATATAGATCAATATTTCTTACCAGAACATAAATCAACTCCAAATGAATGAACGATATAAACATGAATTCTGAAACATTGAAACTTTTAGATGAAAACACGACTGGTAGCGTATACAAGAAAGGAGTTGTTTTGTTTTGTTTTTTTCGGAAAAGCATTCCTTTTGGGATGCAAATAAGGCCAACAATTGACAGTGGACTACATAAGACTGAGAAGATTCTGTACAGCAAATCAAACAACAAATTTAGTGAAGCGTAGTCCCACAAAGTGAAAGCAATGTGTGTACATATCAAGAAACCAAATGACAATAATTCGACTAGGGATTTTTATCAGAGATCCTGAAAGAACTAAGACAGAAATTGCATAGATCTGGGAGTGATGTTTCACATTTATTCCCTGTACCATGAAGGCAGGACAGGTGAATCTTTGTGAGTGAGTTGTAGGCCAGATGAGCCTGGTCAATATACTGAGTTCCAGGATGGCCAGAATTAGAGACCTTACCGCAAACAAATCAAAATAAAAAGTTTAAAGAGTGTTTAATATCTTTAACACTTATAGAAATACTGATTAAAACCCATTTTAGGATTTTATTTTATACTAATCAAAATATTTAAGATAATAAAATAACTGAATACAAATGTTGCAAAAGATGCATAAAAAAGGGGCACCCTATGTTTGCAAACTGGTATAACTTGTGTGGAAATAAATGGGGGGATTCTCAGAAAGCTAGGAGTAAATTCGTCATATGACTCAATTTCTTTAAATGTGTAGCAACCATTAGAAGATAAAAGGATTGTGGAGATTACAGAAAACATGACAGCAGCAAAATAAAATTATACAACCCAATGAATTATCTATGTAGAAATAAATGTATAAAATCACTTGAGTAACTGCAATGATCAAAAGTTAATAATTAAGTTTTTAAAAGATATGGTGCATGGTAGGTATGACTAGTCGAAAATGAAATATAACAAATAATTCTGATAAAAGAGAAAGTAATGCATATAAATCATATACACTGATTAGAAGGCAAATAATGGAAATCTTGCCCATTAATTATGTTACTAGTGTATTGCCCAGTAACCCAGCACTGGGTATATATTTAAAGCAAATAAAATAATCATGAGGCATAATTATATACCATCCTACATTTACTACAGGACAAACTATTTATTGTAGTTGAATATGAACACAATATAAATGTTGATTAAAAGATAATAAATTTGTCATTCATGTACAAACAATCTCTACTCACTAAGAAATAAAATAACTATAGATCTTTAAGTTGAAATAATTGTTGTTACACGGAAAAGAATTATAGAAATTATTAATAAGGCTTATCCAAATTACATAATTCTAAAGAGACCCTGCATTAAGATAGGACTATAGAGATGAGAAAGGAAAAATAAAGAGGCAGTGAAAATATATTAAATTAAATGTGGCTGATATTTTGGAGAAAGAAGACATCACACACTTGAATAAGAGCAGAGTTATTCAGTGAAACAAAGAGCAGGGAATTTTAAAGGCATTCACTTGGTCTCTAGTAATGACAACAAAATATAAGTAGGTGAATGTCATGACTTCAAATTTTACACTTTCTACACAGAAAAGAAAAAATTAATAGGTGCAGAAAAAACACAGTGTGAGAGAAACTATTCACTATCCATGCAGCTGGTAAGGTATAATTATATAGGAAACAATGAATCATACAATTCAATAGAAAGACAATTAATAACTCAATTTAGATAAAAGTGTAAGCAGACTGAAGAGATATATATTTTTTAAAAACACATCAAAAGGACCAGCAGTTGCAGTTGCAAGCCAAAATACTTCGCAACATTAATTCATAAAGAATGAAATGAAAATTATATTGGGATATTACCTCACACTTCTTTGCATGTTTGGCATCAAAAATAACAATGATATCATGTGCTCGGAGGACATAGAGAAAACAAAACACCATCTCCTATGGATCCTAATGAAAATTAGAATAGATTCTCTGGAAAACAGTGTGAAGGATCTATGAAGCTGGGCTAAAAATAAAACTTACATAAAATTCATCTATACCCAAAGAACTTGAAATCACTATACTGTGAAGATAATTGCACTTCTATCTAAAATAATTTTAGTTTTATTCACCACTGCAATGATGTCGAATCAACAGGAATGTCCATCAATGTAGGATAGTGTAAATGTTACACATACACATAATTAAGTACTACTCAATCTTTAAAGATGGGAATATTTTAATTTTAAAATATATGCTGATAGGAATAAATGGCATGACAAAACACAGTGCTTATCTAATATTAAATAGTTGAACTTGTAGGTATAGAAAGTAAAATGACCTTTCTCAAAGTAGGAGTGAAGAAACAAAGGATATTCATCAATAGACAAAAAATTCAGTTAGTTGCAAAAAAAAAAAAAACTAAACTAAAACAAATAACAATAACAACAAAAACCAATCCTCTCACTCAACATAGGCCATCAATATAAAAAAGAATTAAGAAAGGAATTTCAATTGTCTCAATGTATTTTCACATGCTGTGCATCTCATTTCTTGATTATATAAAGTGCAAAGAACTAAATATATTCCAAGGAAGAGGCATTAGTATTGACCATTGTTGTTAGTTGAATACATTGAGTGTTTAGAATGATCTAAATTTAAAATAAGATTCAAATTAATGAAAAATAACGTAAAGTACTGATAAAATATAAGATGTATTATGATAAAAATAGAAATTGACAAACTAATGTTGGACAATACAAGCCAATAGAAAGAAAGAACCTAGGAGAAGGCATATGAATCAGAGACCTACTTGTTCACACGTTCAGGAGTTCCATAAAAGCATTAAACATGAAACAATAATATATTCACAGAGTATGGAATACCAACCTGTGCAGGCCCGTGCATGCTACTTCGTATTTGTTCCTATGTGTTGAAGGAAATAATTTTAAATGTAAATATTTATGTCAATATTATTTTTTTCTCAATGACCAAAATAAAACAATGAAAGTGGAAAGAAATAATTTGAGGATATTTTCCAGCTGAGATATTTTGAAATTTTGTAAAACGTTTCTTCTAATATGCACCTTTTCTGAAAAATAAGGATGAATCAAGAGATGTACTTCTGCCATCATTAGTCATAGAGTTCTAAATATTAAAGTTTGTAACTAAATCTAGTTATATACTTAAATAGTACTTTGTGATCAAATAAATTAGTAGGGTAGTGAGAATAAAATCACATTATTTACATAATGAGAAAATTTAATTTTTGATGGTATTAAATCTCAGTTTACAGTTTATAATTCCTTGGCAAATATAGAAGCAGAATAAAACCCTTAAGGCTTGCAGGACAATCCTATTTCTTCATGGAAACTTATTTACAGAGAACTTACATGTGAAAAACATAGCTAAGAGGACAACATTCACTTTCCATTCTTTTGTGTACATTCTAATCATGCATTGGGGAGGACATCCTACTGGGACTCTAGATGAGAGAACTATGGGAGAATGGCAAAGTAGAAGGACCCAAGAAGAACATTATGATAGGCAGATTTAGGCCCAGGGGTCCCGCTCAAACTATGGCACCAGCCAAGGACAATATAGATCTAGCCAATGGACAGGACATTCTCCACAGTTGAGTGGAGAGTGGGGTCTGGCACACGTACTTCGGTGCCCCATATTTGACCATGTCCTCTGGAGGGGGAGACCTGGTGGCACTCAGAGGAAGGACAGCAGGTTGCCAAGAAGAGACTTGATACCCTATGAGCATATACAGGGGGAGGAAATCCCCCTCAGTCACAGTCATAGGAAAGGGTCTAAGGGGAAAATGGGAGGGAGGGAGGAATGGGAGGATACAAGGGATGGGATAACCATTGAGATATAATATGAATAAATTAATAAAATAAAATTAAAAAATAGAACATATTAAAAGAGTAAACTCAATTTCTATTTCGTATATACAAAATGAAATGTCTTTCACTCTTCAGCATTTTGAGGAATACGATATAAGAGTCAGAATAACCTGGGAAGTATTTCGTACAGAAGAATACCACATTTCAGTAGAAAATGTTTGAGATTCGTGAACTCTACTAATAATTTCAGTTAAAATTTTCTCATATGCTGTGGGTAAGGTCATGCTTTGTTTTTAGTTAAAGTTAATAAAAATAATTTTTCTTTCAGTGTTCTTCAAGGGCCAGAAGTAATTCTGTAGAATTGATATGCACAATTTTCTGAATCTTGCCTATTTCCAGAGTTATAGTTCCAGTTTTCTTATCCATTTAAAAGTGAAGTAGACCCATTTGTCCTCAGTTATGATCTTTACCAAGTAGTCAGTCAATTTTCATCTTTTCTTTGAAATAGTTGCATTTAATGTATATTTGTCTTAAGAATATCCCCCTTTTAATAATTTTATTACATTTTGTGTCTCAGGGAACTACACAGAAAAGGAGGCAAAGAGGTTGTATCAGCCAGAGGTAATAGGACATGCCAGTAAACAGTGTTCTCCAGACACTGTAGGACTGATGCAAACCCAGAACCTACACAAATTCAAGCCAGATGGGCTTCCTGCACTAAGATTGGCATGTGGGCACAGATCATGCCTCTATCCAAGAAGCTACTTAACAATTGGTGACTCTTGCAAAGAAAAAAAAAGTATTCTGCTCACACTTACTCCCACTGGACACACTAATCATGCCTCAGGTTATGTCTCATGCCTAGGTGTAGAGGGTCAAACACCCCTCAATAGTTCATTTGTAGATACTGTAATATATATATATATATATATATATATATATATATATATATATATATATACATACACACACACACACACACACACACACACACACACACACATATATGTACAACATTGTTTGTGTTATTGGTTGTTGGCTTATAAAATTTGCTTATGTATAATTGAAGGATGTTTTGGTAATTTGTTTTGGGGGCTTTTGGTGTATGCACATGTGAGTGTATGTGTGTGTGTGTGTGTTTGTGTGTATGTGAATATGAGAGAGAGAGTGTGTGTGTGAGAGAGAGAGAGAGAGAGAGAGAGAGAGAGAGAGAGAGAGAGAGAGAGAGAGAGAGAGAGAGAGAGAGAGAGAGAGAGAATATTGTTTGTGTTTAAGAAGAGAAAAGGAAAAAGGGAAGAAAGATCAGGAGGATATGGTAAGAAATACAAGAAGGGGAAAAGATTGTTGACAACATGTTTCACACACAAAAGTTCGTTTCAATAAATAAAGGTGTATTTAGCTGGCTGTGGTTGAGCACGCCTTTAATCCCAGCACTCAAGAAGGCAGAGGCATGCAGATTGCTGTGGGTTTGAGTTCAGCGTGGGTTAGAAAACGAGTCTAGGACAGTCAAGGCTACACAGAAAAACCCTCTCCCTAAACAAACATACGAACAAATGAAAATAAAAACTGTGTTTGTGTCAACATTATCACTTCAATGGTTCTAAATTCCTTTAAAATAAGATCCTAAGCTTTTTTCATTTCTCTGTATTTGTCTCCATCATGCTAGCATAGCAACTATTTACTTAGCCAGTATCTTCTATTAATTTCAAATATTCCCTAATTAGTCTGCCATTTGTTCTATTATTCCACACTGTGTTTAATTGCCAGACAATTCCAAAAAGATTTTCTTAAGAAATCTTTTACAAAATAAATAAAGAAAAAATATTGTGAAGGCATTTGGCTTATCTATCTTTTTGATGTTGAAATTCTACGTCCAACATGGCTGTGTTACCTACTGAATTTTATTATTAATAATGTGTTTCTGAAAGTAATACCAGAACCTTGATCTCAGATAATCACATAGATAATTAGCGCACAATGGATGAAGATTTGCTCAGAATGCTGCCAACGCAGACAAGATGCAACACTTCTGGATTTTTGCCTGAGACTTGGACAACGGTCAATGCCTTTGGTTCCAAGTTCCAAGACCCAATTATTCTATGAATCAAAACTTAAAGAAAATTTATTAAAGTGAAAAAATTAAATCTATCAATCATTGTGCATGCTTTAAAGATAGCGTGTTTCAAATGTGGTTGTATAATTAAATGACATTAAACATATTAGCTCAAAATTGTTAAAGTCTAGAACTTAGAATAGACTCAGTGTTAGAATACTCCTTGAACACATTATGTGCCATCACAAAATTTCCCATCACAGAAAAACTAACAAACAATCTCAAATAAAACTTGACATGAAACCAATGTGATTGTGTAGGAGAAAGAAGCACCATTTTTAAAAAAAACCTGATTAAGTTTTTGTTAGGACTGTGTAACCCACTTCCTATTTTGTTTCTGATTAGCGCGTATGATGACCCAGATTTGCACCATTTTAGGAAGCCTTGTTAAAACTATGTCCCTTGTATAAGCTCCTAATTAGTGATGGAGTAGGATGATCAGCCAAATGCATCAAAGTTAAGAACGGATCTTCCTTATTAACATAAACCAGGTTTGTTATGAAGTTAAACATAACATTGTAGAGGTAATAAAATATAAGTAGCATTTTGAAGCAAAAATAGAAAAAGAGCCATAGTTCCCTGATTGGAAAGAACAGCATACTGAGAATTTTATAACATCAAGCAACACTTTTATCATGGGTTTCTTTGTTATCATAGGTAAGAGGTCAAGCATCTTTCAGCTTAGTTATGGACTTAGGTCAACAAGTTTCTGGAAAGTACACTCACCCACTGAAGGAACTAGACAACTCAAGATTACATCTTTAACAAAAATAAACTATACATACTAGTGGGTTTGATGTGAAATTTCATTTATCCATATAATGAAAAATGTTAAATAGTTGGTAGTTTTCCTTATCTAAGACAAGTTGTCTATGCACTTCCCACACAAATGGATTCCTAAAAATTTTACTGAGGTGGAAGTACCTTAAATTTTGTTTAATTTATTTCCCATCGTATGGTGCACAGGTATGTTACTAACCAATTCAAAGTGCTTGCTACCTCCTACTTCCTTGGTCCAATAAGGATGTGTCATAAATATAGTGGACTAATATGATAATTTGTGGAAGGTACTGATGATCGAGATCCCTTCAAACTATATTATAAGACAAAAGAGGTTAGTTAATCTGTTCTTGAGATCAAACTGTAAAGGTATACTGCTGGCCTTGTCAATTAAAAGCAAATTATTTCTGATGGTTTGTATTGAAAGGAACCAAGGAAAAGATTTTTTTTTTTATCAGAAGCTGCATACCATGTACAAGGAGATGTGTAGATAGATACCATATCTGGTAGCAACAACAACTAGAGACACAACTCGATTAAATTTTCAGTAGCCAACTGTCATTCTCCATAATCCATCTGTCTTCTTCACTGTGCAGATAGGAGAGTTAAGGAAGATGTGGTGTGATTTACTACCCCTGGAACTTTCAAGTCCTTGAAATGGGACTAAGCTTGTAAGTTTTGGGGGATATGATTCTGTTTTTTTATAAATTATTTCTCCTTGAAGAAGAAAGTCTAATGACTTTTATTTAATTTTTTTTTACCATAATATCTTCCACTCAACAAATCAGAGAATCAATAAAGTAACTTTGCTAATCTAAGTATATCACTCTTAATTATTCACTTTGGGACTAGGGAAGTAACCATTGGATGAATTTAGGGACCCACTGGATCTATTGTGAGTCAAATTTCAGCCAAAACTCCATTAATCATCGGATTTCTATAAAATCCCTCATAAACTGGAGATCCACAATGTTTGTTTGTGTCTTCTGGAATAATTGTCAATTTAGAACTTGTAGACCATAAAATGTTGTTTATTTTTTCCCAGTATACAGTTACCTTGTAAAAGGCTACAAACCCCACTCAGAAACTGTTGCAATAATCTTTTCATGCACTGTGTAAAAGTTGTCTATGTATTACTCAAATATTGATTCTTATATCAGCAGAGAATTGAGTATAGACTAGACCTTGGAATTGTTATTTTTATGAAGCATCACCTGCCACAGTGTTTTGTAAACACTCTCCTGTCTCTATCTAATTGGTTTAATAAAGACTTGAATGGACAACAGGTAGGCTGACAAGGAAAGTGGGACTTCTGGACAGGGATAAGAACTCTGGGAAATTATGAACATGGTTGAGCATATGTCCCTGTTGTGTGGTAGTGCATCTTCTGGGTATATTCCAAGGAGTGGAATAGCTGGGTCTTGAGGAAGCCCTATTCCCAGTTTTCTGAGATAGCACGAGATAGATTTCCAAAGTGGCTGTACTAGTTTGCATTCCCACCAGCAATGAAGGAGTGTTCCTCTCTCTCCACATCCTCGCCAGCATGTGGTATCGCTTGAATTTTTGATCTTAGCCATTCTGAGGGTCTAAGATGCTATTAAAAACAAGGAATTCCGAAATTTGTGGACAAATGGATTGAACTAGAAATTATCATAATGAGTGAGTTCACCCAGAAGAAAAAAGACTTAAATGGTATATGCTCACTTATATCGAGACACTAGTCCAAGGGGTACGTCCCCATGAAAAATTTTACCTACCAGGAAAGTGGGTCAGAGGGGAGGACATTCTTGAGACCTTAGGTGTGAGAAGCCTGGGAGAATGAGGAAATAGAAGGATGCAGAGGGTCCTGGAAAACTTCAGGCAGGATTGGGTCCTGGGGTCCTCCTCAAACTATGGCACCAGCCAAGGAAAATATAGGCAGTAAACTTCGAACCCCTACCCAGACTAGCTGATGGACAGGACATTCTCCACTGCTAAGTGGAAAAGGAGATTTGACTTTCACACAAACTCTGGTGCCCCATATTTGACCATGTCCCTTGGATGGGGATGACTGGTGGCACTCAGAGGTAGGATAATAGGTCACCAAGAAGAGACTTGTTACCCTATGAGCATATACAAGGGGAGGAGGTCCCCCTCAGTCACAGACATAGGTAAGGGGAATAGGGGGAAAGAGGGAGGGAGGGAGGAATGGGAAGATACAAGGGATGGGCTAACAACTGAGATGTAATTTGAATAAATTAGTAATAAAAAAGAAAAAAAAAAGAACTCTGGGAAAGAATCTGGCATGGAAGCTCCAACAGGCAGACACGGAGAAAGGTGGACATGGGTACTGAGGAGAAGTAACTGGCTATATGGCAAACCTGCCTGTAATAAACAGATTACTTAAGTTATATGAGCTAGTTGGGAAAATGGCTAAGGTATAAGGCCTAAATGTGCATAAATAAGAAAAGGCCTGTGTCTTGTTATTATGACTAGGCAGGTTAAGGTACTCTGCTGGTAGGGAAGGACTGGTGAATGACTAACAATAAAAGTTTTAGGTATTTTTCAATGTATTTACTCAGGGAAACCTCGACATTCTATTATTCAAGTGGATCGGGTATGCAAACTGGATCAAGTACAGAAGTTGGTTCATGAACTGAATTTTTTTTCATAATTCAGTGTAGCTTCTCTTTCATTTGTTTGAGAATTTTTCAACTTATGAATATCAAACAAGGAAAAATTCAGCAAGCTGCTTTTCTATTTATTGCTGGAAAATGTGATGTTTGATTAGTTAGTAACAAAAATCTACATGAGTCATGCCACCATAAAATTTCTTTGCCTCTGTTGTGCATTATGGGTTTGGCTAATATGGACATTGCTTTGCCTCTGCTGCCCATCATGATAAATAGGACCACCTAACCTGGAGCCCACTTAAACCAATTTCATTTAATGCATCCTACTGAACAGCAATATCTTTGACCTTAAGGTCAGGGACAAGGAAAAAGGCAACAACGAAGATACTCTATTGTGCTGGGGCCTCCCTTACCATTTTGTTTTTTATAGCATTAATGGAGGACAAGTCTTTTTGAGGACTTTGTTTTATACAATATACTTACTCTATTATTGCGATTTCTATGACATTAAGCTAGGGGATGTCAGTAATTACAAATTCCTTTCCCGTAGACCACATTTTGATAAATGCTTCTGTAAACCAACACAACACACTCCTAACACTTTTTTAAATGATGTGACTGTCCATATTGAAGTCAGAAACTTCGCATGTGGGCCCATATCAATAAACTCAGCCTGAACCACTTTTATTTTCTTTCGAACATTACCATGCATCATTAAACTGGTCCAGCACACATTCCTCAGATCTATGCTGGAATGGATTATAAAACTCATTAAATTCTTCAGGCGGTGAGCATAACTCTATGTGGACTAGGCCTTACATATCCCTTGCAGGAGCATGCTTAACCTTAAGTCAGCTTATAGGTCTAGAGCAACTATTGGCAGGACCTGAGTGACATCAGTACTGTCTTGCCTGGCATCTCTTTCAGAGAATGTCACTGCTAGTTTGACAGAAATTGAAAGACTAATTACTTATGTCAAAGGTTAAAAAGGCAGTATTTCATGAGGTACATATTCTGCTAAGAGAGGAGTGACCACTTCCTCCAGTGGCATAAAACTCTGAGAGTTGTTCTCAACCTCAATAGCATCCTCTCATACATTACATCCCAAGTTATCAATTAATGCCACAACTTTAAGGTCCCGCACCATGTGACTTGAGGACTTGGACTTTCCTTGTAATTCAACAAAACTTATAGTGCAAACTTCAGTTTGATTTTTGCTATGGCTGGAGGGGAGAATACTTTCTTGTGAGTATACTTAAAACCTTTACGTTGTTTAGGCACATCTGGAACCAGTCAGTTTTATCATTGAATTTATTACTCTCCTTTACCTTATTCTGAGATGTTAGAAGTTCATTAATATTGTAATGTCATTCATTCTTTTCCCTTTTGTTAATCAAGAGAAGCTATGAACAACCAACTGGTATCAACATTTTCTCATTTTTTCAAAAACTGTCAAACATTATGCACTATATATAAAAGTCAACAAAACCATTACCTATTACTATTGGTGAATAGGGATAATCAAATGTGGCCTCAGTAACTGCAGGTTTTGGCAATCTTATTCCAGATATTTAAACATTCCTCCTGATACTGCTGTTGTTTCTCTCTCTCTCCTCTCTCCTCTCTCGTCTCTCCTCTCTTCTCTCTCTCTCTCTCTCTCTCCCCCACCTGTGTGTGTGTGTTTGTGTGTGTGTGTATGTGTGTGTGTATGAGTGTGTGTGAATGTGTAAAGAGGATTTATTAGTTTGGCTTACATGTTTGGTCCAAGTACTCCAACAATGACTGTCTACCAACAGAACGTCCATTAATCAAGTAGTTGTTCAGTTTACAAGGATAAATGTATCAGATGGTCTTCAGTTATAGTAGAAACCTGAATAAATAAGCTTTAATGCCAGTTAAGAAACACTCTACAGATAGAATGAGGGCAAGTAGGCCAAGAAAGAGAGCTACCTTCATCCATGTACTTTACATGGGCTGCCGCCTGAAAGTATGGCTCAAATTTAAGTAGCTCTTCCTACCTCTAATGATCCATATTAAAAGAAATATCCATCACAGGTATATAACCAGTCATACATATGTGCATTGCTCAGAAATATAGTTTCAAGTTTGGAAAAAATAAAAGCCCTAAAATTTACATAGACTTATACTTAAACATGAAGTACATGAAAATCACTTTTGTCACAATTTTCCCGGTGTTATTTATTAGATTAATATATAATAAACAGGTGCAATATCATTGTACTTATTTATATCCCTCAAAGGAATTGATGCTCTGACATATTGGTTAGTCATTTGTATGTTTTCTTTTGATAAGTGTCTTTTATTTCACATGTTCATACTATGATTGGCACATGTTCCTTTTAGTTTGTGTATGTGTGTGTACCCTAGTATCCCTCAGCATTTGACTAACCTACACATATTTTCTTCTATTATGTACTCTGTATCTTCCTTTTTGTCAGCTTCTTTCCTTGGGTAGAGAAAGTTTTATGTTTCATATAGATTTTTTTCAACTTTTGATGGTTTCTTGTGTATTTTATGTCCTTTATTGATGATAATCATTGATACCAAGGCATGGAAATGTTCTCTAATTCATCATTAGTGTGTAGATATGAATATTCATAACTTACGTCTCTTATATATTAAGTTGTTGATTTTAATAGCTGGTGCTTGGAAAGTGAATTTTCAATATTTACTGAACCAAATATTAAGAAGACAACTTTATCATTTATTGTGAAATTCTGTCATTCATAATTATTATTTCAGTATAGATATGTGGATAAAATCTTATAATTTCTATTTTATCCCATTAGTTTATGTGTCTTCTCAAATACCAATGACATAATGTACTGGTTACTATAGAACTGTGGATTGTCTTAATCTTCAAATCAGATGTTGTCATGTCTCCAAATTCAGCATTATTATTTTGTCCAAACTTTTTTTTGACTTCTGAGGATGCCTTGTAATTCAGCATGAAGTTTAGAATGTGTCTCTGGTTCTATGAAGAAAGACAGTGAGTTATTGTAGATTTTATTGATTCCTTAAATTAGTTAAGATATATAGATATTTTGACAATAATAATTCTTTTAGCTCATGATCTTAAGAATTACATACACACACACACACACCCCTTTTAAAATTCAATTCTTCAATGGTTTTTTACTTTTATTATAAATATCTTTAATTTATAAGGGTATGATAAGTTCTAGGTATTTTTTGTTTGTTGAATTTTGTTTCTTTGTTTATTTGGAACATTTTGGTCTTGTAACTTTCTGAAATGGTTTTGTTTTCATCTTTTCTCAGGAAAACTTATTTTCACTGTATGGAATCATACTATATTTTATACATTGATGTTCATATCATGAAACTGTACCGAATTATTTCTATCAAGTTAAATATATATTTATGATATGTTAAAATATTTCCATATATAGAAACATATATTTTCCTACTTAGAAATTTTAATTATGATATGATCTGTTCTATGTGCTTTATTGATTTTTTTTTTAACACTTGGATTGGTTCTAACTATTAGTGTTATGTTATATAACACGAATATGAGCAGAGACCTTTGGCTTGTTCCTAATTTTGGAGTGAACAGTTTCAGTTTTTCACACAAATGCTGTTACTACACCAAACTTCAGTTCTACAATACTTGTTTGGTCAGAGGTCTTTATCATGATAGAGTGCTGAGTTTTATAATATATTATGGTAAGCACTCAACAAACAATATTTAAAGAAGCTTCAATCTAGTAGAACATTGTTCACACAAAAAAAATTCTAACATCATCATATTGCATGGGAATCCATAGTAAACTAGAGTCTGAAATGATTCCTTATATTCCCTGTTTCCCCTCATGTAACAGTGTCAATTAACTTACTCATCCATGGCTTTTTATATAAATTACTTGCTTATACTTAATAAATGTGCATTTCTGTCTTTTATTCATTATTAAATGATTCCCCTGTGAATTGGCATTAGTATTTGTCATAAGTCAAATTGGCCTTTAATGAAAATAATCCACAAATATTCATTATTCAAAATAAGCTATAATATGCTCCCTGTGAGTCTACAGAATTCATTACAAGCATATCCTTCTGGAAGCATCTGTGTTTGAAGATTATTTTATCCTCCTAGAACATGGAGAAAGAGAATGCAAAATCTGCATTTACCTTTTCAGTGCCAAGTTTTCCAACTGTGAGAGAAACAAGAGTACAAGTTTCTTAATAAAGTCTTCCATACCTTTCCTATAACTTCAAAAACACGCATGCAATCAAAGAGCCAGAAATATTGATTAGCAGAAATATATATGTTTTTAGAAATAATTCAAAATTAATCAGTCAACGAACTATTGTTTATAGTCTAAAATGTTCATAACACTCTGGAAAGGTTTATATGTATTTAATAAATGGAAATTGAAATAACAGAAATCTGTCCAAATTACCTATTAAAATGCCATTATGATATCAACTTTAAATTCTAATTTCTTACATATGATGACTTCTGGCCTTGACTAGGGCAATGTGCTTACTACTACAATTGCGTCTTCAAGAATACAATAATAGACTGTTAATGGAAGAGTAAAACTTCAGCATTATGAGTCATTCCGGGGAATACACATTTTTACAAAAGAAAAAATAATGAGGAAAAAGAAATAGCCTAGAGTAATGCCACCAGAGACTGAGAGGAAAGTTCCCATTTTGAAGATGCCGATCTTAGATGCTGACATTTACATATATAAAATAAACTACAAACAGCAAGAAGACCCATCAAACAGCGAGGAATTATATTCATAGTGTTTTGGCTGTTTGTATTTGGCAACCTTGAAGAAAATATGTTCCTATATTGGTGAGTATAAAATTCAGAATGTAAAACATCTATCATATCTCATCTCTATCAATTTAAAACATCTATCTAGACCTAAAAACATCTTAATCCCTAAAAACTAAGCTTAATTGTGAAACTAAACTACCTGGAGGAAATAATCTGTAATATAATTTGAAATAAAGGTATAGTTAGTGTGGTTGTTTGAAAAGGCATGTCTCCCATAGATTCATGTCTTTAAATGCTTGGCTATAGGAAGTGGCGTTGTTAGGAGGTGTTGCCTTGTTGAAGGAAGTGTGTTACAGAGAAGGCGGGGTTTGAAGTCAAATATGCTCAAGCTACACCAAGTTTTCTTCTGCTGCTTGCTGTAGAACTCCTTCAGTTCTGCCACAAGGAGACCGATGAAGCCAACAAATCCCAGTAGAGGAGTGGAATGCTACAGAGATGGTTATACCAACCAAGGACTATGCGTAGTGAAGACCTAGGCAGTCTGTTCGTATGTCGTAAAGAGGCAACACAGTCTCCTTGTGAGTCCCATAATATGAGGAGCAGGGACTACTTCTGATATGGACTCTGGGGCCCACACATTGATCACCTTCCCCTGGTGGTGTGTTCTTGCCAGGCTACAAAGGAAGAGGATACAGACAGTCCAGACGGGACTTGAGAGGCTGAGATGTTATGGGAGGAGGGCTCCCCATTTCTGAGAACTAGGAGAGGGGCTAGTGGGGATGAATGAGGGAGAGGGAGACCTGGAGGCAACTAGGGAGAAGAATACAATTGGGATGTAAAATCAACCAATTTAAATAAAAAGATATAGAACTCTCAGCTCCTTTTTCAGCACCATGTCTGCCAGCAGGTTGCCATGGTCCCACCATGACAATAATGGGCTAAATTGTAAGCCAGCCTCAATAAAATGTTTTCCTTTAAAAGAGTTGCTACGGTCATGGTGTCTCTTCATGACAATAAAACCACAACTAAAACAATAACCTTAAAACTTTATAGTGAACTACTTTAAAATAAAGTGAATTTGAAAAATGAAAGATTTCGATAAAGTTTTATGCCCATATAAATGTATTCCGTATATTCTGTGTATTGATCTGCTTTCGTTTTGTAATTTGTTGTCCCAAAACAGCTTTTAAAAATAAAGTCCACCTTTATATTTAGGTTTTCTATATTAATCTCCTCTCCTCTATGAATTTCATTTTGATTCTTAATGATGTGCTGGAACTGTGTTTTCAGATATATACTGTGTAAGTATTAATAATAATTCAACCTTATAACTATCAGAGTAAGCTCTTCACAGATTCCAGTTATGTGAATACACACACACACACACACACACACACACACACACACACAAACACAACAATGTATATGATATATTGTGGAGTAGTCCAGAACTACGTAATGATCTTTAATTATAGATTTTTTCCTTCATAATGACATAGTAGTGTTTTTCTTTTCTTTTCTTTTCTTTTTTTTTTTTTTTTTTTTTTTTTTTTTGGAGACAGGGTTTCTCTGTATAGCCTGGGCTGTCCTGGACTCACTTTGTAAATCAGACTGGTCTTGAACTCATAGCTATGCTCCTACCTCTGCCTCTGGAGTGCTGGGATTAAAGGCCACATCCAGCCTTTTTTGTTTTTGTTTTTTGTTTGTTTGTTTGTTTTTGTTGTTGTTGCTGTTTTTTGTTTTTTACAGTAGGGTTTAATTATTATAATAGCACATAAGTAAGGAACCTGAGAGTATGATATAAAGAGAGTGTGTGCTTCATAAAGTGATTATCATTTTGAATTAAAATTCCAATCTACTGATTCTAATATGCAATTCATAATAGAGATTTTTTTTTACATATGTAAGCACAATTTTTTTTTTTTTGCTTTTGTTTTTTTTTTCTTTTCTTTTTTTTTAAATTTTTTATTAATTTATTCTTGTTACATCTCAATGTTTATCCCATCCCTTGTATCCTCCCATTCCTCCCCCCGCCCCATTATCCCATTATTCCCCTCCCCTATGACTGTTCCTGAGGGGAATTACGTCCCCCTATATATTCTCATAGGGTATCAAGTCTCTTCTTGGCTACTTGCTGTCCTTCCTCTGAGTGCCACCAGGTCTCCCCCTCCAGGGGACATGGTCAAATGTGAGGCACCAGAGTACGTGAGAAAGTCATATCACACTCTCCACTCAACTGTGGAGTATATTCTGACCATTGGCTAGATCTGGGAAGGGGTTTAAAGTTTACCTCCTGTATTGTCCTTGGCTGGTGCCTTAGTTTGAGCGGGACCCCTGGGCCCAAATCTGCCTATCATATTGTTCTACTTGTAGATTTCTAGGACCCTCTGGATCCTTTTATTTTGCTGTTCTCCCATGCGTCTCTCATTTAGAGTCCCAATAGGATGCCTTCCCCTCTGTCCCAGTTTCCTGGTAAGTGAAGGCTTTTGTGGGACATGCCCCTTGGGCTAGTATGCAGATATAAGTGAGTATATACCATTTGATTCTTTCTGCTTCTTGGTTAACTCACTCATTATGATCATTTCTAGCTCAATCCATTTATCCACAAATTTCGGGAATTCCTTGTTTTTAACAGCTGAGTAGTATTCCATAGTGTATATGTACCACAGTTTCTTTATCCACTCTTCTACTGAGGGACACTTAAGCTGTTTCCATGTTCTGGCTATTATGAATAAGGCTGCTATGAACATGGTTGAGCAAATTTTCTTGTTGTGTGCTGGAGCATCTTCTGGGTATATTCCAAGGAGTGGAATAGCTGGGTCTTGAGGAAGCCCTATTCCCATTTTTCTGAGATAGCACCAGATAGACCACCAAACCAAATAACCCAATTGAGAAATGGGGCTTGGAACTAAACAGAGAATTCTCAACATTGGAGTATCAAATGGCTGAGAAACACTTAAAGAAATGTTCAACCTCCTTAGTCATCAGGGAAATGCAAATCAAAACAACTCTGAGATTCCATCTAACACCCATCAGAATGGCTAAGATTCAAAAACTCAAGCGACACCACATGCTGACGAGGATGTGGGGAGAGAGGAACACTCCTTCATTGCTGGTGGGAATGCAAACTAGTACAGCCACTTTGGAAATCTATCTGGTGCTATCTCATAATAGAGATTTTAAAAATGTACTTTTTAAAAGTTCACTTTACATCCTAGTCATAGCCTCATCCCTCTCCTCGTCTCCCTGCACTATACATCTGAAAAGGGAAGCCCCCCCCCCTTCCATCCACCCCATCTCATCAAGTCATATCAGGGCTGGCAAGGCAGTCCAATTAGGGGGAAATAATCGAAGGCCTGGCAAGAGAGTCCCTGTCAGAGAAAGTCCCCACCTCCCTTATTAGGCAATTGACCCACATGAAGCCTGAGCTACCCATCAGCTATATCTGTGCGGGAAACCTAGGTCCAGTCCATACAGGGTCTTTGCTTGGTGCTTCAGTCTCAGCAAGCCCTCTGGGCCCTAGTGAATTGACTCTGTTGGTCTTTTTTTGTGAAGCCACTGTCACCTCCAGGCACTTTTCTCCTCACACCTCTCAACTTTTCCACTTCCTCACACCCCTAACTTTTCCACAAGAATCCCTGTGCTTCATGCAGTGTTTGTTTGTGAGTCTCAACATCTTTTTCTAGGCACTGCTGGGTGGAGCCTCTCAAAGGGCAACTCTGCTTGACTCCTATCTGCATGCATAAGAGAGTACCCTCATCAAAACCACCACCAGGAACCTTTTTACCCAATATAATATAATATAGGCACATGCCTACAAAAGACACTGAGAAGAAATTACATGGGGTTATGTAAAATGTGCACAAGAATCACAAGCAGCCTAAAGAGAACCCTGCCATAGAAATAAGAACAATCCCTGTGATTCTCTGCAAGCTCTCCCAACAGTTACAAGATAGATTCTAAATGATGTCTTGTTGATGTCCTTAAAAACAAATCCACGCAGAAGGAGTTTGATAATGTTCCTTCTGATTCTGTTTTGTGGAATAGTTTGAAAAGAATTGGCATTAGCTCCTCTCTGAAGGTCTGGTAGAATTATTTGCTGAATCTTTCTGGTCTTGGGCTTTTTGTATTTGGGAGACTTTTGATGACTGCCTCGATTTCCTTAGGTGTTATAGAACTTAGGACTATTTGATTTGTTCACCTGATCTTGATTCAAGTTGGGTAATTGCCCATTTCATTTAGGTTTTCAAATTTTGTGGCATATATAGGCTTTTGAAGTTAGACCTGATGATTCTTTGGAATTCCTTAGTGTCTGTCATTATGTCTTCCTTTACATTTTTGATTTGTTGATTTGAGTATTCTCTCTCGGCCTTTTAGTTAGTTTGGCTAAAGGTTTGTCAATATTGTTGATTTTCTCAAAGAACCAGCTCTTAATTCTTTGAATTGTTTGCTTCCAATTTATTAATTTCAGCTCTGAATTTGTTGATTTCCAGCCATCTACTCCCCTTGGGTGTGTCTGTTTCTTTTTGATCTAGAACTTTCAGGTGTGTTGTTAAGTTGCTAGTATGGGATATCTCCAGTTTCTTTATAAAGGCACTTAGTGCTATGAACTTTCCTATTAGCACTACTGTCTTTGTTTCCCATAAGTTTGGGTCTGTTGTGCCCAGTTTCATTAAATTCTAGGATGTTCTTAATTTCTCTTTTTATTTTGTCCCTTACCCAGAAGTCATTGAGTAGGCAGTTGCTCAATTTCCATGAGTTAGTAGGCTTTCTGTTGTTTCTGTTATTGTTGAGTTTCAACTTTAATCCATGGTGGTCTGATAAAATGCAAGGCATTATTTCTATTTTTTGGATCTGTAGAGGTTTGTATTGTGACCAAGTATCGGGTCAATTTTGGAGAAGGTTTCATGAGGTGGTGAAATGAAGGTGTATTCTTTTGTGTTTGGGTGAAATGTTCTCTGGATATCAGTTAGGTCCATTGTTTCATGATGCTTATTAGTTTCCTTGTTTCTCCATTTAGTTTTTGTCTTGGTGATCTGTCTATTGGGGAGAGAGGGTTCTTGAAGTCTCCGACTATTAATGTGTGGAACTTTATGTGTGATTTAAGTTTCAGTAACATTTCTTTTATGACTATGGATGTTCCTGTATTTGGGATATAGTTGTTCAGAATTGGTAATTAATTTTATTTCTTCTCAAGTCTCTGATGGAATTGAAAACCAGATCATTTGGTTACAATTAAGCTTAGTGTTTTAGGGGTTAAAATGTTTTCAGGTCTAGATAGATGTTTTAAATTGATAGAGATGAGATAGGATAGATATTGATTTACATTTAGAATTTTAGACTCACCAAGCCAGGAAAGATGTTTTCTTCAAGGCTTCTGAATACAAATAGACAAAACACTATGAATGTAACATTTATATAATTCCTGATTGTGTCATGATTCTTCTTGCTGAAGGTAGCTTGTTGTATATATATGTAATAATATAAATATATATGTAAAAAATAAAAAAATAATGAAAAACATAAAAACCCAAATCCACACATTATTCAAAAAGAGACAATATCTGAAAATTTGCTACATGTAAAAGTAACTTGCAATTCTCCTCTGGGAGGCTCACCACCTCTGTCTGTTAACCTAATTATTCCTGGAGCTTCCAGTCTCTGTACCTGTAATCTCGGTCTAGAAGGTGTTCAGCCCCTGAGACCTACTACTGAGTAACTCACCCTTTCTAGATCTTTCTAAACTTTGGCTGGCTGGTTCAACTCAGCTGTTCTGACAAAAGCTCCTCTCCTAGATGGCTGATTCATACTGGTTTCTCTCTACTTCTGACTGAATTGCTCTGCTTGGCCTTATACTAACTTTGGCAATTTGTTCTAAATTTCTCATCCCTTGTTATTCTCTGCCTGGTTCTGTCTTCACTTGTGTATAGCTTTTTCTCCTTTCAGCCTGTCTCTAGAACTATTCCAATAAATCAGCACCCCCCCCCCCAACTTCCCCGGCTTTCCTAAGTCCTTTTTTTCCAGTCTCTTCTAGGGATAGTTGGGCATATCCTATCCTGAATTATTCAGTCAAATTTTTCTCTAATTTCTCACTTTGCCTTTCAATTAGTTGTCACTTTTAAACATGGGTGACTCTTTCTAGAGACTAATTTTATCTTCATCATTTTACATTAATGGTATGTATTAAAAGAGTGTCTATATTTCAGCCAGAGGGATTAAAATTGTGTGAAAAGGGTGAGTCTTTATTTCAACCAGAGTAGTCACCTTGCTAGATTAAAATCTCTCCATAGCCACATTTGATGTGTAGAATATCACTCTAATTTTAGAAAAGAAAACAAAAATAAAATATCTATATATGAATAAACCTTCCTTTACTTTTCCTTCCACTTTGATAGCTTTATAAGACTAAGTCAGCAGTTACCCTGTCACATTTCAGAAGATTAATGGGTTCAGCAACTGGAGATACTATTGTTAACTCTTTTTTTTTGTATTCAACAGTCATTTTCATGTCTGGAAATTGGTAATATAAAGTGTATTGTGTCCTTTTGTGATTTCTCAAACAAATGAGTGTTTTAAAAATACTACTCCACAGTTATAAGAATATATTCATGAACTTAAAATATTATACGGTTTCTCCTAGGCTCTTGGTGTGAATTACTTGGTCACAATTTGAGGCCTGTTCACTTGGCTTAATTAAAGTGTTCCTATTCTCATAAATTTGTAAGTGGAATAAAATTATCTTAAAGTGTATCATTTTGAAGGGAAAAGTTTGATTAATATTTGACTCAGTAATATGAAGAAAGGAATTTAATCACTAGCAGAAAAACTCTGAGGACCAAATAGGTAGGAAAGAGTGAAAATATGAAGACACAACAAAATTCATTCTGATGTTGGGATGTCTCCCACAATTTCTAAGGCATAATAATACTACCACAGCCAGGAAAAGAATACTAACACAGTGTAATATTATTATTTATTTTAAAATGCCATATGTTCATGAATAGTGGTTTATACAGTACACAAGCCATAGCTGTGGACCACTTTAGAAATTTATATAACAGCAAAATTTATTATACTACATTTATAAAACATTTCCTAGCTCATTAAAATATGGAAAAATAATGACAGCAACATATCTTTGTAAAAACATTTTTTAAGTTTTAAGCTTAAGTACACTGAATGTGGAAGAAACAATTTTTTTCTTAGGAATTTACAGAAAAATGTCAATCTCATCTTCTATAAAGCTATGAATAAGATATAGAAAACTGAAAAGTCACTACACCTTAAATATCTTTTTTCACTTTGGTGGTGAGTGTGGCTTAGAGTAACAAAAAATGCAGCATTTAATATAAAACAGCAACTGTGATCATATCACATGTCTACAAGTTACTTTTGCAATCAGAAACACATAAGAGAGTAGGTAATTATTTAGAGAACAGGTCTCACTATCTATGCCTTCACTAGAGAAAAAAACCCTACTGTTTAATTGCTTACTTCTTCATTTGCTGAGAGAACATATTTCTACATTCATGTAACTGCGAGAACATTTAACACCTACAACTCAAGTGTTTTAAAAAAGTATAGCTGCTCAGATTAGGCACATTATTTTTCCTGTAATTCGTGCACCTTTTTATCTATATACTGCTCTTTGGTGCTGTCACTAAAGACTCAAACTGCTAGATACCAAAATGATGAAGTTCTTACACTTCCAATACCTTTCTGTCTGTCTTTGTAGGACTAATTCTCCCAAAGGGCGCTGTTTCCACAAAAAGTGAGTTAAATTTCCTTCAAGAATTATGCTGTGTGTGTTGTAATGAGTGATGCTCTGAATTACCAGGATTTCAGTAGATGCAATGTTCCTTGTACATGTGAAACTTCCAAAACATAGCTGAAAATGGGACAGGGATTACAGACATATGAAATAGTATCCTTAATCATTTTCATACATTTTTATGATGACTCTATTGTTTCTCCCAACTCAATGTAGTTGAGGTGATGCCTGGTAGAAAATAGTCAACTAATTAAATTTCAAACTTTGAGAAAGGTCAAAGTAATACAGCACATTTCTGTACTTCAAAAAATAAATGGAGCATGCAAATGTCAATACTTCATTTTGCTTGAAAAAAACCTGGAAAGAATGAAATGAAATTGAACAAAATAGTCTCATTTTTAGAAGGTGTGGCAGATAAAATTTAGCTATAATTTTAATTCAGCAATGTGCTATTCATTATAGAATAGAAAAGGTGCTTATGTTCATATAAATGGGTCTTCAACTTTACTCCTAGATTGTGTTACTTGAATGTAGGTTATATTGCTGTGGGTTGTAGATATAGAAAATGCCATCCTCAGATGTACACTTAATATTCTTTCCTACATTGTCTTAATCATTCTGAGAAATTTTATGGTCTGACTATCAAAAGACTTGTGATGTTTACTCCTGTGAATTATCAAGATGCAGAATCACCTAAGAAACACTCCTCTAAAACATACGTATGAAGGATTATCACATTCTTATGTGAGGCTAGAGTAAGACCTGGGTAGGATTATTTTCATTAGGTAATTGGAATTGAGAAGACACACTAGCTGTGAGTGGCACAATTCACTGAGTCAAGATGCTGGACTGCACACAGAGGAGACATGAGCTGAGCACAAAGTATGATTTTGACCTTCTAGGTCACCTGACTGTATACGAGGCATGGCTAGATGCTTTGAGTTTCTGCTCTACTGACTTTCTCACTATGGTTAACCATAACCTGAAATTTGAGACATCAAAGAATTTCTCTCTTAAGTTGCTTTTACTAGATTATTATTATCATAGAAAGAAGAAAATAAAATATGATAATAACCAAATATATTTTATATTATAATCCTGAGTATGAAAATGTATATATATATATATATATATATATATATATATATATATATATATATATACTCCAAACTATATGTTTAATATTTCTCACAATTAAATGTCAAAATGCTAAAATTATTTTATCTTTTTGATGTTTTCCTTACTATTCTCCAATGATGTAAAATATACACATCTCCTCTTAATCTCAATCTTTATTCAAATATATGCTTTAGGACTAAGCCGTGGTAGAGATCAAGTTATTAGAAGAGCTGTGGACCTTTCTCGAGTCTGTAGAGGAAATATCAGTACCCATTTCTCTTATTCCTAGTGATGAAGCAGTTTGTTTTCATGCTGACATTTTAGTGTTATCCAATGCTGGTGCCTTATGGCTTGCCTAAAGTTTGTAGTCATATCAATAGAACATAATAGTCTAACTTCTTTTCATATTTTTGTTTTCAAATCATCTCTTGAATCATGTGTGTGAACCAAAATATTTGTCTTAAATGGCCATGATAATCTTCCTTTGCCTTTCCTTGATTGATGTTCACCAAATTAAGTTCAGTATGAAGATGCTTTAAAGTAATGTTAATGTATCAATTTGAACAACTTCTCCTTCTTTATTGTGCTTCTTCTTTACTGAAGCTTACATTCTCATTTTTAGTATTATTCTCCTCTATACTTATATTTCAGTTATATATGCAATATACCCTAACTAGTATTCAACAGGAAACACATGAATATCTTTCCAAAATTTAATCAAAACATAACTGCAATATTGATATATTTATACAATATAGTTGTAACATGAGAAATTTTATATGAATATTAAAACATAAATATTCATAAACAATATTTGTATTTGAACAAACTATAATATCCAAATATAGTCATCCTGAATTTCCTAAGCATGGAGGCATCCTAGAAGTGGTAAATCATGGTAACAATGAGCCTATGACATTGGTTTCTAAAAATCACTTTCCAATAAGTAAAAATCGAGTTTGTTGAAGCAGGATTAGTTTTATAGCAGAAAAAAATACAGAAGAGCTAAGATTATGTGGACAGAAAGTAAATATGTTTAAATTATTTGGATTCACTGGGAGAAGACAAGAGAAATTAACTTGAAGTAACTTTATGAGGATAAGGACACAGAACAAACTTTAACAGTATAATTTGCCAAAGTATGTAGATATTCATTAGATTGTTAGTCTGTCAAAGAATTACGTTGGCAAGACAATTTATTCTTTCTTAAAACTGTATCAGTTGCTAAATTATAGAAGATGGGTATAACAGAAAATTTATCGGCTAGCCAAACAGCATGATAATTATTTTAAAATGATATTCAATGTTATAATAATAGGCAAAATTTGACAAAAACAAGATTTTCAGAAACTCAAAAAATATCCTTCCCAACATTTTTACTTACCATTAAAAGGAAGTATACCATGGAAACTGATGAAAGTTAATTTTTGATAAATTAACAATGTTAGCAACACATTAAGGAAGGTATGTTAACTTATGAATGAGTTAATATGCACAGAAAAGGTTACACAGCCTATTTCATGGTATTCTTTAAAAAGTATGCTAAACTGTGCTATGATTAAACATGTTCAGTCAAACAGAATTTGAGAAACAATGACCACTAACATTTCTCAACGTTTTCTAGGCATTAGGAGAGCAAAAGCTGAAGCAAGGCTTACAAAATCCTACAGATAAAAACAACCTTTAAGAGAAGTATTACCTACAAATGTTGAAGAGATTAGACACAATCTGAAAACCTGGCAACTACTATCCACACAATTTAAGTATACAGAAGATAATGGGTGTCTTGTCCATGAATGCTGTGTGCAGGTAGATCTGTCTGGATGTGCAGAGAATGTGTCTTTTTCTCCATGGCGGGTCTGTGCATGTAGATCTGGCAGAGTGTGAGGGTAGACCTGGCATGCATGTTTTAGCTGTAAACAGCAGCTGCCTAATTCGAGTTTAGATCTGCTCAACCAAAAGGAAACTATGCCAGATATTGGATATCTAGTCAATAATTTTTTATTAAAATATGTTTTATTCTTATTTTTTCAACTCTAGTGTCTATGCATTTTGAAAACTAAGAAATTAGCACTGTTCTTTCATAATTTTATATCTTGCAACTTTTCTGCTTCCCAGATATTTGGTTTTTTTTCTTTCCATATTTTTATCTGGCATTTTCTTTATATTTCTTTCCAAAAACACTCTTTTCTTTTCTTTTAGTGGGTACCCCCTTTGTTTCCTCTGTCCTTTTTTTACTTTGAATAGCTTGCACTGGCTGAGATAATAATGTGCCTCAACTCTGTACATTTCCTCCTAGCACACCATGTAACATACAAAGTATTATTTATTATTTATAGAACATAACAAATCTCCACCTAATGGAATTCTTAATATTACAGTGAAATCCTATTCTTATGGCAGATCTCCTTCAAAATTCCACAGCCATAGTAAGTCTAGGCACTGACAGACAGTACACTTTTTCAAGTCCAGCAACCCTCATTCCTTTCCATTTCCTTCCTTTATCAGATATTCTAGAAAGAAAATGACAAAAATCCCTTGTTTGGACCTCTACTGTATCTTCAGATTTAAAATAGATGTAAAAATCCTTTCTTTTACTTTGCTAGTTCAAACACTCTAAATCTTTCAGATAGAAAAGCTGTCATTTTGAGTTATGCATTGACAGTGAGTGTTATCATGCCTAGATACTTGAATTGTCAAGTATGGTAACAAAAATATCAAGAAACTACACATCATTCTACTCTGTAAAATTGTTCTTGCTTAACTCACATTTGCTGTTGGAGCAATGCAGTCTTCTATATATCATGAGAAACTCTAATGTGCATCTGTATAATAATTATCATCACCTTTTTCCAATAGATTGATATTTATATATACTTAAAATTATATACAGTGATACTACATTTCTAAAGAAATGACAATATTTCTCTCTGTGCTGAAGCCCAGAGGGCTGTCAAAAGTTTCCTCAGGTCCAATTGCAAATGTTAAGAGTTTGTATAATATAATGTTTATGAAAGATAGGCCTGTGTATACAAAAACTTGCAGTTCTCCTTCCCAGTCCCAGCCTGATATTTTGTGCCTACAAAGACATCCTACAGAGACGAGCTAATTCGGTCATCCTCCTCATAATTTCTCAAGGTTCCTGCTTGCTATGTACTTGGTGCAGCATCAGAAAGAATGTGCCGGATTTGCCTGACTCCAGCATTTCTATAAGTTTACCTGTGTGTATTTCATGTTGGATGTGGCAGGGTGTGGAGAATGATGGTTTTATTTTTGTTGTTGTTGCTGTTATTGTTTTTACTTTGTTCTGTTTAGCTTTTATTCACATGTCTTAAGATGAGCTGCATGAAAACCACTCAAATATATGACAGTAGGAAAAAGGTATGGCTTTAACCGTCCACTGCAATTTATGGGAGTACACTTTTGGGAAGCTGAAACATTGGTAAGAATATAGTTTGTATGTAGTAAACATAACAATTTGTCAGGGGGGATTCCCTGACTGTGTACTCAGGTCACTCAAAGGGACCCTACAATAAGGCCAGTTCCAAAGACACATTTAATTAGCTTTCTATTTTTCCTCATACTGGATTTGCCTAAAAAATCAATGAACAATAATTGCAGTTATCCAAAATATCATGTTAGTCTCATCTTAAAATAATATGTTACCATGCTTCAACTTATATTAAGTTAGTCTAGTCATATAAGGAAGAATTGGAGACTACAGTAAAACATTTTTTTTTGTAATTCCCTGTCATTTGTAATATTCTTTAACGATAATTCAACTTATCTTTAGCTTCTTGACTCCTGCCTGAATAATTACCATCTCTTTAACTTCTTTTCAGAGGTCATATTTTAATCCTTTGATCATTTATGGGATTCCTTTCTTCAATCCTCTACACTTCTCTCTTAGGTTGCAAGGCCAACACCAAATGTGGTTTACATGAAAGGCATCAGCTGTGCTGAAATGATGAGTATAATAAGAGATTTATCTCATGGTATCAACATTCTCCTTCTCACTATGAATCCTAGTACTGGGCTTTTTTTTTTTTTTTTAATAAGAATTACATTGTGCACTCGTGCTCATCTTGTTAGTTCATCTTGTTACCCACTGCAAATGAATAGCTCCCACTGTGATTAAAAAGTGAGGAACCAAAGATGTCACTTCATAGGATCAAGTATGAATCATATGCTCACAATAGAAGTCATGCAAATCCAGTGACCTGCCTCAATAATGAAATGACTATCAATTATAGTTTTTTTCAGGCCATATTATCTACTGTGTGCATAGTATGAGATTCATTTTATCTTGTATCAGTGCAAATGAAAGGTCTGGGAACCCTAGTGTAGAGTGAAAGTGATGGGTGGATTAATTTTAAACTAAGCAGTATGATTCTATTATGATAGATGTTATAGAGTGGTTCTTAATATCCAAAATACACTAAAGCTGAAAACAATATTTTAAAATAATGTCATGATAATACTCTTTTCACCTAATGTGAACAGTTTAAAAGCATTTTTTTTTTTCAAAACTTACTTTGAGGGTATTCTTTAACAGTAATGATAGATGATCAGGAAGCTGCACAAATATCATGCATTAAGTTTTTTTATTAGTTTCCCTATGCAACTTTACATTTTGAAATCATTGCACAACTACAAACATTTGAACAGGTATACTGGACCTTCTCAGGAATGCCACTTACCCTTTCGAGCATAATCTTGTTTACAACAATAAAAAAATCTAAAACAGGAAAACTTATCTCGGTACAACACATGTCTAATTCTGAATTCAGCTATAGCACAGATTTGTGCTCTTCTATGCACATTTTTTTAAAAAAAATTTACAAGTGTAGATTGATTGGACATTTCATGTAACACCTACCACAGTTAAGAAACTTAATTGTAGTTTGTCAAGATTAATTAATCCACTTCCTCTATAAGCACATTTCTCTACATTATGACTAATGCTAGCCTATTACTCATGTCATTAATATTGTTTTTAATAAATATTGTGAATATTGAATCATATTTTATTATAATCATAGGCCTTTTAAAATATAAATCACATAAATTCAATTCTCTATCCAAATAACGTACAAAATATCTAAAATGTAAGTATGTATGTTTTCACAGTATAAGATGCTACTATAGTCCAGTGGCAATACTTATAAATTGAATAAGAGGTAAGCTGAAAACATGAGGATACAGTAAGAATAATTCATAATACAGCATTCTTTCAATGAAAAGGAAATATCACATATTTTTATTTTTGTCTAATTTTGTATATACTGTGGAAAGGCCCTCATTTTGCAATTTCACTTAAAATACAATAACAAAGGAAATGTAATTAACAGTTCATTCTATAGTAGTTATGTTGTGGTATTTTAAATAATAAAGTCAAGAAATCTTAGAATATCATTGAGTTCTTAAAAATATCACCTATATAATTTCAAAACAGTTAGGGAAGGTAAATTATTGGACTTCCAAACCCCTAATGTAACCATGACATATCTAAGTATTATAGAAAATTTATACATAAAGTATTAAAGGACCGCATTGTGGACAATCTCAAGAAGTTATATAATATCTTAAAAATGCATTGGGTTTTTAGCATACAATATTAAAATTCACAATCTGTTTTATAAATGGTTCAGTGTTAACTAAGAAACAAAAGTTTTAAAAAAGCTTTAGTTTAATTCCAAAACAAATGTGTTATACAAATATATGTGAATAAGTGGAGCTTTCCTCTCTCTAGAATGCTTGACTTACGTTATTTTTTCTGGAAGTAAAGCTTTATATTATATATCTTTTGACCTATGGAGAATATTTTTAAGAAAAAGATATAGTAAATGCCACATGAAAAATATTAATAAAAACTATTCTTTTAATTTTTTGTTAAAATTTATAATTTTAATTTTTTCTATTATTTTTATGTATTTAATCAATTTACATACATATCATAGAACCCCCTCCCTCTGGTAATGCTTCTTCCCTTTTTTTTCCTATACCTCTCCATTATTCCTCAAAAAAAGGGTGTCCCCTCCCATCAATCAACCAGAGCACATCAAGTTGCATCAGGACTGAGCACATCCTGTTCTCCTGTGGCTGGTAAGGCAGGCGCACAGTGTCCATGTCAGATACAGTCCTGCTACTCTTTCTAGGGGACTCACATGAAGACCAAGCTGTCCATTGGCTGCATTTGTGTAGGGGTACTCGTTACAGTACATGCATGGTCCTTGGTTGGTGGTTTAGCTTCCTTAAGTCCCTCTGTGCCCTGTCTAGTTGGCTCTGTTTGAGGGAAGGCACCAACCCACAAACAAGAACTTCGACCCAAAATTTACCCTGCCAACAAGATATGCAATGACAAAAATAGAGCAGAGGTTGAGGGAATGTACAACCAATGCCTTGCCCAACCAGAGACCCATCCCATGGGAGAGAGCCAACTCTTGACACTGTTAATGATATTCTGATGTTTTTACCGACAGGCACCTAGAACAGCTGTGCTCTGAGAGCCTCCACCCAACAAGGAATGAAACAGATGCTGAGACTCACAGCTAAACATTGGACAGAGTGCCAGGAGACTCTTGGAAGAGTTAGGGGAGGATAGAAGAAAGAGGACAGGAGTTCCACAAAAAAACCAACAAAATTGGTATTTTTTAACTTAAGAAAATATTATTTTTCCCATTGCTTCACTTTTATAATTTCTTTAATTCCACTATTTCAAAAATCTATTTGTAAAGAACAAAACATATTTTGATTGGACTCAGGCATTTAAATTTTTTATCCTTGTTTTATTTCACTATGCCTTCATGTCATACAGTTTTACAAAGGAATTATTATATGATACAATTTGCATTAAAATATAATATATTACAAAATTAGAATAACTTCATAATGTACTTGTAACTTTTCCTTTTACTGAGAATATTTATTCCCTTAAATATCTAGGCTAGAGTTATTAAAATTATCAAATTTATTTAATTTAAATATGTATAGAATTCATTTCTCAAAATTTCTACTCTCTAAGAGGCAGCCTTTTGGGATGCATCACACAGACTAAGGGAAGGCAACATGCAACTCCCTCCATCTAATGGATATTTTGTGATCATAAATATCCTAGCATAAAAGAAGATTAAAAAAAAAAAAGCTCACCACAATCACAGTGAAGGCCAGGCTGCCTCTCATGAGCATGCATGAGGAAGTGCTCATATGGTATTCACACCATGGTGCACAGTGTAAAACATTATACTATACCCCGTCTGTAAATAAGGGTCAGGAATCCACCCACCTGTGGCTCTTGGAAGAATGGCCTGCCTCACCATAGACTAAGCATTCTTGAGCCACATGATTGGTCAACCTGCTACCCATTCTGTGAAGTATAATCTATGCTTTTGTTATCATTTTTCTCTTAAACTAAGCAAATTAGAACTAGTATTCTGGTTTTTTTTCCGGTCACAACTTATCTGTACATCGTGTCATAAGATACTCTAAGACTTTGTACAGTAATGAAAGTATAACAATTAGAGAACTAAGAAGGTTTTGAAGAACCTACATATAATAACATGGATAAAATAAAGTGTTGAATGAAATATTAGTAATAGGTTTCAAAATTTAAAAAATAATTGTAGTAAAGAAGAGCGGAGAACACAGCTCAGTGTTAGAGTATTCACCTATCATGCATAGTCTTAAGTTCATTTTCCAGTACTACAGAGGAAAATGAACTAGCAGGAAAATAATACTAATTTGAAGATTAAAAATATACCATAGTTATCATAGTTATCATGCTGTTTACAGTGGTTTTAATAAGAATACACAGTAATAAATACTCAAAATTAGATAAAATTTCCAGAATTAATATAGTTAGCAAAAGTCACTGAGTTAAGTATTTAAGTAGTAAAAAAACAAGACAATGTATTTAACATCATATCGAAATTAGAGTAATTTACAAATGTATTTGTATAGAATATAAAGCAATCAAGAATAAAACATGTCCTGCCCCTAGAGGTGCTGCAGGTGTGGCTGCTGTGTCATGTGTGCCTCAGCAGATGGCAGAGAGGAGGGAAGCTATGCCAACGTTTAGCTTTCTGGCCTACAAACATCTGAACAACCAGCAGCCTAACATTCTTAGAAAAAAGCAAGCCTGAAATGACCACAGTTCCAGGCAGGCCCACATGGGCTATCAGAATGGGGAGTAAGCAGGAGACTAGAAGAATTCCTCCTGGGACCATGAGCCCTGGGGAAGAGTGAGTCCTAGACAAAGCAGTACTTGATTAGGCCAGGCAAGCTCCAAGCTAGAGATGACCACCAGACTAGTGGCTTGGAGCCCTCATAAGGAGCTAGCTTGAGATGACCATTAGCCTTGTGCCATGCAGGCATTCGAGGACAGACCATACCTGAGATGACATCAAAAAGGATGAATGTGGCATAACCCTCCTGAGAAAATTCTTTTGAAGACCCCAAATACTCAGAGATCCTAGGCATCATTAGGAGGAGTGAGTGCTTCAATTGCTGTTCCTCATCACAACAAGACAGCTCCCAGGACACCTTCAAAGAAAGATTTCAATCCCAATTGGTCCAGCATTTCAGATTGTCCCACACAGGACTCTCTTTAATCTGTAATTTCTCAACATTTAGAATCTGTACCACAAATGCTATTCCTTAAGAGAAGCTTAAGAGAATGATGCCTCATTTCCCCTAAGGGGATTTGGGTAGGTTTTTGGTTGCTTTCTTGGGCTATAGAGTATTATTTTCAATGAGAGTTAGTTTTAAGTTATTATTATTGGTCTTATTTAGAGAGATAGCAAAGTTGGATGCAGGGATGTCTCTATTCTCTATCTTCAATTCTTATGTTTGGAGATAAGGGTTAAAAAGAAGAAGGGGGAATTTAGAAATATATAGGGAAGAAAGAACAAAAAGTAGATTACTGAAACTACTCAACTTAATGCCTTAATTGTTACTGACAAGGTTATTTTTGATTCATTGGTATATAATGTTGCATATAGATGTAAAGTATGTTTAATTTTACATACAGTGGTATAAAACTTAAATATAAGATTATTCCTCACACACTTTATATACATTTCTACTCTAATATGCAGTATTGTACCCATATAACTCAATTATAATACAAAGCTTACTTCCATTATTTGAAAATGCTATTGCAGATAACTGAGTTCTGCAAGATAATTGTTAGACGATCAAATCATGGTCATATCAATTACTAGTCTATTTTTGTCACAATGATATTAATCTTAGGTGCAACAGATATATATATGATTCTATAGAAAGATAAGGTAAAATGGTTAGATAAGGTCTTCAAAACCTCAGAGACCTATAGAATATGGAATTGCAAAATGTTTTTATTATTTTAAATATACACTGGAAATGAGACAAGTTAAGTCCTGGGAAGACACAGCCTACTTTACAGAAGATGATGGACATCAAAGAACCTCCTTATGGAGATGCCTTCAAATGTGGCAAACAAGCCACTGGATAAAATGTCCTAATTTCTACCACAGAAAGAATTCTGTCTAAAAAAGGGCAATCTTTGATGCAGCCAGAGTCAATAGCCAAACTCTTCCAAGCAAGTCCTCAATAGTTCCTGACTTTTCAAATATAATGGGCCAAATGGCTAAAGATGGTGCTCCAACATTATAGAGAGTTTTGGGTGACTGTTCAGCTAGCAAACCATCTCTGTTGTCTTCTTTTGGGAAGCTATTAACCTTCACTCCCTGTATACTCAGGTAATTCATTTTATTCCTTCTCAAATCACTGATGAGGTTGTTGACCAGATAGTCTAGTTTTAAAATTAAGCTAAGTTGTTTAGGGGTTAAAATGTTTTTAGGTCTAGATTAATGTTTTACATTGATAATGATGAGATGTGATAGATATTGATTTACATTCAGAATTTTATTTTATTTTTTTTTTTCTTTTTTTTTTTTTTTTTTTAAATCTTATTTATTTATTTATTTATTTTTTTTTTATTTATTTATTTTTTTTTTTTATTAATTTATTCTTGTTACATCTCAATGTTTATCCCATCCCTTGTATCCTCCCATTCCTCCCCCCCCCCATTTTCCCATTATTCCCCTCCCCTATGACTGTTCCTGAGGGGGATTACGTCCCCCTATATATTCTCATAGGGTATCAAGTCTCTTCTTGGCTACTTGCTGTCCTTCCTCTGAGTGCCACCAGGTCTCCCCCTCCAGGGGACATGGTCAAATGTGAGGCACCAGAGTATGTGAGAAAGTCATATCACACTCTCCACTCAACTGTGGAGAATATTCTGACCATTGGCTAGATCTGGGAAGGGGTTTAAAGTTTACCTCCTGTATTGTCCTTTTTAGATGCACTAAGATAGGAAAGATGTTTCTTCAAGGCAACCAAATACAAATCGCCAAAACACTAAAAATGTATTTCCAATTTATATAATTTCTGATTGTTTTATGATTCTTCTTGCTATGGGTAGTTTATTGTATATATGTGTAATAATATAAATGTACATGTAGGGGCTGGAGAGATGTCTCAGCGGTTAAGAGCACTGTCTGCTCTTCCCGAGGTCCTGAGTTCAATTTTCAGCAACAATATGTGGCTTACAACCATCTATAATGTGATCTGATACCCTCTTCTGGACTGCAGGTGTACGTTCAGGCAGAACACTGTATATATAGTAATAAATAAATAATTATTTAAAAATAAATACCTGTACCTGTAAAAATATTTAATAAAAAAGAAAGTAAAAGAAAACACAATTTTTGTGCCTTATCAAAAGTTGAAATTATTCATATTTATCACCATTTCTATATAAAAATATTACACAATATTTTCCCATTAAATTATCATTTTTCTGTTTAAAACAAATGAAACTTGAGGTTGGGGATTTAGCTCAGTGGTAGAACATTTGCCTAGCAAGTGCAATGCCCTAGGTTTGGTCCTCAGCTCTGGAAAAAAAAAAAAAAAAAAAAAAAAAAGACAAAAAACCTTTTCATAGGAAATCAATAGCAAAATGTATAATTTTATACCTAGGAAGAAAAAAGAGAAAATCTAGTGTCATTGAAACCAGTTTGAGAGAAATCTCTAAATTAAAAGTAATATTGATTCTTCATGTCCTAGGTTATTTTGTCAATGGCGATGGAACACTAGTCTGGATCAAGATAAAGTTTTCTGGTAGATAAAAAGGAAGAAACATCTCAAAAGAATTAAAATGACAGGGGACCTGAGAGAGAGAGGCTGTCATTTATTAAAGAAAAATATAGTTTAATTTTTGAATATTTAGTACAGACTATGAGTTAAAAGTTGTATATAGAAACCTGTACAATACATAGCCAAGTGAAACACTGAGGCATGCCATTAATCCAGTACTGCTGCGTCTCTGCATGTTTGCACTTGTAATGGGTTTCCTGGTAGATTATAAGCCCTTCACAACTTAAAATGCCATCTGCTTTGTTCAAAGGTGGCTCAGAGGTATTTATTTTTAAGCACATTTAGAAAATAAAATGTTTAATAAAATTAAGAAAGCTCACTAATTTAAAGCTGATTTTAAGTATTCGTATAGGAATTACTGAAAAGTAAATAAAAATATAACTGAATAGTGACCCTAAAATATGTAGGACAAGATGCATCAGTTTGCTTAAAACTGAAGTCCCTAGGAGTTAATGGAATTCAGGAAAATTACATGCACAGACACATGACCAGAAATCATGCAAAGGAATGTTGATTTAGCAGTAGTAACCTTTTATCATTTTGTTATATCTGGAAACTGGAATGAAAGGCTATGCAGTGAACAGGTCAGTCAAACTGAAAAGGAGATAGATGTCTGTGGTAGGGCTGCCTCTGAGGGCCTTGTCTACTACAAGCCAGAGCCTGTGTTTATGGTCTCTGTTATCACTAGAAACAACATGGAAACTTGTGCCTACTTTAAAGGACAAGGAAGCTACTTTGGCAGTGACATAGATGACTGCAGACTCACAGTTAAGAGAAAGGGATATGGAACACTTCCGTGACAACTGCTACCACTGCCAAAGAGTAAGAGCCTAAAAATGAAGGTATCAAAGAATTTGGATCTCCTATCATGTTCTATGAAAAAAGCCACTCATTTTATATGCACTGTGCAGTGGCAGAGTATGGGCAGGAAAACTACAATAAATAGTTATATCCCAAAGAGAAAATAAGAGACACAAACTTTTCAATGAAGAAAACTTTCCATAATAGCAATAAGTAAAAATAATTTCCTAGACAAAATGTGTTTTAAGAAAGTCTCCTATCCAGTTTTGTCCAGCCTTTGCATCCTCTACTGTGATATCTAAAGTGACTTTTACTGCTGTCATTTGAATAAACACACCAACAAATTCGGAGGCCAATACACTGTTTAGATCTTTTAAAATGAGAAGTGATGGATGAAAGAAAATAATAATTTAACTGGAAAAAATAATTAGTAACTTTATAGTATTAATAGCTGGTAGTGAAGCTGAATATAAAACAACTGGTAACAAAATCAGCAAAAGTAGATGTAAGAAAAAAAGAGACACAGGAGGTAAACTTTAAACCCCTTCCCAGATCTAGCCAATGGTCAGAATATTCTCCACAGTTGAGTGGAGAGTGTGATACGACTTTCTCACGTACTCTGGTGCCTCACATTTGACCATGTCCCCTGGAGGGGGAGACCTGGTGGCACTCAGAGGAAGGACAGCAAGTAGCCAAGAAGAGACTTGATACCCTATGAGAATATATAGGGGGAGGTAATCCCCCTCAGGAACAGTCATAGGGGAGGGGAGTAAGGGAAAAATGAGGGGGGGGAGGAATGGGAGGATACAAGGGATGGGATAAACATTGAGATGTAACAAGAATAAATTAATAAAAAAAAATGGCAACCCCCCCCCAAAAAAAAAAAAGAAAAAAAGAGACATGAAGCTGAAATTGGATAGTTTTCAAATGTTTTTATTAAAACATATGTTAGCAGAAACAAAGAAAATATATCTTGTTTCTGATATATGTTACCTATTTAGAATGTAACTGAAAACATTACAACCAGTCTCTTCTCTATAACAAAGAGGCACAGCATTTTATCTTTTATGCCACTTCATTCCATATATATATATATATTCCATATATATATATATGGCTTAATTTATATTAGGAGTGACATATAGATTAAAATATATACACAAAGCAGGTTTTACAACATCACTTTTATAGATCCTGCCTGAACTCACCCAACATTGAAAAGTCATAGGATTTTAAGCACTGTAGGCATTTGTTCATATGAAAGTTCCAACACTGCTAAATATTCACGCTATTAACCAACATTTGTAAAGTGGTGGCTACATGACATTACTGGCATCTCAAATGTGCTTGTATTGAAGAACCCCAAAATAAAGAGATGTAATATGAGTAAATTAATAAAATATAAAAAGAGATTATTTTGGTGAGCCCAAATTAATAATGTAAACTTTGAAAAATAGAAAAGTGTTCATAGCGTATATAAAAACAGGCATTGGTATCACAGGTAGATCAGGTTCTCTTCTTTGATTTCTATAATAGTGGGATACAGGGATACATGGGGCAACAGGAGAGGAATTTGTCTAGTTGGTATGGGTGGTACCCAATAATATGCAGACCCAAATTAAACAAATGTATAAAATTCAGCTTCACAATTAAATGAAAGATCTTAAAAGTTTCTCATTTTCAGAGTCCTTGAATAATACCTAAGGCCTTCATTTCAGTCATATCAAATTGGGAAGCAAGAAGCTGGTGAAATACTCCTCATTGTCTGATTTGTGTAACTATGCAATAGGAACTTTTGTTAATTTGGACTGAGAGTTTGTGATATTTTCTCTCTTTGTCTCTGTCTCTCTCTGTCTGTCTCTGTCTCTGTCTCTCTGTCTCTGTCTCTGTCTCTCTCTCTCTCTCTCTCTCCTCTCTCTCTCTCTCTCTCTCTCTCTCTCTCTCTCTCTCTCTCTCTCTCTCTCTCACACACACACACACACACACACACACACACATGCACACACAAGCTAGGAAAGCCTAAGATACCAACCAATATTGTTTACATTTTTGCCTCCCCAAATCTAGATGTTAAAATTATTTACCTCTTTCTAGATTTAGATAAAAGGAAGTAAATAATCTCAAGTGTTTTAAAAAATACATTATTCCAGCCTGGCGGTAGTGGAGCATGCTTTTAATCCCAGCAATCTGGAGACAGAGGCAGGTGGATCACTGTGAGTTCAAGGCCAGTCTGGTCTACAAAGCAAGTCCAGGACAGCCAAAGCTACACATAGAGACCCTGTCTCGAAACCCTCCCCCTCAAAAAATTAAAACATTATTCCTCATCAATTTTAGAATGATTATTGATCTGCAATCACAGAACTATTTATTCATTGATTCTTTCTTGAAGGGGACAAAATATAAATGTTTCCTATTTTTATTAGAAAAAGTATTTTTTGTGATTTTTTTCCACAACCATCAGAAGTACAGTATGTAATATACCAAAGTTATTTTTCACTTAAAACTTCTAACGAGAAGGGTTGCTTTTATTTCTCCATTCTCAGTAAAAAACACTTCATCATATTTCCACACAAGAAATAAGAAAAGAAATACAAACAACCCTCATATATAGAGCTAGCAATTCAAGCATCTCATCACTGGCTCCAAAACTGAAAACATTTTTTCAATCTTTCTTCTAGTCAAACTGTCAGCCACCATTTAAAATGGCAGTCAAAAAACTTACAAAAAGAATTGTCCAATTGGGTCTAAATATCACAGAAGAGGGAAAAGGATAACAATAAATTATAACTTATTTCTTACAGTTTGAAAGATTTTGTAGTTTGATACACATCAATAAATAACTGAAGCCATTCATTATTTGAGTGACCTACTTTAAAATCAATTAGGTACAAATCAAAATACCTTCCTCCTCTAAATTATTCATATCTCCATCCCCATATCTGGGTTAATCATCATTCATACCAAATTGCATATTTTATCAATATTCAGCTTATCTTATATTTCTTTTTACTTTTTGAGTTACATATCTGTTAATCCTTTGCATCATATTTTTTATGTTTAGAATTTAGGGCTTTAAAAATCCTTTTATAATAAAAGTCCTCTTTTTATCATGTTCTTGGTTCCTGGAATGGTCCCTTCAATATTCATCATTCAGACTCTTCACCAGATATTTTTCCATGGGATTTTCTAGTATCTCATCATCCCTAAATGAGATAAAGACAAATTATGAAAATGTTTCAGTCTCTCTTGCCATATTAGCCCACATTTCCATCTTACCCCCATTATCTGACCTGGTCTTCTATTTTGGTCTTTCAAATAACAGCACCAATGCACTATTCTACTGGAATGAGAGTAATTTCAGTAAGGTAAAATATGATGAATTAACTACCAATTACTTAAGTATATTATTCCTTTAAAGGGAAGTGAAAAAGAATGGAAAGATAAAACTATTAGTAAGGGAAGAAAAAATAATTTAAAATTAAATTTCATTAAGTCCTCACACCTATCCAAGTACATACATATTTCTTAATATATTTAAATGTATATGGTTTATTTCACCCTTCCCTTAGATATTGGCATGTCCAAGAATGTCGTTCTACTAGAAGAAACATGTTTAACTGAGACTTAAAGAACACTTGGCGTATGTAGAGGTGATGAGCGATTCGGGCATCTGGCACAAAAGTGGGATGCTGATACTTGAGCATCGTAGTATTATAAAATTTTTGACAAGCTTCAAAAATGTTGTCAAATTATTATCTAGGACTTTGAAAGGGAAGGATTTTTAGCTTGAGAAGTTTTTAATGGGAGGACTCAACTATCATTCACTGAAATAGATAAAACTATGAAGCTAAAAGAAAATTGATTTTTAAAGAGCATGAAGAAAAGTACTCAATCTATCTAAGAGTGTCAGACTGAGAACTGCTTCAGAAATCAGCAAATGCATGAAGAGACTCAAGCATTCCAGGACAAGGATGAGGAAACAGTTGAAAGCTCTAGAACCAAATACCCCAAAGAGACATTAAACATGTCAATTTAATACAAATACATTTCATTTTGCTTGTCTTCCTTTAGCACAAACAGAATAGATACATTTTTAAGGCAGAATAAAAGGAGTGATTTTTTTTCTATTTTAAAGAAAAATTTAAAGATCTAGTAACTACCAAAAATAAATAAATAATGATATTTATAAATTATTTTATTACATATATTTTCAAAGTATCAACAACACAGCTCTGAATGGTAGCAATTACATACTGATTAAAATAAAACATTTAAGCCAAACATGGTGGCACACACCTTTAATCCCAGCACTTGGAAAACAGGCAGGTGTATTGCTGAGAGTTCAAGGCCAGCCGGGTCTACACAGCAAGTCCAGGACAGTCAAGGCTACACAGAGAAACTCTGTCTTAAAAAGCCAAAAAAAAAAAAAAGGCTATAAAACATATAAATCAATTTTCTTAATTATGGTCATTCATAAACGTAAAAATACAGACAATTGGACCTCAAGGATTTTAGACATGATTGGACAAATTGAATAATCATGAAGAATATATCTTCTGTGAGTTGTGACCAGAGCATGAAATACAGGGAAATAATATAAGGAAATGCCTGACAAGTACTTATGCTTATTATAGCATGTCAATGAAACATGTTTCTGTATAGTGAAATGATTGCAGATATCTATTATCTCAATTCTGGTTCCTTAACACCAGGAATTCAGTATTGGATCTGAAGGAATTAATGCAGTGATGGGGATATCTTAAATGAAATGCAAAAGAAAGTTTGATCTTAACTCTAAAGGGCACTGAGCAAGCATTCTATCTTGGGCCTAGTCTGGGGGCTCATCTCTGTGTTTTAAGGTAGAGAGGTTCATTGATTACCTCCATGAAGTAAAATCTAGAGAGTTATTCACAGAGTCTGAACAGACCATTTACATGTCGGGATCTAAAAAATCAGTTCTACAAGGGAATGGAGAAGTTTCCAGCAAGAATCGTGGTCACTGGTAGTTTTGGCTGAAGTAATTCTTCTGTACAGTTTGTTTCCACGCAGCAGCAACAGACCCATGTGCTGCCTTCTTTCTGTCTTTCTACTGAAAGAATTTGTTGGTATCTTATTTCAAAATGTCCAGTAATATATTTTTAATGTATTCATATTACATCTAAATTGTTATCCCATCTCTTGTTTCCTCCCATTCCTCCCTCCCTACCTCCCACTTTCACCCTATTCCCCACTCTTATGTCTGTGACTGAGGGGGCCCTTTCCCCCTGACTATAGGGTATCAAGTCTCTTGTTGATAGCCTGTGATCCTGCCTCTGTGTGCCACCGTAAAAATTTTAGCAGTACAAAGAAAAAAGCTACCTATTTAGAGCTTGTTAAAATTATCTAGTTACCCTGTCTCTTTATTTTGTCAATTTCCATGAGCCAATAAATGAATGTGTTGTTCATGCAAATATGGTTGCTTTTAAAGATGAATAGCAAATAGAAGTTGTATGAAATGACAAGCAGGATTGTTGAGACTATTGTAGTGGGTGAAAGAGGTTGCTCAACTCTACCGAAAGAAACTGTCCTGAGAGAAATAAACTGAAGAATATTGGCAAATAAGGTGTACCACACATTGCTTCTGAAGATAACCATGTGGTAGAAAATAGCACATCATACTATCTTGATCATTCTTTTGTCCTTCCTGCCTACAGGAACCGAGGAATGTACACATTCTGTTACCTATGAAGTTCTCCTAATGCATACGTTTTGGAGGTGGTTTTCCAAATCTGAAAAATAGAGGAACATCCTTGAAATTCAAATTTCCAAAAATGAATATAATCTAAACCAAAGTAGAGATGTCTATAGTGAGAAATTCAAGAGGACTTTCACATTTAGTAAATTCAAGATAATATTAAGCTTTATTAGTCAATGAACAGTGATGTTACCAATAAAGTATTTCTTGGGATTTATTAACAAACCAAGCCCAACTATATTCCATAGACTGGCACAATTTCTCCTTATTGATAGTTAAAATAGGAAAAAAGGAAACTTTTGTATCTATCTGCTCTCTAGACTATTAATAACGATGAATTCATTAATAAAGCATTTATTGTATTCTAATGCCACACTGTTATTACAAATAAGGTTCCATTAATTTTATTAATGTATTTGTAATTTTTTTTACTTTTTTTTATTAATTTATTGTTACATCTCAATGTTTATCCCATCCCTTGTATCCTCCCATTCCTCTCCCCCCCCCCCTTTTCCCATTATTCCCCTCCCCTATGACTGTTCCTGAGGGGGATTACGTCCCCCTATATATTCTCATAGGGTATCAAGTCTCTTCTTGGCTACTTGCTGTCCTTCCTCTGAGTGCCACCAGGTCTCCCCCTCCAGTAGAAACCAAAGGAAGATCAATTGCAGAGTAGACAAGTAGATAAAAATCTAGACAGATGAATTAGTAGAAAAATTCTATTGATGGGATGGAGTGGAAGAAATAGCAAAAGTAAAAGACAAATATGGCATAGAAAGTCTATAGTTTCATCTACCCATAGTTTATTTTTCCTATTTTAATTATGTTTGAAAGCTGTCTCTGGTATAAGACAAGCAAAGGATACAGTAGAATATTTGAAAATTCAAATTAACAATGGCTGGCAGTGACCTGTGGTTAGAATAAAAATTCACATAATCTATTATCTTGATTTAGATGAATGCCTGTCAATAGTTTTTTCTCTCAATGCTATTTACTTTTCTTTAAAAAATTTAATTTAAATATTTTCATAAAATATATTTTATTATGCTCTTTTTCATCTTTACTGGCCACAAGTAAATAAGATGTCATCTAAAGCAAAAAGTTTTATTTTTACCCTGATTCATTGTGGAGTATATTAATGATGATTTCAATCCAAGAACAAAACATGAGCTGAAAAATAAGTAAATATGAAAGCATACTTTGTCTCCGTTAACAATAATCATACTTTTTTAGCTTGTATAGAAATGGGGCAAGAAATATGGGGAGCAGTCATAATGGGCCTAATGATTAGTGAATAATTTTGATAAAAACCAAGAGAGATTGTATCAAAGTTTCTCTGCTTAAGATAATTAGAAGCATACCACTTACACTTAGCCCTAGTCTATAGTGTTTTCTCAATATCATTCATCAATGTATCTTGCATGACACCAAACATATCCAATAGTCCAGTCCTGCAATTAATAACTGATGGTAAGTTTTGGTTAGTAAATATTTTGATTAATTCTGTAAATCTAGTAACCTCCAATATGTTTAGCACACTGGCCATACAGGACTAATAAAGTGGGATTTAGCAGGATTAAAAGCAGACTGTGAAAGTCAGCATGATGCCACAGTCGGTTAAAGTGCCTGCTGCCAAGCATTATGATGTAAGCCTGATCCCTGAGAACCATGTGATGAAAGGAGAGCATTTACTTTCTCAAATTGTCTTTTAACTTTTGCTCTATATGTCAAATGCACACAAAGGGAATAGATAACTGTAATACAAATTTTAGCATCAGAACTAATTGTTTAGCTATAAAAGCTGTCTCCTATTGGTACTTCAGAAATCTGTATCACTTATTTCACGATATATTAAGCAATGGATTAAGAGCTGGTTAGAAAGATTTCTTTTTCCTGTGGAAAAGTTACGTGGTACATTTGCATGCTTCATCAAACACACAATATTCTCTCAGGTAAACTCTGAGTGTCTACCCACCTATCTACTCAGTTTACTTTTTGTATTGCTATTCAAACAGTTTTAATTTTCTCCTCTGAACATGTCCATATGAGTCATAAGCTTGGATTTCTAGTCTATTATAGCAGAGTCTCGGTAACACCAAGGTTGTACTGTATTGAGATTCTCTCTCTACCATCTGAAGGTGTTAAGTATCAGTCTTGGACATGCCACTTTATTTCTTTGTATATTTTACATAAAGCCTATTCAGAGGATAAGGTATTGGAGAAACAATTTGAGACCTTTTAACCACCTTTCATTTTTATATTTTTTAAAAATCTAAGTTCTAGGGCTGGAGAGAAGTCTCAGAGTTTAGGCTCACTTACTACTACTGCAGAAAATCCTGGCTCATTTTTCAGCATCCACACTGTCACTCAGAACTGCTGACAGCTCTAGATCTGAAGCTCTAGATCAACAGGATCCACTTGCACTGAAATTACATCGTTCACATATATGCACACACACACAGACACATGTACATAACGAATTCATTGAATAAATTAAAATCCATTTAATAGAGAATATAAAATGCATAATGGGTAAAATGATTTAGGTGGTAAGTGGAACAAATATATGTTATGTGATTTTTATTAGCTGAAAACAAAGGAGAAGACAAAATAATTGGTTATAAGACACTTACTTATTGGGTGTTCTTTTTTCCTCAGTTATTTGAAAGCCATTTGTGATTGATTTCCCTTGAACTCTAATTTGTTCTGGTTTTCCTGTCTTTTCCATAGCAAATGCATAGTGCTTTCATGCATAGCACCTGAGTCTCTATGCATTAAAAACAAATCAGTATTTCCTCCTAAACATTCACCGGATGCCAGTGATAAAATTACTTAAGACTTAAAAGATTTTAGAGCCTATTGCTGTTACTACAACCTATCGAATATTTCTGCTTCGTGACAAAAACGTAAACTTGTAGCTTCATGCCTTCACAGAGACAGTTTGAACATGTTTTACATTAGGTCTGACCAAAGTCCTCATTTTCAAAAATCCAATTCACCATCACTGTTATGTAGTGTCAGCCTCAACATGTTTACTTCTAGATTTGTTAATATGACCAATTTCTTCCAATCAGATTTTCCAGAGAAAGCATCCCAATAGCATCCCAAGGGTAATGTTCAGAATCTATGCCCCTCACTGATAATGATTTGTTACATTGATTTGTTTAAGATTCTTGGTTCTCTATTACACAATTCTTATAACTTTTGGTCCTTAACCATGACATTTATTCTCATGTCTTTTGTAAATTAGTGCTTAATTTAATGCATTTTCTTCATTATTTTCCCTTTGCCAAGTAACAATGGAGCAATAGAAAACTCTCCAGTAATAGGAGTTTCTGACTTTCATTGTCATTTCATTCAGAAAGAATATTGTTCACATTCAGGTTATGCCTGATAATGATGTGACGACATGGAAACATTTTTGGATGGTGAGTGAAACAATGAATTCTGACCTAATAGATATTCCCTATAAGTTTGGTTTACATTATTTCATGGAACAATCCCTCTCATATACCCTGAAGACAAACAACTTGTATCAAGAATGTGAAGTCACTATTTGGATATTGCATTCTTATTATGTTTTTGTATCTTTTCCTGGGTCTTATATAATGCTGATTTAAAAATTGTGAAGGCCTGGAGCAAGAACAGGAACAGTAAACAGTCAAAACTTACTGGTACAGGAAGAGTATGTCAAGAATAGCACAGAACAATCTGAAACTTTCCCTTTCTTTCAACTCAAATCCTGTTTTAAGTGTGAGATAAAGGACAGTCATTGTTTAAGGGCTTTCACGTAGAGTTTTTTCCCCCTGTATTTTGGACATATGCTGGCATTTTCAACTTTCACAAAATGGATGTTGGTGTTCACTTAACAAAGGGAATTTTTAGTTATAAAAGGTTTTCAGTTCAACTCTCATGATAGTAAAGTGTGGCATTTTCTAGCACATTCTGTCTCCTAAAATTTAGAAGAACTTATTGGTTAACTTAGACTAGTAAAAGTATAAATAAAGATTCTCCATTAACTTGCCATTAAAATGTAATAAGGGCCTATTATACACATAAATGATGATATTTTACTACCTATTTAAAATATTTTCCTATATTAAATGATAACAAATGTTTTGGATACAGACCATTTCCTCTTTTTTTCTAATAAATCTTTCAGAAATCATATAGTATTGAATTAAGTCTTTGAAAATTTAAATATATACAAAACATATAACTCTTTTCATATGTTGCTTTCTAAAAATGAGTTATTTATTAATCTATGCATGCATATGAATGTGTGTGTGTATGTGTAAAGACATATAAGCATATATGCTGTGATGCTTATATGAAAGTCAGAGTTCTGGATGTGTGTTCTTTTCTCTAGGCCAAACCAAGATGTTGATGTGTGTATGCCAAGTGCCTTTACTCAATGAACAATCTCACTGTCTCCTTATTCTTGTCTCTTTGTATTTTTTGGAACAACAGATCTCAAGATCATACACATAATGTTAATTTACACACTCATCTATCTGAGTGGCCTTGGGTCACAGTAGTCTTATGAATAATTTGCAATTAATATTACCTTTAAATCAATCCTTGAAGAAACTGTGAAGTGATATATAATCATCATCTTATCATCATCACTATCATCATCTCTTCTATGTAAGAATCAGGAGGTGAGACTTGGAGAGGTTAATAAGTTCCATAGGAAACTAGATGGGAAAGAAATAATCCCAGACCAACAGGATTGAGACATCATTCTTCACCATTATGGTGAAATATCTTTGAAGGAAACCATATAACAATGTATTTATGTAAGTATAATTTTTTAAATCATTCAAGAAGGAATGTAAAATATCATTATGCAGAGAAGCTATCTATAAATTCAGAGGATTAAGAAATAAATATATTTTCTTATCTTTGGTATCTATGAAAGAAAAATCAACTGTACAATATTTTCAATAATCAAATAAGTAATAAAAGTGTGTATCCTATACTCCATACTGCTTTCATATTACTACAATGGTTTCTAGTAAAATACAATGCCTAGACTAGTATCCATTTTGAAGCCCATAGTTTAAGTACAGTAACATATATGTGTCATGTAGAAAAGGATTTAGAGAACTTTTAGAAAATATTATCTTAATTAAACCAAATTAAAAAGAAAAATACACAGAAAGTTTAAGCAGTGCCTGACTAGAAACTGTATTCTTAATTATTACAACTCATGGTACAGGAAATGCCTTTGTATGTTACTTGAGAAGAAAGTTAATTGCTATCACACAGCTATAAACCTTGCAACTTTCAACAGAAATTCACTGGTACAGTAATGGCACAGATGTAATAGGTGTAATATACCACAATTTGATTGGATTTGCTACCTACTTCACGAGCTGTAACTAATACACTGTAAAGAACCTGAAACTACATAGTTCACTGGTCTATGGAAACTTTGCAAATATTTTTTTGCTCAATAAAAATATTGCTCAATGACATATTGTTATTTCCAAAGATCAGTATATGGTTCAACCCTCATCACAGCAATTTTTTTGCACTAGAAGAGGGGAGAGAGAGAGAGAGAGAGAGAGAGAGAGAGAGAGAGAGAGAGAGAGAGAGAGAGAGAGAGAGAGAGAGAGAGAGAAAGAAGAGAGAGAGAACCACAACTATATGATATATAGAAATACGAAAATGGACAGCTTTTGGAGGTCTCTCTCCTAAAGAGGATACTTGATTAAATCCCTTCATCTCAAGGATCAGGGATCCATGCAAGGGTGACAGACAGATTGTACAGGATGCCTCCAAGGAAGTAGGGTCTTTCAGGTAAAATAGATGATTCATATATATAAAGTCACAGAGTCTGTGTTGGCATGTACGAAACCAGTACAGGCTCTCACATGGTGGGATCACAGCACCAAAACCAGGATGTGGACATGACATGACATTCCAACCTTGTAAGAAACATTTGCATTTTGTATCTACTGAAAGAGGAAAAATGTTCTTTTTTTTATCAAGGGTTGTCAGATATTCAACTGGATTCTTTCTGTGTCAATTTCTCCCTGCCTTCTCCCCCCCCCCCCGTCTCTCTCTCTCTCTCTCTCTCTCTCTCTCTATATATATATATATATATATATATATATATATATATATATATATTTTATATATATATATATATACACATTTCTCTCTCTGAAATGTAATGTGATTTATTTTCGGTGTATAACATATCATTTTCTTTTTGCTTTTTTTCTACCTGCGTGTGGGGTCTTTGTGAGTTCTTCTGTCCCCAGCTACCTTCTTTTCTCACTGTGGTAGTCCAATTCATTTTTTTTTTAATTTTTTATTAATTTATTCTTGTTACATCTCAATGGTTATCCCATCCCTTGTATCCTCCCATTCTTCCCTCCCTCGCCTTTTCCCCTTATTCCCCTCCCTTATGACTGTTACTAAGGGGGATTTCCTCCCCCTGTGTATGCTCATAGGGTATCAAGTCTCTTCTTGCTAGTCTGCTATCCTTCCTCTGGTTCCACCAGGTCTCCCCATCCAGGGGAGACCAGGGCATGGTCAAATATGAGGCACTTTGAATTGTCTATTTTTACTCTGTTCAATCTACTTTCCTCCCACACTGTCTTCTTTTACTCTACTCTCTGACTCTACACTTCTCTGACCCTACTCCAATCTTACACCAATCCTGCTCTAGCTATCTCAGCCTCTGCTGGCTTTTTTATATCCTGTCCTGTTCCCAGAGGTCCAAGAGCCAACCAACACATAGAATCAACTTGGGATCTTATAGAAGATTAGACACACAAAATAAATTGCACTACATTTCCCTCTCACTTATTTTAGGTATTAATTAGGCAGTTTTGAAGCCCCCCTGGGTGCTCCTTTTAGCAATGCTACTGTTGTGATTTTTGCTTCTCCATTTGTCCCAGTGTCTTTTCAAGGACTTTAAAGTGTCTGATATTATCTTTCTGTTGATCTCTCAGGAGCACATCTACAAATGAGATAAAATCCTAACAATAATGCATCTCTTTCCTGTAACTTTGGTACTGCTTCTTGAATCTTCTAATCCTGGTCTATCTTATATTTTAGAACCCGTCTTCCTGATTTTGTTGCTGAAGTCTCTTAATCTCTCCCTCCAGCTCTGTGAAAGTCTGGCTTCAGCCCCAACTTGGGCATGCAGGATGCAGTATTCAGCATGGTCTGTCCGAAAGTCCTGCCCATAGGCCTGTTGCTGATCTGCAATGTACATATCTCTGTATTTCAGGAGACCAAATTTCTGCCCATAGGCCTGTTGGTGGTTAGTTGTTGAGTATTCCTGTCCACACTTTTCTTGCTGGCATAGGAAGGCAGTGGTTAGTCAGGTTCTCTTCTTTGCCTTTATTGGGTCATTGGCCAAGTTTTCAGAAGATGCCCCCTGCTCAACATTGAGCTTCATTAGTTATGACAGTATCCACAGTTTTTTGTTCCCTGTGGAAATAGAAATAAAATCATATCTCCAATACAGAAAATGTACTGACTTACATTCTGATGTTAAAATATCCTTATAGTAGATAGGTTGATTTAATTATACACTCTTTTTCTATAATCCAGTGTCTCTCAGCTGCTGTTGTTCCTTTCTCATTAACATTCCGAAAGATTAAAGGTCACAGAGCATGGTTTGGTCTATCTTTCGAGGGTTTTTACTTTTAATTTTTGTTTTACAAATATTTCTTTTAAGGTGTGATTAGAGATGTCTACAATTTCTTATTATTATTTCTCTTCTTCTCCCAATTCTTATTTATAAGAAATTCAGATGAATTCAATGGGCTGGTAGGATCTTCTATATGTTGATCCTCCAGATGTGGTACCAGTTGCTGAAATGCCTGTAATTTTTCTCTGCTATACCCACAAAGGTTTGTAAGGGTAGGGCCATTCGTATAGTTTCAGCAGTGCCCTCACCCCAGTACATTTGGAAACTCAACACATATTGTGTCCTGTTTATGGACAACTTGCACAATCTGTGACTGTTCCACATGACATTTTTAAATACCTGTCCCAAAAGCATCCTTCATTTCACCCCATATTTGAGAGAGAGAGAGAGAGAGAGAGAGAGAGAGAGAGAGAGAGAGAGAGAGAGAGAGAGAGAGAGAGAGAAGGAAGAAGGTGGGATGGGAAGAGAGAACAAACATACAACTTAAAATCAGTAAAACACACAAAGTGAGATCTCCCCTGCTCATGGATTGGGAGAATCAACATAGTAAAAATGTTCATCTAACCCAAAGCAATCTGCAGATTCAATGCAATCTCTATTTAAAAAAACCTACACAATTCTTTACCAACATTGGAATATTATTCTCAACTTCAAATGGAAAAACAAAAATCCCAGAATACCTAAAAAGATACTATACAATAAAAGATCTCCTGGAAGAATCTCCATCTCGGATCTCATGCTGTACTAGAAAGCAACAGTAATAAAAACAGCATGGGACTGGTAGAGAAATAGGCTAGTTGATCAATGGAATCAAGTCAAAGACCCAGAAATAAATCTACATACCTATGGACACTTGATTTTTGACAAAGAAACCAAATCCATACAATGGAAGTCAGGTAGCATCTTCAGCAAATGGTGCTGGTCCAACATCATGGCTACATGTAGAAAAATGAAAATAGACCCATATCTATCACCCTGAACAAAACAGAAGTCCAAATAGCATAAACATTTCAACATAAAAGCAGACACACTAAATCTGTTAGATGAAAAAGTGGGGAGGAGCCTTGACCTTACAGACACAGGAGACAACTTCCTGAATAGAACACCAACAGCTCAGGCCCGAAGATCAACCATTAATAAATGGGACCTCATGAAATGGAAAAGCATCTCTAAGTTAAGGACACTGTCAACAGAACAAATTAACAGCCTAGAGACTGGGAAAAGATCTTCACCAACCCTACATCTGATAAAGAGCTAATATCTAAAACATATAAACAGCTCAAGAAATTAAACACCACCAAAGCAAATAATACAATTAAATAATAAGGTACTGAACTAAAGAGAGATTTCTGAACATAGGAATATCTAATGACTGGGAAATACTTAAAGAAATATTCTACATCCCAAGTCATGGGGAAAACGCAAATAAAAACAACTCTGTGATTCCATCTTACATTTATAGGAATGGCTAAGATAAAAAAACGCAGGTGACAGCACATGCTGGTAATAATGTGGAAAAAGGGGACTACTCCCATTGCTGGTGGGAGTGCAAACTGGTATAACCACTTTGGAAATCAGTCTAGTGCTTTCTCAGGAAATTGGGAATAATTTTACCACAAGACCCATTCATACCTCTCCTGGGAATATATCTACAAGATGCTCCACCATACAACAGAGACATTTGCTCAACAATATTCATAGCAGTTTTATTTGTAATAGCCAAAATCTGAAAAACCACCTAGATGTCCCCCAGTCGAAGAATGGATAAAGAAGCTGTGGTACATTTACACAATGGAATACTATTCACCTATTACAAGCAAGGAATTCTTGAAATGTGCAGGCAAATGGATGGAACTGGAAAAGATCCTGCTGAGTGAGGTAACCCAGACCCAGAAAGAGAACACATAGTATATACTCACTGATAATTGGGCATTAGCCACATAACACAGGATAAATACACTACAACACGGAGACTGAAACACCAACCAAGAACCATGTATGATGTGGACCTAGACTCTCTCCTCAGACGTAGTAGTGGATCTACTTGTGGATTTCATGTGTGGAGAGTAGGTCCTATTTCAGACATGCAATCTGGCCAGCGAAATTAGATCACTTCCCTCTGGAAGACAACCTTGCCAGGCTACAGAGAAAGAGATTTACAGGTAGTACAGATGAAACTTGATAGGCTGAGGTCAGATGTTAGGGGAAGAGGGCTTCCCTTTCTGAGTACTAAGGTAGGAAGGGGATGGTATCAGGGTGGGGGACATAATCAGGACATGAAGAATTTCAACTGCAAACCAAGCAGGTAACTGATATTGTTAATCCCATATGGGACTATTTCTGAGACAGGCTGAGACATGAATGTCTAAGCATAGAGAACGCTTCTTGCTGACTACAAAATCCCAATAAATTACTAATAGCTGCCATTCTTTATATGGCATGAATAAAGATTCACATATGTTGTTTTTTTCTGCTCATACAAAGAGCAGAAAACCAGCCTTAATATTTCTGTGCATCATGCACACATTATACACATATACTTTTAAGGTTGTATAATGCTTGTGAGAAAGTATATGCTTCAGAACAAAAGAACTGGACACTGACATTGGATCAGACCTGACAGGATGCATTCCTCACAGCATGCTGGGAATTGACATCCTATAACCTTAATGTTCCAGCACCAAGTACTTCAATTGCTGTTCCTCATCAGAACAAGATAGCTCCCAGGACACTTTAAAAGAAAGCTTCCAATCACAATTGGTCCAACATTTCAGACTATCCCACAGGACTCTAATTAAGCCTGGAATTTCTCCATATTTAGAAACTGGACCACAAATGTGATTCCTAGCTTGTTCAACCATTTCCTCAATTTTATTTGGGCCCCTACTAGGTAGTATTTCACCATAATCAGCTGGAAGAAACCTTAAGAGAATGATACCTCATTTCTTTTAAGGGGGGTTGGGTAGGTTTTTGGTTGCTTTCTTGGGCAATAGAGGGTTGTTATCAATGGGAGTGGGTTACAAGTTATTATTGGTCTTATTTAGAAAGAAAACAAGGTCAGACTCGGCAATATCTATCTTTTCCCTTATCTTACATTCTTAGGTTTGGAGATAGGGGTTGAAAAGAAAGAAGAGGAAATATAGAAATATATAGGGAAGATAGAATAAAAAGTAGATTAGTGAATCTACTCCTCAACTTAATGCTTCAATTGTAATTCACAAGGTTATTTTTAATTCACTGGATTCAAATTTTGTATATAGATCCAAAATAAGTTTAATTTCAAATACAGTCTTATAGAATTCAAATGTAAGCTTATTCTTCACATACATACACTGTATATATTTCTACTGTAATATGAGCTATTGTGCCGAGATAACTCAATTATAATACAGGGTTTACTCCAATACTTTGAAAGTGTTATTGCAGGCTGTTTAGGATAAATACGTTATACAAGTTGATTATTAGCTGGTCAGATCATGGTCATGTCAATTGCTGGTCTACTTTTATCACAATAATATACATCTCAGGTGAGACAGATAGATATGATTCTATAAAAGTTAAGGTAGAATAGTTAGGTAAGGTCTTCAACAACCTCAGTGACATGCAGAATATGGCATTTTAAAATGTTTTTTATTATTTTAAAGATTCGCTTACAATGAAACAGGTTAACACCTGACAACACCCAGCCTACCTCAAAGAGGATGAGGAGCATCAAAGAACCTCCTTATGGAGATGCCTTCAAATGTGGAAAACAAGCCACTGGGTGAAATGTCCTTCTTTCTACCATAGACATAATTCTGCCTAAAAAGGGGCAAGCCTGGAAGCAGGCAGAGTTGACGGCCAAACTCTGCCAAAACAGGGTAAACAGGTCCTCAATAGTTCCTGCCTCACAAATATGTCTGCCATATATATTGCGCCAGAAGGCTAAAGAAAATGCTCCATTTCTCATTTTTAGTATCATAATTTTTATTTTTACCTTCTGAATAATTTTCCAATTTATCTGTGTTTCTTTTTTTAATTTTTATTAATTTATTCTTGTTACATCTCAATGGTTATCCCATCCCTTGTATCCTCCCATTATTCCCTCCCTCCCATTTTCCCCTTATTCCCCTCCCCTATGACAGTTCCTGAGGGGGATTACCTCGCCCTGTAAATGCTCATAGGGTATCAAGTCTCTTCTTGGTAACCTGCTGTCCTTCCTCTCAGTGCCACCAGTTCTCCCACTCCGTACACTATGGAATACTACTCAGCTATTAAAAACAAGGAATTCCAGAAATTTGTGGATAAATGGATTGAGCTAGAAATGATAATAATGAGTGAGTTAACCCAGAAGCAGAAAGTCTCAAATGGTATATACTCACTTATATCTGCATACTAGCCCAAGGGGCATGTCCCACGAAAGCCTTCACTTACCAGGAAACTGGGACAGAGGGGAGGACATCTTATTGTCTGTGTTTCAATTTTGAAATAACTGTATGTAATGAATTATAGGCATAAGGTTATTTTTTAGTTCAAATTCTGTTTTCCTGTCTAAATATGGTATAAACTCTGCCCTCCAATGTCTCCTTGATATGTCCATAAGGCACATTACAACCAATCGAGGAGTAGGGCTGGACTTCCTCAGAGCCGGGGAAGGAGGAGTTAGAAGTGGAAGTAGAGGATTCAGGCATGGGTAGAGGTCAAAGGAAGATCAGGAGGAGAAGCAGGAGCCAAGGAAAGCTACAAAGTGCAAGTATCCCTGGGATGCTTTCTGGGAGTGAAAAAAGTAACAAAATAGAGATTTAAGAACAGACTTAAAGTGCTCAGATTGTGTTATGAACCCTTGTATTATAAAGGAGAATCAATTTGTGTGTGTGTGTGATAGTTAGGTTAAGAAATAATCTAAGAGAAACAAACAGTTTTATAAAAACACTGTATTTTACTTGTTACTCCACAGTGAATACTTGTCCCTGTTGGTCTGCAAGATTGCTTAGATTTTGATAAGTAGGCCTTACACTTTTACTATTCTTAAATGTAAAAACTTCCTTTATGCTTTAAGACATTTATTTGAATTCAACAATAATGGCTTTCATCTGTGAATTAATTGGTCATTTGTTCTGGGCCACTCAGATATTTACCATAATAATGAAGGAATGTTAATAAATATGTGAATTTATTAAATATTTACCAGGACCATACCTGAGACTCATGCTCTTAGTAGGGCGCCAAATCATGTTAGTCAGGGACTCATAAAGGTGAAATTCACTAGACAATATATTTTGTGCCTTTGTGCGATCAGAAGCAATAACATATCCTGAAGCATTTCCTATCTATCTGGAGTCAAGTACATAACTTGTGCTATAAGGGGAAAATAAGCTTGGTAACAGAAGAGGAAACATGTGTTTTCTTATGTTACATGAAAAACAGCCCCCTGTCATCTGGGATAGTATCTGTGCTTGGGAAAGTGAACTTACCTATTAGAGACATTTTTGTCTTATATTTCCCTTTAAGCACTGATTTAAAAAATTTAAACATAATGTTCACTATTATAATTGAGAAGTGTTGTATCTTGAGGTACTGGAAAAAATGAGATTGAAAGTCACTTTGGAAGCTTCCACTGACCTAAGCTTCCAACTCAATAACATTCAGTCTCTAATATGTCAATTTAACCAAAAGTATATAACTATTGCCAAAGATTTATTTATCTCTAAAATACCTATTTGTCTCAGCCAGTATTATCTCTCCACAATAATGGCTGCCATTGAGCAGTTATAATAAAGAACCACTTCAACCTCTTTCCACCTTACAAAAAGGCATCCTATTATGAACTTAATTGAATTAATTTCAACAATTATTGTTGTCTCATTCAATATATAATGAAATATTTATTGATGTTCTATTTTAATGTTATGAATAAAATTTTATCTTCTTTCTTTCATGTTTTTGCCTTTTGATATTCTGTGAACTGTGTCTTCTCTATTATTTCTGTACTGATGACTCAGTTAGCTTAGTTTATTAAGACACAAATTTTCAGAAATAGTTACATTATTGCCTTGTTTTGCATTTAATAAAGAAAGTAGTTTTGTGCATAGCAATTACTCTACAATAAAATTTATAAAAATTATACATGTATTCTGATATATATATGTGTGTGTATATATATATGTATATATTCCCTATCTATTCATATTTGTCCACATATAAATATTATTAGATTCCACAGTGAGATAACATTGTTTCAAATTAGAAGTGGGAAAGCTTCCTTTTATAAAGCTGATTATTTCTTAAAATAAGTAGTGTGTTTTCAAGGGATATATATGTCTCACATATTTTGAAATAGGTACTAAGCAAAGCATTGTTTTTATCATGAAAGTTCTATTAGGTTCTTGTTGTTCATTTGGGAAATTGTTTCCTAATGAAGCAGATGGAAAAGCTGTAGGTAAACTTCAACTGTCATTAATTATGTATATCTCTTGGAGTTCAACAGCTGGTATCATTATAAATGCTATTAGCCTTAATGAAAATGTGTGTAGTATTTTATCAAAAGATGCTTCGACTCTTTAATCAGTACATAATCATCTTAAGAAATTGATGTAGGTGGTTATGTCAATTTCAAATTGATGACAACTAAACTCACAATTGTTTTTTTTTAATCACGAATGGTATTGTATTATTAGTTTCAATAAAACTCAGTTGCTTGAGTAAAATGTTATAATCATATCAATTGGCTATCTGTTTGAAATTTTGTCTTTGCTTAAATATCATTTGATATAGTTATCATTTTATTTTATATTTTGATAAAACAAGAAAATCCTATTCCATGCTTTTAAATGTTACTTATCTTTTATGTAGGAGTTAGTTAAGTTTTTCTATTGTTTTATCTTATTTTTGATTAAAGTTTTCAAAATCTTGCCTACTAGAGTATAGTTTAATTTTTCAATATAAATATAAGATAAAGTCCTAAGTTTAAAGTACTAACATATAACTTTGAAAATATATTTTCTTCAAAATTTCAAATTTATATCTAAAATTATAATTCTTTAAAAATTTTAAAAATAATTTATTCATATTACATCTCAATTGTTATCACATCCCTTGTATCCTCCCATACCTCCCTCCCTCCCACTTTCACCATATTCTCCTCCCATATGTCTGTGACTAAGGGAGACCTCCTCCCCCTCTTTATGATCATAGTGTATTAAGTCTCTTCTTGATAGCCTGTTATCCTTCCTCTGAGTGCCACTGGGCATCCCCATGAGGGGATGTGGTCAAATATGGGGCACCAGAGTTCATGTGAAAGTCAGTCTCTGCTCTCCCACTCAGTTGTGGAGAATGTCCTGTCCATTGGCTAGATCTGGGTAGGGGTTCAATGTTTACTGCATGTATAGTCCTTGGTTGGTGCCATAGTTTGAGCAATTTGTTTAAAAGAATCTACTCTGATAAAAGCCATATGTTTTATGTCAGCATACTACAGAATGGCTGGACAAACCAGGAACATTTATTGTTCCACTAATCACACTACACAAGCTATTTAGTGAGTCTAGGTGTCCATCAAGATATAATTGGATAAAAAAATGTGCTGTTATGACCAGAAAAATATTTTCACTTATTTGGATGAATTTGGGGATTAACAGAGTAACTTAAGTAAGGTACATCCATAAAGATATCACTTGACATTTCTCTCCCATGTGTGCAAATTAGGATTTATATGAGCACACAAAAGCAAGGAAGTGAAATCAGGCTTGAAAAAAAATGAAGTGATTCATTATTAAAGGGAAGGAAATAAGCCCTGAATGCTGCCAAAGGAGAAAGGCAAACAGTAACCCAGCTACAAAGTATTTGATCTACAATGACGGTCTTTATGCAAGGTGTGTCAGTATAACGGGGGCACAGATAATATGATATGAGGTAAGGTTCTCTCCATGAGGTGACACCCATCCCGTATGATGACAAGAACAAGAGCCCAGATAGGCCAGAGACCTAGGAGAAAAGAAAGTACTACTGTTCCTTCAAAGAAACATAGCCATAAAACGAATCCTCACAAGAGTCTGTTATACTCATAAATAAGTAATAATTGCTCAGCTTCCTCCTGTAGTATATAAGAACAAATCCACAAGCTACACTGGATATAAAAGAAAGAGAGAGACAGAGACAGAGACAGAGACACAGAGAGAGACAGACAAAGACAGAGACAGAGACAGAGAGACAGAGAGAGATTCTGGGCGACTTGGTCCTAAATGAGATGTCTCCATCAAATTCTTTTTTATTAATATTCCCCTGGATGCGGAGGCCTGGTGGCACTCAGAGGAAGAATAGCAGGATACCAAGAAGAGACTTGATACCCTATGAGCATATACAGGGAGAAGAGGTCCTTCACAGTGACAGTCATAGGGAAGGGGAGTAGGGGGAAAATGGGAGGGAGAGAGGAATGGAAGAATACAAAGGATGGGATAACAATTGGCATGTAATATGAATAAATTAATAAAATATATTTAAAAAAGAAAAACTATTTTTTCATATACATTTATATTATGATTCATGTATAAAAGAAACTACATAGAACAAGAAGAACCACAAAACCCTCAGGAATTATGTTAATGTTATATTCATAGTGTTTTAGCTATTTGTATTTGGCAACCTTGACAGTTAAGCTTAGTTGTTTAGGAGTTGAGATGTTTTAGGTCTAGATATATGTTAAGATGATAGAGATGAGATATGATAGATTAGATATTGATTTACATTCAGAACTTTAGACTCACAAAGATATGAAAATGTTTTCTTCAAGGTTGCCAAATCTTTCAAATTCTTAATCCTCAAGGCTCAAGTAGCCCAGCTAAGAGAAGGCTGAAAGATTGTAGGAGCCAGGGCTGTTACACAGAGAAACCGTATCTCCAAAAATTTATAGTATTAATTGCTCTTTAAAGTTTTCTTTTCCATGATAATTTTAAATTAAATTTAATTTTACTTCATTTTCAATAGTTTAATATTTTGATATTATAATATAATTATAATCTTCCTTTCTTTTTCTCTCCCCAACCTTACCATGAGTGTTCTACCTTTCTCTTTCAAATTCCACTCTTCTTCTTTAATTATTGTTTGTGTGTGTGCATGCATATGTGTTTGCACATGCAAGTGCATGTGTGTGTGTTCATGGAAGTACATTCCTAAATATACAAATACAACCTGCTCATTGCATATAATATTAATACATATGTGTAATTTGTCTGAATGTATGTCTGTGCATCACATGTCTGACTGGTGCATATAGATGCCAGAAGAGGGCACTAAATACATTTTAGTTACAGCTCTCAGACAACAAATGGGTGATAGGAATCAAATACAGGGATTTGAAATGTAGCCCATTCTTTTACCCTCTGAGACATCTCTCCAAAACCTTCTCTGGGAACTTCTAAACACTAAAAAAAAAAAAAAAAAAAAAAAAAAAAAACGAGTCATTTTGATATAAAAACATTTTATTATTCAAAGCAATACTTCCATGCTGTATCCTAGGAGTCTTTATGATAGAGTAGCATAAATGGTGTTTTTTCGAATTACCCATTTTAAATACTGGGTGAAAATGTAATTGAAACTTTTTTTATTTTGAATTTTGACATCCTGTGTATGAAACAAAATGTAACTTCCCCAGTGTGTTTCATAACCACGTTACTTTGAAATGTTACCACTGTGTATATTGCATGCATTTAATTAGTCTAATATTTTTCAATTTCTGGACATAGTAGCAGGACCACGATCAAAAGACTGTATGAAAGTCTAAGTCATCTTTGTTTGGTAGAGATGGGAGTGTTTAATTAAAGAAGAACAAGTTTTATTGAATTTTAATCAGGATGGAGCAGTCATAGACTCTTTTTGAAAATTTATGAGCCAAGGGGAAGTGGGAAATATATCAAATTAATGTGTATTAAAATCACCTATTGAAAACATACCTCAGGTACCATTCCCTAGGATTGTAAAAAGCTGGTACTCATCAATGCATTAAACTAACCACACTTGTGTGCAGTGGATGAGGTGATTTAATTGTCACACTGAAAAGACACATGCTATTCTGGGTACATAATGACTTCTTGGGAACCAAAGCCAATTAGACAGTCACTCCTATTACTGCTTCTGCCTGCACATACATTGCTAACAAGGTCTACAGGATATGTCACCAAGACACCACAGTAAAAGCATTCTCTTCTTTCTCGTACTTGAAAATAAGTGGGAAAATCTATGTATCATAACACATATATGTCATTTCTTATTTTAACTTATTTTTCTCTGAAAATTGATGTGTGAAATTCACTTTAGTTTTTATTAAAATTTTAAGAACATTGAGAGCTATGGAAGTAAACAAAAACCTGTAAGCAAAACACAATTCATACACCTTAAATTTTAAATCTAACATTTTAAATACTTCAAAGTTAATTTAAAAATTAAAAACCAGAAAAATAGTATTTCTCTTTACATAATTTATACTAGAAAAAATTCAAATTGCATGTATTCTTACACAGTTTCATGTATATAATGCACTTTGATTTTATCTTTACCCATTTTTTTCATTGCAAAAAAATTCTTCTATCATACAATACATCCGAAGCAGTTTTCCTCCTTCCACTTCTAGCTCCCCTGAACTCCCTCTCACTGAGATATGCCTCCATTTCCTCTTCAGAAAAAAACAGGCCTCCAAGGTACTGCAACCCAAAACAACAAAACAGGATACAATAAGACAAGGTAAGGGCCCTCTTGTAAAGGCTGGGCAAGGCAATTCAATAGGAGGTAAAGAGTCTCAAGAGTGGAAAGAGTCACAAACACACTGTTAGGAGACCTACAAAACCACCAAGCTAATAGCCATAATGTATATTCAGAGACCCTTGAGAAAACCAAAGCAGGACCCATGCTTGCTCCTGCAGTGTCTGTGACCTCACATGAGCCCTGTTAACTGTATTCCACAGGCCATGTTTTCATTGACTCCATTCCATCTGACTCCTAAATCTGTCCCCACATACACCTTCTTCTTCAGGTTCCCCCAATATACAAATGGAGGGACCTGGTGGAAACATCCAATTTAAAGGTTCTAACATGAAAATACCTAGTGGTGAATCTCTACATCTGCTCCTATCTGCTCTTCTGGAAGGCCTTTCTGTAGATTACTGGACAAAACATCTATCTATTAGTATAACTGAATACCATGAGAAATCATTTTGTTAATTGTCCTGATTTTGTTTTTTGTTTTGTTTTGTTTTGTTTGGCCAGTCCTGTTTGTTTCTAAAATAGGTCTCTGGGCTATCCTGTCTCAAGATCTTGGCAATTCAGGCAGTGTAAGACATATGTTCAGTCTCATCCTCTTCCCTCACTGTCAAACCTCTTCTTCCTAATGAGTGCCCAATCTACGTTTTTGTTACTCATTGCCAAAAGGAAACAATTTGGCTGTTTAGGTTGGCTACTGAATTTTCTGTTTGCCATGAATGGTGCCATCAACAGAGTTGCTTACGTGCTCGATGTGTTATCTGCATTCAAAAATCTTTTGGTTTTGCAAAACCTAAAGTAGGCATTAGTGCTCGATGTGAAAGGAAATTTTACCTTCAGAAACAGCCCACTCCAAGGGTGTGTGTGTGTGTGTGTGTGTGTGTGTGTGTGTGTGTATGTGTGTAGGTATGTGAGTTTGAAGACCTATAAATGACGCCATATTCCACTCAGCTCCTTCTGTAGCTGGCATTGCTCTGCTCAGTCTATTTATTGTTATTCTATTTGTTTCGTCCAATGAGATAATTTAATTTTGACAAATTTTATTTAATGTAATGAATTAGCAGTTTAGATATAAAATCCCCTTCTTTATTGTAAATGTGTCACTTTTCATAACGTTCATGTAGACTACTGTGTTCTTAATGTAAAGTATCCTTTCCTTTTTGGTTCTTAAATGTATCTTGTGAAGCCTTTTGGGTTGCTATTTTTAAATCAGCATGCAAATCTGCCTGGACTCCTATCCTCAGCTCACTTATCTTTTAGAAAATGAAGTATGACTGCCTACTCTACTTAAGTTTTAAATTATAATTAGTTCTTTTTTTCATACAATATATTCTGATTATCGTTTCCCTTGCCCCCCGTCCTCCTAGTTCCCAGCCACCTCCTGTCCCAGCTGGATCCATACCCTTCCTGTTTCTGTTTAGAAAATAAGCAGGGATAATACAACAGACAAACAAAATAAAACATGAACATGACAAAATCCAAACAAACAAACAAGAATATGAGCCAAGAAAAAGCACAAGAAGTCTTTACCATAAGTTGTAGAGAGCCACAGATGGCCTTGGCTAAAGTCTGAGTTGCCTGGGTGGTTCACAGTGGAACTCCTCTGGCCAAGAACTACTCTAGATGAAAAAAATTCCCAGTAATGGAAACTTTATTTAGTGACAAGAGGTGTCCAGTGGGGGCTCTTTCTTTCCCAATTTTTGAAATTTCATTTAGATCACCTTATATATGTCTATATGTTAAGTGTCCCTTCCTTTACTACCTCCCATTTCTCTCACCCTCACTAATTCTTTCAAACTTTTCCCCATCCTCTTCTATCCATAGCTACTTACTCTTCCCTCGCATGGAGAGATGAGTCCATAATTCTATGCCAAGTCTCTGCGGTTATGCAGGTTGTGGATTGCTTATGCATGACTTCACATTTAAAAACTTACATATAAGTAAATGCACACAATATTTGTCTTTAGGTCACTCAAGATGATTTCTTTCTAGTTTTTTCTATTCATTTGCAAATTTCATTTTTTCACTTTTTTAAATGGTTGAATAATATTATTTCATTGTATAAATGAACCACATTGTATTTTTTCTCAGTGGACATGTTTTTAATTTTGGATTATTATGAATAGATCATCAATAAACATGGTTAACAAAGGGTCTCTTTTGTCAGATGAAGCATCCTTTTAGGTATATAACAAATGAGTAACATTTGGATCTTGAGGTAATTTGATAGGTGGCTATACAAATTTCCTTCCACCAACAATGGAAGAGTGTTCCTTTGCTCTTTATACTTAATGACTTGAAGTGTAGTTTAACTTATTTATTTCAGCCATTATTCCATATGTAAGTTGAAATCTCAAAGTGGTTTTGATTTTTATTTTACTGATAACTAAAGCTGTTGAACATTTCATTAATTTTTTTCTCAGCCATTTGAGTACTCTCCTTTGAGAAGTCTCTATTTATATCTGCATCCCATTTCTTTTACATTGGGTTATTCGTCTCCTTGGTGTTTATTTTTCTGAGTTCATTATATACTCAGGATTTTGGCCCTCTATTGGATATGTAGTTAGTAAAAATCTTTTCCAGGTTTTGTAGCCTGCTGGTTTTGTTTGTTTGTTTGCTGTTATGGCTCTTTTAGCTGGTCTACTAGCACCAGGCTAGTTTGCATCAGGTAGCCCAGGTCTCTGAAACCCAGTCTATGTGGCAATGAAATACAATAGGTGGGCTGCTTCAAGAACATCAGTAACGGAGGCTCTGAAACCCAGGGGCAGTGGCAGGAGCTTGCTTTGGTTCAATAGAATGACTGCTTTGAGAATAGCTGGCTGTTTGCCTTCATGGGTGGGATGGCTCTGCGTTGGGCTGAGCCACTAGACAATGATAAGTGCTGGCATTGAAGGTGTAATATAGCAGAGGCCAGCAGCATGTGGCTGCCTGACTTGCAGTCAGGTCTGGTGATCCAGCAGTGCATTCTTCAGGGAGATGGGCAGCCTTTAGTTCCCCAGAATAAATGATGAATCTCAGACAATCTCTGGTGAAGTAGAAGATGGTGGTCATTTGGAGGGGTTCAGGGATGAATGTTTTAGATTCACTGGGGCTAAGAGTGTCAGGGATACTTAATTTAAATGCAGCAGCACAGACCTATCATAAGAAGGGGGAAGTACTTAATTACTCAATGGGCTGCAGGCAGTGGTAGAAAAACTCCAGCTACTGTTAGAGGCATAGAACAAGGTAAAATGAATCAGGAACTTTCATGTATATTCAAAACAAACTGGCTGAAAAAGAAATTAGGGAAACAGTACCTTCCACAATAGCCACAAAAAAACATGAAGTATCTTGGTGTAACTCGAACCAACCAATTGAAAGATGTTGAGTCGTGTGGAGGCATTATAACTATTGGGAAGGACAGCTGTCAAACTATACATCTAGTCTTCTAGGTTTCTTAAGCCACCTTCTTTTCCTTCCCAGTCTAAATTTGTTTAAAAAGGAGTGGATCCATACTACTATCTGTCTTCCCTCTATTTCACATCTGCTTTGATACCTCCCATAGTGTTTTTCTTTAGTAAAAATGTTGGAAACTCTGTGATCTTTAAAACATTGTAAAGCAATTATTACTATTATTACTATTATTATTATTATATTTCATTTGAGATAACCTGGACTAATTTGTAAAACACTTAGCAAATTTGTCAATATCACCTGAGATCAAATATACAATATAATAATGTAAGCCATATATTACATACATTTTCCTCTAGATAAGTACAATAGATAAATTAAATATGGGTTTGTGTATATATATGAACCTATATTTAATTTTTACAATTGTATCTATTCAGCATTATTATTTCTAAAAACTTCAGTAACATATATTCACTACAAATCTTCAAACTTGGTGTTATTAAACTTCAGTAAAATAAGAAATGGACCATTTCATTATCTTTAAGAGATGCTCCCTAATGGTGCATTTTATGATGAGAAATAGGACATGTTTACTACCAAACTCAAATATTTTAGCTCCTATGAAATGAAAAGCCCCAAATAGATAAATTTTAACTCATATGAAGCAATTAATGCTTCAGTAGCTTATCTTATTTGGAAATGATTTGTTTTAATGAATATTTATTATTTAATTTAAACTTCCTATACCCTTCAGGTTTAAAGTTATCAACAAGCTTTTTTTTTTGGAATTTTTAAGAAATATAAAGCAATCCTGGCTGTCATTCAAGTTATTTCTACTGCCAATAAATTTTATAACAGATGATATGTGTTTATTTGAGTGTAAACTTAGGTCAAATAAAAGTTGTATGTCTGCATCATTTGACCCAGATAGATTTGAATATTTATTAATATTTAAATGGGAAAATATTTTTATTTTGAGTCACTTGCTTATCGTGTTACTATAAAATCTTCATTTGATTTTTAAAATTTTTGAGGTAACAATTAATTTAACCAGCAGTCAAAATGAACTCTGGTCTATTCCACTTATGGTTAAAATAATATTAGAAACATACATGTATAAATTAATATTAGAAATATATATGTATATATTTACAGATATAATTCTCAGTCTTAGTTTTAAAAGATAAGGTATAAACTAAATTTAATAACTAAATATAATAATATAGTAGTAAAACACACTAGTTTCCAAAAAGTAAGTGAAATTAAATAGCATAATTTGAGATTATTTGTTTAAACAGTCAAAATGTCAACTAAGAACACTTCACTTTTTCCAGTATAAATTGACTTAATAAGGGATTTTTATTGATTTTGCTCTTAGGTATTACCTATTAGCTTTAGGATTAATTTATATTACCTGTAGAAGAGATAAACATTTTAAATGTTATATCTCATTTGTGGATTTTTTAAAAAACATGTTTTTAATTAAAATGGAGTTATAGCAATATGTCCCCTTCTTTATCTCCAACCTCCCTATCTATACTCTGTTAACCACCCTTCTTGATAATCTCTATAGGTTAATAACTCTTTTGAATATATGTATATGTATATACTTTATATTTATATGTATGTATATATATGTATATACATAATATACATATATATATGTTTACATAGATATTTTTCCCTGATCAATTTGAGTCTACTTGACAAAAGTTAGAGTAATCAGAGAGAAGAGAGCCTCAATTAAGGAAAGAACTCCCTGAGATCCAGCTGTAAGGCATTTTTTAAATTAGTGATCAATGGCCCAGTCCACTATGGGTGGTTTCATATATGAGCTGGTGTTGCTGGGTCCTATAAGAAGGCAGACTGAGCAATCCATGTGAAGCAAGACAGTAAACCAACACCCCTCCATTTCCTCTCGATCAGCTCATGTCTCAAGGAGTCTGCTCTGTTTGAGTGCCTGTCCTGACTTCTTTTCAGTGATGAATAGCAATGTGGAACTGTAAACCCAATAAACCCTTTCCTCTCCTAATTGCTATTTGTTCATGGTATTTTGCCACATCAATAAAAACCCTAATTAAGACCAAGTGCATCACTTATTCAACTATGTTCATAACCTCTTTATTTGTAATAGCCCCCAAATGGAAAAACCTAGATGTCCCTCAACTAAAGAATAGATTAAGAAAATGTAGTACGCTTACACAATGGAATACTACTTACCTATTAAAAACAAAGACATCATGCAATTTTCATGCAAATGGATGGAACTAGAAAATATAATCCTGAGTGAAGTAAGCGAGACCCAGAAAGATATGCATGGTATATACTCACTTATCAGTGGCTATTAGCCATAATGTACAGGATAACCATGCTACCATCCACAGACTACAAAAACTCAAGGAGAACCCAGGGAAGATGCTTGACTCTTACTCATAATAAGAAATAAAATATATATCTCAAGAAGAAGGATGGAAGGAACTGTGTAGGAGAGGGGGTGGAGAGGTTAAAGGGACTGGGGATCAAGTGTGGAGAGAGCATAGTATTGGAGCCGGGGAAGAAGCAAGAAAAAGAGAACAGAAATCTGTGTAGGAGGCATCTCTTGAGGCTCCTGGGGGTCTATCGGGGTGGCCCTAGCTGAGACTCCTAGCATGATGATTCAGGAGCCTGAAGTTGTCATCTCCTGTAGCCAGGTGGAACTTCCATTGTACAGAGGGAACAGAAACCCACCCATAAAACCTTTGACCCAAAGTTTGTCTTGCCCACAAGAAGTATAGGGGTAAAGATGAAAAGGAGGTTGAGGGAATGACAAACCAATGACTCCAATGACTGTCCCAACACTGGACACACCCCATGGAAGAGAGCAAACCACTTACACTATTAATGATACTCTGCTATGCTTGCAGACAGGAGCCTAGCATAACTGTCTTCTGAGAGTCTTAATCCAGCACCTGACAGAAACAGATGCAGAGACCTACATCCAAAAAATAGGTGGAACTTGTGGAATCTTGTGGAAGAGTGGGAGGAAGGATTGTGGGAGCCAGATAGGGTAAGGATACCACAAGAAGACCTAGAGAATCAACTAACTTGGGCCACAGGGCCTTACAGAGGCTGAACTACCAATCAAAGAATATGCAGGAATTAAACCTAGATAACCTACACATATGCAGCAGAGGTGCAGCACGGTCATCATGTGGGTCCACTAACAATTTGAGTAGAGATTGTCTCTGACTCTGTAATCCTATTGTGATTTGGTGTTCTAGGGTGAGTTGATGCCCTTTGGGGAGCCTCCCTTTCTCTGCAGAGCAAGAAGAATGGGGTGATTGTTGCCTTGAAAGAGTGGATAGGGGGATGGGAACAAGCTGTAAAGGAATTGATTTTTTTAATTTAAAGAAATTAAAATTAGTCATTGTAAGAAAGAAAAAGTGACAAAGAATATCACAAATATATGTAAATAAAATATGCTGAGTTTATTGTTGATGGTAGTGTGTATGTGGTTTAAAGCCTGACCAAAAGCATTGAAGAGAGGGAACAGGATGGGAATCTACCATAGATGTCTCCGGAAAGACTCCTCCCAAAATGGGATCAAAGCAAAAGCTGAGGCTCACTGCCAAACTGTGGGCAGAGCAGAAGGAATCTTATGAAGAGTTGGGGAAATAGAAGGACCCAGAGGGGATAGGAGCATCACAAGGAGTCCAACAGAGTGAACAAATCTGGGCCCAGGGAGGCCTGTAGAAACTGATGCACCAACCAAGGGCCATATGTAGAGAGGAACTAGAGCCCCTGCTCAGATATAGTTGACAGGCAGCTCAGTCTCTATGTGGGTCTCCTCACACAGGGGGTTAGAGGCTCTCTCTGACATGGACTTTGTTGCCAACTCGTTCATCACTTCCTCTAACAGGGTGGCTTTGCCTTGCCACTGAGGAAGATGATGCAGGTAGTCCAGATGACACTTGAGAGGTTAGAGTCAGATGATACGGGAAGAGGGCCACTCCTTTCTGTGGGCTAGGCAAGTGGGGAGGGGGGAAGAGGGAGAGAGGGTGGGAGTATGAGGAGACAAGGGAGGGGCTACAATTGGGATGTAAAATGAGAAATAAAAGTGTCCTGGGCCCACTGCAAATGCAGCAGATATGGAGCAGCTTGTTCTTCATGTGGGGCCCCCAACAACTGGAGCGGGGGCATTCTCTGACTCTAATGCCTCCCTTTCGATCCTATCCCCTAACTGGGCTGCCTTGTGTGATCTCAGTAGGAGAGGATGTGCCTAGTCCTACAAGGACTTAATGTGCCACGGTGGGTTGGTACCCTTGGGGAACCTCCACATTCTCTGAACAGAGGAAGACAGGAGAATGGAAAAGTCACTCTTGGCTGCCACAGATACAGAAGTACTAAACACCTGAAAACACAGCTGAGACATAGACAGACTTACACAGACACACACTTAATGGCCAGTGTAGGGCCTTCAGTTCAGGGTCCTGGGAATCTGGGGGATCCCAAATAAGCCCCCAAATGTAATACTGTGATCACCCTTATAGCCCAGATCACCTAGATTGTGAGACCCCTGAAATGACCACCATCAATCGATACCAATGCATAATACAGGGTCCTGTATTATGGACTCAGAGCTTGGGTCACAATCCTTCCTGATGTAGCAGGATAGGAGAGTGACATCAGAGCTTCAAGGGTAATGGGTTTATAAGGGCGAAAACTGTAATTGGAGGTTGAGATCACAGGGAAATGAGGAAAAAAAAACTTAAGTGGGGATTGTGGGTCACAGAAATGTCAACCTTCAGGAAGGTTGGTAGAGGCTGGATCTCAAGGGAGAGCTGTGGGTCACAGTAATGTTGACCTTTAGGCATGGTGGGTCCAGGAGGCTGAGTCTTCAGGGAAGCTGTTTTATCTCAGAGGATCATTGGGAGTTAATTGTATCTAATTGCTCCAGTTGCGTTTCTGGAGACTGCTGGCAGATCTAGTTTATTGCAGTGCATGGTCATTCCTGGAATTCAGGAAGAAATGAAGTCACCTGGAGGACAAATTCTCACAGAACATTCACAGACCATGGCATTGGCTGCAGAATATACATTACATATAGAATATGGCTTTAATTTTGTCCTTATACAATGTGATATAGCGAGTGGACCCAGGAGTCCAGCATGCAGGGCTGAATGGGGCTCAACTTCCCCCCCAGTCATGGGCACTAGATAATTGATTAAATAAACATAATGAACTAATTGGTGACAAAGCTATAATATAAATGTAGGTTGATTGGAACCGGCATTGGAAGGGGAAGGGAAAGGGGAGCACACACTGGGGGTGGGAGGAGGGATGGAAGGAGAGAGTGTAGAAGGCGGGGAAAAAGAGGTGACTGTCTAAACATCATGTAAACTATAGTGAATCTACATAGCCATATCCTCTTTGTAAAACTAAATGGGACATGAGTCTTTAACCCAATATTCTGCAAAAACTGGTGGTTTTCCCCAGCACAGACAAATAAATAAATGATGAATATCAAAGTTAGGGGGAAAGACTAGGCAGTAGTATCAGAATCATGAAAGACCGCTGTAGGAGGAACAAGGCCAGCCTTTGAGTAGGAACAAAGCCTGTTGCATACATTCTCAGGCATGCCCAGAGACTGATGACCTCACAACTGGGAGCCAATGGAAAGCTGGGCATGGGGATAAAGAGGCATCCTCTTCCTGGAATAAAAGAGTCTGCTTTTATTTAGCATGCCTGACTGATGGAGTCTGTGACTCTGTATAGCTCACCCACTCCCTCAAGTTTTCTGGGCCTGGGTTCAAGCAACAGACCTGTCCTAAAATGCACTGATAAGTAGAATCATAATGAAGTGCAAACACTTCTGGGAACTTACAGCAATTTACTCACTGGTATCATGAGTCTTTCCTCTGACAACAAAAACTATTAAAACCAAAAAATAATGCAAAATTTTATTTATATTCTCCCTTTCTTTCTGTGTATGTCCAGTAGCATTCCTCTGGAGGTCAGATAGCTACTTTCAGGAACCTGTCTCCTTCAACAATGGGGATCTATGATAAAACTTCAGACATTGGCGTTGTGTGTAGTTGCTTGGCCCAACAGAGTCTTCTCATTAGTCCTAGATTTCATATAGGATGTAATTCATTGAGTTTGCTGCTAAGATGATGAAGCGAAACGATGTCAAGGTTGAAAGCTAGGAATATGCAGGAAGGATTATATCCAGAGGATATGTTGTACACCCACTCATAGGCAAATCTTGAGTAGTGTGAGAAAAAAGTTATGAAAAATGGTTATATACATGGAAAGGCAGCCACAGTTAGGCCTTAGATCTCATAGTTACATAAAATTTCAAGTAAAACATAATAAAATATTGTAGTAAAAGTAACAATGAGATACATCCATGTCCTAAGTGTAGGAACTCATGAGTGTCTGTACGTAGAGACAGCAATGTTTCAAATTGAGAGTAAAGATTTAACCATGGAAAGGAATTTGAAAAAGTGTTTGGAACAGTGGAAATAAATCTTTTTAAAACTTTGTGTTAGTGGCACACAAGTATGAAGTGGAAGTGAAAGTCGAAATGACAGGAGAAATTAATCTCTGACAGACCAGCATGAGACTTTCATGCCATGTTAATGTACTGATGTAAAGTAGGGAGACGAAGATTCTTTTATGTGTTTTAACTCTAATTATATGCTGTCTTACTCCATTAATATATATCATAAAAGTCTATAAATTATGTGCCAATTAAGAAACCAGAGTCTTCTTGTGCATTGTACCAGGAAATCAATATGTGCAACTCTTGGAATCCTCTGGAGAGAGGGAGAAATGTATTACACATCTGTATATACTTTAATCTTAAAACAAAAATTCTAAAATAAAGCAAATATACCCATTGTCTTTATTAATGAGAGTTGTTGTATGACAAATTCCAAGATGTTAAAAGAGTTATTATCTCAGGTTAAGAGTTATCACACAATCTATGCTGTGAAACAACTAGATTACCTGTATGTTTGCCCATTTTTAAGCAGAATTCTGTCTGTGGCAATAATTGGGGTCATTTTTTCAATGTGGCTGGTTTACCCCATTTGATTCCACCTCCATAAGGAGGTTCTTTGATGTGCATCATCTTCTCTCAGGCAGCCTGGCTGTATTCAGGAGTTAACCTGTCTTATTGTCAAAGAATCTTTAAAATAATAAAAATATCTTTAAATGCCTTATTCTTTAGGTCTCTAAAATTTTTGAAGATCATATCTAACTATTTTACCTAATCTATCTATAGAATTATATATATGTTAAGCCTAGGATGTATATTTTTGTGATAAAAATAGACTAGTAACTGGAATGACTATGTTTGATCAACTAACAATTAACTTATATTACTTAATTATCCTAAGCACCCTCCAACAGCACTTTCAAAGTATTGGAAGTAAACCTTATATTATAATTGAGCTTAAGAAGAAAGAAGGGGGAATATAAAAATATATAGGGATGATAGGACAGAGACTTGATATTCTGAGAGTATATATAGGGGGAGGAGGTCTCCCTCAGTCACAGACATAGAGGAGGGTAGAAGAGGAGAAATGGGAGGGAGGGAAGAATGGGAGGAAACAGGGGAAGGGCTAACAATCGAGATGTAATATGAATAAATTAATAAAAAATAAATAAATTAATTAATTAAAAAAAGATATTGAATTTACACAGTGTTACTCACAAAGTTATGTTTAATTAATTAGCATAGAATTTTGTATATTGATGCAGATTAATTTTAATTTTGATATATTTGTATAGAATTCAAGTTTAAGTGTAATGCCTTTTAAGCTCACATTTGGCCAGTTCTGTTGGTGAAACTTTGCAGGCATAGCTTCTGATGTTAACTAGGAGATACACTCTTACAGCAATCACCCTGACCCTCTGGCTTTTAGAATCTTTCCACCTCTCCTGAGGTGTGTGGGTGATATGTAAATAAATCCATAGGGATTGCTTTCCATAATTTTGGATTTTGATTGGTGATGGCCTTTTGTAATAGTCTCTATATGTTACAAGTGGATATTTCCTTAATCAGAAGTGGGGACTACATTTGTCTGTACACAAATGATCTGATAGGAAAAATGGGAAAAGTGGGGGTGTCTACTTATGGAAAGAGAAGGGAGGTGTGCAAAATGACAATATGGATGTCTGAAAAATATCAAGAAAATCATACTACTGTCTTAAAAACTGCTACATGTACTTACGTGAATAAATAATTTTAATAGAAAACTTTTCCCATCTAGGCTTATGGTATTCTCTCTAAGTTATAAATGCCACATAACAAAAACCAATACCAGACTTGAGAAGCATTCGTTTGAGTCGTTGGTCTGGGTTAGGGATAAGAATTTCCCAAAATATTGATGCTATTGTTGTCCTTGGTTACCTCCTGCAGAAATAAAAAGTAAGCCCCTATTGCTGAGGACACTATACAAATCAGAAACAGGGCCAAAAGGCCCCTGAAATAGAATTGACATGAGTTCTTCCTCTCTGAGGACTAGTCTTCATGGCACAAAAAGTTGCTATGCAAGTTTAGAAAGAATGGAGGCCATGAACAAATCAACAGCTCTACCCTGATATGAGGCTTATGAACCACACCAATGGCCAGTAAGGAACAATAACCCCAGTGTTGCAGTAGTGGCACACATACTTTGGTAGTAAAATATTCTTTATGTGTAGTTAAGGCCCACTCAAGAAGGTGAACTCTATGCCTGGTACTAGAAAATTAGGTAAATTTCTTAGTGCTATTTAAATTATTTTTATTGGAAAAGAATCTACAATCTGCAGCAGGTGGAATTGACAGCCAAACTCTGCCAAGACAGAGTAAGCAAGTCCTCAATAGCCACTGGTTCATAAGTATGTCTGTCAGGTATATTGAGCCAGAAGGCTGAAGATGATGCTCCAACATTATAGAGTTTTGGGTGACTGTTCAGGAAGAAAAGTGTCTGTCTTATTTTATTTTATTTTTTTTTAATTTTGGAAGCTGTTAACCTGCACTTCCTGTTTACTCAGGTAATTAATTTATTCCTTTTCAAGTCTCTGATGGAGTTGAAAGCCCAGATAGTTAGTTTGAAAATTAAGCTTAGTTGTTTAGGAGTTAAGAATATGCTTTTAGGTCTAGAGAGATGTTTTTAGGTTGATAGATATGAGATATGAGATGTGATAGAGATTTATTTAGGTTCAAACTTTAGACTCACCAAGATAGAATAAATAATATTTCTTTAAGGTAGCCAAATACCTTTTGATTAGAAATTATGTATGTAAGTCTTACCTCTTATTTTTTATTATTTTTCATAAGTGTTCTTATAGTGTATTAAAAATGGCCTTTTTATTTAGACAGAAAAGGGGAATAGTTGGAGGTTGATCTGATGTGTTTTGATGCTAATTGCCGCTTGCGATCTCTGTGCTCCACCTGTACCTTGCCTAAGAGCCTAACCTATCTGACCAATAAAAGGCCATCACACATAGGCAGGACAAATGGGGTAGATGTGGCTAAGATTCCAGGGATTAGAGAGACAGAAAATCTTGGGAGGAGAGAGCTGAGAGGAAAAAGAAAGCTGTTCCATGGATAAGGTGGAGGAGAAGCACATCGCCAGCATGGATAGAGACTTGGCCCAGATGATGATAATTAGCAAGTATTTAGGATTATGGATGGGAGGTAGCTTGATAGAAATTATTAGAAGCAGATGGCATGGGATTGAGGCAGGTATGGGATACTATGGGAAGTAGTTCAGGGGATTAATATCTGCTATGCCCCAGTTTAACTAAGGCTATTTTAAAATATAACTGATGTCTGTGTCTTAACTGATTGATAGTGGGTTAGAAAATACTGCCATAATAATAATTATAGACATAATAATAGAACACATTGGTAAATTAACCACAAGAATCAGCTCTTTAAAAAACCAGGAAAATAAACAATATAATTTTTGTCCTTACACATTGTGGTTTTATGACTTCTGTTTATTTGTATCTTCAAGCTCTTTTGGGGATACCTGGTCTCATTTATTTAGATTTTAAAACATTTTTAATAAAAGTGTCATTTCCAATTATGAAATTCTAATCTCATAATTTTCTATGAATAGAATTATCTATCTTTTAGAACCAGATATATGTTTTTATGAGAAAATTTGGTATGAATATAAGCATATGTATTCTCTGGCTGTGATCCAGAAATGTTAAGGAGGATATAGTTATTCCTGAAAACATTAGTTAATATTTTTAATGTTAGTTGTGTCTATTTGCTTTTATTTCCAAATATATAACAGCTATGAATGTGTGGGTGTATTTGTATATACTATAGTGTTGATCTATGTATCACAATTGTATATCTTGAACTCCTAATTATAATGCTTTCAAAAACTAATGTATAATCATAAAACTTCTTCATTTTAATTTTCCTATCATGCTGCTTTCTTTTTTTTTTTTTTTTTTTTTTTTTTTTTTTTTTTTTGATTTTAAAGATTTTTTTTTTTTTATTAATTTATTCTTGTTACATCTCAATGTTTATCCCATCCCTTGTATCCTCCCATTCCTCCCCTCCCCATTTTCCCATTATTCCCCTCCCCTATGACTGTTCCTGAGGGGGATTACGTCCCCCTATATATTCTCATAGGGTATCAAGTCTCTTCTTGGCTACTTGCTGTCCTTCCTCTGAGTGCCACCAGGTCTCCCCCTCCAGGGGACATGGTCAAATGTGAGGCACCAGAGTATGTGAGAAAGTCGTATCACACTCTCCACTCAACTGTGGAGAATATTCTGACCATTGGCTAGATCTGGGAAATGATCATAATGAGTGAGTTAACCCAGAAGCAGAAAGAATCAAATGGTATATACTCACTTATATCTGCATACTAGCCCAAGGGGCATGTCCCACGAAAGCCTTCACTTACCAGGAAACTGGGACAGAGGGGAAGGCATCCTATTGGGACTCTAAATGAGAGACGCATGGGAGAACAGCAAAATAAAAGGATCCAGAGGGTCCTAGAAATCTACAAGTAGAACAATATGATAGGCAGATTTGGGCCCAGGGGTCCCGCTCAAACTAAGGCACCAGCCAAGGACAATACAGGAGGTAAACTTTAAACCCCTTCCCAGATCTAGCTGCTTTCTTTTTAATACATGAAACCTACAGCATTTTAGTGATCTCAGTGACTATGTTCGATGTACTTAAAACATAAAGACTATTTTTATCTAGGCTTTAAGTAACTGAATTCAATCTATCATCCCCCCCGCAAAAAAATATGTTGCAATGGCTTAGTGGTTAAGAGTGCTGGCTACCTCTCCAGAGGATCCTGGTTGATGCTCCATTCTTAGCATGCTTTATGCTCTGGTTCCATAAAATCTGTTGTCCTCTTTTAGGCACCACTGGTATGGCAGTTATGAGGTATAAAGACATACATGTGGACAAAATACCAGACATATAGAGTAATAATATATGAGGGCTTGTTTTCCTGGTATCCTTCATATCCTCTGGCACTTACTCATAGAGGATGGAGAATGAAGCACAGGGCCTCCATGGGTCTGACCTAGGTCCTCTGCATATGTATTGTAGCTCTCAGCTTAGTGTTTATATGGAACTCCTGGATTCCAAATAATGAGTTGGTCTCTGATTCTTATCACTGCCCTTGGGCCACTTTTCTTCTGTTGAGTTGCTTCGTCCAGCGTTAACGTAACGGCTTTTGTATTGGTTTTTATTTTTTTGGTTGTTGTTATTTCTTAGAAACATGCTCTCTTCTAATGAAAATAGAAAGGGAGTGGACCTTGATGGTAGGGGAGATAGGGATTGAGAGTAGTAGAAGGATAGGAAACTGTAATCAGGATATATTGTGTGAGAAGAGAATCTATTTTCTTTCTTTAAAATTAAGTATTCACTTTACATTCTGGTCTTATCCCTGTCCCTCCTCTCACCTCGGTCAGACCCTTTCTCTCATACCCCATCCCCTATTCCCCAGAGAAGAGCAGCCCCACCTTCCCTTCCCAGCATATGAAATTGCATCAGGACTGAGGGCTTCAACTTTCCATGTGACCCAGTGAGACATTCCTCACTAAGAGACAAAAATTCAGGGCACAGAGTCCATGTTGGAACCAGGCCCCACTTCTCTCATTATGGTACCCACATGATGACCTAGCTTCCCATAAACTACATCTTGCAGGGGTTCCTAGTCCAGTCCATGCATGGTCCATGGCTGGAGCCCCAGTATTCACAGGCCACTCTTGGTTCTGGTTTGTTGGCTCTGTAGGCCCTTCAGTGGAGCTCCTGTCCTCTCTGACTCCTCAGTAAAGGGATAAAATGAAAAAAGGAATGATAAAATGAAATACTTTATAAAACTAGAAAAAAAAAACATTTTTCAAAAGATAGCTCCTAGTGTTCTACATAGAGGTCCTAATTTTTACCCAGAAAGAACCAATCATAGTACCTATATGTAAAAACAAATGTCAGTATAGCAGGACCCTCACGATGAAAGTGCAACATAGCCAGCCAACAACTTGTGACTAGGCATTTAAATTAACTAGAGCTCATTTTCTTGTTTGTCAAAATTTCTGGCAGAGTTACATTGACGTCAAGTCATTGGCTTCAAAGTTTATTTTTGCATTCAACCATCTCTGTGCCTTTACTGCTCCTTTGTTTTTGATAGTTACAAAATACTGCAGTTTTCTCTATGTGAAATAACTGAAGGGTTTTTTTTCCTTTTTTTTTTTTAACAATTCCTGAAGGAAAGTAATAAATAATTTATCAAATAAATATATTATCAAATTCAATTCTATTGAGTTTTTATTTTATTTTATTTTTTTTATTAATTTATTCTTGTTACATCTCAATGTTTATCCCATCCCTTGTATCCTCCCATTCCTCCCCCCCCCATTTTCCCATTATTCCCCTCCCCTATGACTGTTCCTGAGGGGGATTACGTCCCCCTGTATATTCTCATAGGGTATCAAGTCTCTTCTTGGCTACCTGCTGTCCTTCCTCTGAGTGCCACCAGGTCTCCCCCTCCAGGGGACATGGTCAAATGTGAGGCACCAAATAAGTATACTTCATAGATTATGGACAATTCTCTCTCTCACTTCTGCTAGCCCATTACCCACAAGAAAAAGATCATACTGCATTCATGAGACAATCGCAGGGCCAGAGAGAGCACTTGGCACATAGTGGGGTCAGTCATCCACTTACAGAATACAAGACAATAATGTGATTGTGCTAGCTCATTGTTTCTCTTTGTAGCATGCACATTCAATAAGAACACAAGTATTTGGAGCATTTAATTTTTGTAAATTCATGGAATGCAACCCTTGCATCCTTGTGTGTGTGTTGCTGAGAGACCTAGGCTACTGCCTACAATTTGTTTTTGTTCCGAATAAAGCTGCAGAAATCAAATCCAACACGTTTTGGCAAGATGGTTCCCTTTTTTCATGCACTTCCTCCCTTTGGGACAGAAAGACCTTTTCTTGGAAGATCCAACATTTTCAATTCCTTACACCTATTCTGGCCCAGTGAGAGATATTTTTTTTCAACAATTTGAACATAAAAGTTGGATTGACATTTTTCTCACATTAGTCTTCACACTTATAATACCCATGAAAATAAGTGCCACTTGGTACTGTGGCTGCTTCTGCTATTTAGTCTACAGTAATTAGCATAACTTGGTTTTGCTTATATAACTTCTTTTTTCTTAGCATTCTACAAAAATATTTCTCTTGGATTCAACAGACTTTCTGTGTCAAAAATATCAGTATGGCACATTGCTCAACAAATATAGATATGTCAACATTAAAACTATCTTCTGGTACTTGAACATTCTATAGTTTAGGGCTTAATGATGAAGATAGTATTTAGTTTCCCACTATTATCAGTAATGTTCATTTTAGTTAATAAAAATATTAAAGCCATTTGATTATTATCCAGATATCCTAATTTAATTGCACACATATCTTCAACAGTATAGGAAAAGATAGAGTAAAGCATGCCTTTTATAGCTGATATTTAAATATTTTAATGTCTATTTGAAACCAGTCTTATAAAATAACCTTTGTAATGTACATATTTCCCAAACCTTGCACAAGAATTTGCCAAGAACTTCCTGTAACAAGCCAGAAAGTTATATATTTCAGGCATCACTGCCAAATGATTCCCATCACAACTACAGCTTAGGATCAGACTGTGAAAGCAGATAAAGACAATAACACATCATTGCAGCAGTCTGCTTTGTTCTATTTCTGGATGTTTGCATACGTTTTCAATGACTGCAATAGCAAAATACAATATAGCAGGTGTTTGAGAGAATAGAACGCTATTTTCTCACAGTTCAGAAGCCTAGAAATCCGCCATAAAATTGTTGGACATATCGATTTGCTCTGACACCTGTTTCTCTGGCTTCAGATGACTGACTTCTCCTATGTCCTCACATGCTCTTTTCTCCAATAACATGTGTCATTTTTTCAAGATCCCCTCTACTCATGATAGTAGACAGATTTAATGTGGTCTTCTCTAAGGCTTCTGTTTAAATTAATTAATTTTCAGAAGATCTTTGTCAAAATATAGACACATTTTATGGGGTTTATAAATTCCAACACATTTATTTTGAAGTACAGAAATCAGCTCATCGACTTTTGAAATTTAAAATGTCTTTTAATTTTCAAGTAATTTTATTTTTAAATAATTAAAGCTGTAATATTTGATAGTACTCAGAACATTAGAAAAATAGTGACCGAGACAGATTTTTAAAATACTTTTACTTTACCCGCCTCTTTTTTAGAAGTTTGTCCCCTTTGTTAAGTTTTATGTTGAGATCTAAATGTTTTGAAATTAAGCTGTATTAGAATATTGTATATTATTATTTTATTCTATATGCAAACTTAAAGTAATTAGGTAGATATAACAGTACTTCCATGGCTTTGACATATCTGACCATAGCTAGGGAGTATCCTGTAGTGGTCTTTTAAACTGTATTTTTATATTTGCATATAAATAAAATTTCATGAATTAAAACTCTTCAAAGTTTACTGAGGAAGCAACATTTGGGTAACAAACATAGTGAGACGATGTGTGTATGCATCTAAGATTTTCAATCTCAAGTGACATTTGATTTCATGCCCTTAGTTACCTCCCAGAAATTGATGGTAAGACCATATTACTGAAGACACCACAGATTTTAGAATTATGACTTGGAGAAATACAGCTTTATCTGACCTTGGAGCTCCTTTCCCAAGTAGTACTATGGGTACATGGTACCCAAAGTTTCTATGGGAGCTAAAAGGAAGGAAAGCAGTCAGGAACCTTCCAGAACTGTAGTGTTGACAAACCATAACAATGGCTAGAATGTCAAAATAGTCTTACAGTTGCAATAATGACCCTTATATCCTAGAGAAAATCAACAGCTGTCTAAGTGGATTCATGACTTAATAGGAGTAAAATTATACTTGTTATCCAACCCTTGCTTACTACTGGTGACAAGTGAGACAACGTGCCTTTGAAGAAAACCTCTTATGGCCACTTCCATAAATTAGTACAATTTCCAGTTGCATTCTAAACACTTATCCTCATATCACCCATCATCAAATAAAATTCTCTTTACAGCAGATGGAGAACATTTTGTATGGATAATCAGAAATGCTTAAAATGCAGAGAACACGTAAAAACTGACCATGAGTTTCTCAGGCCCAATTAATATATCATCAAAACAAATTCTCTACTTAGGCTTCAGAAATAGAGCTGATGTGAAAGTTGAATCAGCTTTCCATTTTAATTATCTTAGATACATCTTAGTTGTGACCAGAAAGATACTGTTAGCAGAAGTTTTGGAAATATTCAGGAATGTCAGTGTTTTGGTGCATATACTGTCTCTTTTTGCTTGCCTCTCTTCAAAGGCAAACAAAAATATATAAGGAAGTAAGATATATAAAATAAAAACATACAAATATATAAAAGTAAAAACTAATATAAGGAGGTAAAGTAATTGTTCTATTGTAATGAAAATCCCAAGTATATGGATTCTGAGTCAATTAAAAAAAAAAAGGGTTGTCTTAATACAGTTACTGTTGCTTTAATGAAACATCGTGAAGAAACCAATTTGGAGAGAAAAAATATATTTTGGTTTATATTTCCAAATCACTGTTTGCCATCAAAGAAAGTCAGGACAGGAGAACAAACAGGATAAAAATGTTTTTCTAAACCTGCTTATTTTTAAATGGAGCCTATGACCACTGCCCAGTAATGGTACCACCTATAATAGGCTGAACATCCCAGCCCTACTCCCCCAGGCTCACCAGTCACTCATAAAGGAATAGTCTTACATCCAGATGTTATAGAGCCATTTTATCAATTGAAACTTCTTCCTTTCATAGTAATAAAATTTCTGTTAAACTGACTAAACTAGCCAATACAACTGACGCATTGTTGACCTGACACACAAACATTCTTGTTAAGCCACAACCTTTCCTTTCTTGTTCTTCTACAAGATCATTTATTAATATCACCAATATAATATAAGCACTCCCATTTTTAAATTTTATTTATTTATTAATTCATTCATATTACATCTCAATTGTTATCCTATCTCCTCTATCCTCCCATTCTTCCCTCCCTGCCACTTTCACCCTATTCCCCTCCCCTATGACTGTGACTGAGAGGGACCTCCTGCCCCGTATATGACCATAAGGTAAAAAGTCTCTTCTTGGTAGCCTGCTATCCTTCCCCTGAGTGCCACCAGGCCTCTTCATCTAGGGGACATGATCAAATATGGGGCACCAGAGTTCCCGTGAAAGTCAGTCCCCACTCTTTACTCATCTGTGGGGAGCTTCCTGTCCATTGGCTAGATCCGGGTAGGGGTTCAATGTTTACTGCATGTATTATCCTTGCTTGGTGCTGTAGCATAAGCAGAATCCCTGGGCCCAGATCTGCCCGTCATACTGTTCTACCTGTAGGTTTCTAGGACCCTCTGGATCCTTCTGTTTCCCCATTCTCCATATTTCTCTCACCTAGAGTCCCAAAAGAATGTCCTCTCATCTATCCCACATTCCTGGTAGGTGAGGACTTTCATGGGACATGTCTCTTGAGCTAGTTGTCTAGCTATAAGTGAGTATATACCATTTGACTCTTTCTGCTTCTGGGTGAACTCACTCATTATGATCATTTCTAGTTCAATCTGTTTGTCCACAAATTTCAGAAATTCCTTGCTTTTAATAAATGAGTAGTATTCCATAGTGTAAATGTACCACAGTTTCTTTATTGATTCTTCAACTGAGGGACATTTAGGCTGTTTCCAGGTTCTGGCTATTACAAATTTGGCTGCTATGAACATGTTTGAGCATATGTCCTTGTTGTGTGCTGGTGCATCTCCCGGGTATATTCCAATGAGTGAAATAGCTGGGTCTTGAGGAAGCCCTATTCCCAGTTTTCTGAGATAGCACCAGATAGATTTCCAAAGTGGCTGTACTTGTTTGCATTCCCACCAGCAAGGAAGGAGTGTTCTTTCTCCACAGCCTCGCCAGCATGTGGAAGCACTCCAATTTTAAAAAGTCCCATGGTCCCTAAAATTTAAGTGTTAAAAAATCAATTTCATTAAAATAGCCAATGTCTTTTTAATCTAAAATCTATCCAGGCATGGTGGTGTATTCCTTTAATCCCAGCCCTCAGGGAGGCAGTGACAGATGGATCACTGTGAGTTCAAGGCCAGCCTGTTCTACAAAGCGAGTCTAGGATAGCCAAGGCTAAACAGATAAACTGTGTCTCAAAACCACCAAAAACAAACAAATAAATATCTTTGAAAACTCACAGTCTCTCTACTACAGGCTCTTGTTGAATCAAAACTACATTCATTCTTACTCCTAGAGGGGAGAACCAAAGCTGAACAAAAAAACCAAAACTCCAAAAGTGAGAATGCTACAGTGTCCATTTATCTGGGATTTATTCATGATCATCTGGGCTCTGCCTATAGTCTTGCATCAATTCCCTGCCTATTCTCTCTGCAGCACATACAACTTGCCTTCTAGTCTCCAGCTGGCTCCACCCCACCAATTGTTCTGTTTTTGGTGATCACCTCGTTGCACTGGCATCTCAAAAAAAAAAAAAAAATGCTGGGGTCCGTTGCTCCAGCTGGACTATACTTTCTCCAGTAGCTCTCTCTGGTCTCTCTTCAGTACCCTAGCTATGCTACAAAGTGCAAAGCCTCAGCTGTTCTCCATGACCCTTTCATCCTTTCATAACCAGTGCAACCTGGGTGGCTCTTACATTACCAAGTTTGGCTGCCAGTGTGATATGTGCTGTCCCTGAATAAATGCTTGCCAGAAGATTTCACCTCAGTGATACTGGTGTCTTCTAATAACTTCAGATTATTTGGCCATAGGGGACCAGCAACCACTGTCCCGGCAAAACAAGGGTTGTACATCAGTGGTTCTGGTCTCTTGTTAGTAAGATCCATTTCATCAGCTCCAAATGGTTGGACAATAGGACCTTCATACAGAAGGCCCAGTAGAATCTTTGCTTTCTCTGAGACTTCATAAGCCATCATTTTTACTGCTTTCAGCATTCTTATCTTCACAGGTCCCACAGAAATCCTAATTGACCTCTCAGCATTTGCTGCTTTTCTAGTCCAAAGTTCCATAGTCTTTCCACAGTTCTTTCTCATCGTGCTGAACAAAACAATAAAACTAGTACAAACATGAATCACTACTTAAATAAAAGCTTTCCATAATGGGATTATGGGAGGCTTTTTCTCAATTGATGATCACAACTTTCAGATAATTTATTTCAAATTGACATAAAAATAGCCCATACATCGCTTATACTATATAGGCCTGAAACATTCATTGGTTATCTTAAAAACGGACTGCATTCTTGTTGAGAAAATAGATTAGAATACTGAATGTGTTATGCAGTGGAAATGTGTCAGATAATTTTGTGACATGGGTTCATTCTCATAGCTACTAGAGAATGGAAATGCTCATTGAACTATCAAAGGTGAGTAATTTCTATACACAAAATTGAGTGAAAGAACTCTCTATCTCCAGGGAAAGCTCAAGGTACCGATGTGTTGATTTCAGCCCTGTTGGATATAAGAAGCAGACCCCCCCCAAAAAAAACAAAACAAAACAATCCTGGGCTCCTTCCACTAAGAAAATTGCATCAGATACTCTATGCATTCTGTTGTACCAGATTCTGTTGTATCATGAATAATTAAGAACAAACCAGTTTTTCCCCCCTTTTGTCATTTTTCCTCTCATGTTTTGAACATCTGAGCTAGGAAAGAGAATAGTTGCAAACACATCATTGGAAGAAATTGCAATAGTTCTCTCTGGAATATTTTCAGAAAAGATCATTTCACAGACACTTGAGAATCAATGTTTCACCATGTAGATTGAAATGCTAATAATCCCTATGATATTTTTTATTAGATATATTTTGGAATTTAAGTTTTATTTTCTTAACTCTAAGGGAAAATATTGACTCCCAAAAGGGGACAAGCAATAAAACAGTGTAGATTTTAATGTGTGAAATATAACTCAAGTAATATTAAAATTCAAATATTTCTAAACAAAATGATTACAATAATGACATATTCATATCTTAGTAGATGACTGCAATATTAATTATACATAATTATAAAGATGATACAGAGGAATTGAGGTTATTAGCAAAGCATTATCATTAAGAAACAAATCATTTTATATTCACTGTGTTCTTACAAGACTTTTTAGAAAAGCATATTAGCACATAAATCACAATAAACTTATGAAATGTAGTTCCTGATGAATCACATGTTAATTTAAAAATATTATTTAGCATATTGACTATAAAAAGGGTATGTTATGAAAAATCTATGTAAGGGATGCCTCGGATATCACAAAGACCATTGTGTTTAAAATTAAATGTTTCCAGTATGGAACTAAGTCACACACAATCATTCTACACAGTAGGGAAATTTTATTATCAATGTTATTTCCATGATGTCATATATGCTTTTTCCAATATGCTCAACTAATGTCTTATACTTTAAGTACCTGTAAATTTGGGTTATGCTAGAAAATTTCATACACCTTGCCAGCCTTTACAAAGTGGTAAGAAAGCTGCTCAAGTAAATACCATAATAGACTAGAATAGGAGTGTGTAATTAGTACCTCTGACTAAATTTCTATTAGAAATTATTAATCCCAATAAGCTCAAAGAGATTGAAAGGTTATCCTTCACTGACAATTTCTAAAAGTAGTATCCCTAAAAAGAATCCAACTTTGAAAATAGTGAGAAAATAAGTAACTGTACTATATTGCTTGATTGAAGATAAATACTTTTTGGAGAGTAATTAAATGGTTTATCTTTTTAGATTTTGCACATTTTCTTGTTTTCCATCTGAGTTGTTATATAAAATTCCTCAGAGTCATCCACTCAAGGAGATTGTTCTACTTTGTAGTGAAACTAAGTAGAGCAACTCTGCTTGTTGCTTCTTCAACATCTCCTCCATCACAAAATGCTGTTTTTTGTTACTATATTATTATCTCATTTTGCAAATTATTGCTGTCAATGATAGAATAAAATGACTCATTGACTATAGTATCAGCTGTACTCTTTTGATTGGGTACATTTATATTTTATAGATTATGGGGATGAAAATTACTATCCTTTTAGTGGCTATGACATTGAAAAACATATTATGTTACAAGAAAGTTTTATCTTACTGTACATGATAGATAACAGAAACAATATATTATGAAATGTAAGAATAAAGAAAGGAAATGATCCAGTATGACTCTACTGAGTGAATACTGTCTAAATAAAAGTAGCATCTTATGTGATCTCCTTTATTCTTTACATTTTCTCGTAATGACAATTAAAGATGGTATGGACACAAAGGCATTGCTGTCAGGCTCAAGTAGAGTATGGCATAGTTTACTCTGGAATTATACATTTATTCTTCTCTGTATGATTTTTAAATGATCAATAATTTTTCTATAACAGCATTCAATGGAAATTAAAAATAAATTAATATATATTAAGTTAATTAAAGATTAGGCTTCAGCAGCTAAGAATTTATCATTTTCTTTATATAACCATCTGTTATAATTATATGCACAAAGTTACTGGACACCATCCAAAACTCTGTAGCTATAAACGACCATTAACTTGTTCGCTATAGTTCTTTTAAATAATAAACAATTACTAAAGATAAGGTATTCAATTAGAGTAAAACAAGAAAGTCAACAATTGATTCTTAGCTTTTAAAGTATACAAACTTCTCTTAAAGTGAAATTAGAATAAAAAAATCTTACCATGTTTTTATGCTTAAAACAAAGGGGTAAAACAAAACTTATAATTTTCTTTTATGACATTCCTTAGGGCGCTTCATACTGATTTTAATTATTTTGATGCATCATGTCAAGTGTCCACCCTCTGAAATAAGTCGCTAGTTTTCAATCATGGATTCTCTTTTCTTTTAATCGCATATATATATCTATTAATTGAGGGTAGAGCCACACATCCTTGTTCCTCTCTCTTTTTTAAAGATAGTCTCACTATGTGTCCCTTGACGACCTGTACCTCACTATGTACATAAGGCTGTCCTCAATGATATTCTGGTAGTGAAGGTTTAAGCCACCAAATCAGACTTTCACCATTTTTAGTCCCACCACTTTTTAAATAATTTTCCATGATAATAAGTTTTACTATTTATTAATTTTAAGAACACACTGTTTTTAGAGCAGTACAACAAAAATGATAATATAATTCACATTCAATCAGGTATCAATCAATACCTGGCCATGAGGAAGCAACACACTTAAAATTGAAGTTAGTGCTAAACTTATTAAATATAACTTTTGATCAGTTTAATGCTGATATATGTTTTGAATGAGATGCAATGCCAAAGAACAAATGGGAACATAGAGAATTCCCTAGAACTATAGAAAACACATTAATGGCTATTCGTTAATGGCTTCAGTGACAGTTCATTGAGCCTAAAGGTACCTGCTTCTATGGTTTTTATTCACCCTCTCTCTAGTAGCTGACTTAAGCTGGAAGGAAGGGATTATATAAAGACATCCCATTTATGATTGGGTGCTCCCAAATCTGCACAGTGGTATAATTGTAAATCTCCATGTCCATTTCTATCTACTTGTAGAAAAAACTTCTTTGATGAGGGTTGGATGACACATTAATCTATGACCATAGCAATATGTCATTCAGATAAGTTTAGTTGTTAGGTTCCTGCAAAACAATAATAATAAATAGTAATAATAATAATAATAATAATAATAATAATAATAGATTTTTCTGTAATCCAATGACCTGTCTTGTCTTAGAATCTTGGCACTTTTAGCAGTGTCATGAAGAGATTCTATCTTATATCACAGTCTTAGATACAATCAAAATGAATTTTAAAAATTCATATACCATTTATTCCACTATTTGTTTGAGAATATTTAAAAACTAGGATGTTCATAGCATCCTTATTCATAATAGCCAGAACCTGGAAACAGCATTAATGTCCCTCAGTTGAAGAATGGATAAAGAAACTGGTTCATTTACACTATGGATGACTACTCAGCTATTAAAAACAAGGAAATCCCGAAATTTGTGGAGAAATGGATGGAAGTAGAAATGATCATACTGAGTGAGTTAACCTAGAAGCAGAAAGACTCACATGGTATATACTCACTTATAATTGGGACTAGCCCAAAGGCATGTCCCACAAAATTTGTCTCTTACCAAGAGATTGGGATTGATGTGGGGACATCCTACTGATATTCTAGGTAAGAGAAATATAGGAAATTGGGAAAAAGAAGGACCCAGAGTGTCCTAGAAACCTACAAGAACATCTTGATGGGTGGATTGGAGCCCAGGGAGTCTGCTCAAACTATTGCACTAACCAAGGACAATACAAGTAGGAAACATCGAACCCCTACTCTGATCTACCCAATGGATTGCATATTCTCCACAGTTATGTGGAAAGCAGGGATTGACTCTGACATGAATTCTGGTGCTCCTATTTGACCCATTCCCCTTGGTGGGGAAGCCTGATGACACTCAAAGAAAGAATAAGCAGTATACCAAGATGAGACTTGATAGCCTAGGACCATATAGTGGCGGAGGACGTCCTCCTCAGTCTTAGACCTATAGGAAGGGAATAGGGTGAGAGTAGGAGGGAGGGAGGAATGGGAGGATACAAGTGATGGGATAACAATTGAGTTGTAATCTGAATAAATTAATTAAATAAAAAATAAAATAAAATAGAGAAAAAAGAGCATATGACATAATAGGATTTAATGTGACATACTGAAGTACCCAATACACCAATATAGTATGATTGTAATTAACATTCTTAAAATGATTCGTCCATTTTTCTATTCGAAAAACATATCTTTCTATTATAATCAATTGATATGCTTAAAATATTATCTTAATTTCAGTAAAATAATTAAATAATCTGAAAAGAGACAAGGTTTTTAAAAATAAAAATTATGTAATTAAACACAGTTTAGAAAACATCATTCATCGTGAAGTTTAAAATGCTATAAATAGGAAGAGCTGAATTGTCTTTGCTTGATTTACTGCTCACCTTTTTTATTATTATTTTCTGTGTCTAGTTGGAATATATTGTTACATAACCTAAACATATTTCACCCTGCCTTCAATGTGAGAGTTAGTGAGATGAGAAACTTCCAACTGATTCTGAAACGCCCAGTTCAAATGCTCTGGGGTGATACTGTGAATAACTATTCCTTAAAATAAATGATTTCATCTTCAATCAGGAGAAGTGTTAACTTCCTGGAAAGTTTCCAGTTTGCTGTTCAGAAGAACTCAATTTTGCAGTTTCATCAGCTTTCACTTATCCATTCCATTGGAGAAGAAGCATTGCATGAATAATCCTAAAGTGCAGTTAATTTTGAAAGGATTTATATGAAGTTATTTTCTGTAGTAGACTAAACTTTCTAGTTGTGTTGTATCTCAGCTAATAATGAAATTAGTTTTTCTATCCTTAGGGCATAATAATTGGTAGCTCAGTAAAATAATATGTGAATAGGGAGATCTAGGTACTTTTGTTAGGGAACAGGAAAAAATTTTAGGCAGTACATTCATATATGTTGAGAATTAAAAAATCATATAGAATAAATAAAACGTACTCAGTGAGAAATGTTGAGACCACATCACCTGGTTGTATACTGTGGGATACTGATCGAAATATATATAAACAACCAAACCTCCAATGAATAAGGGAACATGTGAAATATAACTTTTATTTTTCTATAAATTAAGAAAGGAAGCCATTGGCACAGAGTGAAGGAGAGAATGAAAAAAAAAATGCTAGGGAGATTTGGAGAGAAATTGGGGCATACAGACAGACTTTATGTGAAATTTGGTTCCTGTCGAACCAAGACAAAGTTTAGTTTCCTATGAGACAGTGTGGAGCAGTTCACAGGAATCCTGGTGAAGAATAATGGAATTACATTGCAAATAAGAAATACATGGAAAGAATATATATACTCTTGTATTTTTATCGGAACTTTATTCGAAGAAGCAGAGAGACTGGATTCAAGGAATCCTTTAAGTTCCTGATCTCTTATTGGCTAACTATGAAACAAATGATGACACCAGGCACATAGGACAAAGCCCTAAAGCAGATGACAACATTGGCACTATCTGGAACCTGCCACCTCAGTCAGAAGTGTCTATTTTTAACTCTTTTCTTATTGATCAAAGAAACTTTGAACATTCCAGTTATGAATGTGTCTCAGAGAAAATTCTTGAATATGTGAGAGTATAAAGCACTATAAAGATGGAACTATAAGTACACGTGGAAAGAACAGATTGTTTATTAGATACTGTTGGGGAAATTGGCTTATTACTTAGAGAAAAGTAAACTTGGCTCTCTATCTAGAATCACATAAAAAGGTGGACTCCAGATGGTTTGAAAACTTAATGAAAAGGAAAACTATAAAGTCAATAAGCAAAAATGTTAAATACTATCGTTGTGACTAAGATATGATGATGAATTTCTTAAATGAGTTGTTTAATCACTAGTCTGAGACAAACAAAACAATGATGTTTTGTCATTATATCTTGAAAAGGGTGAAAGGAAAATGGAGTTTATAAAGATTAATTTTCTCGATATAGATACAATAATATATAAATTAGTGGTTATAAATCAATGATTCAAATAAGTCAATATGAGAAGGAAAATGGGCTGCACACATTGGTTCAGGCCTATAAGACCTGAACTGATGCATCTGAGACAAGGGAATTGAAAGTGTGAAAGCAGTATTGGCTATGATGTGCCTTCTCAGACAGCTTGGAATACAGATTGCAACTCTGTGCATAAGCCAAACAAAAAGAAAAACACCCAATAAAAGACAAACAGAAAAAGGAGCCCAGGAACATTAAATGTACAGAAGGATACACTCATAAACTGGGAAGGATATGAAGCTATCTAGTAATTCAGTTTGTTATCAGAGCAGAGGAAATGAAAATAAGCCTATCTTTCTGAATTGGTAACTTTTGTCTGATGAGACTGTAGAGCCAGTACAGCCAAAATAAGCAGGCTCTATATTATCACATTAAATACAGGCATAATAATGAATAACATGCCTAGAAAATACCACCAACATATCGTATATATTAAGACATTGTCATGCTATCACCAATCCCTGTAACACTGTAAAATTAACACAGAGCTAACGCATATCTTGAAACAGTATGAGCTTCAAAGAGCTAGTTAGTTATTCTCAAAGGAATTCTGTTAATATGAAAGGGAGAACTTTGAGGAAACTAAAGTATATGATGTAGTATTGGGATCATGAATTGGAATAGTCTGCATCTAAACCGAATGAGATGTATACTCCAAGTGCACATATGGCAGAAAACTCCTCATGTTTGAATTGGTTCAAGAAAAAGGTAAGAGAGAAAATAGATTCATGTGAACACTGGGCGAAGGGGTCTAATTAATCAGAAACAGCAGAGACGTGAAAACTGAATTGATTTCGAGATGTTCAGCCTTCATTTAAATATGCCTTTATCATCACCTCCTGCTAGAGTACTTTATTATTTCCTCATTTTACCTTTGTATTCACCTTTTAACTAATGAGGAGAATACAGTTTTCTTGGAACTTGGCAGTGAATGTATTGATAATCAATTGGCCTGAGGAGTTGATTGGGATCATGGATCTCACGGGATCACATTGTAATGTAAATCCTGTAAATTCCAACAACAATCATTTACCATGAAACAAAGAAATAAACAAAAGGGAAAAACGTGTGTGTGTGTGTGTGTGTGTAAAATCACAGTATTTATACATGGAGACTATGAGTAGAAATGACCTTAATGATGAGAAAACAAATTCAACTGAATTTGAACATTCAATTAGCGCTTGGGGTCAATATTGCTTTAGATTGCCATAATATCACAGTAAATACAATTAAATATCATTGGTCTTGTGGCTCTGTTAATAGTTACATCTTTCTATAGCAGAAAGAACAGTTCAGAGGAGTGAATAAGTTTATAAAAGTGCTAACAATATGTACTGACGAAAAGTAAATATAAAATGTAAAGCAAGTGTGCACATGCTTCTGTGTGCATGCCTACGTGTGTATGTGTGGTGTGTGTGTGTGTGTGTGTGTGTGTGTGTGTGTGTGTGTGTGTGTGCCTAAAGAGAAAGTGTTATTGTTAACATTTGGTAAAAAGATAGACAAATTAATTATACTTCTGTAATATGAAAAATGTTATCAACTCATTAGAAAATTAATATCACTGGAGGTGTGTGGGGATATTGTGAATTAATTAATTAATTAATTAATGGAGAAATCTAGATAATCAGAAAGTATAATTAGGAAATACTCATTGATTTGGATGTACAGCAATTAGATCAAAAATTTCCAAGCTTAAAACACTATATATTTTAATCAATTTTATTCATTACTAGACAATATTCTCTGTAATTTTCCACCAATTTCAAGACAGAGAGAGAGAGAGAGAGAGAGACAGAGACAAAGAGAGAGAGAGAGACAGAGAGACAGAGAGACAGAGAGAGAGAAACTGTGTGGTAGGAAAAGCAGTTGGAATGCCAGAATGGATAGGAAAAAAATTTCACAAGGTCCTATCCCAAGAGCATGAGTCACGGTCAATTAAAGCTCTTGAAAGAACGAGGACCAATCTTCCCCAAGAAAGACAATTTTTATAGGTTATTCAATCCTCAAGTTGTCATCTGCAATATATACATTCAAGAAACACTATGTTGCTCAGCAGGGCACACTACACACAGACAGACACTCAAAGAAACATATTTATATTATGTATGTGTAAAAATATGTATTGTATATATTGTATATATGCATATATTCATATATGTATATATTATATAATTGTCTGCATATATATATATATATTGTATAAGTCATGCTCTTCTAGAAGATCCTGAGGACACAGTAAATTTTAATAATCCTTATGGTCAAATTCATGTCTACTGTCCATTATAAAAAGTATTATAATCATTTTTACCTTAAGATAAGAATAAAATTAAGTGGTTTTATAAGAATGGCTTTTTCACTATCATCATTGTAAACTGCATTATAATTTCAAATGCATTATGGAAAACAATTTAATTCTAATTTAACAATTACATAAGGAGAACAACATTTTAGTTTGTTTCTATTTAATTTGTTTTCATATTAATGTTGTGTGTAATTACTCAGAAAAAGGAGTTTTAAAGTATTAATTATGTGTCTATATATATATATATATATTCATTGCTAGAATTTACATACCTGTGGTCACTTCTCTCTTTCCTGGTATGGGTGCTTTACAAGACTAAAAACTCCAGATTTATATGTAATATTTTCTTTGCAAATGCTGCTATTTTATGGAAACTTTTATAGCATCTAATCCTGCTGCTATCTCATTTAATGACTTTTATGCTGAATTTGCAAGGTGTGGAGAGAAAAACAGAACTAAAGATGCACATAGAAATCCTGTAAAATTAATTTAGGTGTTTTAAAACCATTAGCCCAACTTTATCAATTACAGAAAAATGAGTTTATAGTTCATGCCTCATCAAAAAGACAGGTTTATCATAACACAGTAACAAATCAGTTAATTGGGGCTCAGGTGAGCAGCTGAAGAAAATGGAACTTTTCAATACCACATTATATATTGCTCCATTAGACCATTGAAAGAAATAATGATTCATGGAAAAGTTTACACTGGGAAGTAAAATGAATATATTTATGCAAAATTAAAGTTGCATTTACAATAAACATTTTACTACATCATGGTAGCTATTTGAAATTACTTTGTACTAAGATAGTTTGTTTACGTAGTTCTTCATGCTAGTTGTACAGAGAATAGAGTGACATGGAAAGGAAAGGGATAGAACAAAGACTAAAATAAAAGTGTTTTTCACATACATGTGCAAATATTTTTGCAAGATATTACTTCATATAAAAGTGTACTCAGATATACTGTTAGCTGTATAAAATTGTCCAGCTACTTTGACTAGTTCTTTGCTGTAGCATCCAAACATTAAATTTTAGTTACACTATGATTAATTGATTCAGGATGGCCCTGTTGAGTAATTACATTCTAGAAGAACCTGTCAATACCATTTGTTTTCAATTGTCACATTAAATGAAATATAATGGGTACAGGTGTGCCCAGCGAGGTAAGAAATAATGCTACTAAGTGAAAAATTCAAATAAATGTATATGCAGTGGTGAACTAAAAATAAGTTAGCTAAAATAACAGGAGTAAGAATGATTGATTGCCTTCAGGGTGCTGAAGAGTCAAACATGTCTGCTAATGATTTAAATGTTCCACTTAGTACCCTGCAAGTAATCCCTGGACATACTTCATAAAACAAAGGGTCATGAGGCATAGATAAGGTCACAGAGTAATTCAGAAGCTGGCACAAATGAGCCAAAACTTCAAAAATCTACTGCGCTATCAAAAAGAACAAGGTTAATAGCTTTATATAGTATCAGATGTAATTTATCACTTAGAAACTGTTTAATTAGGGTGAAGTTAATACATTGTTCAGTTGAAATTTCCCATATCTTTTCTCCATAGTTCTTATAATATGGTATTCTTGTATTTAAAAATTCTACATTGGTTTCTAATATGGTCTATCAAAACAGTAAATATGTGTACATATCCAAAAGGTATTAAAAAACAATTCCCTTACTAAAGTTTAAAGATAATAAGCTATCCACATGAAAAGTTTGATGTGCAATTTTAGCATTCCCTACACGGAGTCCATACAACTCCTAACATATGGTTAAAGAAAAATGTAAAATATACCATTTTAATATTGTTTATGAACGCTGTGGGCAAATTTTAATAATAAAAGCAGCATTTCACCTCTTAGAAAACTGCATAGTGAATCCATCCCTAATATTCTTTAACTCATCCAGTGTCAATCTGTTCACCTGAATGATCACTTTCTCTGATTAGAGTAAGTGCAACGATCTCCAAGTATTAAAGTCTTTCTCATGAGTTCAGAAAATGCACTATGACCTAGTGACAGTGCTATTTGTGTAAGTGTCACATCTATACTTAAACTTGAGAAATTGCATTGATAAGGTTAAATTAGGGTTTATTGGCTATTATGAAAATAGTGCTTAGTTTTAACATTATACAGTTTAAACTAATGAACGCAGTTTGTAGTTCTTTGATGCATCGCTAGATAGGACTATTGTAATGCTATACATGTGTATTAAAATTGTGTCTATACAGATTGTGAATTTGAATAATTAAGTCTCTTGTCACATCTCAGGGCCTGAAGAGGTATCTCCCTGATTAAAGGCTTGTCCTTCTTTTGAGGAGGAGGATGGCTTAATCCCCAGTATCCATGTCTGGCAGCTTATAACTAGATGTAATGTGAACCGCTGGGTGGCATAGCCATTTTCTGGCCTACAAAGCACATACACTCACATGCACATATGCACGTAGATAAAGCCACATGTACACAATTATAAATTTTGAAAATCTTAAAAATAAATCAAGTTGCTGGAATCACTTTGGTAGCGTAAGGACTGGAAAAATGTGAGCAGGAATAAGAGAGTAAATGTCTAGAAATCCTGTTACTTAAACATTTTTCCCTAAGGATACAGGTAGAGGGGCATTTGTTCTTTACTAATGTCCACGTGACAGTGCTTTGAAATAATGGGTGTGAAAAGGCATGTTAAGTATTTTCACTCATTCATCTTTTCTGTTTGTATAGGAGCATATCATTGAACTCCCACAAATAACCACAATCCTTAGATGAACAAATTTCTTATGTATAATAATAGCCTGAGGCTTGTAGGCATTTTAGCCTATTTGTAGTAATTTGTACAATATTTTGTTTTTGAAAACGTAACAAAAATACTGGAAATGTTCAAAATAACTATGGTTAAAATATGTGTATTTCTACAAGACATCACTCCACCATGAAGATTTATAAGCAGACAATAGTAAATAGTTAAGAGAGCTTTTTCAGTCATGCAGGTACCACTAAGGTGTACTTCATATTGTGACTAGCTCTGCTCTCATACTTCCGTAAATAACTCTTACAGAACTCTTTGGATCAAACACACACACACACACACACACACACACACACACACACACACACACACACACTCACTCACACATTCACTCACAAACACACAAACAAAGACATGAAAGTATAACAGCAATTCATTGGAAAATGAATTAATGTGTTCAGTGGAAATAGGAAGAAGATAAGAGAAAGTAATCAGGGTCAAATATAGTCAACGTGATCTTACATTCATACATGAATGTGATGAAACACATTATTAAGTATGATTAATGTCTTCCAATTGATGATTGATTCAATCACTTGATGCAGAACCCACAGATACAGTGGATGATGGTAATTAGTTTTATAGCTGTAATTGGAGACTATATAATTAAATTGGAGTCATATATGGAAAATTAATATGGAATTAATATATTTTCTAAATATTTATGATTTAACCCAAAAACCGATTGATTTGTTTCACCGGCTTTGTTTCTATCAGTATGTGAATTTGAATATTGAAGATTATAAATTTTATACTAAAATATTATAAAATACTTATATATGTACATGAAAAAGTAATATTAAAAGAAATAATGAACAAACATACTTTCCTAATTAGGCAACTATAAAATGCTGTTGCTGTCAGGAAATGTATAATTTTACAATTATTTAAGGATTTTTTTGGTTTATTATGTATACAGTGTTCTGCCTGCATGCACACCTGCATGCCAGAAGCGGACACCTGATCTCATTATAGATGGCTGTGAGGCATCATGTGGTTGCTGGGAATTGAACTCAGGACCTTTGGAAGAGCAGCCAGTGCTCTTAATCTCGGATCTGTCTCTCCAGACTAATCTCACAATTTATTTCAAATTAGTTTTCCTCATTGATTACAAGGAACATTAGGTCGTGGGGATGAGGGCTCTAGATGCAGTGAAGGACTGGAAGGAGAGGGGGAAGGGGAGGCTCCGATCAGGATGTAAATAAGGAGATTGATTAATTAATGGAACAAAAGAAGTAACAGGGGATAAAAACAAAAAGATGCTTGCTTCTATATGTGAGGACCTGAGTTCAGTTCCACAAAACTCATGTATAAATCCAGGTTATATCAATGTGCCTCTGTAAACCAGGGCTGTGCACAAGGGTAAGTTATAAAGAGTCAGCAGCAGTGGTTGGGTTCTGCTTATTCCAGGTTCAGTGAGAGACCATGTCTAAGATGAATATGCTGGAGAGTGATTGAACAGAAAACCAGAAGGACTTCTCTTGTCTCCGTCACTCTGTGCCCAGGTATGCACATCTGCATGCATGTAGCCATACACCATGCACATGCCTAACACAGAAATGAATAGAAACAAAAAAAGAAAGAATGTAAGCATTTTTGTGTTGTTTGTAATTGCAACCAGTAAGACATTTTGTAAATGCCAAACTTGGAAACACTAGTAAAAATGGCTTATAAACAATTAGACATTAAATTTATTAAAACACAAAGTTTTAATGTAACGTCAGTCTTAATTATGAATAAAATGGTGATTAATGTAACAGTTTTTCTTTAATATTATTGGGTTGAATTAGGGTCACAAATTACATGTATTTACAAATATGTTTGTAGATGTGAAATTTTAAAGACAATAATATGTGATTAATAGTTATGCACTGATAAAATAAAGAAATATTTTTTCAATTTTTTATTATTTTAGCAGGATTTACACTCTTGAGCTTTGAACAATATCTTGAGAGGTACAATATGTTCTTTATTAAATGAAATTAATTTAAGATATATTTGTATTTTCTCCATTAGGCTTTGTTGATTTGTTAAAATTTTACTTATGCAAATGATCAAATCCGTGATTTCACTGAAATGAAAAGCATATAAACTTTCCTTTACTGCAAAATCATGCAATTTCATAAAAATTCCATGTTACTCACTCTTCCTAAAATAAAATATTATTTTATATTATAAAGTATTTATCTAAAATTACATTTCTTGCTGAAATAGTTTATATTTAATAGCTATGTAAATTAAATGTGAGAAATAATATGGAAAGGTATTAATTTGTTACATGTTAACATTTCATGATCCAATTAAGTTGAAAATGTCAACTTTTTCATGAAATTCATTTTGAAATTTTTCCTCTAGCTTTATTATATGACAAGACATTTTTGACAAGACTGAAAGCCTTGGTTGAGTTGATGGAATGTATAAGGCAGAAAGAGATCTAGGGCTGAAGAGATGGCTCAGCCATTAAAGGCTAGGCTCACATCCATAAATATAAGAAAGAGATCTAACTTCCAAAAATTGTCTTCTAATCTCCATGTGCTTGTTGTGACATATCCTCTTATAAGTGTGTATGTGTATTACATGTTTATTACATTACACACATACACACATTAAATAAAAACATGTAAATAATTTCTAAAAGTTTGTATCAAAATAGGAAGATATAAGAATAAGATTGTAGAATTTTACAATTACAGTGCTTACTTTGGCCAAACATATACTAATATTGGAATGATACAACATGACCCCTGCACAAGGATGACATGCAAATTCATGAAGTGCTCCATATTTTTTTAGGCTTCATTCAAGGCATGAAAGGATGGTTTAATGTATGGATATCCATCAATGTAATCCACCATATAAACAAACTGAAGGAAAAAAACCATATGATCATCTCCTTAGATGCAGAAAAAGCATTCAACATAATCCAAAACTCATTCATGTATAACGTTTTGGAGAGATCAGGAATACAAGGCACATACCTAAAAATAATAAAGACTATATACAGCAAGCCAATAGCCAACATCAAATTAAATGGAGAGATACTCAAGGAAATTCCTCTAAAATCAGGCACCATACACGGCTGCCCACTTTCTCCATATCTCTTCAATATAGTTCTTGAAGTTCTAGACAGAGCAATAAGCTATCAGAAGGAGATCAAGGGGATCCAAATGGGAAAGGAAGAAGTCAAATTATCCCTATTTGCAGATGATATGATAGTGTACATAAGTTACCACCAAAATTCACCTTAGAAATCCTACAGATGATAAACACCTGCAGCAAATTGGCTGAATAAAAATTTAATTAAAAAAGTCAGTAGCCTTCCTATATACAAATGACAAACATGTAGAAGAAGTTAGGAAAACTATACCCTTCCCAATAGCCACAAGCAATATAAAATATCTAGGAGTAACTCTAACCAAACAAATGAAGGACTTGTTTTAAAAAAAACTGTAAATTTCTGAAGAAAGAGATTGATTATTATTTCAGAAGATGGAGGGATCTCTCTTGTTCATGGATCAGGAGAATTAACATAGTAAAAATGGCCATCTTACCAAAAACTATTTACAGATTCAATGCAATCCCTAACAAAATACCCACACAATTTTTAAAGACATTGAAAAATCAATTCTCAACTTCATATGGAAAAACAAAAATCCCAGAATAGCTAAAACAATCATATACAATAAAAGATTCTCAGGAGGAATCTCCATACCTGATCTCAAGCTGTACTATAGAGCAATAATAATCAAAACAGCATGGTACTGGCACAGCAATAAGCTGGTTGATCAATGGAATCTAATTGAAGACCCAGAAACAAATCCGCACACATATAGTTACTTGAATTTTGACAAAGAAGCCAAACATATTCCATGGAAAAAAGATAGCATCTTCAAAAAATGGTGCTGGTCTAACTGGATGTCTACATGCAGAAAAATGCAATTACACCTATATTTGTCACCATGCACAAAACTCAAGTCCAAGTGGATTAAAGACCTCAACATAAACCGGAGACAGTAAATAGGTTGGAAGAAAAAGTGGAGAAGAACCTGGAACACATTGGCACAGGAGACAACTTCCTGAACAGAACACCAATGGCCCAGGCCTTAAGGTCAACAATTAATAAATGGGACCTCATGAGGCTGAGAAGCTTCTGTAAGGCAGGAGACACTGTCAACAGAACAAAGCGACAGCCTACATACTGGGAAAAGATCTTCACCAACCCTACATCTGACAAAGGTCTAATATCTAAACTGTACAAAGAACTCAAGAAATTAAACACCACCAAACCAAATAAACCAATTGAGAAATGAGGCTCAGAGCTAACTAGAGAATTCTCAACAGGGAGATACTGAAACACTTAATGAAATGCTCAACATCCTTAGTCATCAGGGAAATGCAAATCAAAATGACTGAAATTCCATCTTACACTCATCAGAATGGTTAAGATCAAAAATTCAAGTGACACCACATGATGATGATGTGGAGAGGGGAACACTCCTTCATTGCTGGTGGAAACGTGATCTTGTAAAACCACTTTGGAAATCTATCTGGCACTTTCTCAGAAAACTGGCAATAGGGCTTTCTCAAGACCCAGATATTCCACTCCTTGGAATATACCCAGATGGTGTTCCACCACACAATAAGGACATATGTTCAACCATGTTCATAGCAGTCTCCTTTGTAATAGCCAGAACCTGGAAACAGCCTAAATGTCCCTCAGTTGAAGAATGGATAAAGAAACTGTGGTACATTTACACTATGGAATAATACTCAGCTATTAAAAACAAGGAAATCACGAAATTTGTGGAGAAATGGACAGAAGTAGAAATGATCATACTGAGTGAGTTAACCAGAAGCAGAAAGACTCACATGGTATATACTCACTTATAATTGGGCACTAGCCCAAAAGGCATGTCCTGCAAAAGTTGTCACTTACCAAGAGATTGGGATATATATGAGGGCATCCTACTGAGACTCTAGGTAAGAGAAATATAGAAGATGGGGAAATAGAAAGACCCAGAGGGCCCTACAAACCTACAAGAAGAACATCTTGATGGGTGGATCAGGGCCTATGGGTATCTGCTCAAACTATTGCGCTAACCAAGGACAATACAAGTAGGAAACATTGAACCCCTACTCTGACCTACCCAATGGACAGCACATTCTCCACAGTTATGTGGAAAGCAGGGACTGACTCTGACATGAACTCTGGTGGCCCATATTTGACCAGCTCTCCTTGGTGGGGAAGCCTGGTGGCACTCAAAGAAAGAATAAGCAGGCTACCAAGATGAGACTTGATAGCCTATGACCATATAATGGGGGAGGGAGTCCTCCTTAGACTTAGACCTAGGGCAGGGGAATAGGGTGAAAGTGGGAGGGAAGGAGGAATGGGAGGATAGAAGTGATGGGATAACAACTGAGTTGTAATCTGAATTAATTTAAAAAAAAAAAAAAGAAAAGCTTAGACATTTAACTATTTACAGTTCTGCTGGTGAGTTTTGTGTCAACTTGACACAAATAAAGTCATAAGAGAGAGGGATCCACAATTAAGAAAATGCCTCCATAAAACTGGGCACCCAGCAAATTTACAGGGCATTTTCTTAATTAGTTATTGATGGAGGCAGACCCATCACTGTGGGTAGTTAGTGCCACCCCTGGGCTGATGGTCCTGAGTTCAATAAGAAAGCAGGCTGAGCAAGCTAGTAAGCAGCATACTTTTATATCAGCTCCTGCCTTGAAGTTGCTGCCCTGTTTTATTACCTGTCCTGACTTCCTTCTATGAAGAGATATTATATGGAGACATAAACCAAATAAATTTTTCCTCTCCAAAAAAAAATATGAGGCAGCCATCCAAAACTCAGCATGCAAAACTCAGAAATGAGCCAGGAGAGCATAGGCGGCAATCACAGAAAATGGGAGCAGAATCTCACACCCAGAAGTGTAGGAAAAATTACCTTATTAAAAACACGCTGAATTACACCTGGGTGACCTTCTTTGGCATGATCTAGCTGAAAAGCAGTGGGACAGGCTCAGCAATAGTGACCTCTACTGAGCAAAATCTACCTACAGCTAGTGAAAAGATCTGCTGACAAAGGTGAGGGAAATAAAATGTTTTAGAAAAATAACTCTCAAGAGATGAAGAAATAAAGCTCAAGAAAAAAAGAAAAATGAAACAAAAAAGAAAGGAGAGGGAAAGAAGACACAAAGAAAGAGAGAAAGCAAGCAAGCAAAGCACTTTGCAGTGAAGTAGAGGATATGTTTGGAAAGGAGGTGGCTTAGCTTATAAAACAAGGCATAGAGTAAGATAGGAACCAGGTAGTCTGTCAGAGTCCTATTGCCTACGAATGTGAGAACAGAGTGAGTGAGAGCAGCAGAAAGCTGCTGAAGGAAACTATTCAATGTCCCCTTTGAGATAGAAAGAAAGAGAGAGAGACAGAGAGAGACAGAGACAGAGAGAGAGAGAGAGACAGAGAGAGAGAGAGAGAGAGAGAGAGAGAGAGAGAGAGAGAGAGAGAGAGAAAGAGAAAGAGAGAGAGATCAGGATACTACAGATAATCTCAAGGAATGAGAAAGAAACCGAAGACTGCTCAAAAGGCATCCCTGTACCTAGACTGGAGATGGCAACTGATATTTTGCAAAATAAGATGAGGTGTATCAAATTTGAGGCCCTCCACACACCTGCTGACCCTGACCTAAGGTGACAGAGAGCCCCCCGCCATGTTATATACTGCCCTTGAACCCTTAGGCACTTCAAACCGAATTATTTGAAGCTATCCCTGACACTAAAAGCCTACCTTATACTAGACAGGTGCTCTCCCCTTGTCACACCATCTACCTTTTCCATTACATTATCTGTGCCTCATTTTAGAACTCGTGGCTTTGCTAGAGGTTGAGCTCCTTTTGGGGTCATTTCAGAAAAGGTCAGCCCAATTCAGAGGGTTTAAAAGGCTTGTTGTACACACACATATAACTGATTATGTGAGCCAGGCGACGGTGGCATGTGCCTTTAATCCCAGCACTTGGGAGGCAGAGGCAGGCAGATCGTTGTGAGTTTTAGGTCAGCCTGGACTACAAAGCGAGCCTAGGACAGCCAAGGCTACACAGAGAAACCCTGTCATGAAAAACCAAAAACCAAAAACCAAAACAAAAACAAACCCTGCTTTTCTAGTGTAGCAACCATTTATACAGTACTCAAATAATTCCCCCTTTACCTTTGGAATTAATGTGTCCTAGTCACTATATCCATTTATGCTAATTCATAGTATCTGGGTTGATAGGATGTTTAGATTGTTACAGTACATTCCGCATTCACATTCAATTACAAGCCTATGTGGTCCTTGGTACTTTCTGTAGACTTTTGGCTCAAAATACACTATATTTTGGAGGACTAGATAGGAGAAAGAACAAAATTATTGAACTATTTCATACATACATATATATAAGGATTGAAGTGATTATTACCATCCATTTACTCTTGTTTTCTTTCTCTCCATCTTCACTGAAACTGTTCTTTCTAATAAGTTTATGTCTTCCTGCCATACTCCTTTAAGTGGGTGTCCCAGAACACACTAATTTTTTTCTGGAAGGTGGGTGGTAATTATTTACCAGAACAGGACACTTTATCAATAAACATACCACTGAAGAAAATGTTGCCTGCTATCCCTCTTTTTCTATGATGAAATATTGACGTGATTAGTCTTCAATCAGGACTTGTTTAGATAAACATCTTCAGTGAGTTACTGGATCCAACAACTGCGTCAGATGCAGAGACTCCTGTTTGTGGTACAGTTATCTCCCCACCTTCTAGGCTCACACATGACATGCGCCTTCAGTGATATGTGTAGATGAGGTTGATATAGATATCCTTGCTAGGTCCAAGCAGTCCATTACCTGCTGTCATATTATGTGGTTGCTGTTGTTGAATTTAGGTAATGTTATACTTTTCACGGAAATGTTTGCCATGTTCATGACAGAAATAGATTTTAACAGTTGTTAAGGGGAAGCATTTTGGTTTCGGACCTTTACTGCAAATTGAGTACATCTTGCAACCATACTCTCTGTGCAGAGGTAAACCAGGAGAAAAAACAGAGTGCTAGTTGAGTGTACATAAGCCAGTTCTTGAACATGAATTGTCTTGGGAGTACAGTGAAACTAGGATTACTGCTTGTGTGTTAGTTATTGAGTATGGGGGAAAGTAAAGGGAAGAAGAAAACAAATCACTGTGGTGTTAGTAATTACAATTAAGTTGCTAGACAAGAAATGGGAGTGGGTGATACGTACATAAGGAAGATGTGAGAAGTAAAGGCAAAGAGGGGCAGGCACGCGTATGAGTTTAATAAATGTATATGAAAAATAGAAAAGAGAAGGTACAAAATCAGTCCAAGTACACAATGTTATCTCATAAGAGATTAAAACAAGGAGACTTGATAGAGTAGAGAATCCAGTGTTCTTTTTGTAAGAAGAAAAATGAGGGATTGTAGAAGGACAAAAGAGAACAAAATAGTTCAAAAGATTCTGTCTTAATTAATGGAAGGCAATTAATCATGGAAGAGTTTTACATATTAGATTAATATATAAATTAGGTGTATTAAACTATTATTAGACAGTATAGGAATATTATAGCAAAATGTAATGCTGCTTATATAAAGCAATGATTTATAAATAATATTTAGTTTTGAAAATTTCAAGCTCAAATTTATGTACACAGAAATTTTCTCATGTGAATTAATAAAAGGTGTATTTAAGTATATTTTGAGAGGAAAATTGTAAGTATTTTCTTACTTTAAATAGTATTTGATACACAGTTTGTTGTACTTTAATCTGATAAATCTAACAATGAAAAATTGTCTTATCTTTTCAATTTATAGGTCTGGGTACTTTAATCTTTTAGAATTGAATGATCTCATAGTGCTGATATAATCTTGTAAGAAATTGGAGGATATTTAAGACACATTAATCTGATTCATACTTGTAATTTGATTTTTCAAGATATGTCAAATGAAATTGGTTTAAAGGTTTATTTTTTTTCTCTATAGTAGTTCAATTGCTTCTAGTCCTGTCTGAGTGGCAAGAAATGGATATGAGACAGAAAAGAAACTTCAGCTTGGATTTACAAATTCAAAAGAATTTTGATACTAATAGTAGTACAAAACATCTTTAAATACTTCTTTGGAATGCACATATTAAAATTGTTATTATCAATAAAAGATCATACCTTTAGGAAAACATTGAATAACCCTGTTTGCCTATATATTATATTTATCTACACATACATAGAGAATGCAATTTTATTGACTTCCAAGTTGTTTGAGAATCTCTTTCTGTGACTAACAGCCTACCTCAAACAATATTTTAATGCTAAATACATGACATCTTGAGCAGCACAGAACATATTTAGGACCCTCTCTAGAAGCCCAAAATTAGATTTTAGGAAAATCAGTAGATTTCAATAAGCTACTCTTTCAAATGTGTAAATCGCATCTTAATTTTCATAATTACCTACTAAACAGTTATTATATATCTTTAATTTGGAAAGAAAATTATTCCACCTAATAAATATCAATAAATATAACCATTTGATTCTGGGGTAATAAAAACTCAGAAAGGAAGGTGTTAGAAAGTTTTCAGGTGAAAATCAGAAATCATCCTGTGTAACACATACTTACAGCTAAAACTGTAAAGCATTTATTATCAATGACATTGAGTTTTATATGCTTGCTCTGGGCTATGTCTTTTGTTTTGTCTGAAGAACCTTGAGGCTTCTTTTGTGGTTAGGACGAATTCTGCAAATGATAAGCATACCCATGACTAGGCATATGATTTTCATAACTTTAAAATCCTAGAGACTTGAAGTCCAGTGGTAACTTTTCGCTCACCTTGTATCTGTACTATGAGAACTTCACTGTACACTCTGTCCACTCCCTCCCCAGTGTCAGATTTACTATAAGAAATTGATAAATCAATTAAGTACTGCCTGGGAAGCACCCTCCTTGTAGGCTTGTTCATGCTGAAAGGGCTATGTAGGCTTTTACGGAGAGATATGCTGGCGTCTTAACCTGTTGTGAATTTGTGGACTCCAATAATGACCAATATTGTAAAAATTATCCATGAGTGCCATAGTGGTATGAATGTTATCGGATCACTGTTCTGTTTTCTGATGGAATTTAAGTCCTGCTCCTAGGTAGGAAACACAAGTCCGGTACTATAAATATGGCTGAAGCTACATGGCTGGTGGTTGATCTCACAGGCCCCAGAAGAGAGCCTAGGATTAGTAATCTGCTAAATGGACAAAATATCACATTGAATTCCAAGTTCACATCCATCTACCTACAGATTAGTGCAGCTCTCAGACCTAGTCAGGGAAGGGGTTCGCTTGTTTGTTTTTTTAATGAATAGTCATTAACAAAGGAACAACTGATCAAGGGAGGAAGGATGTAGGACAATGTGCAGAGAGGAGATATGAGGGATAATGAACACTGATAACTGAAAAACCTTTAAGAAACATTACTTTAAGTTAAAATGCATTATAGATACACCTAAACATATATAAATAACGTAAAGTTGTATCAGACACTTAAAAAAAACCCACTCAAACCAAGAATGGAAAATCTCCCTTCAAGTTGCAGGCCTGGAAGAAGGGGTTCAAGAGTACCTAAAATCTTTACAAGCTATTGTCGGTATATAGGACCCATGGGTGCTCCCTTAAGAACTGGATTGCATTATCAGTTTCTGGCTTTCTCATTATTCTTACTGGTGCCATTTCTACAGTAGAATTTAATTCTAATGAAATTCACTTTGTCATTTACCTATTCCATTAAATGTGTTTTATTGTGATATGATGTGATACGGTGTGTGTGTATGTGTGTGTGTGTGTGTGTGTGTGTGTATGTGTGTAAGTGTAATAAATAGCTGTTTAGATTTCCTCTCAAATCATTTTATAAGAGTTAGCTTTGTATTTTATATTTACATGTATGATCTATTGTAAGATAGTATTTGAATGACACCAGGTCATGGTCTAGAATAGAGTTTTGCATATAAATGTTCTGACATTGCATCAGCTATTCTCCTTTGATTAAAGCTCAATTGAGCGCTATTTTGCTCCATGTTAGGGTGCTTTATTTCTTTCCATTAATCATTCTCCAATAATATAGTGTCCTCATTACTGTAATTTTATTGTAAGCACTGACAACTTGTTCTGTCAGGCAGTGCAATGATCTTATTTATCCTCTTTCTTAAAGCTTTATTTCTCAAAGGGGGTGTAGGAATAATTCTTTCAGAAACTAAAGGAAATAATAGACCTTGGCCAGCAAACATCTTTCACTGTGTTCTTCACCTTTTAGATGAAATATAAATTTCACAATAATGCAAATCTATGTTATATTTCACTTTTGGTTTTTATCTCCAGCTATATAACAACTCACTTTAGTGTTTCTTCATAATCACCCTGATTTCTTTTAGTATTTAAGATATATGAAGATAATTCTTCTCCTTAGGTCTTTGCAATTCTTCTTTTAGATTTCAGATTTGGTTTTCTCCCTTGTTAGAGGAACAGCTGCCTACGCATGTATAATTCAACTTTATAGTAAAGATTTATAGAGAAAGTAATCTGGTCCCTCCCTATTATATAAGACAAAGATGGTTTTAATTTATTTTCATTCTAAACACCATGTGTACGATACTTATTTATTCTATGAATATAGATATATAAACAATCACTTGAAATATAATAAATTTATACAATGTACATTTTATATGAACTATCATAAAATCATATTGTGGTTGTTTGTTGTTGTTGTTGTTGTTGTTGTTTTTGAGACAAAGTTTCTCTATGTAGTCTTAGTAGTCCTGTGTTAACTTTGTAGACCAGGCTTGTCTTTAACTCACAGAGATCTGCCTGCCTCTGCCTCCCTGAGTGCTGGGATTATAGATGTGTGCCACCATGCCAAGCTCACAATAGCTGTAAGTTTGAATCTGATTCTTGAAAAATCACACAGTAAGTGGAAAATTAGCCAGAGCTGTGGACAGAAAAGCTAGAAAAAAAATCACCTTTCTGTAATGAACCTCTGTTTTTTGCATTCTGCTACATTAAATGGACTTGGTTATCTAATTCCCACATTTTCATTATAAGACAAATAATATTTCCATTTCACAGATTAAGTGTAGCAAGGTTAAGCAATTTGTCCATGAACCTTGAGCTTATGAATGACAGAGGGTAATTTACTTATCCTATCTTCTTAAATAGGTATTTGCACTGCACTTTCTGTGATTATTTCTATTAATTCTCTGTTTAACTCATTTATAATGCGCTTAGATCTTTCTCACTACATGTCGCACAGTGCCCTACAAGTTTTAATAACATTCAAAATGTTTCCCCATAATCACTCTTTCGACAAACCATTACTGTGCTTGTTTTAGCGGAGAGGACTCTGGGACCAGAAATGTTGAATTGTACCATGTGTCAAGTTTATAAATACTTTCCTTTCACTTGATATTTTATATACGCTGGAGAAGTCATACTTTATTTTTTGGGGTTTTTTTGTTTTGTTTTTTTGTTGCTGTTGTTGTTTTTTGGTTTTTAAAGACAGAGTTTGGTTTTTCAAGACAGTTTCTCTTTGTAGCCTTGGCTGTCCTGGACTAGCTTTGTGGACCAGGCTGACCTTGAACTCAGAGCGATCAATGTGCCTCTGCCCCCCAAATGCTTGGATTTAAGGTGTGTCCCACCATGCCCAGCATCATACTTTATTTTTAATACATAGGTTTGCATACCTAAAATCTAATGCTAATAACAATAGTGTGTTATTGTTGTAAAATCTCTGACCTCTTAAAAAATTAGTTCAACTTCAAAAAGGGTACAGTCATAAGTAAAACATTTTTGTTTTTATTTTATTGCTAGTGATCAATTATCCATACTTGAAATACATTTATGTCTCCATCCTGCTAATGCTCATTACCACCGTTTCATTTTGGCATCTAGTAGAATTTCAGGCTGAGAAGTCTGCGATTAATAATGACTTTCTGGAGAAATACATTAGAGATCTGGTATATTTCATTGATGACACATGTCCTACTTCCTCAGTACCTTTCGCTGCAGCCAAGGCTGTCTATGAATGAATGAAAGAAGTCTTTTGCAGTCTCTGTGAGGCAGCAGGCTGCTGACAAGGACCATTAACTAATTTAGATTTAAGTGTCTGTGGAATAGCTGACTGAGACTGCAACAGTAATGCCATGGGGTAACAGAGGTTTCCTTCTCTCAGGCAGTCTCTCATTTGTCTGTCTGGTAACTCCTTCCATTGGTAGTTATGTGTGTGTGTGTGTGTGTGTGTGTGTGAGAGAGAGAGAGAGAGAGAGAGAGAGAGAGAGAGAGAGAGGGAGAGAGAGAGAGAAAGAGAGAGAGAAAGAGAGAGAGAGAGAAAGAGAGAGAGAGAGAGAGAGAAAGAGAGAGAGAGAGAGAAAGAGAGAGAGAGAGAGAGAGAGGGAGAGAGAGAGTGCCTCTGTGTGTATAGCCATATATATGATGAATCTAGTTTGGGTGGTGATGTATATATATTTTCTACACTGACCACTCTGCATTAGAAGATCCTAAATGGTCATTCCCAGGAGAGGGTATCTCTTCCTTCATCCAAGATCGTTAGTTGTCTTTAGTTCCATGGTTAGGAGTGCTCAAACTTTACTGGTAATATGATTGAATTTACAAACACCTTGGATACTCATTTTCCTGTGAGAGAAAGATTTACTTGAGTACAAAAGACTAGCCTCATTGTGGCCATTACAGTCTCCACCTCCCAGACTTAATAAAGACAAAACAAGGAAAACGGAGATTGAGTACTTCTGGTTTTTTTGTTTTTTTGTTTTTTCCTTTGCTTTCTAACCATTTTCTTGGACTAAGATATTCTCACAGTGATGCCTAACTGCATTTTCTGAACTATAATACCAAACAAGCTCTTCTTCCATTTAGGTTGTTTTTATTTCTGGTGTGTCCAGCCAGACTGACCCAATATTTTCTCATAGGCCACGATAAAAAGAACATAAGAAACTATAGTTCTGTGTCCTTGTCCAGGAGTAGATTTGACAAGGCAGGTCTAGGGCTGGAGGCAGTTCCTAGGAGTCAAGATTATGAATTCTGGGGATAGAAATATCCCCGACTGGGTCGTTATCAGTCCTTAGGCAGTTCTGTCTAAGGTATCCTGTGTTCTCTTTGCCAACAATATTTAACTTATGTCTTTACTGACTCTCGCCATTTTTCCACTTGCAAATAGTATGTACTATTTAGAACCTGTTTTAAGCGTGATTAAAGTAAGTCATCAGCATATGCCTCACTTATTTTTGTCTTTTTTCTCATCTTTATTTCTTTAATATTTTCTCCCACTTGACACCTCACTGTTTGTGACTCTTAATCTTTTACGTTCCAGGAATGTGCTTGACAAACACATTTTGAATTGCTTTGTGGTATATCTAATTAGTGGAATGGCATATGTCTTTGTAAACTTCTTTTTTATATTAAGGTATCTCCAAGTGTTAAACAAACCAATTACTTTTATATATTTATATAAATGTTGCAAAGATTTTGTCATTCTTCTTGAATTGTATTTCCTTCTTTTGAAAAGGTAAGATGATTATTTATCGCGAAATAACTTCAAAGCTTATTAATTCATCATCACTTAGTTTTTGTATTCTAAATTTAAATACATATTTTTAAATTCTTAATATTAATTTAAGTATGTGTTTTGTGTTATTGCAATGCTGTTACAGAAGTATTTACCCTGTCTATCATACATAAGTGATTAAAAGCTTACACTGCTGAGATGACTTTGGAGAACCTAATGACATCTTACTAAAACTGATTGAAAGCAACTAAAGAAGAGCAATAGAGAAAAAATATAAAATTGGATTTCCATTTGAAATTTTCTTCTCCATAAGAAGATCTTAATAAACCTCAAATATCCAGGAAAGCTTAAAACAGTAAGGCTACTATCAGTTGTCAGGAGGGTAGGCAGCACAAATTGATCTTTTTGTTATACACACACACACTGACACACACACAAATACACAGAGAGAGAGAGAGAGAGAGAGAGAGAGAGAGACAGAGAGAGAGAGAGAGAGAGAGAGAGTGAGAGAGAGAGAGAGACAGACAGACAGAGACAGAGACAGAGACAGAGAGGAAACTGTTTGGGTAGGAATTGGGTGTGGTTCTGGGAAGAGCCTGGAGATCTACAAAACATGACCAAACCACGTACAAAACTAGCAACTAATAAAATCAAACACACACACACACACATACACACACACACACACACACACACACACACACACACACATCTATATATATAATGCCAACTTGAGAAAAAATGAAACAATAAGGTAGTTTATAAGAGTTCCTTGACTAATATTGAAGTTAGATTAATAGTGGCATCTACATGCTATATTATTAAACACACAAAGTTGCTACTCTTTATTCCAGCAGCAGAAATTATACTTGATTGACTAGGTGCTTGTTTACTATCTTGCTGTACATTAGAATTATGCTTTGGGAGATAGGAAAACTACACTACATATATGAAATGCCATTTCAATACTTATTGTTTTTCTTAGGAAAGGCAGAGATTTAGGCCCAGGAGATATTACAAGAAAGACAGGCAATGTCATATGCAACACACATTTAGTGCATTGGGAAGAAGAAAGACATAAATACATAAGTTCATAAGATAAATAAAATCATCTAGGATTGTGATATACTGCAAAGAAAATAGAAACTTGGGATAGACTGCTATAAAGTATTATCTAAAATTAAATTCTTAGTGAAATCTTTCCAGGAAGCTGACATTTAAACATATACTTGAAAAATTGGGTGTTCACAGCCAACATAAACAACTGAGGAATCGCATTCCATTGAAAGGAAATGCAAAGATAAATTTTGATGAGGAGTATGAATGAGGGCAGTGTTACTGAATTCAGTGGAATATTGGCATTAGATAAATGTAGAATACAGAACATGATCCCATTTTGTAATAATTGGAAATCTGTGTTACAAAGTTTGGTTTTATTGAAAGTTCAGTTTAGAAAATGTTGAGAAATACAAGGCAAGAAAAGGAAAACCTAAGTTTCTCTTGCAAAAATAACTCTCAGTCACCTTATATCATGAATAGTCACTGAGGAGGCAAGGTTAGAACTCTAGGCCTGATATATTGTGGCTGGCACCAGAATCCAAGCCATGAAAATATAAATAGATCTTTAAGTACATATCAAGAATAGAACTCAGCCTGTGAATGATAAATTTTACAGAGGTCAACAAACTGAATGATTAAATTACAATCAACATGAAATTTGGCAAAACATTATCTTTAAGATAAACAATTTTTTAAAATGCCTTTTGTGGGATACAAGAATAGTGTTTGAAATAATTAGAATAGCTGAAAAATGTATGCAAAAACTTATTTTGAATTTTTAAAAGGAAGAATAATTTTTTAGAGACATGGATTATAAAAGTCACCACGTGCACATGCCTGTACAAGGTCAGTAATATGAAGTACATCATCATACTTGAAACAAATACCACTTTAAGATATTATATTTTTAGTCTTCAAATTCACTTTACTAAAAGAAAAATCACTGTTTATAGACTAGAGTGATGGCTCAGTGGTTAAGAACGTTCAGTGTGCATTCAGAGGAGCAGTTTGGTTTTCAGCACCAACAATCAAGAACTTACTGCTATTTGCTACACCATATCCAGGGTATCCAAAACCCTCTTTAGTATGAGAACCAGCACACCTGCACACTTCTGCACATGCAAACACACACACACACACACACACACACACACACACACACACACAGAGAGAGAGAGAGAGAGAGAGAGAGAGAGAGAGACGAGACAGAGACAGAGACAGAGATAGAGACAGAGATAGAGACAGGAAGGAAGAGAAAGGAGGAGACCAAAAAGAAAGTTCAATCTTAAACATTCTGCTCTGTGAAGATGCTTTTTATATACAATTCTTAAATTTTATTCATTACATCCCTGTTGTTCTATCCCCTAGCTCCTATCTTCCTATTTCTGCCCTCCCTTCCTATGTCTTCCTATTCTCTTCCCCTAGACCTCTGACAGGAGGGGGGACTCCTCCCCCACTGGGTTACCACAGTCTACCATGTCTTTTTTTTTAATTTTTATTTATTAATTTATTCTTGTTACATCTCAATGTTTATCCCATCCCTTGTATCCTCCCATTCTTCCCTCCCCCCATTTTCCCATTATTCCCCTCCCCTATGACTGTTCCTGAGGGGAATTACCTCCCCCTGTATATGCTCATAGGGTATCAAGTCTCTTCTTGGTAACCTGCTGTCCTTCCTTTGAGTGCCACCAGATCTTCCCCTCCAGGGGACATGGTCAACGAAATTTGTGGATAAATGGATTGAGCTAGAAACGACTATGTCTTATTCTGAGAACCTGCCTCCACAGGGCCTCCCTGCCAAGGGGAAGAGATCAAATTACAAGCACCAGAGTTTATGTCAGAGGTAGTTTCTCCTCTCTCCCCTTCTCTTTTATGGAGAAATAGCTGTCCAAATGCTATATTTGAGCAGGAAGGTCTAGGATTTTTGCATGCATTGCCCTTGGTTAGTGCTTCAGTTTGTGTAGGCTCTCCTGGGTCCAGATCCACCAACCTTGATGGTCTCCCTGTGTGTTTCTTGGACACTTTGGGTCCTTCCATCCCCTCACTCTTCCATACTACTCTCAGAGCTCCACGGGTGGTTCAGCAGGAAGTTCTGGCATCACCCAATTGCCTCCTGGGTGGAGTCTCTCAGAGGACATCTATGTTGAGCTAACATGTACTTGTAAGTGAGTGTATACCATGCATGTCTTTCTGGGTCTGGATCACCTCACTCAGGATGATCATTTCTAGTTCCGATCATTTGCCTGCAACTTTCAAGATGAAACTGAAAAGCTTCTGAAGGCAAAGGACACTGTCAACAGAACAAAAGTACTGCCTTATAGACTGGGAAAAGATCTTCACCAACCTTACATCCAACACAGGGCTAATATACAAAATGCATAAAGAACTCAAGAAATTAAATACCACCAAATGAAATAATCCAATTAAAAATGGAGTACAGTGATAAACAGAAAAATTCTCAACAAAGGAATACCGAATGGCTGAAAAACACTAAAAGAAATACTCAACCTCCCTAATCATCAGGGAAAATTCAACTCAAAACGACTCTGAGATTCCATCTTACACCTACCAGAATGGCTAAGATAAAAACACTCAAGGGACAAGACATGATAATGAGGATGTGGATAAAGGAGAACACGCCTGACTGCTGGTGGGAATGCAAATGTCTTCAACCACTTTAGAAATCTATCAGGCACTTTGTCAGAAAATTGGGAATGGTGCTACCTAGAGATGCAGCTATACCACTCTAGGACATATACCTGAACGATGCCCCACCATCCAGACAGGACATTTGCTCAACTATATTCATAGCAGCTTTCTTCTTAATAGCCAGAATCTGGAAACAATCTAGATTTCCCTCAATGGAAGAATGGATATAAAAACTGTGGTACATTTAAACAATGGAATACTACTCCCTTATTAAAAACAAGGGTAGTAACTATTTTAAAGATGCTTTGAAATTCTATTTTATGAATGGTCATGTGAAAGCATGAAATTTCCATCATTTTATTTGGAGGATACCATTTGTATACTAAATATAATTAGAAGGGAAGATGGATTTTTTTCTTTATTATCAGTTAGTAGTTTTGGATTTGGCAAATCACTTAGTATTTTTTTTAGCACTGTCTCATCACTAATATGGCAAAAGCTAACAGTTTGTGTAACTGTTTTTAACAGATACTGTGACTTGAAAGAGTAGCTACAGTGGATTTTTTGAATCTTGAAATGTCATAAGATTGTTCAAGTTAAGTTTTAAGTACAATTAATTACTTACAAATGAAAAACACAGCAAATACAGACAAGACAATAGGGAAAGAGATATTCTTGTTCAGTATTATGTTAACTGTTAAAACCACTGTGGATTTCAGAATGGAAGTGAATAAAAAACTAAAAGTGCCTCTGCTTTATGAACCACCTATTCCACTCCTGGGAAAATACGCAACAAACTTTATATCTACCACAGAAATATTTCTATATCCATATTCACTGCTCACTTTTCACAATAACTAGAAAAATAAATCAGCTTAGAGTTCATTGAATGAATAATAAATTGTGATATGTATGTGTATATATCATGGATTTTATTGTATTGTAAAGAACAGTTTAATTATGAAATTTACAGGTGAATGTAGAATTACTTAGTTAATTTAGACACAGAAAAATAAATGGTGCTTGCTCTATGTATATGTAAATATTATCTTAAATCTTTTATCTACATGTTTAACTTGACAAAGATGTATAAATGATAAGAGAAGAAAGGATTGGGTGTAAAGAAATTGGGGCAAAGAATTGAAAAATGTGTGGGGTAATGAAATAGAGAAATATAAAAATAAACATAAGTCTACTATTTCCAAATCAACCCAAAATTAACTTAACAAAGGAGAAATTAGAAGGAAAACAATCTGCCTTGCTAGGTAATGCTAGGATCTCAGTATCTTTTTGTTTCTGGTCAAGCATGTCCTAAAAGCACACAAATGATGAATGCTAGAAGAAGATATAAAATTGATTACATTTAAACTCTGCCAAGACAGGATAAGCAAGTCCTCAATAGCTCCTGCTTCACAAATATGTCTGCTAGATATAATGGGACAGAATGCTGAAGATGATGCCCCAATGTAATAGAGAGTTTTGGGTGACTGTCTAGACAGTGAACTGTCCGTGCCACTCTCTCATTTTGGAAGCTGCTAACCTGCACAGTCTGTACACTGAGATTATTAATTTTATTCCTTCACAAGTCTCTGATGGGGTTGAAGACCATGTGGTTTAATTTTACAATTAAGCTTAGTTGTTTAAGGGTTAAGATGCTTTTAGGGCTACATAGATGTTTTTATGTTGATAGAGATGTGATATAATAGATGTTGATTTACATTCAGAATTGTAGACTCACTAAGATAGGAGAGATATTTTCTCCAAGGTGGCCAAATGCAAATAGGAAATACACTAAGAATGTAACATTTATATAATACCTAATTAGGCACAGAAAAATAAATAGTACTTGTTCTATGTAAATGTAGATATTATTTTAAATCTTTTATCTACATGTTTCACTTTGCAAAGTTGTATAAATGATGAGAATAGAAAAGATTCATTTGGGAAGTATTAAGGGAGAGGGGTCAGCAAACATTAGTCACACACACACACACACACACACACACACACACAGATATCAGTTTATTGCATATATGTGTAATAATATAAATGTATATGTAAAGGTAAAAATAATATAATAAAAAGAAGAAAGTTAAAAATATATATCATTGAAGACACTACACACCTTGTCTGAAAAATACAGAGACACCGAGCTCCAATGGCTATGGAAGCTTTCTTCATTCAGCTAAGTATCAATGAATGCTAGAATGTACTGACGATTTTATGGGAGAACAAAATTCATGAATGTTTTTCTTTAACTGGAACCCTGAAAATTAATACCAACCTGTGAGGCAAGATCTGCTCACGTTAGCAGTGGTGACACTTTGTGTAGTGGTGACATTTGTGGAGTCAAGCAACAACACTCCATATTGTCAACAAAGTGCCCCTGATCAAAGCCTCTTAGCTGGAAATCTTATAATCCCTATGCTAAAATCTAGTTTTGCTGCTTACCTTAGTTGTCACAGCAATAAATTACTTTCTAAACAATTATTTGCATATCCTTAGAAAAATGCTTTTGTCCACCTTTATTAGAGACTTTCCTTTGTGTGAAGAGTGGTAGTCAGTGCAATGATGTTGAATGCTCAAGGTTCTGACAGTAAGGAATGATTGGATTCTCAGATGCGAATAAGACATATATACCATCTGCTGTAACTTTCATATAAAATCCCAAACGATGGGACAGAAATGTGAAAGTAACTTTTATTCACCTCATGTAATTGTCATATCAGAGGCTTACTGCTGATTAAGCTTACCATTTCTATCTCTTTCTGAATTCTGGTTGGCTGTTTCAACTCAGCTGGTCTGACTGAAAACTCCTCTCCAAGCTGACTGATTCAAAGTGGCTTCTCTTGGCTTCTGAATTGCTCTGCTTCTGAACTTTAGCAACTAAAGTTCACCGAACTGCACAAAGTCAACTGAAGTCAGTCAGCTGCATTCAACTGAACTGCACACAACTGCCTATACTGTACTGTCTTCTCTACTGGTCACTCTTCTGTACTTGACTATACTCCGTTCTCTACTGTACTGCTCTTAAGTAGCTTCTTTTTCCTGTCTGATCTCCTGAGAGCCAGGCATATCCTATCTCTGACTGATTCTGTTAAAAAAAAAATCTGATTTATTACTCTGTCCCTCAATTGGATGTCACTTTCAAACGTGAGTGCTTCTTTCCACAAACTAACTTTATCTTCATTGTTTGGGATTAAAGGTATATACAAGGGTGTGTCTGTATTTTAGCCAGAGGGATTAAAGATGTAACACTTAAGCCAGATGATGCAGATCTAGAAAGTCTTTGAATGTAATCTTTTGCCAGAGCAGCCACGTTGCTGGATTAAAATTCCTCTAAACAGAATGCAAAAGCTGGATGATACCGCCCAGGGCTTCAAAAATTTATCTTCCGTAGTCACTGCAATTATGAACTCACCTCAAGTATAATCATCTCTAGGCCTCAACAAGACTGGACTTGTTGGCATCCTTATATATTTAACTATTGGATATCTTTCCACGGTGAGCTAATGGGTATGATGGATTTTTGTAGAGGAGGAGTCATTATTTTTGAATGTACAGACATGAATGAATGAACCAAACATCTTCCAATGGTTGGTTCATATCTAAGGTCACTAAGAAGGAAGTAGTTAAACTCAACAGATCACAAAACTAAACAAGATCAATTAACATGAGAAGCTTTGAAAAGTACCCGTAGGGTAGATTAGGGGTTCACAGGAGTAGAAGGAGGTAATAAAATATATTTATTGAACCACTTGTCTTCTGTAAAGTACACCATTTCATAGCAAACATTAATCAGGTGAGGTGAGGTATTTTACCACAATTTCTGCTTTGACATATAGAAGATTATATCCAATTATCTAAAGAAGATTATATCTTCTTCAGGAGTCAATGTTATTGCTTTTCTTAGTTAATAACATGCATTGTGACTTTGGGAAAAATACTCTTACTGCAGAGAGAGAGAGAGAGAGAGAAAGAGAGAGAGAGAGTATCTTTACCCTTTGTAGCAAAAGTTACCTGTGATATTTTTGTACTTTAGCAGTTTTTAATTCAAATTTTTATCTTTGTTCTGGGTTTCCTGAGAAAAGCAGAACGAGTTCTAATGTATTTTAAGATGGTTATTTGAGCATAACATCCACAATATTTCAAGGTCAAAGAACACTATACCTGCATATCCTTGAGGGAGAAGAAAAGGAAAGTTGGAAGTGTGGAGACTGTCATTACTTGGTTTTCTAACCAAGAAAACAATATTGTTTTATGAAAGAAAGATTAAAGTTCAAGTGAAACCTGTGAAAAGCACACATCCATTTTACATAATCCTGTGCCAAATATTATTGGCACACATTTAAAATTCATTGTCTACCAAAAGAGTTATAGAAATCAATGTTAAATGTGGGAAAAGTTACAGACAAGAAGATTGATTACACCTAGGAATTTAACTCAGGTCATTCCTTTGTAGCATTGTTGGATTTTCATATAAGAAGCTGCTTGATAACTTTTATTTGCATTTTTAATCAAAAGTCATTAACTTACTGGTATTTTAACTCCATATCTATTAGTATGTGCTGTTTTAATATTATTTTACTTATAAAAAACTATGTAACAATGTATAAAAGCCTTGTGAGTGCAGTACAACACTCAGGTAGAAGCATTTTGTTAGTATGAGGTTACTGTGAGTGAAGGTTTATGTTTGTGTTGACTTCAGGGAACAGAGCAGCATAATTTCATCAAATGTCAATAACTGGAAAAATACATTCATTCACTTTCTTACATTTTCACATATTATAGAACAAGAATATCATTTTTAATTAGTGATGAGGCAGAAACATGTCCTATGTAGTGATTCTTGCAGTCAAAAATCTAAACCAGTTTCGAAGAAAAGAAGCTAGCAAGTGGAAAGACAATATCACCAGAAGTATTAGGAATTAAACATCAAAAATAAGACACAAGAAAACAAGGATGAGGCTCAAAATCAGATGGAAAGTAGAAAAATCCTTGTGACTCATAAGTGAAATAAGCAACAGTTTCAATTTAGAGTAAAACAAGCCTTGGAAATGTTTTTAGCAATAAGCCACTTAGAATAATAGATACTGCATGATTTCATTCATATGTGGAACTTTGATGTTTGTATGTATATATAAGACTTGAGGAGGTGATGAATCAACTGTTTAAATAAATGACTGCTCTTCTAGAGGACCAAGACTGAATTCCTAGCACCCACATTGTTGCTCTCATCTGTTTTTAAATCCAGTTCTAGGTGATTCAACACCTTTTTTTTTTTGGCGCAAACAGGCACTACACACATGTATATGTAGGAACATATACTTAAAATAAAAAATTTAAATAAAATTTAAATATATATATAGATATATGCATTGATACATATATCTTTTTTGGGTTTTTAAAATTAATTTATTCATATTGCATCTCAATGGTTATCCCATCCCTTGTATCCTCCCATTCCTTCCTCCCTCCCATTTTCCCCTTACTCCTCTCCCCTATAACTGTGACTGAGGGGCACTTCCTCCCCCTTTATATGCTCATAGGGTATCAAGTCTCTACTTGGTAGCCTGCAAGTAGCGAAATTTTCATGAAAATTCTTACATGTAGGGAACAATGAAAATTTATTGGGATGTTAATATTTCATTTTTCTTTTCTTTTTTTTTATTAATTTATTCTTGTTACATCTCAATGTTTATCCCATCCCTTGTATCCTCCCATTCCTCCCCCCCCATTTCCCCATTATTTCCCTCCCCCATGACTGTTTTGAGGGGGATTACGTCCCCCTATATATTCTCATAGGGTATCAAGTCTCTTCTTGGCTACTTGCTGTCCTTCCTCTGAGTGCCACCAGGTCTCCCCCTCCAGGGGACATGGTCAAATGTGAGGCACCAGAGTACGTGAGAAAGTCATATCACACTCTCCACTCAACTGTGGAGAATATTCTGACCATTGCCTAGATCTGGGAAGGGGTTTAAAGTTTACCTCCTGTATTGTCCTTGGCTGGTGCCTTAGTTTGAGCGGGACCCCTGGGCCCAAATCTGCCTATCATATTGTTCTACTTGTAGATTTCTAGGACCCTCTGTATCCTTTTATTTTGCTATGTTTTCTTAAAGCACATAATGGATCCACTTGAACATGCATATCCAATCAATGTAATACATCTCTCAAGGTACTATTTTATCATATAAATATACATATATTTTTCTACTCTTTGTAATTCTATTGTTCCTGAGTTCTACCTTTGATTGAGGTTTGAGTACATAAGAGTATTTATGCCACATAGATTTAAGTTATTAATTAGATGGGACTTAAGGTTTGGTTAGATACCCTGTACCAATACAAAACTATTTGATCCAAAGTACACATATCAGACTTGTTGTGTTGTGATATATACACTGTTTGAAATTCCTACCTAAAAGTACATTTTTGTTAAACAGTAATTCTTAAAATCAATTCATTAAATTTGATCTTGTGAAGAATTCATGAGATCTCATTTAACATTATTTTCCTTTTGCAATACAAATTTTTTCCTGTTGGCTTATAATCAGTTTGCAAAATAGAATAGTAAATTAATCAACTTTCACACCTAAAATTAATATTTGATACAACATGTTGTATAGTTGAAAATATAATATATAGTCACATAAATCAGCATTTGCTCAATTTAAATATTTTTTCTGTTAGTTATTGTTTTATATTGGAATATTTACTATGTCTAAGACCATATAGGTTCATTTGATGAGGTATCTAAATGTATTTTCTTTTACTGCCTTGGAAAATACAATTAAAATTTTAATTTTTTACATTTTTCACAATAAATTACCTAAAATGCTCAATGTCTTTTGTATTTACTTATTCATCAATACTATTATTTACAGTTTCCCTATAACAGTGGATTTCAGATCCAAGAGAACTTTATTTTATTATTAAATTTTAACTTAGTAGACAAGGCAGTAGAATAAAAGATTTTCATTTCTAGAATAATCTGACATTTCTGATGAATCCTAAATGTTTTATAGTTTGGATACTTACATACTTTAATATAAATAAGTCCTATTAGTTGAGAATATAACCTTTTTATCACATCTTCAAAGGTCACATCTAATAAAAATATCAGTCTTTTAAATTATATTTTATTAGTATACTTGTTCCTTTAATATTTCTATTAATTTCATATAATTTTATGTTATTAGTACCTGAAGACAAGAAGACAGAAAAGCTAATGTTTGTTTTCATAGATGTTCAAAAATATGATTAAGCAATAAAAATGGACATTGTATTAAAGTATTAAAGGGATAAATTAATTTACATGAATAAAAAGTCATCTTAATTTCTGATTTTACATGTGTGTCAGTTTCATAGTCCTTCTAAATTTGTTCATTAAATTGGGTTCTACAAAACACTGCCTCACATTTTGTCATCTTTTGTGATAACAAAACCAGTTTCAATTCTAAAAACACCTTGACAGAATAGGTGACATAAGTACTAGCATGTAGTTATATCAATTTTTATTTTATTTCTCTATTAGAAATGGTGGTGCTATGAAATATATTTTTCCTAAAATTAAAGTTTTCATCAATGAAATTGGGTGCAAAACTTAATGAAATTTTAAAATTAAATATGTTATATTTCAATGTAAATATAGATTGTTACTATATGGTATTACTGTAAGAATGGATGTGAAATACTTGTATAATATACATACATATATGCCGTTAGTTTGAATATCAAGAATTGTAAAATCAATATTATCCATTAGTAATAAGAGATTCATTAGATTGAATCATAAGGTTAGAAGCTCATTTCTATGTCAGTGACCTTCAGCAATCTGGGAAGCCAATAAAACTGGTTTCTCCATCTCAGAAGCATAAGAATGTTCTAGAATGATTATACAGCCCTCCTTTATTCTTAAAAGGAATAAAATTTTCAATAAACACACTTGATTAAGTATTACACTGAAAAAATTTGATGGTAAACATTCCAAACTCATGAGCTTCATGAAAGAAAACAATAAACTCTTTCATCCCTTATATTTCTTAGTATTTTTCACTGCCCGAGATAACAACTTAAAGTAAGAGAGATTTATTTAGTGGTTTCAGATCTTTTAGCTTTTCACCCAAGATACTATCACTATGAAGTTTTGGGTTGATGAAACAGGGTTTCTGTCTCATGTCTTTTAAAGCAAAAAAATAAGGAAAAAAACAGAGATAAAAGTTAACCTTTAATGGTGCCACCATACAAATATATGATTTCACTAGAACGTTCATAAATAGGACAATGACATGAGGCTAAAGTCTTCCACACAGGAAACTGAAAGTGACATTTCATATTTAAACCATAATATTCAAACACTGACTGCAAAGGACTCAAAAACATATCAAAGTGTGCAATGCATTCAGCCTAGTCTCATGATTCTCTGAAGTCTACACAGTGTTCGCCATGCTCAGTTTCCCAATTTTCAAACATCATATAAAAATCAAATACCCTTGTAGGTATGATCCTCTGGATAATTAAACAAATTTACATGCTTCCAAGATTCGTCACAAAGTTAGCATTACATATTAAAAGGGAGACAAATAGGGTCACAGAAAAACAAAAATGTGGAGCTGAAGGAGAAAGCAAAGGGTTACAGCTGTCTTCTGAGAGGCTCCCCCTCAGCCTCTCAGATATTGAGACCCACAGCCAAATATTTAGATTGTGATCTGAGAATCTTGTGGGAAAGTTAGAGGCAGAGTGGATAGCTAGACATGAAGGGGCAAGAACACCACAGGAAGACCAACAGAGACACCTGATCTAGGCCCATGGGGGCTTCGTGAGACTGAGCACCAACAGAAGTGCATGAAGAGACTAAACCAGGCTGCTACACTACAGCTTGCCCTTTACGTGGGCCTCTTAGCAACTGGAGTGGGGGCTATTTCAGACATGGACACTGTTGCCTGCTGTTTGTTCACTTTCCCCTACCTGGATAGTCTAGTCTTGTCTCAGAGGAAAAGGACATGATTAGTCCTGATGAAACATGAGGTTGTGGGGAGAAATTTTGGGCCCCCTTCTGGAGAAAAGAGGGATCAAGGAATGGAAGATGAGGGTGGGAAGGCGGGACTGGGAGGAGAGGAAGTAGAGGGGTGTGATCAGTATGTAAAGTGAGTAAATATACAAATTATTTTTTAAAAAGCAATGAAAATAAAAAGGGCCAGAAGAGAAAACAAAGGATTCTGACTAGCCTTAGAATGCATAGCCTCATAGCATACACCTAGGGCTCACCATGATAGGTGAAACTCTCAGGCAGTATCATCACTGTAGTCATGTCATTTGCAAACTACATAGTTATCACCACTATTCATTAGATTTAAAAACGTGAGAGTTTCAAACATGTCATCCTAACTCCTCAGTTTTCAAATTTTAACAAAAGATTGGATTACAATAGTTCATTAAAATATTACTGTCCATTTTATCATTTTTACAAAGTTAAAATAATCGTGTGATCTTCGGTCCTAAATATAATTAATTATAATCATTGATTACTTTCTTAACTACTGAGTTATATTAGAAAAGATTCCTGCTAACTCTTAATTAAATACTTCAATATAGGCAGTGCTTTCACTTTAATTGACACATAATTGTCATATTTATGGAACTTAATATGATATTTTGATACATGTATTGAATATTTAATGAACAAATTGTTCTAATTAGCATATGCATTACTTCAAACAAGATCATTACCTTATGAGGTAGAAGAGTTTAACTTTTCTGTTAGTTATTTTGAAATATAAAATAAATTCTCAGTTATAGTAACCCAAATGTCCTATAAAACATTTTAATGCTATCCTTTTATCCACTTATAAGTCCACCAATAATTCTTGCCTGATCTTTTCTCCTAAACTCTGTCGATCCTATTTTAATGAAGTCTTCTCTCAAATTAACACTGGTAACTTTCACACATGTGTAAAACCTGTGCCACTTGATTATATAGGTTTGGGGTTTTGTTTTTATTACTGAGAAAATTACATTATTTGTACATGTGCCAACATTTCTATACATAGTTATCAGCAAATAGACATCAACTTTGATTCCAATAATGCACTATGGAAGAAGCTACACTGTGGATGGCATGATGCACTGAGGTCAACATATTCTTGAATAAAACAGGAAAAAATAAATTAAGACCTTTCCTGGAAACCTGAGGTCACCATATGTGTGTATAACATACTCACATGATTAAATATTTGTAATTACTTTCTGTACTAATAATTACATAAATTTGGTCTCTCTTACAATACCTTTTTATGTCTCTATGATTTTATTACCTGATAAGATCCGTGCAGATGTGACGAAATGACATCCATCATATAGGTACTATTAAAAAGGTGTAACATTTTATTGCTGTTGAACTCTTGGTGAAATTCTACATTGATCTTGGAATGCCAAGGCATAAATATGTAACATTAATAGCATACACAAGATAGGAACACTGATAAATGATATGATTTGCATCACAGGCAAAATTTCATCGATATAATGTGTGATATCTTTAAATGAAGATATAGTATTGAAGATTTACAAATAACTTATCTGGCATTTAAACATATAATATATATGGACTATTGTTGACTTCAAATAATTGAAACTAGAAAATAATACTGTGAATAAAGGAGAAAAGTGCATGGTAACATGTATCAGGGAACAAATTTCATGTCACAGTATATCATAGCATTTCAAAATATATAATTGAGTTCACCAAGTGACCATGAATCACATGGTCCACTTTGCATCAGATTTTATTACCAATACTTTTGCTATTATTATGAATTATGTCAATTGTATTTCTCCTGTTCATTAATTGCATGCAATAATTGTAAAAGTTTTATTTGTAGAAGCTAAACTAAAGAATAAAATATGGTTTATATGTGTATGTGTTTATGCATCAGAATAAAAAGTAAGAATAATCAATTACTGCTTATGATGATTCAAACTGAGGTTGAATTGAAACCTCTATTGCTGATGAAAATGAAAAATAGGACAGTTACTGAAAAACAACCTGCTTAGTTTAGTTTTATATAAATTAAACACTCAATTGTTACACAATACAGCAACAGCATTCTGAATGCTACTGTACATAAAGAATATGCACATTAAATTCAGTATATTAATCTGGTTTGCAGTGTCATATAAAACAAATCATGACTTTATAATGCATATCTTACATAGAAAGACTGTTGTAGATTAGAGAATAAGATGAACTATATAAAAGCAGCCATTTCAAAATCCCTCCAAAGTGTCTTGTCACATAATGATGAAATGTTAAAAAAAAAGTTCTGCAGAAAAATTTGTAGGTCAGCTGAGATTTTGTATACAGGGATATAACAGTAAGTATGTCCTTCACTGAAAAACAATTAAAATAAATTAATAAAAAGACAGTCTTGGTATTATTGTGTTAGTCTGTGTTCAACTTTGGGACAGAGGTCAAAGTTCAATATTCAGAATTCTCATAAAGCTTGTCCGGAACAATGCAGAGTGTAAGAAAGGGAACATAGTTCATCTTATCTATTGTAGTAGACAAAGGAAATCTTCCTTGGAATAAAGTTAGGGAAAGGATACTTGTCAATGGAGTAAGAAGAGTAAAAGAAGACTGAGACATTTATGAAGAGTACTAGTAAAACCTCAGTTCACAGAAAATTGTACTTAATGTAACCAATGTTAATTTTAATAATATAATATTGAAGACAAATAGAGCTAATAAAAACACAGCAATTATTGCCACAAATATGAAATCTTTGATTTTACAGATAACTTCTTATAAACACCATTTTGATCAAAATTTAGGAACACTATTTCAGCCTTCTTTTATGATATAGAGCATTAAGGCAAGGAATAATTAGAAATACCTTACAATCTCTTTACCACTGGAATTCAAGATACTGGATAACGTTTACCGGAAAATATGAAACTATATAACCTACATTTCTATTATGAAGAAGCTGCAGAAAAAATAAATATATAAAAATAACAACCTTTTGACTTTCATTAGCCTAGAATGTATTTGTATTTAAAGATACACAATCATGATCAAGTCAACATTAAAAGAAATGAGTGAATTTGTATAAAACAAAACAAAACCAGACATTCAACACTGTCTTCATGCCAGATAGAAGGGATTTATGTTTTGATTTATAGAAACATTTTACAAGGAGGGCATGTGTTTCTTTCTTTCATTTCTTTTTCCCTCTTTTTTGAAAATATGTTATCTTATGTAATATATTTTCATTAGAATGTCATTTCCCTCTACTCCTTCCAATTCCACCCTACTTCCTCTCCAGTCTGCAGCCAGTCACTTTATGTCTCCCACTTAAAAAAAGAACATGCTTCTAAAAGATAACAGTAAAGCTCAACAAAAATAAATTATAATAAGTTAAAAAATCCATCACAAAGAAGTTGGAAAAGGCAACCCAACCGAAGGGAAACAGTTCCCAGGCCAGACAGAAGAATAAAAAACCCACCAATTTATACACTCAGAATTGCCATAAAATACTAAATTGAAAATCTAAAATATGTAGGGGACAGTGTAGTCATGCGAATGCCCTGATTATTCCTGACTCTTAGCCCTCCAGGTACTTTATTCTTAAAACAAAAACTTTTATATTCTGTTTTCTTTTTAGTTTAGATTATTGGTGAAGAATCTCACTAATACTCACTGAGAGTCATTACATTTTTGGTAGATGAAAAAAGATTCTACTTTTGATAAAAGCTAATTTAGAAATCATGTAGCTATATCTATTACTCTCTTTATTCGTGAAACATAAGATCCATTTTCCTTAAGCATTTGTAGCATTTTAAATTTCCAGGTCTTCATAAAAACCTGCCATTCTGCTATCATATGAAATCAGCATTTCCATGAAACAATTCATATATTTTATATTCTATAATATATTTTCATAATATACTTTCCACTTGTGCAACACCTCTTAGACCTCCTCTTTCTCACCTGCTTCCGCGCCTACTAGTGTATGGAGCAGCATGAACCTTCACAAGACCAAAACCTTAAGAAAAATGACTCTCACTCCACTACCAGGCATCATCTACAATAACTGCTCAGCAAGGGTTGACAGGTCCTGTGTCCATCACTATCTATGCTGTAATGTCAACTTCTTTGATTTTTCCCATGTCTTATGTAGTCAAACACAGCTGACATGAGTGCATGAGTTCATGAACTCAATGATCCTGTCATATTTAGGAGACACTGACATGCTCTAGTTCACTTCAGTTGTCATTATTACAAGGTTTTTATTTTTACTATTCTTCTCTGGTCATTGGGCATAAGGGGTTTGATATAGATGTCCTATTTTAAAGAGATTATTATACAGATGCTTTTATCTACACTATGACCAGTTGGTTGCCTCTATATTAACTGCCATTGTCTGCACAAAGACCTTTCTCTGATAATGACTGAGAAATGCACTCACCTGTGCATATAACCTGTGAGTACAGGTATATATTTAGAATGTAGTTGATAAGCTCTGCATCTAGAAAAATAATAAGAGTAGGTTCACCCTTTGATCTCTGGAGTCATGGACTATTGATCATGTTTACAGTAAAGTATGATTCATTAGTTTTCTCCTGCAGGGCAGTCCTCAAATCCAAACATAAAATGGTTAGTTATGCCTCTAAGATTCATGTCACTATTACATTAATGGGTGTATCTTTTTAACCTGATCATTTTCATAGCTAGGAGTGAATTATAATGTTTCATTTCCTGTATTATATGGTCTGATGTAAATGTCACCACCATTATCTTTTAAATTTTCCATAGAGTGTACACAGCATATATATCAAGAAAACTATTTACCACTAACTAATGCTTATTCATTAGCTTATGCATTTATTTCTTTGATTTTGGGTTTCACTATATAGTTTTTTTGTGGCTTAAACCTGACTGTGTGATCTGACTTGCCCACAACTTATACTTAACCTCCTTTCACCTCCAAATATATGACATGCATTTTCAAATGAAAAAATTCAGCATCACACAATCTCATGTACTCTCAAAATTTAACAATGTGGCTGATGATCATAAGTTTTTAACTACTTAGAAGTCTGAGAGAAGTCTTTCAAGAGTAAATAAAGGGTACACACATATGGAAAAAATAAGGTTAAGCAAATCATTTCGCAGGTTCTGAACACAGTTTCTGCTTGAAACCAGATACACCTTTTATGTAGAGACTTCATAAGGAAATCTTAAAAGGTATTTTCATGGGATGTCCTCATATGAAGCTCTTACAGGGTGTTATCACATGAAGTTGTCAAGCCATGCATATACAAGGTGTTATTACATAGTCCCCTCACACACTGCTCTCCCAAGGCATTCTCACAATGTAGTGCTCTCACACAAAACTTGCTTACAGTGCTCTCCAGCAGTGCTCTCCAGCAGTGCTCCCTCTGGGAGCTCCCATGTGGTCTTTCAGTACTCTCGCATCGTGTTCCTACCGTTCAGTCTCCTGAAGCATGACTTTGTCATGTTCTCACATGGGGTGTGCTTGGATACCACTGTGCACTCTACTTGATCTGCTTTGATGTTTGTTCACAATGTCCTCATCTCATTGTTCCTTTTTTAACTGAGGACTCCAAATGGCATAATGTATAGATATCTAGCAGGAGAAATGAAACAGCCTCACAAAAGACTCTTGATGAAGCACATGTAGAATCCCAAGAAGATAATGAAGACTTTTTTCCCCCAGAAACAGATCAGTGCCCTCTCCCAAAACTTTAAATCACATTTTATAAAATACAGAAGGAAAAGCAGTTGGGAATTTAAAGCCTTCAGCCCTGTCTTATATATATCTTAACAAAAAATATTAGCTATTCATAGAGGAATCCTATTAAACCTTTAATTCTTTTTGAGGAATAAACACATGGAAAAAATAGAAGCAAAGAAACAAATCTAGTTCATGCAGGTGATTTCAATCTTACTCAGAAAATACAAAATTTGTTGCTTCATTTTTAATAGTATATAGTTGAGCTAAATCAAGACGTGAGAGTAAATATGCATGAAGAAACATAAATGAATGAGAGTAAACAAGAAAGTAGTATTGTTGAACAGTAAATTTTAGGAGGCTATTAGAACTAATTAACTAAAAACTCTAAAATGTGAAATGTCTAATAAGAATAACAAAATTGTACATACCATGTATACTTCCATGCAGGGTTAAAATGTAGAAGAAATAAAATATAATGACTTAAAGTGGAAATCTGAACAGGCTAAAGAACTGTGATGTGTGAATTAAACGTAAGTAAATACCAAAATATAATCCCCTGCATTGTGTCTTAGAAAAGGAGGAGAAAGTATAACCCACTGATTCATTTCTGGTAGTGCAGTCGCCGCCTCTCTGAGGAGGAACTGAATGAGAACTCCAGGCTGGTTCTGGATGGCTGACTGCCACTTGATTGCCATGCTCTGAGGCAATAGATATCAGGATCTTTTCTGTACAGAGTCAGCCATGCCCATTATCTCCTTTTAGGAGATTCTCTCAAAAGACATGACCATAACACTTTTCAAACTCTCTAGGGTAATTAGCACACTATCTTCTCTTTCAATTCTCTTATCTTTCCTCAGTCTTCAGAAATTCAATTCACTTTTTTGGTAAGTTGTTAAAACTCTAAGAATGTAGCTCCCAGTACTTACCTGCTAGGAATGTTCATGCAGCATCACAGAACCTGTTTATCTTACACTAGGAAGAAAAGGCGTTCACCAGAACATTTATGATTCATACATGAAGAATAAACGGCTTATTTTATAATCCTTCGGCGCAAATATTTAGCTCATGACTAATCTCAGTTTTAACATATTTAAAATATACAGCATTGTATGAGGTACATCCTACTCTTTCATATATGTTCTTGACTCAAATATGAAATAATCATCTCTTTGACATAGAATACATTATCCCATGTATAAGATGACTATAATTACTTGTGATTGAAAATTTGGAAAATAATTATTTAATGATTAGTTTAGATGTAATAGAAAATAACTCCAAAATAACAAATATTGTTCATCCCACAATCATGAATACTACACTATTCTTGCCTAGGAAGAATTTCAAGGCAGAAAAATCTCCATAATTACTAGCTATTTTATTTTCTTCTTGTTTCCCTGATCCCAGCCCCCCCCCCCCCAAAGAAATTAGTGTCATGTTGAAAATGTTACTATTTCATTCTTTTTCCTTTGCCTGTTATCTGAAAAAGAGTCTCTGTTTGTAGCATCAGTCTTTAGCCCAAGCTGACTTTAAACTGATCACTATCATCCTGCAGGTCAGCCTTGAGTCAGACTTCCAAGTGTTAACGTTAAAAGACTGAACCACCACTCCTGTTTTAAAGTGGCTTCTTTGTGCACAAATTTCAATAGAAAGCTAATGGAATCAACTGTTCTCTTGGCATTTCACAATTACGATCAAATTGTGTGTCAACGCTCATGCATACATGCTATATTATGTGTTCTCATAGGGACGTGTGTGCTTGTGCCTTCCTATATATGTTTGTGTTAATGTAAACATCTATATATATGCATGCACATGGAGTCCAGACAACGACTTTGTGTGTTGTCGAATATTTGTTTACTAAGAATTGTTAACTTTGTTGATTGTTTTTTGTTTTGAGGAATGGTTGCTCATTTGACCCCATACTCACTTACTTGACTAGCCAGCAATTAATGGTCTGTGTGGGACTTCAGGGTTGGAATCATACCACTAGATGTGTGATAAGTTTCTTACAGGCTGTATATTTTTTATGTTTTATTTCTGAAATCTTTAATTGTTTTTATTAGATTAGCTTCAATAAATGACATTTCTAAATGATATAATTTATAGAGTTATTGATAAATTATTTATGAGGCATGATGCACCACCTTATCCCTGAGGTACAATAGACAGTTAATGGTTGCTCCAGGAGGAATAACATTCCTCACGGCATAGACAGCGGTAACTTGCATTGCTCAACTAAATAACCTCCCAACTGATTCTTATCCAAAGGACGCTAACTATACTCATTAATTAAAAAATATTAAAAATACATTAAGAAAACTTGGGAAGAATTCAGACACATGCACACACACACACACACACACACACACACACACACACACACACACACACAAGCTCCCACACAGATAAATAGAAGAAATATTCCAAAAGGACAAAATATTTTCCTGAAAATAAAACATATACAAGAAAAATAAACTGCTACAGTTTTTGAGATAGAAATGATCATAATTAGTGAGTTAACCCAGAAGCAGAAAGGCTCAAATGGTATATACTCACTTATATCTGCATACTAGCCCAAGGGGCATGTCCCATGAAAGTCTTCACTTACTAGGAAAATGGGACAGAGGGGAGGACATCCTATTGGGACTCCAGATGAGAGAAGCATGGGAGAATAGCAAAGTAGAAGGATCCAGAGGGTCCTAGAAACCTACAAGAAGAATATTATGATAGGCAGATTTGGGCCCAGTTGTCCCGCTCAAACTAAGGCACCAGCCAAGGACAACACAGGCGGTAAACTTTAAACCCCTACCCAGATCTAGCCAATGGACAGGACATTCTCCACAGTTGAGTGGAGAGTGGGGTATGACCTTCACACGAACTCTGGTGCCTCATATTTGACCATGTCCCCTGGAGGGGGAGACCTGGTGGCACTCAGAGGAAGGATAGGAGGCTACCAAGAAGAGACTTGATACCCTATGAGCATATACAGTGGGAGGAAATCCCCCTCAGGAATGGTCATAGGGGAGGAGGGTAAGGGGGAAAAGGGAGGGAGGGAAGAATGGGAGGATACAAGGGATGGGATAGCCATTGAGATGTAACAAGAATAAATTAATAAAAAAAATAAAAAATTAAAAATTAAAAATAAACTGCTTTTATCCTTTTAATTTTGTAATCTCCAGCTTTATAATAAAGTCTGATATATTATCACTCAGAATATCATATGTTCTGCTAACAGCAAAATATATTTGAACCAATTTAGCTACATCAGTCATCAATGTTATTATCATGATCATCAAATAAGTTTTTCAACTTTACATATTTACTTCAATTGAGGTTATGCTTTTATGTAATATGTTATCAAATGACTCTATATGTTACTTTTATTTGTAAAAAAATTTAGAAGAAAATAGATAACATTAGAAAAACTCTGTTTTTTTTTTTTTTTTTTTTTTTTCAAGCTGCATTTCTGTGCTTCCTGAGATCTGCTGAAAACCCACCAGGTGGTTGAGTCTAAGTTCAGCAGCAGTTATTTACTCTCTCTCTCTCTCTCTCTCTCTCTCTCTCTCTCTCTCTCTCTCTCTCTCTCTCTCTCTCTCTTTCTCCCTCTCCCTCTCCCTCTGTGTGTGTGTGTGTGTGTAATTAAGTGTAGATTTAAGATGTGACACCGAGTTGTTAAAGTCATGTGATGTTTTCTTCCTCTATTTATCATGTTCCAGGTTAGTTTTGAGACAATCTCATATGAGCACAGAGCTCCCAGATTATATAGGTTAGGCTGCCAGGAGGCCCTAGCAATTGTGTGTCTTCGTTTGTCAGTGCTAGAGTTCAACAATTATTTGTAGAGAAATTTTAATTCAGAACACAACTACTCTGGAAAGAGTTCGCATACAAAGACCTGTTAAGTGTGTGGCCCAGCTAGAATTGAGACATGCCTTTAATCCCAGGAGATGGCGGCAAGCAGATCAAGAGTTTAAGGCTAGCATGGTAGAAAGAAAGTTTCAGGTAAAGTGAAGCTTAGGTTCTGGCATGGTGGTAAATGCTTTTCATAGCAAAACTAAGGAGACAGAGGCATAAACATCTCTGAGTTCTAGTCAGCACTGTTCAGTCAGTGAGGTTGAGTCAGTGAGCTAAGAAGCAGTGAAGTGGAGTTGAGTTCATGGTATTTTAGTTCTTGAAATTCAGAGGCAGTTTTTACCAGGAAAGTTTTACAGAGACGGGCTGAAGTAACAAGTTAGACACAGGTGAAGACAGAAGAAGCCAAAAGATTAGAACAGACTCCTAGTTAGTCTTAGGAGACACCAGAGCAATTCAATCAGAAGTGAAGAGAAGCCAGCTTGAATCACTCAGGAATTTTAGTCAGAACAGCTGAGTTGAACCAGACAGACTTTAGAAAGAGCTAGAAAGGGTGAACTTATTCAGCAGTAAGTCTCAGAGTCTGAAAGCGTTCTAGGCTGGATTTAGATTGTATGGGGGTTAGAAGCTTCCAGAACTAGGCTTAGATTAGCAAATATAGGTAGTAAGTCTCAAAGATGACAATTAAAGCTAGAGAATAAAAGCTATACATAGTACTTACTGAGTTTCACAAAAATGCTTTTTGTAGAACTCCAAGCAGAGCTCTTCATGCATGTATCGCAGGATTGTGCTGACTGACACCTTTTTTTATCCACCTCTTTCTATACTAAAACTTGGTACATATGTTCAAATTCAAAACTTAGGAGAATAAAGCACCAGGGAAAACAATTTGTTGGAAAATATTAGTTAAACTAACAGATTTGGATGTTTTTATTCTCCTAATTACCTATACTCTTTAAATTAGACGAGTAATATTTCTAATAGGAAATAGAATGTAATTAATAGTTGATGTTGCTTGTAATTTAACAACAATGTAAACACCAATTGTTTACACAAAATCCTTGCTACCAGGGTTAGAAAACAAGTTTGCAGCAAAATATTAAAATCAAAGAATGTCTTTTCCCAGAGAACTACCATATGTAAGTCACATGAATATACAAATGAACCAGATCCAAGATGGCAGCACAGATCACCCATTGCGTCTGATCAGCAGGACTGAGTGGAAGGACCAGGCTGGAAACTACAGACCACCAGAGCTGGAGTACCCACAGTGAGAGAGGTTAACACTGCGTGGAACATGGGTGGTTCATGCCTTGGGCCATTCAGCTGGTCCACAGAGGAGTCCATGGATCCCTGCAGGCATGTGGCCAGGCCTCAGAGTCTGGATGTCTGCCAGTTATCTACATCTGTACTCTGCTTTTCATACTTTGTATCTGGGACTTAACTGTGGATTGTAGGACACCAAAGTCTATGTTGGCTAGCCCAGGGAGGACCCCAAGGTATGGAGCATGGGTAGATTTGACCTCCGATCACCAGGCCAATCTACAGAAGGTTCCCAGGTCCAGGTGGACACAGGCAATGTATCCAAAGCCAGCCACTCTGTCTTGGACTGAACTGTGGGCCCCAAGACACCAGTGTCTTGAGTTTGCTAGCCCAGGGGAGAACCCAAAGTGTTGAAAACAGGTGGGTCTGAACTCAGATGATCCTGCAAATCCACACTGAGTTTCTGGATCTGAAGCCAGGTCACCTACCTGATCCATGAATAGGTTCGTAGACCTTAAAAGAAGAACTAATACTGATACTCTTTAAAATATTCCACAAAAAGAAATGGAAATAACATTATCAAACTCATTCTATGAGGCTATAGTCACCTTGATACCTAAACTTCAGAAAGACCCAATAAAGAGAAAGAATTTTTGACCAATTTCTCAATAATCACAAACTAAAACCAGGAATATATCAAAAATATCATTCACATAGGGTATCAAGTCTCTTCTTGGCTACCTGCTGTCCTTCCTCTGAGTGCAACCAGGTCTCCCCCTCCAGGGGACATGGTCAAATGTGAGGCACCAGAGTATGTGAGAGAGTCATATCACACTCTCCACTCAACTGTGGAGAATATTCTGACCATTGGCTAGATCTGGGAAGGGGTTTAAAGTTTACCTCCTGATTGTCCTTGGCTGGTGCCTTAGTTTGAGCGGGACCCCTGGGCCCAAATCTGCCTATCATTGTGTTCTACTTGTAGATTTCTAGGACCCTCTGTGTCCTTTTATTTTGCTATTCTCCCATGCATCTCTCATTTAGAGTCCCAATAGGATGCCTTCCCCTCTGTCCCAGTTTCCTGGTAAGTGAAGGCTTTCGTGGGACATGCCCCTTGGGTTAGGGTTAGGGTTAGGGAGGAATGGAGGATACAAGGGATGGGATAAACATTGAGATGTAACAAGAATAAATTAATAATAAAAAAAAAGTTCCACAGAAACTTTTTCAAAGATGCTAAATCAACTTCTTCTTGAGAAAATATAAACACGGTAAAAAGTTTTTAAATAAAGCAGTTCATTTTGTGTTTTATTTAAAAAAAAATATCATTCACCAATAATACTTAGGCTTCATCCCAGCATGCATTGATGGTACAATATATGAAAATCCATCAATGCAATCCATCATATAAACAAACTGAATGAAAAAGACCACATGGTCTTATCATTAGATAACAAAAAAGCAATTGACAAAGTCCAACATCTATTCATGTTTAAAGTCTTAGAGAAATCAGAGATACAAGGCACATACCTAAACATAATAAAGGCTATATACAGCTGACCAATAGGCAACATCAAACTAAATGGAGAGAAACTCAAAGGAATTCCACTGAAATTAGGGAATAGAAAAGGCTGCCCACTCTCTCCATATCTCTTCAATATAGCACTTGAAGTTCTAGCTAGAGCAATAAGACAACAAAAGGAGCTCAAGATGATCCAAATGGGAAAGGAGGAAGTCAAATTATCCCTATTCACAGATCATTTGATAGTGTATGTAAGTGATCCCCAAAATTCCACTAGAGAACTCCTACAGCTGATAAATACCTTCAGCAAATGGCCCTATACAATATTTAAAAAAAAAAAAAAAACCCAATAGCCCTCCTGTATATAAATAACAAAGAAAGTGAGAAAGAAATTTGGGAAAATACATCCTTAACAATGCCACAAATAATATAAAGTATCTAGTTGTAATTCTAACTAAGCAAGTGAAAGACTAGAATGAAAATAAAAAGTTCAAGTCTCTAAAGAAAGAAATTGAAAAAGATATCAGAAGATAGAAAGAACTCTCATGATCATGGATTGGGAGGATTACCATAGTAAAAATGGCCATCTCACCAAAGGCAATTTACAGATTCAATGTAATCCCTTTCAAAAAACCTACATAATTATTTACAGACTTTGAAAGATCCATTCTCAACTTCATATGGAAAACAATCAAGTACCATAAAACACTTTCTGGAAAAATCTCCATCCCTTATCTCAAGTTACTGGCATTGAAATAGGCTGGTTGATCAATGGAATCGAAATGAAGACTCAGAAATAAAGTCATACATCTATAGACACTTAAATTTTGACAAAGAAGCCAAAATCATGCAATGGAAAAAACATAGCATCTTCAAGAAATAGAAAAACATAGCATCTTCAAACTGTTTGTCTACATGTAGAAAAAATGCAAATAGATCTATATTTATCACAAACCAAAGTCCAAGTTGATTAAAGACTTCAACATAATGCCAGACACACTAGATCTATTAGAAAGAAAGTTGGGAATACCCTAGAACCCATTGGCATAGGAGACAACTTCCTGAACAGAACACAAACAGCTCAGACTCTAAGATCAACAATTAATAAATAGAATCACATGAAACTGAAAAGCTACTGTAAGGAAATTTTGATTTGCATTATCTCAGTATAACATACTATTAGAAAGGTTTCACTTACTTTGTGAGACAAAGGATTCATTTGCCATTTGCCATACTATCTGCCAATTATAAGAACAGACTGAGGCATGAATACAAATACAAGGCTTTAACCTTGTGTTAAAGAATTCTAGAAAATCCTTTCAGAAACAAGCTACAAGTCTGTATAAAATTCACCGGTAGGAGGTTTTTTTTATTTCTTTTAGTGGGTATTTCTTTGAGGTATTCACAGGCTAAATCAAAATAAGGAAAGCATTTGTTGACTTCTGAAGTTCCCTGATTTTCTTAGAGCACTTAATTTGTGGGTACTAATATCAGCAGGAGGTCAGGTGAGTAGCCTACTGTATGAGGGGATTTCAGGCTATATGGAAGACAAGAAAAAAATGTGACCTTACAGAAGAAATTCAGAGTTAATGCTATATATGTTTCCTTTAAGTGAAAAAAAAAAAAAAAAAGATAGACTCAACATTGGCAAGTCTAAGAAGAAAATTTGTGTTGCTTTAGTTATATTTATTTTTCTGTCTTTTTTTTTTTTTTTTTTTTTTTTTTTTTGTAAAAGGTTAATTTTAAATGACTGCGTTTCAAAGGGTATTTTAAACACTGAGAAGAAAGTGCAAATGCTTCTTGCTCTCAAAATGTGTTTTATGAAGAAGGTGATACCGCTGTTGTCGAAATTTATGTTTTCATACATACTTTATTGCTTGCATATATCCACTGACTAATTAGGTAACAAAAGTCAACATAATAATTCAATTATAAAAAGTAATGTGGACAATATAAAATATCATTTTGAAGAAATATATTGCTATAATATATAATGACTACTTGAACAAACATAGTCTTCTATTCACACAGATTATTGCATAAAATATAAAATATATGCTATTTGCATATTAAATAAATTCATGGTTATGCTTCCTTGTAATCATTTTGCAACATAATATTCAAAAATATTATAACATAAAAATCAAAAAATTTAAGTTACTTTTCCTTCCCACCCACTTTTTATTTGATAAGCTATTTTGGTAATTATAAGCCATTACCTTTTAAATAATGATTTTAGGAATTGTTATTTAGGATAGATTTCATATCATAGAAAATGTTTAAAGAATGCATTATTTCATTCCTAATGAAATTGTGCTATACCTTTATGGACAGGAGCCTAGTATAATTGTCCTCAGATTAGCTCCATACAGATGCAGAGACCCAAAGTCAAAGTTAGGCTTAGCTTGGAAAATCCTGTGGAAGAGAGTATGGAAGGATTGTAGGAGCTGGAGGAGTCAATGACACTACCAGAAAACTCAGAACATCAACTAAGCAGGATACACAGGAGCTCATGAAAATTGAACCAACAATCAAGGAGCTTGCCTGGGTATGACCTAGGCTTCCCCTACATACTATGATAGTGGTGTAACTTGGTCTTCTTATGGGATTCCTATCAGTAGGAGCAGGAGCTGTTTCTAACTAATTTGCCTGCTTGTGGGGCCCTTTTCCTCCTCTTGGGCTACCTCATTTAACTTTGAAATGGCGAATGGTCCTAATCATATTGCAATGTGTTATGCCAAGTTTGATATCTCTGGAAGGCCTGTCTTTTTCTGAGGGTACATGAGGGGGCTATTGGGAGGAGAGTGGGTAGGTGATACTGTGGTAGAGATGTAATATATGATAGAATACATTTTTTAATTAAAATAAAAATAAATACATTACTGTAAAAGGTTGTGTAATAAATAGAACTATATAAGGGAATTGTTCTAATGCATTCCTCTGAAAATGTATGCAAATAAGAAAATATGTTCATAATCAGGGAGAATTTTTTGTTTTATATTTGTTTTATTATTTATTTATTTTTAATCTGTTCACTTTACATCCTGATTATAGCCCATCCCTCACCATCTCCTGATCCCACCCTCCCTCCCTCATACCCTTTCCGTCCTTCAACTAGTCCTCAGAAAGGGAATCCCTCCTCCTTACCATCTAACCTCAGCCTATCAAGTCTCATCTGGACTGCCTGTATCCTGTTCCTCTTTGGCCTGGCAAAGCCACCCCACCAAGGGGAAGTGACCAATGTGTAGGTACCAGGGTCCAGGTCAGAGATAGCCCCTACCTCCCATTTTGTGTGACCCATCGGAGACTGTTCAGTTGAGGGACATCTAGGTTGTTTCCAGATTCTGGCTATTACAAATAAGGCTGATACAAACATAGTTTAGCAAATGTCCTTGTTGTATGATAGAGCATCTTTCAGGCACAGGAGACAACTTCCTGAACAAAATGTCAATAGCTCAGGCTCTAAGATCAACAATTAATAAATGGGACCTCATGAAACCAAGAAGCTTCTATAAAGCAAAGGATACTGTCAACAGAACAAAACAACAGCCTACAGACTAGGAAAAGATCTTCAGCAACCCTCTCTTCAAAGAAGGGCTCATATCCAAAATATATAAAGAACCCAAGAAAGTAAGTACCACCAAACTAAAAAAATCCATGTAAAAATGAAGAATAGAACTAAACAGAAGATTTTCAACAGAGGAATATAGAATGGCTGAGAAATTCTTAAAGAAACTCTCAAGGTCCCTAGTAATTATAAAAATAGTTATCAAAATGATTCTGAGATTTCATCTTACACCTATCAGAATGGCTAAGATCAAAGATTCAAGTGAAAGCGCATGCTGGTGTGGATGTGGAGAAAGGGGGACTTTCCTTCATTGCTGGTAGGAGTGGAAACCTGCACATGCTGGAAATCAATATAGCACTTCCTCAGAAAATTGGAAATAGTTCTACCTCAAGACCCAGCCATACAACCCCTGGGCATATACCCAAAAGATGCAGTACTGATTTTATTTTCTAAAAGTCAGAAAAGTAATGTTATTCCATGTTTGGTTGATATCTCTGGGAGACCTGCCCTTTCCTTAAGGTGAATGGAAAAGGAGTGTGTGTGTGTGGGGGGGAGTGACTCAGAGGAGAGTAGGTAAGGGGAACTGTTGTAAGGATGTAATATATCATAGAATAATTTTTGAAACATTTATTTATTTATTATGTATACAGTGTTATGTTTGCATGTATGCCTGCCTGCCAAAAGATAGCACCAGATATCATTATAGATGATTGTAAGTAACTATGTGGCAGATTCAGTTTTCTTAACCTCTGCACCAAGTCTCCAGATCCTAGAATAAATTGGTTAAAATTAAAATAAAAAAATACATTGTCATAAAAGGTAGTATAATAAATAAACTATATAAGGGAATTATTCTAATTCATTCTTTTAAAATGGATGTAAATGATGAATGTGTTCAAATTAAGGCAGCATTATTTTTTAATTTTTAAGGTCAGTAAAGTAAAATTTCTTCATTAACTTACAAAACATTACAAAATAGAGATTATGCATTTATGTTTATTATCAGTTATTAATCTGAGAATTAAAGATTTAATAAATCATACAGTGCCTTTTCTATTGAACAGTGTCCAATATTCAACCCTTATTTAAAATGATTTTGATGATTTTGCAACTATTATATTCTCAAATCAGATTCTTAAAAATTAATGAGTTAGCTGATGAGTATAATCTCTAAGAATTGGTTATTTGTCTAAATATTGATTTGAAAATTGGACAGTTCTGCTATTTGAAACTAAAAATCTCAAGTTAAGGTGCACTGAGACTCGTTCCTCAGGGAAGAGATCTGGCTAAACATTTTACTTCAGCAAAACCAAGCTGGTAAATGTATCTCTCATACAATATTTACAACACAATGTAGGCTTGTTTTCAAAGTATAATAAACGCTTCTTGAATTGATATTAAGATGAATTTAAAGATAAAAATGCATCAAGACAATGAAAAGTATGTAGCAGAATAAGAGAAGATATCATAAGTAGATGGTAGCAGTAAAAGATATGAGTAAGGAATCAAACAGGAAGACGGGAGGAATAAGGTACAAAGAAAAGGAGGAAGGAAAGGATAGAGAGGTGGAACTACAGAACTAAAGGAAGGAAGGAGGAGGGAGAGAGCAAGTGAAAGAGGGAAGCATAAAGGAAAGAAGGAAGGATCTAAAGTTTGGTGTTAGAATAAGAAATTTTAGTAATATCCAACAATGAAATGAAAATTAAGGCATGGTATTGCCTTTCCTCATGTAGTTTATTTTTAGATTAAAATTATCCTTTTATTCTATTTTAAGTTAGTAGCTCTTTTAGTAGAAAGTAATTTCTATATTTCTATGCATTTAATGAAGTAGTAATAAAGTACAAGCTTAAAATTATATCTAATCTAAAATTAAACTTGAATAAGTATCATTTGTGAGCTCTAGTGTTATTTTTAACTAAACCAAGTATATCAATATCTTTCTGCAAATTATCCAGGATGTTTAAAAAAATTAAAGACAACAACATAACTACTACAAGTTAATGAGATATACTTCTGATCCTATTTTCACTTTTATGTATAAGGAACTATTATTGCAGTTGCAAAATTGTAAAAGATATTTAAAAGTTACGTTTTGTTAGGAGGAAGTTTAAGTCTTTCTGAAATACATACTCTAAATATGGTCATTCTTATGGTCTACATGTATTTTAATAGATGTTAAATTTCTTTTTCATACTTAGATGTTCTGATTAATATTAATTTTTAATTTAATAATTTGATGCAGTGCATCAACATTAGTGTAAATTTAATTCTATTGCAACAATTTGTTCACTCATAGAAGTAACCAGTTATGAATTCAAGGACAGAATATCTGTTCACTTCCAAAGATTTTGCACACTTCTTTAGAGATAAAGTGCTGTGATTTAGAATCTTCCCTTTTTGTGGCTATAAAAGAATACTTGACTTTTGTGTAAATTTAATAAAAATTAATTATAAAATATACTTCTCCATAAAAAGTTCTTATCAAAAAGGAGTATCCAAAAATATGATCCATTTCATTGAAATGGTAAAGCTATTTTTATTTTTGAGTTATACTACAGTGTATGAAAATCCTGTTATTTGTTTACATATTTTCAGCTGAATGAATTTTGCTTCTATATTTTACAGTACAAACAAAATTCTATGTACATCCTTTATCAAAAATAATTTGTGTTAATAAAAATTATAATTTTCCTTGGGTATATCTGGAAATGGCTGTGCACGAGGCCAATTTTTTTTCCAAATTTTCAGATTACTAAAATATATTTGTGTAAGTTACTTTTCTACAGCCGTAACATAACACCACATTAAAAAAAAAAAAAACAAACAAAATGAAAGTAAGCTTATGGAATCAGAAGTTTGGGGTTTGTGATGTCAGAGCTTGTATGCTGTTGTTTAAGCAGGAAGGAAGGAGTGCAGCTGAAATGGCCTGTGTCCTTTAATTGTCAAAAATATTAAAGCTGCTGTGACATACCTTTCAACAGGGATGCATGATTTAAACCTTCCTCAACATTGCAACCAACTGTGGTCTAAGTATTCAAACAAATAAGCCGGTGGGGTGTATGTACCTTCAAAGCGTGACAATAGGAAATACTTGACCATACTATATCTTCTGTTTTGTGCAGCCTGAGGAAATATATCAATATGATTACCGCAGGAATACTACTTTGGATGAACAGAATGTGTTTTTTAGATTGTCTCTTTCTTTTCAACAAATATTTGTTTTAAAATTCAAATTACAAATTATTAATTAGCTTAGTTAAAATTTCTTAATTAGATCTATCATTTACTTTATTGACTCAAAAATCTGAGCTTGACTCTTTCATAAATGATATTCACTTGACACTACTCTCTGATTTTATTCAAATGTCTAATTTTTACCCTAGTGGATTTATTCATATTGTGTCCACGTTCTTTAATATAAGATAGAATGTACATTATGTAATTTTATAGTTTCTACACAAAATTTAAGAGCCAGTAATTCAGCTGAAAATCTCATCAATGAGAGCAGTCCAAAGGGCTGAACTACGACACATTTAATAAAGTACAAAAACATGTAACTACAGTAAATCATGCACTAGAAATAGGCATTTACATTGTCAACCCCAAATAATAACTGAAATACTATCTTATTTAGTTACTGGAACCACACTATACTTAGAATCCTTATAATAAATAATAAATAAACAAACAAACAAACGAATGAATAAATAAATTCACAATTCTAAGTTTAAAAGCTGCTGTAAGAAATATATGTGCCCAAACACTTAAACATGAATCTAAAAGACTATCAAGCAACTAGTTTTACTTATTTTGAAATAATATTCTGGTTTAGCTCTAAAGCAAAAAACAAACAAACAAACAAAAACAAAACCTATGAAAAAAGCCTACTCTGTTACTGCATATCTTACATACTATATCTTAAATATTTCAAGATAAGGTTTCTCTTGCCCTTTAATTTTAATACATATAGTTAGATACCGGTCTTCTGTAACTCTGTTTACCGCAGACTATGGGGAAAGCATCAAAAATTGAAGTTGATAAAGATACAGTACAAAAAGTCATTAGCGTTCTATGTGTATTATCTACACCTATATTGATGATACCATGGGAAACTTGACAAGTTTTCTTGGTATTCATATGACTTGGTATAATACTACTCACAGAGCCATAAAACTTAGTATTTTAGTTGACTATTTTTTTTTCCTGAGGTGTTTTTAAGACAGCTCAAAATCATAGTTTTTACATAAAATATTAGAAGTTGTAATTTTTTGGTGATACTTTTTGACACAAAAGCTGGTCATTGTAATAACCTCATATCAAAAATATTTTCTTAAGAGATTTGAACATTGTTAATTATGACTGATTAAGCTTTAATAAATTATAATTTAAATTAAAAAGTAACAACAATCTTTGGATTATTTCTTATATTTTTGCTAACTAACTTCTTATAAAATGGTTTTGTGTTAATATAATATTTAGGGATATTATAAAAAGAAATGCATGAACTTAATAAAATTACAGTTAAAAATCATTAGTAGTATAATTTAAAAGTTTTAGAGGCCAAATAGCCTTCAAAAATTATTATATTAACTTAACAAAGATGATAACGTAACATCTCACATTTAATTTATGATTTAATAAAATATTCACTTGACTTTTAAGGAATAATTAAACTAGAATCTACTCAATAAAGGCTAAAAGATGGAAGATTTTATTAAATATCATACAGTTCCTGAAAATTTAAGTGAAATCTGTAAAACTCAATATGAACATTCATATAAATGATATCAATGACATTCTGCAAAATAATTTTGCATGCTCTTTGTCCTTATCTGAATATACTTTAAAATGTGTAATTTCATCATATTTAATGTGATAATAATTCCAACATATCATTCAATAATATGTTAAAATTGAAGGAAATCTGATATCATTCATATTATTTAATTAATAATTTAAATACTTTAATATACAGGTAGCTTGATTTTTATACTATTTTCTTCCATAATAATGATACTACTTGAAAAAATAAAGTAGAATGGTAACCTTAAATATTATCAAAGTATTAAGTAACAAAATTTTATATCAGTAAATAAGAAATATCATTATTTTATTTACAATTCTCAATTTTAGTTAGAGTGATAAGACAACTGAGGAGTAAAAGGATAAGAATTGGAAAAATACAAGTTGAAGTATTGTTATTTGGAGAGAATATGGTAATATACACAATTAACCCCCAAAACTCTACAAAGGAACTGCCACATTTGATAAGCATCTTCTGCATTGTGGCTGGTACAAGATACCTCAAAAAGTATCAGTAATCTTTTTATATAGTAGTGACAAACAGAAAAAGAATGAAATCAGGGAAACAACATCCATCACATAGCCACAAACAATATAAAATATAATGTGATAATTCTAACCAAGCAAGTGAAGGACATATATGTCAAGTCTTTGAAGAACTAAATGAGAGACGCATGGGAGAACAGCAAAATAAAAGGATCCAGAGGGTCCTAGAAATCTACAAGTAGAACAATATGATAGGCAGATTTGGGCCCAGGGGTCCCGCTCAAACTAAGGCACCAGCCAAGGACAATACAGGAGGTAAACTTTAAACCCCTTCCCAGATCTAGCCAATGGTCAGAATATTCTCCACAGTTGAGTGGAGAGTGTGATACGACTATCTCACGTACTCTGGTGCCTCACATTTGACCATGTCCCCTGGAGGGGGAGACCTGGTGGCACTCAGAGGAAGGACAGCAAGTAGCCAAGAAGAGACTTGATACCCTATGAGAATATATAGGGGGACGTAATCCCCCTCAGGAACAGTCATAGGGGAGGGGAATAATGGGAAAATGGGGGGGGGGGAGGAATGGGAGGATACAAGGGATGGGATAAACATTGAGATGTAACAAGAATAAATTAATAAAAAAAAAAGAATTTATTAGAAGATGGAAAGATACATGTTCATGGATGGTAGAATTTGCACAAAAGGCCATCCTACCAAAAACAGTCTACAGATTTGAAGCAATCCCCATCAAAATTCCAGCACAATTATTTAAAGATTTTGAAAGGACAATATTTTATTTAATAAAGAATAAAACAAAAAAAAAGTAGAGCTAAAACAAGCATGAACAATAAAACAACTTCTGGAGATATCATCATCCCTGATGTAGTTTTACTGCACTTGTACAGAAAAAAAATTTTTTTCAACAACAAAAAACCTACATGATATCTCTGTAAAAACAGACATGTTGACCAATGGAATCGATATGAAGTCCATACATCAATCCACATATCTACAGACAGTTGAGTTTTTTAAAATAAAGAATTCAGAAATTCATTGTGGAAAAAAGAGCATCTTCAACAAATGGTGTTGGTCTAAATGGATATCTACAGTTAGGAAATGCAACTAGTTCTATACTTATCACACTGCACAAAACTCAACTCAATGTGCATCAAAAACAGACATAATATAGAAACCAGACACACTGAACCTGATAGAAGAGAGAGTAGGGAATAGCTTCAAATGAATTGACATAATTTAAGACTTTCTGTGCTTAACACCATTAATGCAGGACCAACAATTAATCAGCAATTAATAAAGGGGATATCATGAAATTGAAGAGCTTTGCTAAGGTAAAGTACACTGTCATTGTGACAAAATGGCAGCCCGTAAAGTAAGAAAAGACTTTCACTAACACCACATCAAATAGAGGACTAATATTCAAAATATATAAAGAATCCAAGAAACTAGGCCATCAACAAATCAAAAAATTCCCCTAAAAATGTACATACCAAAACTGAGTTATCAATAGAGAAATTGCAAATAGCTGAGAAACACTTAAAAATATGATCAATATCCTTAACCATCAGAAAATGCAAATGAAAATTACTTTTTGTAAATTCTGATTTACCCGTGCCAGAATGGCAGAGAAAAATAATGTAGCAGTTGTTGTACTTCTCCATTGTTGGGGGAAGTTCAAACTTCTACAGCCACAATGAAATCAAAATTGTGGTTCCTTAGAAAATGGCCATGTAGCTACCTCAAGACCCAGCTTTACCACTCCTTGGCATATACCCAGAAGAAGGTCCATCCTATCACAAGAACACTTGCTTAATTATGACTATAGCAGCTTTATTTATAATGCAAGAAACTGGTGGAAAATCTAGATGTTGGCTCAACACAAGAATGAATAAAGAAAATGTGATATACTTACAAAACAGAATATTTTTATCATTTAGAAAAAGAAATGACATATTGTATTTTTCATACAAACAGATGTAATTAGGAAAAAACACACCCTGGGCAAGGCAATCTAGACCTAGAAAAATAAACATAATATATAGTCACTCATCTGTGGGCATTAGATACTAAGTAAAGGATAAACACCCTATTATCCACAGACCCAGAGAAGCTAAGTAACAAGAATGGCCCTATGGGGGATAAATGGATTTTTCTGGGAAGGGATATTAAATAGATTTTGTGGGTGAACTGAGGGTAAATGGGGAAGGAAATAAGAGTGAACATATTGAGGAGGGAGGGAATTAGGTAGAGATGAATTGAATAGGTAGGAATTTAAAGTACATATTAATTCAGGATACGAAAGCTAATCCAACAACCTCTGTAACCAGAAGTGGTTTCCACTGGTGTCACTGGAACAGCATCTCAGTGGCAAAACCTTCCAACAACAACCTTTGCCACATACACAGTCTCTGTGAGCCCTCATGGGCCCCTATAAGTTGGTTCTGTAGGCTGTATTCTTCTGGTGCCCTTGACCCCTCTGGCTTCCTCCAATTTTTCTTGGGGTTCCATTAGCTCCAATTCAAATGGAGCCAAGGGTATCTGAATTTGAAATCATTTCACTGGCTTTATTTGTTAATCATTTTGGTTCTACCCTAAATTTCTGAGCCATCCAGCTTCCAGTTCTTTGTCATCCTGACAATGTTGTGTAACCACTATAGAAATCTACAGGTCCGTTTTTTAGAAAATCAGGACTAGAGCTACCTCAGGACCCAGCAGTTATTCTGGGAACCATACTCCAAAAATGCTCCCTCCTTTATTTTAATTTTAACTGATAAATTTATTAAAAAGAAGATATTAAAAATAAAAACATAATGTTGAAAATATGGCGAATAATTTATGAGGCAGGAACATCAAAACTCTGCAATGAGTTTGAAGGAGTATAACAGAAAGTGACTCATGTGTAAAATAGCAATAACCAATACAAAGTTGGGTACCAACCAGGGTTCTATAAAGGAATATAAGTGATAAAATGAAATGGCTGATAGACTAGATTGTAGGATGTGGTATGCATTGGTCAGCCACAATAGTTTTATGAAAGAAAAACCAATAATCTATTATTTATTCAGTCCATGATACCTGACGTCTTCTCAGTCCCGATCTGCTACTGTAGTCATGTAGTTGTTTGAGTTTGTATTGGAGTCCTAAGGAGTTTCTCCTAATACTGGTCACAGCCACAGGAGAGAAACAATTTCAAGGTAAGCAGGCAGAACAAGCAATGTTTTCTTCTTCTGTGCCCTATTCTGTGGGCTGACACTAGAAGAGGTGAGACAGATTCACCTTGTTCTTTTGACTTCAAATTATCTGATTAAGAAAATCTTTCACAGACACACAGAGTATTTTAGGATTTAGTTGTTTTAAAATGCAGGTGGGGGCCTCTCTTTTTCTGAGGAACACGGGATATGGGACAGTGGAAGAAGGAGGGAGGCTGAGACTTCTTGGAGAGGAGGGAGGGGCAAACAACTGCGATCTAAAGTGAACAAATTAATTAATTTAAAAATACACAAAAAATGTAGTCTACCTGAGAACCGAAATTAGTAAACATGATGTGGGTTAGAAATGAAAAAGAACCAGATGAGACAAATGATCCAGGTAACTCTCTCCTCTGAAATGGGGGGTGACACTTTTGTCTCAGAGCAAAACATATTCAAAAAAGTTTTGGCATGGGAATCTAGAAAATAATAAATCAAAGTTTTATTTACACAACAATAAGAATATTGACAGTCATTCCAATGTTTTATAACTTAAGCATTTCATGATCTCTTTGTTGGCAATAAATATACTTAAGCGAATTTCCATCCAAATTTTTCTTGCTCATTCAGTCATTACCAAGCAAGATAGCGTTATATATTAATAATATCACTATGGATGGAATACTGAAAATCAATGCTTACTTATAGATGTCTCTGCCAACAACAAAACATGTAATTTGTAGTAGGAACAATTGCAGTAAGATCAAATGAAGTAACGTAGTGGTCAAGGATGATAAAACACTGAAATTGTAGCAAAGTGTGATTAAAATAACTAAACTTTAACTTCTGAACACTTAAAGTTTTAATAGACATGAATAAAAATACACTGTGGCATAAAATATAACAAGTAATACCAGAACATTAAAAAATGGACACTATATTTCTTTTTCACTCTCAAAGGAAAATACTGATCTTTTTAATAATATCTTTTGCTTTTTACATATAAATTACATAATTACATATATATGAAATAAACTACCTATAGCAAGAAGAACCATGACACAATCAGAAATATATAAATATTATATTCTTTGTCTTTTTATATTTGTATTTTGTATATTTGAAGAAACATATTTTCTATCTTGGTGCTTATAAAATTATGATTGTAAATCAATATCCATCATATCTCATCATTATCAACTTAAAACATCTATCTAGACCTGAAAACATCTTAACCTATAAACAACTAGGCTTAATTGTAAGACTAAACTATCTGGTCTTCAGCCCAATCAAAACTTCAAAAGGAATAAAGTTGATTAATGATTATACCATGAGTTCAGGTTAGTAGCTTTTCAAATGAGATGACAGAGACACTTTGCTAACTGAAGAGTCACCCAAAATTCTTTATAACATTGGAGCATCATCTTCAGCCTTCTGGCCTAATATATCTGACAGACATATTTGTGTGGCAGAAACTATTGAGGACTTGCTTACCCTGTCTTGGCAGAGTTTGGTTGTAAAATCTACCTGCATCCAAGCTTGCCATTTTTTAGGCAGAAATCTGTCTGTGGTAAAAATGACAACATTTCGCCCAGTAGCTTTTTGCCACATTTGAAGGCATCTCCATAAGGAGGTTCTCTGATGCTCATCATTCTCTTTGAGCTAGGCTGTGTGTTGCTAGGAGTTAACCTGTCTCACTGTCAGTAAAACATTTGTTTTATGATGTCTCTTAGTTTCCTTGTTTCTCCATTTAGTTTCTGTCTTGAGGATCTGTCTATTGGTGAGAAAGGGGTCTTGAAGTCTCCCACTAGTAATGTGTGGTGTTAGATATGTGATTTAAGCTTTAGTAGTGTTTTTTTGTTTGTTTGGTTGGTTGTTTTTTTTTTTTTTTTTTTTTTTTTTTTTTTACAAATGTGGGTGCTCCTCTGTTTGGGGCATAGATGTTCAGAATTGAGATATCATCTTAGATTATTTTTCCTTTGATGAGGATAAAGTGGCCAACCCATCTCTTTTGATTAGTTTTGATTGAAAGTCTATTTTATTAGATACTAGATTTTATTAGATACCAACTTGCTTCTTGAGTACGTTTGCTTGGAATACAGTGTTCCAACACTTTACTCTGAGGTAATGCCTGTCTTTATTGCTGAGGTGTGTTTCTTCTATGCAGCAGAATGATTGATCCTATTTTTGTATCCACTCTTTCAGCCAGTTTTTTTAAACTGGGGAGTTGAGGCCATTGATGCTAAGAAATATTAATGACCAGTGGTTGTTAGTTCCTTTTATTTTGGTGTTGGTGTTGGTAGAGTGTGTGTATGTTTCTGTGATTTTTATTTCCTTTTGAATTTGTGGATGTAGAGTTCTTTTTTCCTGTGTTTTCCTGGGTGTGGCTAGTCTCCTTGAGTTCGAGTATTCCTTCTGGTACCTTCGGTAGGGCATGATTTGTGGTTAGGTACTGATTAAACTGGTTTTGATAAGGAATATTCTGTTTTCTCCATTTATAGTGATCGATGGAGTGACCTTTTTCTCTTCCAGCATTTAATACTCTTCATTCTAGACATGTATTGTTTTGACTATTCTATGGCAGGAGGATTTTCTTTTCTGGTCAAATCTGTTTGGAGTTCTGTAGACTTCTTGTATGTCATTTCTTTCTTTAGGTTGGGAAAGTTTTCTTCTATTATTTTGTTGAAAATGGTTTCTGGACTATGGAGCTTGGAGTCTTCTCCTTCATCTATTCCTAGTATTCTTAGATTTGATCTTTTTTATAGTGTCTCAGATTTCTTGGGTGTTTTGTGTCAGGAAAGTTTTAGTTCTAATGTTTTCTTTGATTGATATATCAATAACTTTGATTGTACCTTCCACACTTGAGAGTCTCTCTTCCATCACTTGTATTCAGTTTGTGTTGCCTGAGGTCATCATTCCTGTTATTTTTGCTTAAGTTTTCCAAGTCTAAGATTGCCTCAGCTTATGTTTTCTTCAGTTCTTCTAATTCCTTCTTTAGATTTAGAATAGTCTTCTTCATTTTTTCTCCTTTTTGATTGTATTTTCCTGTAATCCTTTAAAGGATTTATTCATATCCTTCATCTGTTTAGATGTTTTCACCTGTAATTCTTTATAGGATTTATTTCATTTCCCTCATCTTTTTTGATGTATTTTTCTGTAATTCCTTATAGGATTTATTAATTTCCTTCATCTGTTTGAGTTTGTTTTCCTGTGTTTCTTTAAGTGATTTATTTTCCTCTTTCACGACTTCTATCATTTTCATCACCTCAGTTATAAAGTCTTCTCCTTGTGCTTCCTGGATGTACGTCTCTCCTGGTCTTGTTGCAGTAGGGACACAGGTTTCTGGTGGTTTTATGTGGCTCTGAGTTTTGTTGTTAGTCTTCTTGCACTGTCCTCTAGGCATCTGTTTGTCTCTGGTGTTAGCAAGCCTAAAGGTTCCTCCAATGAGGTCACGGTCTGTGTGCCATGTGGGCCAGGCAGATTGGGAGCAATTAAAGAGATCTCCAAGTCAAAGGTTGTTTTCTAAGGCTCCTCAGAGGCCTTCTCAGGATGTTTGAAAGTTGGTGTTAGAGCGTGCACCAAGTCACCTCAGCTGACTGTATCCCATTTGACTCAGATATTTGAGGAGTAGGCTGTTAGATTTCCAAGCCCAAAGCAGCTCAATTGCCCTACAGTACTTTCTGAGATAGCAGGGTTCTGCCTATCAGTTCTGTGTTCCAGCCTGGTGGTGTGGGACAGCAGGGAGCTGTGAGAGATTCAACTTTGAAGCTGTTCAGGTGCCGCACAGATCTTTCTGATATGGCCGCAAATGTGAGTCTTGATCTGTGCCAGACTAAACTCTATCTGCTCTGTATCCCAGAGGGCCTGCATCAGAGACTGATGGGAACCAGAGCCCAAAGCTGCTGGGGTGTTTTACAGTCCTTCTTCAGATAACAGAGCTCTGTTTATCTTCTCTGTGCCCCAGTTTAGCTAGGCCAGTAAGTAGTTGCCCAGAAGAGATTAGAGCCCAGAGCTGTTCATGGAATGGCAGCTAATGTGGGAGTATAGCCTGCACATATCTCTACTCTGTGACCTAGCTAGATCAGGCCAAGGAGCTGCAGGTAGATGGAGTGAGATTAAAGCCAGAAGCTGTTAGCAGGATAGCACAAACACAGATTGTGGCCTGCTCAGTTCTCTTCTCTGTCTGCTTTGTGTCTTAGCTGTGTCAGAGCAATATACTTCAGGCGGGCCACCGAGACACACCCAGGCCTGAAGTTGCACATAGGATGGCCACTAATGCGGATTATGGATGGTGTCTAGATACAGCTCTGCCTATTTGCTCAATGTCACAGATGGGCCCACCTGATACGTGGCCAGGGGCTGAGAGAAATCGGAACTTAAAGCTGCTCGGACAATTTACAGGCACTTTTGAAATGACAGGGTTCTGTTATCTGTTCTCTGACCCAGCTGGGATAGGCCATCAAGATGCTGGAGTGCTGAGAGAGATCGGAGCCCAAAGATGTATTGGGAGGCTGCTAATGTGCATTGTGTCTGGTGCCAGGGACTCAGTTCTGCTTGTCCACTCCCAATTCCGCATTCAGCAAGCAGAGACAGACAGTGAGAGTCCCAAGCTGCACAGATATCCAACAGTCCTCAAGATGCAGGCTAATGTAGGCTCTCCCCATGGATTTTTCTGTGTGTTAGCTGGGTGGCCAGGGGTCAGACCCACTCATGCTCCACACAATGTGGATCTCTCTCACCTGGGATTCAGCAGCACAGGTGTTTTGTAAATGTCAGTTTGGTCTTTAGCTCACTGTGCAGTCCTGGTTGTCCTACTAGTCAAATGCAGTGTGTGATCAGTGCCACCATCTTGGATATCAGTCACTAATATTGTTAATATTAATACACTACTGACAATTGATGAAGGAAAATAGCTTGCAGAGAAACTCAGTAAAATATACAATGCTAAAGATAAAAATAGAATTATATGACTTTTAAAGTAGTGCAATATATACACAATGTTATAAAGATCTATTATCTAGGACCCTCATAACAAACTATTAATATTAAAACAACTTTTTTTCAACTCAATTGAATTTTATGGATCTCAAGATTACAAATAAACTAAGCCTTTGTACCATTCTTTTTGGTGATGTTCTTGTTCATGCATCTGTGGCCAGTTGTTTCACAGCTGTTAGGAGGCTCACCTAGAAATAATAAGATTATGTTATTTCAAATAGTTTGGTATATTTTTATCACCTTTTAGTTAATTGGGATGTTTTGAGTAGAAGAGCCTGTCATCTAGCAAGCTAGCACAGTCTTCTTTACTCCCTGGTAAGGACATTCCACAGTAATTAGTGATCAGATATAAAGAAAGTCTTTAGAGGCCAAGACTCCAAACTGTTGCATTATTCTCTTCCTGAGTATTTGAGAAGGTATGTCTTAAAGAAATCTCTTAGAAAGATATGGTATATAAATGTCTTTATTTTAAACATTACCACTTCTAATATCACAGTATAAAACTTTGGAAGGAGAAAAATATACCAACTGATTGATTATTTTTCTTAACACACATTTAACTATAAAGATAAGACTTTCATCTTCCATATTGGTAACAGTAGGGTAGACTCTTTAATATTCTATTATTTGGATAACTAGAATATGCACATCCTTCCACATGGCATATGAAGCCTGATTTGGTAATATTTACCAAACTCATAAGTACATTTACCCTTTGACTCAGGAATTCACTAAAAGCAATTCACATGCATATATAATTTATTCCAAAAATACATTATTATTACCAATATTGCAAATACTTAAAAATTTGCTATTAATCAAAAGTCTGCTACTACCTAAAATCTCTCTAGGAAAATGGTTTTAAGAGAAAGAAAAACTGAAATACTAGAGTTGCTTGCGAGCATTTTTATAATTGTCTTCAATCAGCTGCAGGATATAAGGAACGATGCATAACTTAGTCACTAAAATAAAAGCATAGTGGAAGTATCTAGATAAACTCTGGTGGATTGTTAGATAGATCTCCCATGACAGTAGAGAAAATATCAAGTTTGAAAATTAGTTTACTCAAAGCAAGGTTTTTCATTGCTTTACATTCAAAGAGGTAATAACGCAATAGTAAAATAAATAGGTCTGGTTACATTTTGGTTCATTTACACAATGGAATATTATTCAGCTGTTAAAACAATGACATTATGAAACTTCCAAATGAATGAGACTAGAAAACATCATCCTGAGTGATGTAACTCAGAACCAGAAAGGCAAACATGGTATGTACTAATTGATAAATAGATATTAACTGCAAGCTAAAGAATAATTGTGATACAAACATAGACTCGGGCTAAATGGCAATGAGGGCTTAAGAATGGATGCAAAGATCTCCCTGGGAAGGGGAAGTAGAATAGATATTCTAGTAGGACTAGGAATGAATAGGATAGACATGAACAAGATAAATCAGGTGGAGAAGATGAAGGGAGAAAGTACTGGGAGACACAACTAGAATTAAGGGTTCAACTTGGGGGAAATGTAGAAATTTGTTCAATGAAAACTCCCAGGAATCTATTAGTGTATCTCTGGCTTAGACTCCCAGGAATGGCGCATACAGAGTATGAACTGGATATCTCCTATAACCGGGGAAGACTTCCAGTGGAGGGTTTTGGACTCAGCCACTAAAATTTTGCCTAGAGTTTGTTTTGCCAGCATGATATGCTGGGGTAAAGGTGGCTCAGAAAACGTGGAAATGTCTAACCATTGACTACTCCAGATTTAGACCTTTGCCACAAGAGGGAGCTCACCTCTCTTACTGCTTGTAGGACTAGAAACCAGAGGCCAGGTGGCCCAGAGACCTAGAATAAAACTAAACACAACTTGCAAAAATTTCAACGAAATGATGCCTAATTATATTCTACTATACTCATAGATTGGTACCTAGGTCAATTGTTATCAGAGAGACTGTATGCAGCAACTGATGGAAACTACTACATCTTCCTACCATATATATATATATATATATATATATGTATATATATATATATATATATATATATATATTATATAATTTTGTGCCTATGTATGTATGTATGACATTTGTCTTAGTAGTGGTTTTATTTCTGTGAAAAGACACCATGACCATTGCAAATCTTATAAAGGAGAACATTTAATTCAGGCTGGCTTAGAGTCTCAGAAATTTTGTCCATAATCTTCATGGCAGACAGCATGGCACCATGAAGGCTGAGATGGTGCTGAAGGAGCAAAGAGTGAAAAAACATTCACATCTATAGGCAGCAGGAATAGAATGTGTCATACTTCTTCCAACAAGGTCACACATCTTAAGAGTGTCACTCCATAGGAGCCAACCCTTTAAACATACAAGGCTATGAGGGTCTTTCCTATTCAAACCACCACAGCGCCATATCATACTACAGAGATACCTGCACATACATTCCATTCTTTCTCTATTTACAATAACTAGAAACTGGAAAAAAAACCTTACATCTCCATCAACTTAAAAATATAGACAATGTAAAAATATGGTCTAAATTGTCATTGTAAAAAATGCTAAATTATATAATGATTAAAGTGTGGACAGCACTTCAGGAGTCAGAAGTTAGGAACATGACATACTTTAAAGAAATATTTCTTAGCAAAAAGTAGTGGCCATCCTTTTATGGCTGGTCTTCTTAGAAACAGGAAGTTTTAATGATAAGAACAGAAAAAAATGAAAAATGGTGGAGAAGTACTGACCAAAGGATAGAGTTATATTGGAAACATGTGCAAATCTGTTGGTGTTTTTTTTTTGTTTGTTTGTTTGTTTCTGTTTGTTTTTGTTGTTGTTGTTGTTGTTTTGTGAAATTCAAAGCAAAATCAGAGTAGGAGTCGGAAAGACAGAGAAAGTGAGCAGTCACGATCTGCAGCGTGGAAGACTCAATGGCCCAAAGAACTATTTCATATTCAAGAAACTCACTAGAGAAAATTTTCACAAAAAGCATTCACAGCAGACATTTCCAGTGACTAACTTTACATTGTATGATTTTTATGTAAGTGGAGCTTTGAAAGAACCCCTTCTGCAATACCTGTTATTTCCAAATTGTTCACCTTGAAAACAAAGAGTGAGTCCTTCAAATAGCATTTAGCACAGATACTTTAATTTTACTTTCTTCTCTCTACCCTGACCATAATATACAGAAATTATGTATAACCAGAATGGTCAAGATAAATAGCAATGAAAATTACACTACAGATATATTAATTTGTGTTTGATTTTGCCAAAGAGAATTCGCAAATTGCTTGTCGCTGATTATGTAAAAACTAACTATAAGGCCAGGCCTGATATTGACAGACAGTATTCCCAGCTATTCAGGAGACTGGATAAAGAGGACAAAAAGTCCAAAGCCCTTGAATGTGTTCATGGAAATTCTGGGTGATTTAGTGAGAAATTTTCTAAAAATAAAAGTGAAAAGAGTCATAGGGCTTAACCTCATTTGTGGATTGTGCATTAATGATAAAGGCAGTCTGTGTTGACCTCACAAACTCTGTCTTTCTCTCTGTCTGTGTTTCTGCCTCTATTTGTCTGTCTGTGTCCCTCAGCCTCTTTTTCTACTACTACGACGACTACTACTACTAACACACACACACACACACACACCAAAATATCAACTTATGCCTTAAATTGACCAGTGGTGATTCTTCCCCAGAGTAAATGATAAGTCTCAGACAGTAATAATGAAGGAGTAAAGACAGAGAGTAAGCCAACTTTTATTCATGACTCAGGGATTTGTAAGCCTTGGGCAGTGGGGAGTGGGTTGAGGGTAAATGTGATTCATTAGGGCTAGAGGTGACAGGGATACTTAATCTACATGGAATACCACATCCTTATCATGAGAAGAGAAAGCAGTACTGATGAATATATGGGTGGGGGAGAATATCCAGGCACAGATAAAAAAGTCATTGGCTGAAAGCCAAGACATCTTATTAGCGTGGGATGGGTATCTCCAGGATCTCACATGCTGGCTGAATAGATTTGGCTTGTAATCTTCCCTAAGGGTTATATGAAGCCCCTTAGGGAATCTAGGACTCCAGAGATCAGGTGAAGGGGGAACCCCACTGAGAAAAGGAGCCTGTTATCCTTGTATCAAGTTCCGAGGCTATCCAGAAATATCAGACTTCTACCTTCCTGCGGGTTCCACACAAATATTTGAAAAGAATGTTTATTGCTAAAAAATTAATGTGTATTCTCTCTTTCTAAAATACTTGGTAAAATTTGTATTTAATATAGAAATATTATTATAGTAAATGAAAGTCATGAAATAAAACTCAAACAAATTATTCTAACCAAGATTCTTAGATGGCTTACCAAAATTTTCTGAATTCTAAGAATTAATATGTATGCCTTGGAGCATATGTTTATTGTTTATGGAAAAATTTTCATTAACTTTCATCATTCTGTAAACAGTTAAAAAAGCCAAGGAAGTTTATACTATGGATTAATGAATAATTTTAATATGAGATTTGCATTCTGTAATTATTGGTACTAATAATTAGATTTTGTCATTGTTACTTGAAGATTTTTAATAAAAGATTTTGTACAGAAACATGTTGGTACTAAAAAAGTATTTGTTGGGAAATCAGATGGCACAAATTTAAACTATGAATAGTTTATTCAACTAAAATATTGTATGACCTTAAAATAAGCCATGAGCAAAGAAGCCCATTAAGAAATTGATTAAACTATGAGTCACATTAATTTTTCTTTTTTGTCACAAAATACTCTAGATCAACTTAAACAGAAATAGTTTATTTTGACTCACAGTGTAATAGTACTGTAGAATTTTAATCCAGAAATATGGCAGCTTTATCAATGGATTACATCAAAAGACCTAGGCCTAGGTTATGTGAAAACAGTCTGGGCTCAGTCCATGCCATCTGTTTTTAAAGCTTGGGTATGACTCTCATCTTTTTTCTCAGAAAATAAAACAACTTTTACATCTGGTTTCAGATGTGCTTGGAGAAGAAGAAAGCCTATCAAAAGCACATCTGATAGAAATGTTGTAGAGGACAGGAGACATCTCACAGAAAGCTGCAGAGAAGAAATTCACCTACAGTCTTCTCCAGAGGAAGTATCAGTTCTTTCGGTTTGGCTGACAACTTAGACTTGCCAGACTCCAGAGATGAGGAAGCCTCAACCCCGTAACAAGGAAATATGGGCCTCTGAGACAGTGAATCACCATAAGCCACCCCAAAAGATAATTTTAATTATATAGGCAGACTTTTCCTGAATTAAAAAAAAATTATCCACTTCAGAGCCCTTAAGACCAAGGGTTCAAGGGATTAAAAACATTACTTGAAAACCCATCAAAATACTTATTGCAACTGTGACACTTTAGTAAACCCCTCTCTACATTAAATTGCAATATTTCCTTTAAAAAGAAAGACTGAAAAAAGTTGTACTACAAGAAACATTAGCTATGATAGTAAAAAGACAAAAGACAGAGGAAGTAAGTAAACAGAAAGTGCATAATTGTGAACCTATGGTACCTACTGAAATTAAGGATCAAGATAGACAGCCCATTAAACCAAAAGTTCCACCTCTTAATCAAATTGTGAAAAAGTGATCACCCTCACTAACTTTCCCAGTTGCCTGGGAGCAAATGCCAGAACATGATCAAAGTATAAAAAATGAATGACTAGCTTGGAATATGTTAAAATAAAATATCTTAAATATATTAAAGAATCAATCATAACTTATGGAATGCACTCTGTAAGACAGATATTAAATACCTGGACTATCCAAAACAGCATTATCCTTAAAGACTGAAAAGATTTAACAGCGGCTATCCTAGAAGCTGGTCCCCAATTACAATAGGTAGCAAGCTGATGAGAAGAGGCTATAGTTATGAAAAATCATATTAAGTCTAAAGGGGTTAATATCATGAAAGATCTATTTTTTGGTGGATCTCAACATGCTTATTTTTGAAAGCAGATGCAATTTGATGGGTCTAATATAATACAAAGTACTTTATAGATTTTAGAACCTGGAATAAGAGGGAAGAACAAGGAAAAGGGTCTATGTCGTTTACAAAGTTTATGCAAAACCCCAGAGAGATTTTATTGATTTTTGTACATAGATTAATGTCTGCCATGGACAGGGCATCAGCAGATCCAGGTAGGTATTAATTCTAAACGTAGGATTTGAAAATGCAAATGCAGAGTATAAAAACATTATTAGACTTTTAAAAGCTAGATAAGTGCCAAAGGATGAATGGATTAGAACTATTGCTAATATGGACTTCAATGACTTACTGATTGTCTCTCTATGAGATGTGCTGGTACCCCAGACATCTACCCCTAAAGATGGTAGAAGTGGTTTTAGAAAAATGTATATTAGATTATCACGAGTGTTTTGTGCATCCAGGAATTAGAGTTAAAGACTTCAAGGGAAAATTTTGAGATTATATCTTACATAAGGAAAAATATGCAGTCTGAAGCAGGACACATTCTTGTTTTACTTTGATTTGTTTCCATATGTCCAAGGCAAAGGAGCTTCAATTGAAAGAGCAGGAGGATATGGAAATACTAGAAGGCAGGATTTTTGAAAAACTGTTATTAATGAGCAGAGACCAAAATAAAAATTAAAATAAAAATCTTTGGTAATTGAAGTTTTGGTGGACACAGGAGCTGATGTAACTCTAATCTCAGCGGAATCTTGGAATTCACACTGGCCTCTTCATAAAGTAGCTACACAGTGTTTAGGGAGTAGAACATTATGCCACGTTAAAAAAAAAAGTGTAAGCAAAATTAAATGTGTGCGACCAGAGGGTCAAATACAAAGACTAAAGACTTATGTTGCTGATATATCTATAAACTTATGGGAAATACATTTACCACAAACAGCAGTCTGTAGCTCAGATTATTACTCATTCAAATTCAGACAATAGATGTCTATTTTAATTGACACTATATGTTGATATGTAATATGGCTTGATTGTCTCACTGTATAAGAAGCCAAGAATGTCATGGAGCCAGGCATTGAATATGAGTGCTCCTGTGTGGATTCATACAAATCTAATTGTACCTTGACAAACAGATTTAGAAACTAATTTTACCTGAAAGACTCTGGATAGTGAAAGACATTAAACCTACTGAATTAAATCAACCTGTATTCATAACCTCAGAATGGAAAACAATAAATGTGTTATATTGAGGAAGAGGTTTTGCCCATATTTACATAGGTAATGAAAGACTAAGGGTTCCATTAAAACTTCTAAAGATATCACTTGATAAGACAGTATCTATGTGAAAGACATAACTCAAGGAAGGTAAAGACACAGAAATACAGTAATTCAGAAGAAGAAAAAAACTGATCCCCCTTGCCTATGAGAAGCTCACAAAACTGAATCTAAGGAATAGATCCGTCATCAAACTGGCAGACTAGAAAACCTTGATGGACGTTTGCTGAAGGACAGATGATCAGGACTGCATTTATGAAGGATCATTGCATCATCTGAACTTCATAAGGACATTTGGACTGTTAAGTTTGTCAGGTTGCTTCTATTGTTATAGTAAAACTGTGTGCAATTTTTAGTTTACACAGTAAGGGAGAAGCCATGTGGTTATGCTGAAATGAACCACGCCCAAAGACCTGGGTCTTTGTGAATCAGCTAGAGCACAGACACTTCCTTGGTCCACACCCTTAATCCATTTGAGTGGAATTTAGTACAAACTCTTAATCCCAAAGAATGATGTATTATTGAGGGTCAGACAAAGTAATGAATCAGAGAAATGTTTGACAAAATGAGTCAGAAATAGGAAGGGAAGCTACATAAGAGCAATGCAGAGAAAGAGCAGAATGTTCATGGAGACAGTTCAGTAGGGTTCCGGAGTCGACTACAGTCCAGGGCAGTTTGATGAAGTTCAGTTGAGGCCAGTTGATTTAATGCAGTTCAGTTTGTAGAGTTCAGAGGCAGTTTTTCAAGCAGAGCACTTCAGTGAGAAGCTTAGAGAGTCCAATTTGAATCATTCATCTTGGAGAGGAGATTTGAGCCAGAAAAGATGAGTTTACCCGGCAAACAGATGGTCAGAAAAAGTAGAAGGATTATTTATTCTAAAGGGACTCAACCCCATAGACCCCAGGGATCCTAAACTCCCCAAACAACCTGGTTGTTTGATTAGACCAACTCCATGACAGGCTTCAGGTTTTCACTCTACCTAATTAGGCCAAGTTTCTAACAATTCCTGAAAAAAAACCACAAGTTATCGATAGCTCATGGACACCTCATGTGCAGCTAATCATCTTATAGTACAAATTGACTAGATACGATCATGTTTTTATTACTTAATGGCCTTGGTAAAGAACACAGCTGACCCCATCTAATCAAATTAAGGATCAATTCCTGAATAACAACCCAAACCTCAATGATTCCAAAGTCCCCAATAAAAAAACAAACAGCCAGTCCTAAATCCTTTTGTACACTCTGACTCAATTCTGTCATCACAGATCCCTCCAACTGTCTGTATATTGAGCCTACATGCTCATTTTGGGGTTGCCATCCAGAGGAGAGAGGTGACCCTAGCATGCTAGAATAATAACACTCTTTGTTTTTGCATACTGCCTTGGAGTGTTTCTTCAGCAGATAACCTTAACCCTAACAATTCAAAAGTATACCTCAGAGGCTGAAAACAGACTAAACCTATGCTAGAAGATAGAAGCCTTCAAGGTCTGACCTTTCAGAAGATTATATTGTATGGAGACTAGAAGTTTCCAGGCCTAGGCCTAGTAATAATTAGACAGAAATGCTCTGAGTTGAGCCTGAGCCATGTACTAGTAATTCTCGAGTATGTTTTTCATCTCTTCTCCTTTTCTGAGTAAATAAAAATATTTACACAGGATCATGAGAGCTGATCATATTGTGTTCACAATTATTAAACAGAGAGCAATGGATGATCAAGCTGGCTGGCTTTCTTTTTCTGCATTAAAGCGTCCAATCACAAGCAATGTTGACAACTGCCTATTAGGTGAGTAATTACTCCTCAATTAAAATTATAGATTATCTATCATATGTATACCTATATCCTTTATCCCCTAAAAGATATAATGAAAGTTTTTTCTTATCTTCAGTCTTTATTTTTTTCTCCTCTTAAGTTCACTGATCATAACAACCCATTTGGCCCAATGATAGAATAGCACATCTTATACAGGTTTTAAATATGGAGATGCAGATAACATCCAAACAGATTTTATATTGTTAACATGAAAGAACTGTTTTATAAGTCATTCACTTTGTGATATATAAATCACAATCAAATGTATCCTGATCATTGGGAATGCAACTAATGATCAAAATGCTTTTTCTTTGGTTAGTGTCTCTATGAGCCTGCATTTTCTAGTTGTGTTTTTAAATCTGGTCCATTCACAAATATTCTCATCCTGAATTAGGGGTCATAAATGAGTATACTCTTAAAATCAGATCTAGCTTCAGAGCAATCTGTATGTTCTCCACTTTCTGTTTCCTTCCCTACTTCTCAATGGCCTTTATTTAATTCTCTCGAAATCCTGATGAACTGTTTCCTTACTATTCTCCTCTCAGTCATAGCCAAGCTAAAATATAACTCTATAACTTTCATGAATGGGAAGAAAACCTTCATGTTTCATAAATCAAAAGATTGTCATTGTTCCTCATGGGTTATACAAACTATCATAGGGAAAATAGCTTTCCAGTGTTTATATTTACATAAGAATGAGTGGCAAAGAAACTAAAACGCTTGGCCTTATCTTATTTCACTGCCCCCCACATGTAGAACAGTGTTTTTTCTAAATGGTGACTTTGGAAAAGACAACTAAATGAGTCACATTGAGTCTTTCACTTAACATTCATTGAATATATGTGTCTAGCACTGGATTATTCTTTAACATTGCAGAATAGATTGCCTTCTATATTTGCAATGGGGGCAGATTAATTTCACATCAGTGTTCAAAATTTTTATGCCTTTTTATTGGGTTTTCTCTGATGTCTCAAAGTGTTAAGGAACTTATACAAGACTGATAACCTGAGCACAAGCCCAGATCCTATGGAAAGATTAAAAGGAAGAACCAAATACACAAACGTTTCCTCATAACACCACACACTAAATAAAACACCTCCCACCTCTGTCTCTCTTTATGTCTCTCTCTCATGCACACAAAGAGTAATCAGTACATTAAAAATATATTATATTAATAAATGTGATGACATTGTAATCAAGTGTTGTTGGATACTTTTCAAATAACATGTATATTGGCTAGAGAGTTGATGTTTACTAATAATGCTTAACACCTGCAAGGATAATCAAAAACTGAAACAAAAGACAAGAAAAATTTTCTATATTTGTTTACAGATTTAATCAGGTGGCTTTCCATAATATTTACCTTTTGTTCCTTTTTTTCTGTTATTCTGTACTTTCACCATTCATAATTTTCACGTTTCACTTAGAGGAGTGAGAATAAAAGCATAGCAGGATTCAAAGCTCAACTCTATTTTTTTGCAGTGCGTTGGGCCATGGCCAAAGCTCTCTATCTTTCAATAAATCAAAATGAAGCTTATCCCCAGGTGCCTCTACTTCTCATCCACTTGTGGATGTGAAAATATGTCTGACAAACTGATTCCGTTTAATATTGAAATATCATGAATTAGTTGACACAGTCATTTATGACATGAACACCATTAAAATAGAATAAATGTAGGCATATTTCTGACTGGTTAAGATTCTCTTTCTTAAGCAACATAACATTTCCATTCTTATTTATGCAATGTAGCATAACTACATGCCTGTGTACTTCTAAGAAATAGAAGTATAAAATAAATGATGCATACTTTCATAATTTTCAACTGAATCTGGTTGGGATATCAAAATATCTTATATTAGAGTATTTTCAGTCTAGAGATTACATTTTTAATAAGTCCTCAGGTACATATTGGCTGATTTGAAAACACACATTGGCAAGTAATATATAACTTTGCTTAGAATAATATTTGCTTCATATTATATAATACTACAACAATAAATAAATGTTTGGTTATATGGAAATATACCTAGTCATATTTATTTTTTATTTACTTATCAAATAAACTCATGACAGTAGAGAACAATTCACATGAATTATATTACTAAAGTGATAGTAAATTGATAACAAAAGTAAAGATAAACCTAAAAGCTGAATTTCAACTAGTCTCATAGTTTAAAAACACAAAAACCTGTAATGAATCAGCTCATTTTATGATATAGAAGGTAGTTTTAGAGAAAAAACAAAACAAAACAAAAACTGTAAAAGGACTCTATGTTTTGTTTGTTGCTTTGTTTTGTTTTGTTTTCTCTCTATATCAGAGGAAAACAAGGCCAGGGACTATTGCACCCACTAAGTTTAAAATCAACACCAACATTAAAAAAAAAACAAAAAAAACAAAAAAAAAAAAAAAACAAAAACAAAAAAAAACAGGAATCAAAACCTCTGGTCATTAATATCTCTTTATATAATTGCCTTGTGTTATACCATATTGTTTTGTTCTGTTGGTCATTCTCGTCCTCCTGGAAGCCTTCACTTCTCTAAAGAGGAAATGGAGGAAGACTGGACACTGGGGAGAAAGGAAGTGATAGAAAGAGAGGAAATTGTGGTTAGAATGTATTACATGAGAGAAGGACCTATTCTAATAAGAAAAATAAAAATAAATAAATGGTTCAACGTACTTTAGTAAACTACAGAATAAAGAGAGATTAAATACAACATAACAGGGAAAAGTGCATTAACGATAGGTTAAAAAATACTGGTAACAGGAAATAAAATAAAATCATCATCATTAACCTGTACTATACAATGAAAGCATATACCTTGACAAAAACAATGTAGTTTCAGCTTAGATTAAATAAGAAGCAAGGCAGAAAATATTCATGACCACTAGTGAGAAATGTAGAAACAGTTAAGAACAAGTTGATATTTTAAGGAAAACCAAAACAACTTTGTACAATTTATGTGAAAATTTGATCGGACAAGTTGAAACAATATCTTGAAAGACATAACAATGACAACATATACAAATACATGACTTCACTATGATTCATTTTTTATCCCGTCACTGTGTTTAGAGCTGTAATGTATGCTGAAGGTGTTATATGGTCTCCAAAATGCATGAAGTACACATTTTTGCTTTTTTGTTAAAGTTTTGAGTTTGTGAAGTTATGGTCTTCTACGTGGATCCTAAATTCATTTCTGTTGATCAATGTCATTTTATATGCCAGCACCACAGTGTTTTATCTTACTCGAACTCTGTAGTATTAACTAAAATCTGGGATGCTGATATACTCCACATTTGTTTTTGTGTGTTTTTTATTAATTGTTCAGGATTTCATGGCCATCCTGATCTTTTACGTTTTCTTATAAAATTAAACATTATTTGTATAATTTCTGGTATAAGTTGAATTGAAATTTCTTTCTTTCTTTCTTTCTTTCTTTCTTTCTTTCTTTCTTTCTTTCTTTCTTTCTTTTTTGAGATAGAGTTTCTCTGTGTACCCTGGACTCACTTTGTAGACCAGGCTGGCCTTGAATTCACAGTGATCCACCTGCCTCTGCCTCCCTAGGGCTAGGATTAAAGAAGTGCGCCACCATCACCCAGCCAAATTGCAATCTCTATACCAATTATGTTGACTGTAGACGGGCCATGATAGGTTGTTCATTTCTCACAATATTAATACTACCAATTCTCTGGGAAAATTGGAGCCAGTACTATGTTCTGGTACTTTCTGTGAATCTTTAGTGTCTTAAAGTTCTTTGTTTGTTCGTTTACTGTTATTTCAATTATTTATATTTCATTTGTTCACTTTATATCCCTATTGTAGCCACTCCCTCATGGCTTCCTGATCCCACCCTTCCTCCCTCATACCCTCTCACTCCCAAGCAGATGGTGAGACTCACAGCCAAACTCGAGGATGGAGCACAGGAAATCTTATGGAAGAGTTGACAAACAGAGGGACCTGGAGGGGTCAGGAGCTCTACAAAGAGACCAATGGAGCCCACAGATCTGGGCAGGAGGGTGCTGTTGCAGAGACTGATGCACCAACTGTTGCATGGTGAGGACCTAGACCCTCTGCTCAAATGTAGTAGGTAGGTGCCACGGTCTCCTTATTGGTCCCATGATGCGAAGAGTAGGGACTACTTCTAACATGGACTCTAGCCCTCATTACATAAGAGTTTTGATTGTATAAGACTTTCACTTCTTTAGTTAGATATATTTCAATGTAGTTAACTTATTTTAGGCTATTGTGAATGAGTTTCCCTGATTGACTGACTGACTGACTGACTGACTGACTGACTGATTGATTGAGTTTGCATTTGTTTTTTGGTCATAGGAAAGCTAGTGATTTTTGCCTGTTACTTTCATAGTCTGGTACTTTGCTGGATGTATTCATCAGAGTAAGAACATTCTTGTAGACACTGTATGGCGTTTTATGTACAAAACTGTGTAGTCTGCTTGCAAGGATTTCTTTATTTTCTTTCCCTTTTATTTTGTTTTATTTTGCTTATCTTAGTGTTATTGCTAAGTTGTTAAATTCTATAAAGGAGCATGAGTGGAAATAAATGGACATTCCTGTCTTGTTTCTGATTTAACAAACATGCTTTGATTTTTCTCTATTAATCACGATGCTGGCTGTGAATTTGCAGTTGAGACATGTCCCATAATCGCCAGATTTTGTAGTACTTTTATATGAATAAATGATGGATTTATCAAACTTCTTTTGGGTAATCTACTGAATCATTTGATTCTATGTTGTGTTTATTTATGTTATAGATTATGTCTATTGGTTTATTTATATTGAGGCATCCTTTTTTGTTGTAAAACAAATTGATGTTGATGAATAATCCTGTTAGGTGTTCTTGAATTCAGTTTGCAAATATTTTATTGATATCCTTTATGCCCAATATCAGCTGAGATGTTTGCTTCTGTCTTTGATGAGTTGTATGGTTTTTGTTCCAGGAGTGATCTAGGGACATGACCATAATTTGGAATTGTTCCTTTACATTGAATAATGAAAGGTTTGTTGGTGTTAGTTCTTCTCGAATCCATTCTTCTTACCACAGTCAGAATGGCTAATTTCAACAATAAGTGGCAACACATAGTGCTGTGTATGTGTGGGAAAATGAACTCTTGTTCAGCATGAGTGGGAATTCAAACTTCTATAGAGACTATGGAAATCAGTGTCGAGTTTCTTCAAAAAGCTGAAACTATCTACCGTCTGATCCAGCCATACCATATGGAAGTCTTCCATTATGTTCTACAGTTTCAAAAGTTTCCTTCATTAAAACACATTTTTATGCTGTTTATAATCAAGTCTAGATTCTCAGCTGGTGAGGTGAATTAGCAGATAAAGATACCTACTGTTTACCCTGACCACTAAGTTCTATCTTTAAGACACAAATGATCAGTGGAGAGAATTGATCCCAACAAATATTTCTCCAATTTCCACATGTGTCCTATGGAAGGTATTCTACACATATATATGCATATATACAAACTACTTTAAATTAATTAGTTAACTAACAAAAATTTAAAATTTCTAAGTAGATTTATATTAACTTTCTATAGTAAAATGTGAAGAACCAAGTGCTTATTATTATGTAATCTTCCATTCTAGAAATTTTTATAATTTTGATCAAATCAGATTATTTATTCACTGATTTTACATGTATGTATTTCACTGTAGACTGTGTAACCAATCATATTTTATTGAATCAAAATTGTGTGAACAGCATAGTCTTTAATTGTATTGGGTAAAAGAGGAAGAATGAAAAATTTATTCAATCCTTAAAGATAAATTTATACAACATAAAAGGAATGGCAAATTATGTACGTAGAATTGATGTCTCATTTCCCAAAGTTTAAAGTAACAAAATATCATTTGGCAATTTAAATAATTTAACATGAATTAAATCTTTGCATGTAATCTAAAGATATAATTAGATGGGACAGAAGACATTTTGTTTGACAAAACTCCATATAAAATATTAAGATTTAGTTCCCTCTTGACAAAGTTTCAGTTTGCTGGACTGTTGTCTGCTTATTTTATAAGTCGGGTTGTATAGGAGAGCATCCTAGTTAAGGCAAGGAGAAAATCTTTAAATTTATGAAAATATTTTGGAAATTAGAATGACTTTAGACATATTAGAAGCTCTCAGTCAAATTAGAATAAAATACTGGAAGCAAAGAGAGAGAAGAAGGGAAATATAAGACTTTTCATGTGAGAGGTGATTTCTGAAACAAAATGAATTAAAATGGGCAAGCCACATTGTGAAGAAGTAAGGACATATGGAACATAAAAATAGTTGATGTATTGAAAAAGGTACATGAAATACTGTGACATGATTTTGAAAGTAAAGTTTCAAAAACATTTCATTTTCTAAATTTGCTGTTTTAAACACTATTTAAAAGTACTTGTTATCCTTCACAGAGGGGAAGAAACAGAATAAGAAGTTCAAAGTCTTCAATAAAAAATGGAGTTCATAGCTAACATGAGACCTTATCTCAGTAAACAAAAATGTCACTGGTTTAAAGTACTGTGGTGGAGCCAATTGTTTTGATGCTTCTTAATAATTAAAGTTGATAATATTTATTTGATTACCTAAAAACAATAGGAGCAATATTTATGAATAATATTAGTAATATTTAAAAGCCAATTTTTCCTAATTTCCAATGCTATATTTGGTTATTGCCTAGAATTTTCTTGCTCTTTAGTTTGTAAATTTTTTGTTAGTAGTAGTAATTTTTTAGGCTCTTCACCAGCTAATGAAGATTATATCAATTAAGAAATTTCCCTTTTATTAATCATTACTGAAGGCAACAAAGCCCAGGTTTTCAAGATTAAATCTAGCAAATGAACTGTTTTTCATCTTCCTCATAGAGAAGTAAGGAAAAGAGATGTCGGGAAATTTCTTAAACATAGAGACTAATCCTTACTGCAGAATAGAAACAATCCTTAAGAGAAAATGAAGACTTATTTATGTGTTGTGTCCTCTATGTTTCTAGATATTCGAGAAGGTCTAGAAGAAAGATTATTGTCAATACTGTATAAAATATTTTGAGCACAATGAGTGATGTTTCATCATCTTTCACCCTACAGAAAATGGAATTTTAATATATACTTGAAAACAGAGTTTGTGCCATGAGAAACCATTATGATAATTTTTTTACTTTCAGGTATAAAACAGTTCCTTTCTTGTTGAGTCTAAATTTCAGAATGTGATTCAATATTTATCCTGTATCAACTCTAATAGCTTAACTTCTTTATCTTGATCTAAAACAATCTTTCCCCTAACCAACTAAACTTTGTTGTAAAACTATACTATATTGTCTTCAATGCCCCTCAGAGACTTGAGAAGAAATAAAACTTAAGTTGCTGAGTGAACCAGCAATGTGAGTTAGAGGCTTCCAAATTGTACAAATTGACTTAAGACAGTTTACTTCCTGACCAGCCACCCAATACACTTTATAATGTTGGAGCCTCATTTTCAGCTTTCTGGCCTAATATCTCTGCCAGACTTGTTTGCAGGGCAGGAACTATTGAAGACTTGCTTCCCCTGACTTGGCAGAGTGCAGCTGTCCACTCTGCCTGCATCTAAGTTGCCCACACATTAGATATTACAATACACATTATAATGATATTTTCTTAATGAATTCTGGTATCATGTTTAACAAGTATTCTGTTATGCTTTGTTTGAATTTTTGAGTAAATATAATATTTCATTTTTTATATAATTATTTTTGACAAAGTTATGTTGGATTCAAGTACACATTTATACAATCTTGGGTAATGTTCACCAAGATATATGTATAACAGAGATAAATATGAAGAATACATTATTAAGTTGTTCAGTAAATAATGTAATGCTGTAGAAACAACATGGAGTAACTCATTGAAAATCTAGTTATAGCTCATCTTTTGTACTTAGTATTTCAATGACAACACACAGCATAGTATAATTTAAACAAATGTGGTAACAAGGACTAAAACATACAAGTGCTGTTTGGAACATATAACCTTTGAAGATGAAGGAACACATTACATAAGTGAAGAAGGAAATAAATTGTAAGCTATGACATTTTCTAGTGGGAAATAGTCATTAGTGATTAAACAGACCCCATCATATGATGGTATTGAAATTCAGAATATGTAGGGTCAACTTGGGAGAATTATTCAAGAGAAATTTAATGTGTAAATGATATTGTTTTATTTAGATTTATTATTAAATTAAAGAAATAAAAACACACATGGATATTTTCTTAATTAAAATAAAAGCACAAGCCTAGTGAAATTAAAAATATATATGATCATTTAAACATTATATTGTTAAGGTTTAGTAACCATGTACTTGAAGTATTTCAGGAAGTATTTATAATTTCATTAGTTTTCTTTTAAATTTTACTAACACTGTACCTTGTTCAAAAAAACAATTTAAGGAATTTCAATTCTTAACTTCCAGTTTTATAATTCCAAGCACAAAAAATCATATGGAAATATGATGTTACGCTACAAGTTCAATTTCTATATGACTTTTAAATACAAATCTTTCTGAATTGTTCCTTTTTCCTTTAAATTTTTATTATAATTCATTCAGATTAATGCAGATTGTTATACCCTCACTTGTACCTTTCCATTCCCCCCTCCTTCTCTCTTTTGCCTTATCCCCTCCTCAGACCTCTGACAGAAGGGGACCTCCTACCACACCATATGGCCACAGCCTTTCAGGGCTGATCTGTTCTTAAGAAAAGCAAAATCAAATAAAAGCTGACATGATAAAAATAAAGTCTCTTTAGAGCTGTGAGATGCCACCGTGAATAAAGTGCTTGCTGTACAACCATGGGAACTGTAGACCAGCACCACAGCAACCACATAAAAAGAAAGTGTGGGTGTATGCCTGTTATCTCAGTTTTGGGGGACAGAAGTATGTGTCATACTGGATTCTCACTGGCCAGCCAGGAGGGTGAATATAGTTCTTTTCAGGACATGTGAGAAACGTTATCAAAGTTAGGTTAAAAAAAAGAGAGAGAGAGAGAGAATCAACCTTGACCTCTGAACTATAAACCACACATCCACACACACTCATGCACCTCTAGACACACACACACACACACACACACACACACACACACACACACACACACACACACATTAAAATACAGAAAGTAAATAAAACAGCACGTTGGATGCCAGTAGGAAAGTGTATTCTTATTTATAAATATTCTGTGATTATTTTTTTAAAGAGAGAAGCAGCACTGTCTTACAAAATTTTGCAAACAGAAAATAGATTCCATACTGCCCCGGCTGATTCTATTGAAATAGAATGTCAATGTGTTATTAACTCAATCTATATTTTAAAGTTCATATTCCTATTGTTCCTAATATTCTCTAATTTCAAGGTGGTTTCCAATCTTATAAAACACCAAATAATTTTAAACAAAATACATACATTTCATAAGCATATACTAGATTAATTAATATAAACTTTACAGTGCTAGAGGATAATCTCAGTTGGTACCACTAAAGTACATGAAGCTTGAAAATAGGTCCAACCTGTATTCCAAAAACATGAAACCACATCTTATGCAACCATCCACAAGATGGATAAATCACCATCAGCAGAATTCAGTTCCTGCCTGAAGGAGTTAGGTAGAAAGGCTGTTCCTGTTTTTCCAAAGTCACCATTGCTCAAATTAATCTTCCTCGTAGGGAATCAGAATACCTTTTGTGAGGAATCATACTGAATTCTGAGTGTTTGCATTTTAGGCATAAATTCAACTTTACAAGATAAATTAAAACATCAAATGAAGGTTTTTGAGATATTGTTGAAAAGATAAGGAACAGTATATTTTGTTAATCTCCAAGTATATGTGTGCATAAATGTGTAGGTTTAGACAAATTTAGCACCTCTCTACATTGAATGATATTGGCATTATGCACATCATAAAAATTTCAGATGACACAATAAAAAGGACTTTTTATTTGATATAAAATAGGAACATCCGTTCTTTATTGTCCCATGAAAAATTCACTTGAACTTTTGCTTTTCATGGCTTATCAGTAAGATTATTAAAAGTATACAGAGTAATATACAACTGTTATCTGCATTAATCTATGGTGGTGTATGTTTGCAAATATGTACATAAAAGTATCTGCATATTGGTACTATTGAGATTCATATTTTGAGAAATTTTTATATAGGCTTAAAAATTCAAATGCCAGATGCACTATGAAAACACCATGAAGGAGACTGTGCAGTCTGGCTTATTCCAACATATAGTCAATAAAACTAAGCTGAACCTAGCCTATCATGTTCATTCTCAGAAAGGTAAAAGCTACATATTCAAGGCAAAGCAGGACCTATAATCGGGAATACTTATAATAGTTGTTTCATTAACAAGAGTCAACAACTCTTGGACTATGATTTCTTGGGCATTTCCTGGCTGAAATCTCCCATTGCTGATACTCTGCATGGAACATGAGTTGCATGGTATTTATAAAATATTGACTCTGTCACTTTAAATTTGTATTCACACTTTTATTGAAAGCACAACCTCATTCTAATAATCGATTAAAAGCATTAACATCTTATTATTAGTTTATATCTCACTTTTTTTTCAAATGAGATTTCAGTCAATTTAAGACTAGGTATGGTTACTGTCAATTACCCAGGAAATTTTAAGAATCATGCTGTACATACTTTATTTTTTTATCATTTTTATTTATTATAATGTATTCATATAATTTCCTGATTGTTATCTCCTCGCTTATATCTTCTGCTTCCCACCCGCCCTCCCTCTTCCACTCTAATCCCCTTCCCTAGACCTCTGACAGGGGGCCCTCCTCCCCCACCATCCGACCACAGCCTGTTAGGACTTATCCAGTAGCCTGCATCCCCTTCCTGTGTGTGCCTGAATGATCTCCCCACCAAGGGGAGATGGTCAATCGGGGACACCAGAGTTCATATCAGAGGTGGTCCAGTTCCTCCACATCAGGGACAATGAGCTATATCTGAATAGAATGTCTAGGTTCTCTGCCTGCATTGTCCTTGGTTAGTGCAACAGTTTGTGCAGGCCCCACTGTGTACTCTTAAATATCTGCTATTCGTCCATTTATCCTTACAATAGTTATAAAAGTAGAGAATTTCCAAAAAAAAATTATGGCTTCTATTGCTATCCATCAATATGCAATATGTACAAGCACATATAGAATGTTAAAAATAAAAACTTTTCAGATTTAGTAATTATCTTTTTAGTACTTTCTGAGGTTAGTAGCTTATATCTCTAAACAAAGCATAAAGGGATACATCTGTAATGCTTTTCTTCTAAAAGCATATGGAGCAGGCTCTTTTGGTGCATGCTTTGACCCCAGCTACTAAAGTGCTGACACAAGGGAATTGTAAGTTCATGGCCTGCCTTGGTGACAGAGCAATTTAAGGTCAGTCTGAGCAACTCAGCATTGCACTCTCACACTTTTTTTTATTTAAAGGATCAATAAAAATACAAAACTGAATGTAGCTCAGTGCTGAAATTCTTTTTGGGGGGGGTGTATGTCTTTTTTTATTAATTTATTCATATTAGATCTCAGTTGTTATTCCATCCCTGTATCCTCCCATTCCTCCCTCCCTCCCACTTTCACCCTATTTCCCTCCCCTATGTATGTGACTAAGGGGGACCTCCTCCCACTCTATATGATCATAGGGTATCAAGTCTCTTCTTGAGAGTCTGTTATCCTTCCTCTGAGTGCCACTGGGCCTCCCCCTCAAGGGGACATGGTCAAATCATGAACCATCTTTCAGTCATAAGAACTAAAACAAGAAGGAAAAGGGGTTGGACAGAAGGATAAAAGGATGAAGGATAGAAGGAATGGAGGGCAAGAGGGATAAAAAGAGAGAAGAGAGTTGAAAGAGAAAGTTTGGTTACAGAAATTTGAATATAAATTTGTCAACAGTTAAGCTGTTTGCTGAGAGAATCCAAAGGGTTTTTCCCACTTGCTAGTGGGAAACTGACGTTTTTTAGTGTCAGTTGGGAGAAGGTACCAAAATTATTAAGTAATAAAATAAAGAATAGACAGCTTCGATTGACTGAAGAAAAAAATTACTGGAAAAATATACTGAGCAACAATAAAAATGAAGGCAAAAGCTACACAGTCAACAGAGACAGCTGAGAAACTGCTTAAGCTGTAGCTAAAACTCCAATCCAAAAACACACTGTTCTTAAAATGTGTTTAACAGCTATGTAAATTTTATTAAATAATTTCAGAATGTATAAATGAATTCAGACAAAATATTCCAAAGGAATAATTAAATTAATATTACCCATGACAGTTAAGGAACCATAGATGTTACTTAGTGCAGGCCAAAGGGGAGAAGACAAACATTGTATTATACAAAATTTTCTGTAGTGAGCTCACCTAAAGAACCTACAGGAATTTTCCTAATGCTTCCAAGTACTGTGCCATCCAGTCCCTATATGCTTAGCTAGTTGAAGTAAAAAGCCCTTAATGCAGACCTGCTTAGAGTCAAACACACAGGAATATTGACATTTGATAAAATGGAAATAAAATCTCATGACACAAGAGGAGAAGAAGAATAAATTTGTCACCAGAAAGATATGAATCTTGAAAACCTAAAGGTACAATTTAAAAATAAAAGATGGTGCTCATACAGAGTAAAAATGACAGTGTATAAGGTACTAATAACAAACTGGTGACTCCACATGAGCATACAGAAATGTCAGGCAGAAGCGAATAATGTTGCATTCCATGTTCAATTTATTTGGAAATAACAAATATGTCAGCAATAATTTGAGAGCACTCTGGAATCATATGTGAGTTTTTAAGTTAATAGGCAATATAGACAAGAGTCTACCCAGATATTGAGGTGAGTTGCTGAAACTAAATACAATAATTTAAAAATACTTGTGATATTTTCTAGTTGGAAGTAAATCTGTTGGCTCTTCCCACCTATGCTTTTTGTTTATTTAGTACTAATAAAGAAAGTATGGCTTTTCAAAGTTTTATAATTTAGTCCACTGATTTTGCTCATTTCCCCTCCACTACAAGCTCTCCGTTTGTGTGGTATTAATGATGCTGTGTCTACATTGTTGACTTAATAAAGAAAAGAAGGAAAGAGAAAGGACCATATAGAACAAACACATATTCTAAGATAATAAAGAAAAGAGAAAGAATTGTGTAGAACAAATCTATGTTGTTAACACTTGCCTCACTGTGCCTTATAATGTAGGCTATAATAAACACAGGGATTAGATAAAAATGTACAAAGTTAAAATGAATATTAAGAAAAACTGTAAACTAGAGTTGAAGACACATCTTGACTTGGCTTCAGACTTGTTTGAAATCCTGACTTTATTATATATTGCCTTGAGGGTTCTATTTTTCACCTTTTGCTATTTTATCAGTCAATAGAGATAATAATGGTACCAATTTACTGTTTATAAGTCTCTGTTGGGAATGAGTGAACAGGATTTGTAATGTTCTTCAAAGAGTAGGACAGATAGTACATTTTTCATTTAAAAAGGATATATTTTATTTTATTTTATTTTTAATTTTTTTATTAATTTATTCTTGTTACATCTCAATGGTTGTCCCATCTCTTGTATCCTCCCGTTCTTCCCTCCCTCCCATTTTCCCCTCATTCCCCTCCCCTATGACTGTTCCTGAAGGGGATTTCCTCCCCCTTTATATGCTCATAGGGTATCAAGTCTCTGGAGGGGGGGGACCTGGTGGCACTCAGAGGAAGGATAGCAGGTTACAAGAAGAGACTTGATACCCTATGAGCATATAAAGAGGGAGGAAGTCCCCCTCAGGCACAGTCATAGAGGAGGGGAGTAAGGGGAAAATCGGAGGGAGGGAAGAATGGGAGGATACAAGGGATGGGATAACCATTGAGATGTAACGAGAATAAATTAATAAAAAAATTAAATACATGACTTAAAAACCATACATGTGGTGCTAATATTTGATATATGTCATTTGCATCATGTGATTATTCAACAGTTGATAATATTTTAAAGATAAATTGTGTATTATTTATAATATTAAATTAGTAATGGTATAATGAACACACATTTAAGCTTTAACTGTCATTGTGATATTTATAATTGAGCTTGGAGTTAATATGACTCATTACATTTTTAAAAGTGATGATAGTAACTAAAAGTAATTATAGTATTTTAATTATTTTTCTCTTTATTGGGTTTAGATTTAAATAATTTTAAATTGTATGTTTTCACATAATTATAATTCTTATATACATAGCAATTATTGTAATAATGCATATAAATGTCAAACATTACATGAATTTGTAATGATCTGTGAATTTCCATAATCAACATTTCTGACTTAAGTCTTCTCAGAATTATTTATAGTAAACACTCATTAACTAGCAAAAGTCTTTATTATGTAGCAGTAAATCATCAGCGCTTATGAGAAAAATACTATCTATATATTTGTGTCTGTACATATATGCATAGTATCAATGAAAGCAGAAATATCACTAAAATATAAAACATACCTATTTTAACTTCCTGAATATATAATTTGTCAAATATATTTAAATCAAGAAAAGGGATATATATATATATATATATATATATATATATATATATATATATATATATATAATTAAAGGATTAGATAAATAAAAGATTCCAGAAATAAAATTATCTAAAATTATAAAAAAATTACATTATTTGTATCTCTGTTTATAGAATACTTCTTTATAAATCTTAAGGTCAAAATGAATGTTAAAATAAAAAAATTCACAAAAGTTAGTGAAATATATTTCAATGAAATACTGAGGTATATGCTTCAATAAGAGAGTAGAAATTCTTTACTATTGGCACAGGTAGAGTTTAGAACTTGCTCATTCATGTTTTTCCCATAACTGCCAGGAAAGTCCTTCTACACTTTCTTTACCTTCAGCCATCTCTATTGCCTTTAAATTACAAGGACGCATATGTATCTCCAATTAAAATAAACCACCTAATTTTAGTCTTAGTCTTTCCTGCTTCATTAGCTGAAACTGTCCCCTTCTACATGAATTCAAACCCTTTAATCTGAATTTAAGACTGAACTAAAAACTTTCTCTATCTGTTTTGGTCAGAATATGTAGGGATGAGGTGTCTTGGTCATTGGATTTCCCATTGTCCCTGACTCAAGTCTGTTATATGTCATTGTATGGTTTTCCTGTCCTGCCTAGATTGAAGGGTTTTATTTTATTTTATCTTGTTTTTGCTGGAAATAGGTGGATGAATAATTTATGACAGCTCCTTAATAGATAATTATTAGTAAATAATTATACTAAATGTGTTAATATCAGTAACATCTTTTCACATGTATGTGGTTCTGTTTTATAACATTAAGAGAAACTTTAAATATTTAAGCATTTCTAATTTACTATAAATTAATAACATTAGGATATGTATATATTAACTATACTATATGTGACCCAAAGCTAATAGGCGGTTTCTAAAATGTGTTCCGTAAGTATAAATATTTTCATCTTTAAGATGATGGCAAAATGTACTTTTATATATCTTAATATTAAAGTCATTATACACATAAAAATGAGGAACTTCAGAAACATAACTTTATGCACTGTTCATTTCATTCTTATCAATATTAAAAATCTAAACAGAGAACACTATTATATATCTTTCCTGCAGGAATAATAAAGTGCATCTGGAGGGGAGGAGATATGAAGAAGAGCTGGGAGGAGTAGCGTGAACAAAAGTTATAATCAGCATATATTGTATGAAAAAAGAATATGTTTTCAATAAAAGGGAAAAAAGAAGAACAAAAGCAATAATTTCAAATGTGAAATGCTAGTGAGGGAAGATGGGGATAGGAATATGTAAGTGAGAGGAAAACAATGGGAATGTAATCTGAATAAATTATGATAAATTAAAACTAAAAAGACATTACTCTAACTCTACCTTCCATTTTGTATTTGTAGTTTATGTATACTGATATAGGGAGAGACAACTGAAATAGAGGAAATATGGAAACCTACTGCAGTTGAAACTTTCTAGTACCTGTGCAACTGACCTTACCAAGAAATCCTTGTGAGAAAGTCATATCACACTCTCCACTCAACTGTGGAAAATATTCTGACCATTGGCTAGATCTGGGAAGGGGTTTAAAGTTTACCTCCTGTATTGTCCTTGGCTGGTGCCTTAGTTTGAGTGGGACCCCTGGGCCCAAATCTGCCTATCATTTTGTTCTACTTGTAGATTTCTAGGACCCTCTGTATCCTTTTATTTTGATATGACTTTCTCACGTACTCTGGTGCCTCACATTTGACCATGTTCCCTGGAGGGGGAGACCTGGTGGCACTCAGAGGAAGGACAGCTGGTAGCCAAGAAGAGACTTGATACCCTATGAGAATATACAGGGGGACGTAATCCCCCTCAGGAACAGTCATAGGGGAGGGGAATAATGGGAAAATGGGGGGGGGGGAGGAATGGGAGGATACAAGGGATGGGATAAACATTGAGATGTAACAAGAATAAATTAATAAAAAAAATACATTAACACTGAAAAAAAAAAAAAAGAAATCCTTGTAACAGGATCTAGAACATGAACTGGCCATCTTTCATAACTAGCCTAGGCTCTGCGTGGTGAGACTCGGACATCAACCCAGCCACAAAATCTAAGACCAACAACCTGCTCTGGCTTCAAAATGAGCTCTTGGAATGGAGACTCAGAGCTTGTTCAAGTGGCCGAGCTATGAATAGTGTAACTTGAAACACACACCACAAGACGGAACTCATGCCTGTAACTGCTTCGATGGTCAGGATCCTGGAGCTGGATTGTTCAGAGACCTAGTACAGGACTAAACATGACTGACAAAACCAATAAACTAACAGACAGTTAATAAATGATTCCTAATAATATTCTGCTATACACATAGGGTGGGTGCCTAACTCAGTCATCATCAGAGAGGCTTCCTATAGCAGTAGATAGGAGTAGATAGAGAGTCCCACGTTCAAACCTTAGGAGGAGCTCTGGAACTCAGCAGAAGTAGGGGAGGAAGAATTGTAGAAGCCAGGCACTCTGGGAAGCCAGGAGATCATTGCCACAGAATCAACTACGCAGGCTTCGTAAGGGCTCACAGAGCCTGAAGAAAAAACCATGGAACCTTCCTAGGATTGCCCCAGGCTCTTTTGCATACATCTGTGGATCCTTAGCTTGGGGTTTTTGTTGGACTCCTAACAATACAAGTGAGGGTGTCTTTGACTCTGTTGTCTGTTCCTGAGACCTACTCGCTCCTATTGTGTTGCCTTGTCCATGTTTGATAAAAGACCATATGCCTAGTCTTGTTCCATCTTCTTATGTCAAGTTCAATTGTTATCAATCTGCAACCTGATCTTTTCTGAAGAGAAGTGCAGAACAGTGGATCTGGGGAAGAGGGGAGGCAGGAGAGCATTTCAAGGAAGGGAAGGAGGGAGGGTACAATTGGGAAGGTATTATGAGAGAGGAATAAATACAATATAAAATAAAAGGAAAGGAAAGGAAATAAAAGGGGAGATGTGAAATATAATATACAAGGAGTTACTATTAAAATGAAGGTAAGAAGGATGGCAAAAGGCATAAACTAGTCCCTTCAACTTGAACTATGACCCACGGGGTCTGGAGAGCTAACAACAAAACAAAACAAACAAACAAACAAAATTATAGAAAAAGAGATATTGAACGATCCTGGCACCAGAATAATGTTTGGGAACTTTACTGAATATTAATGTAAATAATATTATCAAATCATCACTAAAATAATAAGTTTAGAGAAAACCTTTTAATTTCCTGAGGAAAGTATATTCTGCATCAACAATTATTTTTCACTTCTATGGTAGAATATTGATCATAGCTTCTGAGATATAATACAATTATATATATATATATATATATATATATATATATATATATATATTAAGATATATTGGTTTTATGATCTTTAACAGGTAATGCATAATTTATATGTAAAGTATTACATATAGAATTTGTCTATGTCATTATTCATAATATTCATGGCCATATAAGAAAATGAAATGATAAGCAAGTTGTCTTAATACAACCTGAAAACCTTAGAAAATATATTTTCTCCCTCATATTAACTTCACTTATTTATGAAGAATATTAATAGTGAAAATATTATTGGGGCAAGTAAATCAATAGGACTAACTAGCACATAACACTTCTTTAAACACTGCTTAACTAGAAGATACAATAAACAAAAATACTCAAGTTTTATTCTTGCACAATTCCAGTAATGGCATCATTGATCATTTAAAGAGAAGACATATATATGAGTTTTTCCTTTCTAAAGAATTGATAACTATTTAGCCATTATATGAAATCTAAGGGAATTATAAATTATTGTTTTTATTATGAATTTGTAAATATACCCATTAATACCTAAATATTTTTAGAATCTATATCATTTTTAAATGATTCTTTGTATATTTCTGATATCAACTGTCAAACCTACTAGGGTACAAATGTTAGACTATAGTCTCTCAAAGGAGGTACCCTATCTGCAATGCCTTATCTTGGAATGAGAATGTTCTTATCACTCCAAAGCTGCCTCTGACATATCTATTAGTCTCTGTAAGTGCAGAGACTTTTTAAACAGAGTCTGTATTTTATTTTATTTTGTTATCACACTTTTCCTCATTCACTCCTCCCCTTTCTCTTCAGAAAAGGGGAGGTTAGAGTCTATATTTTAAGTCCTAAATTTATCTCAGGGATTTAAGTTTGTAGCTTATATACTTATTTTTTTTATCATACTTAATTAAGGCACAAATAAAGTTTATATTTCATAGTGCAAGAAAAATAAAGGTTACTATGGAAATTGAGTATAAGAAATGTTTCTGTGTTATCATAATTTAGAAACTTATAAGAGTTTATTTGTAATCTTAAACGAGAGATAGATAAAGTTTACTTTTTAAAAATAAAATTAGTGTTGCTATGGAAATTCTTACTGAAAATATTTGCCCTAGGTTTACTTTCATATCTAGGCAACAGAGATATCTATGTTTTCTATTTCTCCAGTCCCACAACCATTTACTTCCCCGCCCCCATTAGTCAGTTCATAAGATGGAGGCCTCACTGGTCTTCAACTTGCTTTGTTGGCCTTACTGGCCTCAAAGTCATTGAGATACACCTGCTTTGAACTCCCAAGCATGTGCATTCAAGGTGTGCATTGCCTTAGCCTGCTTCATGCCTTTTGTTGTTATTCCACAGTGCTCCTTTGTAACCTTCTTATTCATATTGGAAGATCTCAGAATATGTTAGTGTTTCAAGTGCCACCATATTTCTTTGTTCATAGAATATGAAATGACAGAGAAAAACAAAAACCCACAAAATATTGACCCATCTTTACCCAAGGAACTATAAATCCGAAAGTGTGCAGACATAAGTGTGAAATTAGTTCTTTGACGAAAGTATGCTCCATTTATAAAAGTTGCTTTCAGGAAGGGAAATATATAAAGGGATGGATGATCTATATACATTACTCCCTGTAAAGGCATGTAGATCTTTATACCAAAATATGAAATTTATACATTTTATATTTTATTATGATCTGAACTAAGCAAAATACGACAGCAAACTAGACTGCACTGGTAACTAATTATCTTTAAAACAACAACAACAAAAAAAAAAAACCAGAGAGATAAAAACATGGAATTTACATGAACTGTGGTGCCCCCTATTTGCCCACCTCCCCTGATGGGTAGGCCTGGTGGCGCTCAGAGGAAGGGTAAGCAGCTACTACGATGAGACCTGACAGGCTGTGATCATATGGTGGGGAAGCAGGTCCCCTTTGCACAGACCTAGGGGAGGGGAATAGAGTGAAAGAGGGAGGGAGGGGTGAATGGGAAGATACAAGTGAGGGAATAACAATTGATATATAATCTGAATAAATTATTTAAATAAAAATAAAAAAATAGAAAACCCGTGGAGCTCAGTGCCTTCTCTGGATTATGGTTGAATTACCCATTACAAGTGTTTTCTTGCCCAGGTTGGAAATTCCAGAAACAAGATTGCCACCCACACAAACTCACAGAGAATGTGATGACATTCCAACATCTACACAGGGTCAAACAAAACAATGTACCTTAACCATGTTTTTTGCAGCCTTTCTTGTGCTGTAATTAGTCAATCACTATTAGTATCTTCTTGAACTCATGCTATTTTCAATTATGGCACTAACTTTTTAAAATATTTCAAACACTTTAAGTGATAAAAATGTACAACCATATGGCAAAAAGTAATATGATCTTATCATCTGCATATGTAATATTCCTTCTATTCCCTTTTCATGTATAATAAATATGCAATTCATTTATGTTATGACAAATCACATCTCATTCATGAGAACTTGACAAAAGGAATTAAAATTACATTAAGATGATTTCAACCTCTCTTCATTATCATTGAATGTGTTAACATAATTTTCTACAATTCTATAATCAATGACAAAAGCCATCATCTATTAAATAAAAGAGTTTCAAATGTTTCACCTGAGCAACAAAAATAAACAGGAACTGAATTCTGTTTCAGTCTAACAGCCTCTTGTCTATGTCAATGACGTCATTTGAAAAATTTATATTTTAAATATACCATTTTTAATTTTATATAAATTTACATTCTACCCATTCTGATTTGGAAAATTGTCTTCAGATTTTGCAAATTGAATCAATAGACATTGCATAATTCTCTAACTGGAATTTTTCAAAATATTTTGAGATAGAATTTTGCTTTATGACTTTGACATACCCAGACTCCTTACATAGACCCTGCTGGCCTCTGCCTATCCCTCCGAAATGTTGGCTTTACTGTGGTGAGTGACTATATCTGACCTTCAGATTATTTTCTATTAACTCACCACAGTTTATTTGGGTCCTGGGTTTTTGTTTTCTACCTCTTCACTTCTCATCCATCTTTCCAAACATATTTGCTGATTCCTCTCCAGTGATTGTCTATGATATCTATAAGTTACATTCTTGTTTTATACATACAATTCAATTAGTTTTTAATTCTCATGACTGCATAGTCCATTAAGACACATAAGCATTAATTGTTATACTTCTCAAATTCACATATGATACCATACCAATTTAACTTACATACATATGATTTAAAATCCTTAATAAAATATCTATCTATCTCTCACATAAATATTGCATGACCACATCATACAGATATTTATTTGATTGTGTTTTCATATAATTAAAAACAGCTATTTTTATAGTAGAAGTCAGACCCCAAAGCACAATGTAATCTGAACAGAACATACTATTTCTAATAATACTTATTGGAAATAAGCTTTACATGTCTAAAATAAACCTAATATTGATGCATTTTAGTTTGTAACTTGTATTTTTTAATTGTAATTTCTAGAAACTGAGGTAGCGTAATCAGGGATTTAATGAGACTATAGAAGATCCTCTAGGCATTTATTATGGCTTTCAGTTTATTGCTTTTGCATGATTCCCCAACATAGGCCCACATGTGACTGTTTCTGGTTTCTTCTCTTGACACTTTTTCTGATTGTTTGCCCAGTTCAATCCCAATGTGTTGGTTTGTGTTTTATGCTATTATAATTTATTATAGTATATTATACTATATTATTTTCCCTTTGAAGCTGGTTTGTTTTTACTAGCAGAAAGGAAGTTGTTCCAGACAGGAGGGGAGGTCCTGAGGAACTGAAAGTAATGTGTAATAAAAATATTTGAGAAAAAAAACTATTTTTAAAAAGGAAAAGAATCAATTATTTTACAGTTGAAAGCCAAGCCTAGGGGAAAACAAGGTTACACTAACAACATTATTTTTAAAGTTACCTTTCTCTGTTCTCCATAGCAAGCTTATACATTTTAAAATTAATTAATTAATGCACTTTACACCTGTGTCATAGCCCCTCCCTCCTATTCTTATAGTCTCACCCTTCCTTCACCCTCCTCTCTTCTTCAGAAAAGGGGATTCTCTCATACCCACCCATGCCTGTTTATCAAGTCATATTAAGATTCATTTTTCCCTCTTTCCCTATGGCCTGGCAAGGCAATCCCTTCAAGGGGAATTAATAGAAAATCAGGCAACAGAGTCCATGTCACAGACAGCCCCCAGTCCCCTTACTAGTGGATCCACATGAAGCCTGAGATATCCATCAGCTATATCTATGTAGAGTACATAGGTCCTGTCCATACATGGTCTTGGTTGATGTTTCAGAGCCCACAGGCCCTTCTGTGCCTTTGTTATTGGCCTTGATGCTCTTCTTGTGGATCTCTTGATACCTTTAGGTCTCATTATCCTTTCCCACACTTTTCCATTTGACTCTCTATGCTTTGCCCAATTTTTAGCTCTGAATCTCAGAATCTCTTCTGAACCGTTGCTAAGTAAAGCCTTTCAGAAGAGAACTCTGATAGTCTTTTGTTTGAAAGCATAGCAGAGTATCATTAATAATGTCAGGGGTTGGTCTTTTCTATAGGATGGGCCTTGAGATGGACCAGATATTATTTGCATATTCCCTCAACTTATGATCTATCTGCTCTACCTTTATCCCTGCATATCTAGTAGGATAAGCAGGTTAAGTTTTTGATGAAAGTTTTTGTTGGTTGGAGTTCTCCTACCAGGAATAGGAGTCTCATCTAGGTAGAAGGTGTCATATTTTGTCTCCATGGTCCCTGCTGCTATGTGTCTCAGATAGAATCCCTCTAATATCTTCTCAGAGGCTTATTCTGACTTAGGTCTCCAGCTTGTCACACAGATGCATTCCCTCTCCCTCCTTGTTCCCTCTCTTCAATCACAACCTCTGCCATGTCTATTTCTCCTTCTGTGGGAGGTATAAATATCCTCCTTTAGGTCCTCTTTGTTACTTCTCTTCTTTGGGTCTGTGAATTGTAGTTTATGTATCCTGTATTATGTGGCTAAAATTCACTTATGAGTTAGTACATGCCATGCACTTTTTGGGGTCTCTGTTACTTCACTCAGGATGATCTTTTCGATTTCCACCCACTTGCCTGTAAATTTAATGATTTCCTTGTTTCAAATGGATGAGCAGTATTCCATTGTGTAACTCTACAATGGTTTCTTTATCCATTCTTCTGTTGAGGGACATCTAGCTTGTTTCCAGATTCAATCTATTACAAATAAAGCTGCTATGAACAGTTGAGCAAATATCCTTGTTGTATGGTAGAGCATCTTTTGCATGTATGCCCAGGGGTGTTATAGCTGGGTCTTGAGGTAGAACTATTCCCCGTTTTCTGAGAAATCACAAGATTTATTTCCAAAGTGGTTGTACGTGTTTTCACTCCCACCAGCAATGGAGGAATGTTCCTCTTTCTTCATGTCCTCACCAGTATGTGCCATTACTTGAACTTTTGATCTTAGCAACTTTGACAGATGTGAAATAGAATATCAGAGTTGTTTTGATTTGCATTTCTCTGATGAGCATTTCTTTAAGTGCTTCTTGCCTATTCAGTATTCCTCTGATGAGAATTCTCTGTTTATCTCTGTACCCAATTTTTAATAGGGTTATTTTGTTTATTGATGTTTAATTGAGTTCTTTATGTATTCTATGTATTAGCCCTTTGTAAGTGTAGGATTGGTGAAGATTTTTTTACAATCTGTAGACTGCATTTTCATTCTATCAACAGAGATTTCTGCTTTCCATAAACTTTTCAGTTTCATGAGGTCGCATTTCCTAATTGTTAACGTTAGAGCCTGAACGATTGGCATTCTATTCATGAAGTTGTCTCCAGTGTCAATGAATTCAAGGCTCTTCCCCACTTTTTTTCTAATATATTTAGTATGTCTGGTTTTATTGTGAAGTCTTTGATCCACTAGGACTCCAGTTTTATGCAGGGAGATATATATGGGTCTAATTGCATTTTTCCACATGTAGACATCTAGTTAGACCAATGGCAACAATTCACAAATTTGTATGTCATCCTTGTACGTGGGCAATTCTTATCCTCTCTGTAACATTCCAGTTTTAGTGTATGTGATGCCAAAGGAAGCAACATGCCTGTAACATTAACATCCATTTTTAAATTTGTTTTATTTTATTAATTCATATTACATCTCAATGGTTATCCCATCTCTTGTATCCTCCCATTTCTTCCTCCTATTTTCCCCTTACTCCCCTCCCCTATGACTATGACTGAGAGGGACTTCCTCACCCTATATATGCTCATAGGGTATCAAGTCTCTTCTTGGTAGCCTGCCATCCTTCCTCTGAGTGCCACCAGGTCTCCCCATCCAGGGGACATGGTCAAATATGACTCTCCACTCAACTGTGAAGAATGTCCTGTCCATTGGCTAGATCTGGGCGTTTTCTTCCTTTCAATGCTAGCTGTTAACTATAAGTTACAATGAAAATTCATATGTTCTGGAGTGTACATACAGAGTGTATACTTGAATAGTAAAGAAACATGGATCCAATTTGTATTTGTTTTGATCATTTTCCCTTTCAAGAATAACTTGGTTGGAAAGTCCAGAGGTTATATTACTATAAAGAGACATGAGCTTTCTCAAAATATTACTTACATACATAACTATGTTTCAGAAGATTTTTTTGACATTTAAACATATACAACTTCTATGCTGAAGCCTTCACACACTTACGAAAATATGTTACTATATATATTATAATAAGCTTTATTTTATAGTATGTCATTTTAATGCTTCGGTTAATTTACAAATAGTTACTAACATTGTTGTACAAACACTTTCAATGAAAATGTATATAAAGTTAATCTATTGTTCATTTAATTACTGTAAACATATATATATATACATATATATGTGTGTGTATGTATATATATATATATATATATATATATATATATATCAAGACAAGAATTTGCTCGGTAGCCTGGGCTATCCTGATCTTGATTTATAGACCAGGCTGGCGCCAAACTCATAGTTAGCTACCTACCCTTGCCTCCCTAAATACTGGAATTATAGCTGTGCACCACCACATCCAACTCATAATATAACAAGATCTCATCAAGTAAGTAATGAAATATAAATAAGAAATGGTAAAGTCAATGCATTATTCAATCAAGATGAAGTATTTTTACTTTAAAACAATTAAAACACAAGGGAGAACAATAATAGAAAACAAACAAAAGAAGATTCATATATCATCTCATTCTTGTCCACTGATACCTAACAAATTGCTTTACTCATTGCCTTGGACTCCCAAAACAATGGACTGTGTGACCTGGAAAGGCAAGCCAAATAAACTAAGAGATACTTTTTGTTTGGGTACTTCTCCAAGGAACAGAAAGAAAATGAAAACATAAGAAATATAATTCAACAACTTGAATAATCTAAAACATTAAAATGCATTTTATTTTATTGTAATTAACAACAATAAAAAATCAGTATGTGAGGTAGTGAGATAGCTCATTTGGTAAAATCTTTGTTGTCAAACTGATATTCCAACTTAATATGTAGAACCTGTTTGGTAAAAGGAGAGAACCAAATGTCACCAACTGTTCTTTGACCTCAACCAGTGCTATTTCATGTATGAACAACACACACACACACACACACACACACGCACGCACGCATACACACACGTGCCTACATACACATGAATGTTTGAAAATCAATATACTTACAATAAAACTTCACGTTACTGCGAATAATTCGACAATTCCAAATAGTTGATAAGACTGAAACACCTAAGATTTTGCTTTCTCATGGAAAAGAAAGTGGTAAACAGTCATTATTTATTAAATGAAGATAAGTAGGATATCTGTAAAGACTCCATCGTGCCAATTTAAAATCTGCTAAAATGTGATTATCTAAAGCTGCTACTTCACCATTTCTGGTCTTCAGGTCTGTTTCATAAGGTGTCATGTCAGAACTCTCCAGAAAATACAGTGAGGAGCCCTTGACTTCACAGAAGCCACATCTCCTGTGAGGTTTATTCATTATATCATTTGCATAGTTTGTCTTCTGGCACATAAAAGTTGCACTTCAAAAAGCATTTGCCTTTTTAAAATGTTTCAGAACCTATAATTTTAGACCATATCTGGCAAAGTGTTGGTTTTGGGCACTCTTTGAAGGGAGGATTTGTTTGTCTTTTTATTTTTTAAGAAGGACTTTTGCTTCCAAATTTTTCTTTTTTAAGCTAATCTTACTTCCTAAACAGATTTCAAACAAAATACAATTCTATCATTTTCTCTTCCCTTTTTCCCTCCAACCACGTCCTTGTTACTTCCATCTCCATCACAAATTAATGGCATCCTTTTTGAATATTTTTGTTATACAAACAAAACACAGATACACAAAATAATAATTATTCCACACAATATATGTATAATACTTTAAATATATAAATAAAAATATGATATATGTTATATATTATAAAAAATATGCGTATGAACAAATACCTAACACAACTTGCTAAGGTTATATTGGCATTTGCGTATATATGCTTTTAAGCATGGACCCTTTGTATTGAAAACCTACATGAGAGATGTACCTGAGAGGTTAATTTGCCCTCCCTCAGCTGTCAAGATATGCCTGCAGTTACTCACTCAGCCATAGGACTCTTCATGACACTGCTCTTCTTCTTGTAAGCATGTCTATCATACAATCCTTATTCTAATCTTGTTTATGCATCCTCTCTAAGAGTCTGTCCCACAATAGACTTCGTGGCCATATGGCTCTTACAATCTTTCCTTCCCCTCTCCCTCAGTGTTGGCTGCGACGTATGTGTAGGTGTTGACTGAAGACGTAGCCACTACGAGTGAGCTCCCCAGGACCCTCTGATCTTAGCTTTGTATCCAGTTGCAGTTTTCTGTAATGGCTCCTATTTGTTATATGCAAAACTTATATAATAGGAGATGAATGTTACAGTGATTTGTGAAGAAAAGAGAATATTTTTGGTGTAGTTAGTGGTTTCTCTAATAAAGTAGCATTAGTAGTTTATCTTCTAAAATATATGATCTTGCTTGCCCTTTCAGGTTGGCTAGATTTCTAGTACCCAGACATGACTCCCATCCTGATTACTTGGTCTTAAGTGCAATTAGAGAGTTATTAGTGACACTGAAGATGTGGGCACCACTTTTGGACCTGTCGTGTTATCTGCCGTCCTGGTCAGTGCTGAGGTGATGAGTCACCGCTGGGAAGGGTTATGGATCTCTTCCCTTCCTTGGCTGCCTGCATAATTTTTTTCTGACACTTTGGAAAACAGACCACATGAAAAAGGGTGTCATGTTAGCTCTAACTTGAAGCATCAGCATCTTTTTTCCTTGATGTGTAGTGTCTTCAGCAATAGAGACTTACGTTCAAGCTCTTAGTGGCAATCAAGGGAAATAGCAATAGCCTACATTTTTGAGAGTAACTTGAGCTAGACTGACAAAAAACTGGGAAAAGGGATTCTTAAACAAGGTGCTGAGAGATTTGTCTGTGTATGGCTTTTGTGGGGAGCAATGTCAGCAGAAGGTATATATGATCTCCTTGTCATTTACATAGGCCCTTATGACCCAAACATCTGCCCTTTTTGTACAATTCAACTATTTCATCTATTGAGCCATAGCTCTGTTCCAATACTAACCCTAACCATAGCTCTGTTCTAACACTAATCCTAACCCTAACCCTGACCCTAACCCTAACCCTAACCCTAATCCAAACCCTAACCCTAACCCTAACCCTAACCCTAACCCTAACCCTAACCCTGACCCTGACCCTGACCCTAACCCTAACCCTGACCCTGACCCTGACCCTAACCCTAACCTTAACTCTAACCCTAACCCTAAACCTAACAAAGAAATAAAAAAATACCCATGTTGTCCATCATATTTCTTATTAACTGCTGTGGATAAAAAAGTTCTTCAGAGGGAAAACTATTTTGAGGGCAGAAGTTTTCTCAAGCCAGTTGCCTTGCTGTAACAAGAATAGCAAAATGAAGTTGAAAACTTATGTTTTCTCAGAGGTTCATCTATTCAATTTAATAAAGCAATGTCAACCAGAAGCATAAAAAATAAAAATAAAAATGCAGAAATGTGCAGTTTTTAAATACATTGATGATAAGTTTATAGAATAATAATGAAGTAGTTGCTCATATAAAAAAGTCATTGTGGTTTTAAGCTTTTTTAATCTACTTGGAATAATTAGAACTTTAGGTGTATGAAACAGATAGTGATCCACAAGTCTTCCGACTGAGAAGACAACAAAAAGATTTTTAAAAGACTAATTTGAATGTTTCTTAAAACAAATTAGAAATTCTTTATTTTCTATTTTCAGTGGATATTAATAGCAAATGAATTATTTATTGTGTTGTAATTTGTTTTGCTTATCATGTTTAATTGTGTTATTTTCCACACTTATAATCAACTTATTCTCAGGAAAGAATATTTTTATTCTAGGAAATAATTAGGGGAAAATAGTGTGAAAGAAAAAGTAGCATCAGCCTGGCATGGTGGTAGGTGCCTGTAATACCCATTCAGGGAAAAAGAGGCAGGTCGATCTTTTTGAGTATGAGTCTAGACTGGTCTACAAAGCAAGTCCAAGACAAACAAAATAACACAGATACACCTTCTCAAAAAACCACAAAAAACAAAAAAAGAAAAAAAGAAAAAGAAGTAGAATTCATTGTAAATGAATATAAAGTGGTAAAAGATAAAAATATAATGTAATTTGTACAACTTTTGACTGCATACGTATAAAGTTATAGAAACAGAAATGATTAAATCCAATTACCATTCTTTTATATAACTGCATAAGCTACAGTTATGGTGATATATTACATAATATGATCTGGATATTTATTGCATTCTCAAATTGATTTTAAATCATACTGGAAGTTCTTTAAGTCTGAATTGTTAAGAAAATGTCCGAGCTATGCCAATATTCAGAAGATGTGTCAATTTCTTATTGCCTACTTGTGTAACTTGTGCTAACCAACACCCCTTTGCTCGTTGTTATACATAAGAACAAGAACTTGGGAGGACTGTCAGAGATGGTGAAGAGTTACAGGAGATTGCTTCTCTAAAACATCTTAAAATCTCATTCTTGACTTGGGTGTGGTGGCACATGCCTTTAATCCCAGCACTTGGGAGGTAGAGGCAGGAGGATCACTGTGAGTTCGAGGCCAGTTTCGTCCACAAAGAGAGACTAGGATAGCCAAGGCTACACAGAGAAACCCTGTCTCAGAACCCGGACACACACACACACACACACACACACACACACACACACACACACACACACAAAAAACTAAACTAAAAAAAAAAAAAAAAAACCCTCATTCTTAAACAAATGTCAATTTTGAGGTAAATGTGACTTTTGACATAAAGAATTTTCCATATGCCAAAACAAAATTTGGAAGACAGTAATAATTTATGTGTTTTGAATAAAGTAATATTACCGTATACTACCATCAAGAATCTGTAGGCTTAGTGAAAGAGGGCCAAAAAAGAGAAGCTTGGGAGATAACTACGATCAAAAATACATGATGTCTCCAAAGGAAAATGTCTTCATGAACTACATAACTGTGTATAATAAATAGATACAGGTTGAAAGAAAACACTTTTAAATTATTATTATTATTATTGTTATTATTATTATTATTATTGAATATAAATTTAAATTGACCATAGAGTTTCAACTGGAAAAAAACTGGATTATATCTAAGTATGTCAATAAATAGTAACTGATAGTCACCAGTAGTGGAAATTTTGGCAAAATTTGATTATTATTGTTGATCAGATGTGTTTAACTCAAATAGGGAAAGTTACCTGAGCTTGAACATGGTGAAAAGAAAACTCTTTTAGACTGTTAACTCATTCATAATCCTGACTAGGTTGTTTATGGTGGCTATAGGGATGGTCAAAGAACATTAGGAGAGGCAGAGACTCTGCAGTATAAAAAAAAATTTTGATTTCTCTGAGAATTTAGTTTTCCCATACTAGTAAGAACAATAGGAGAGAAAGGAGATAAATAGATTCAATAGAAACAGAGCTATGTAGGTTTAAAAATGACTACATCATGGAAGATGAAAAGTAGTGACAAATGAAGCATAATAGGACGGTTCATTACTGAAATTGTAGAAAAGAGTAGAACCACAGCCAGGAATTGTCACAGGTATGTAAAAGTCTTTCTGTGGATATAGCCATTCATATAATTCTTTGGGGGCAGCATGGGGGGCGTGGTCAGAAATAGTCCAGGCTGACCTCCTGGTTCACATATATGGAAGAATGACTTAACTTCTGACCTACCTGCTTCTTCTAGTCTTATGTTTACATGGTGTCTGTGTAAATCAGCTCTCCATGGCTTCTATGGAGAACACTTTACACTGAGCCATACACAAGCCCTCTGTTTTTCTGGTAAAATTTAAAGATCATTGTAGTTTTTATTCACCCTTTATAATGAGGGTTATATTAGAAGGACATTTAAGAGCTTATTATTTCAGCATCAGAAAAGTTATTTTGACAGCCAATTACTCATGTGCTGAACATCTAAGAGAATGTAACATCGAGTAAACAGATATTAGGCACTATGATACTCACCCACTCCTTACCGGTGATCCTAGTGATGAGGGTACAAGTATTATATAACCTGAGGGAAACATATTTTTTTTCTAGAGAAATCAAATTCTTCCAAGTAAAGTTTTCAGTTTTCAAGTCTGGGTTACTATGGCAATGTTATATCTTCCTACAGTTTCTAACTTAATTTTAGTTTAAAATTGACATGAGGTAATTTAAAGAGGGATTTTAAAACTAATTGCATGAACAAGATTGTTTTGAATTTCACACTCTTTTAAAGTTCATGTGAAGTGTGTAAGGGGCAACTTCTTATTTTTAGTTTGCAGATGAATAGCTTTTATTATTTCAAAGAGTGTTTATTATTAATTTTTATTTTTTAATCTATTGGATCTAGGTTATCTAAGGATACTAGATCATTTAAGCATAAATATGCACAAAATTTTTACCTTCTTAATTATCTTATTTTATTTATCATTAGAAATAGAAGGTTTTCTTTGGAATTTTTATTGTTCTATAACAGATAATGTGCTTATGCATACTTAATTTGTGAACATTTTTCTATAATCTTAACTCAATTGTTAATAACATTAGAAATACTATACTACTCACAGATCAGGTTTTTTATATAATGCAGGTAAGTAAATACTGGCTTGAAATAAATGTTGATGTTTGTGAGTTATTTCAACAGTCAAATATTGCATCATTCTAGCACTGGTAATACAAATCGACATGATGTGTTTTGCAGCATCTCTCGTTATCTTTGCAAACCAGTGACAGTTTGTGCTTCTAAGAAGTTTCCATTGCAGTAGGTATACATACCTCCTCAAAGTGCCCTAAGCCAATTCCAGCTGTCCCTCCCTGAACTCCCTCCCTGTCCTCCCAACCTGATTGCTCCCACACAGAATATCTATTCTCCTACCCCTTCTGCAGGCTGCAGAGAGAGAAACCTTGTCAGTAACTCAGCCCCAAAACCCTCCACCTAAAATGTGCCATGCCTGTAAGATACCCATGAACAACGGTGTCACAGAACTTGTGGTTGTGGCCAAGCAATGTTTTGTTTTAACTTTTTAACACTTCAGGAAAGGGAGCCTATGCTATAGCCTGCCTTGATGGGCAGGAACCAGAGATTGGATAGCCAAGAGACATAAGGTAGAACAAAACATGACTGGGAAAAAAATAATAAAATGATTCCTAATGGGCCATCATCAAAGAGGCTTTCTTCAGTAGCATATAGGAGCAGGTGCAGAGACCAACCACCATACATTACCTGAAGAGGAGTCTACATTGAAGGTCTCCATCACGTTCTTCTCTTCAGAGATCGGTGGACCCCACAGAAGAGGTTAAGGAAGACAGTAGGAGTCAGAGGGGATGAAAGAAACCAGCAGAACAGTTCTCACTGAATCAACCAACCCAGGTTCACATGGGTTCACAGAAACTGAAGTTGCAAGCACGTGACATGCGCAGAACTGCACCACGTCTTCTACATATATGTTATGACTGTTAACTGTTTGGTGTTTTTATGGGACTCCTAACAAGGGGAGAAGGCATATGTCTGACTCTTTTACCTGCTCTAGGGATTCTTTTCCTCCAATAGGCTTACCTTGTCCAGCCTCAGTATGAAGTTTCTTGTCTTGTTTTACCCTGTCTAGCTATTGTCTCTTGGCGATCTGCTCTTTTTTGAAGAAGATATGGGTGTGCATGAAAGGGAATTTGGAATGGAAATAGGAAAAAGAGAATTTGGTGAGATATAAGAAGAGTGGAAAGAGGAGACAGTGATTGGTGTATATAGTAGAGAGAAAAATCTATTTTCAATTTTTTAGGAAGGAAAAAATGTCAAAAGATATACTCATAAACTCACCAATTTCACTGCATAAGCATAAGCTGATGCAGCACAATAACTGTAGTTCCTAGAGTGAACACAGGAAAGCCTACATGGTTCCATCACACAAAACACACTGCAGACAACTCTGCAACACGGAGAACTGGAGAATTGACTTCTGCAGGGAAGCAAACTAACGACATTCTGTTATACAGTGCTATATTTTAATCCCTGAAAACACACATAAGTAACATTATACAGATCGAGTGAGTTAGAGTTATTTGTTTAGGAATATGAATATATTATTCATATGTATGTAAATACATGTGCGTATTGATAATTAATTTAGAAAGTCACAAGTTGAGATAAAAGAGCAGGTAAATATTTGGAGGAAAGAAAGTAGATGGGAAATGATGTAATTATATGAAAATTTCAAGAACTAAATCATTTGTAATTATGTGTATATTATTACAAAAAGCATAGACTAGTACAATGTGAGACATATCATTTGGTGAATACATTTCCAAGTTCACTAAATTTTTTTTCTAAAAAAATAATTAATTAATCAATCTATTATTCTTTAATGCCAAACAATTATCTCATGTTTGATACCAGCACAAGAATGAATTTGAGAGCCACAAAGGTTGTGTTAGATATTTTGATTTTCTTACTCTTATTATATCCATTGAGTGAACTAAATTCACATTCATTGCTGTGAATTTAGATTTTGTGACAGCTAGTTTTCATATGTGTTTCCTTTGGAGGGTTTCAAAACTTGATTTAATGAACTGTGATACATATCATGACAATATCATGCAGTGGAAGTATGGTAAACACTATAACATGCGACAAAGGAGTTTTGAAAAATGCTTTTAATTTCAATTTTTAGTTGTATTTTGAATACTCAGATTATGTGCCACAATACAATGTTCAGTAATAATTTTCTTTTAACATAATGTTATGGTGATGGGTTTCTTTGTAACTTAACTCATTCTTGCTTAGACTTAGAACATTCAGACTTATAAAAAACAGCAATTGTAAATTATCCACTTTAAAATTGACTCATAAAGTTTTTGGAATACTATACACATATTGTTTTATCTTGACTAAGAATGCAAATATTTACCTGAAGTTTAGTGACGAGGAAAATGGTGAATTAGAGTGAATAAAAATTAGCAAAAATTTGTTTCTAGGAAAAAAGTTGTTCATCGTTTTATGTCTTAATATTGGCTAAATACTTAATATGAATATACAGTTTCATGTTTAACACCTAATGGAGCCCTCATAGCAATCTTGGAAATTCTAAAATTGCTATAATCACTTAATAAAGGAGTAAATTAAGGGCCAGAAATTCTAAAGGACTTGCCAAATACCATGCAGCTAGTAAGTAGCAGACCTGGGATTGGAGTTTGGGCTCATCAGCTGCCAGAACCTCCAGATACTTCCACTCTTTGCCAAGGACAAGTATCAGAAGCCAAATTAGAATTGACCTTTAACAAAATAAAATGACTAAAGATCCAAACAAGAAGAGATGATAAAATCCATGTTATCTTCTTTCTACTCCAAAATACATAGAGGGAATTTAATGACTTAAGGGAAGGTGGATATTTTTGGCTCATTGTTTAAAACTATAGTCCCCTATTGAGAAGAGCATGGGAGTATTCAGGGCAACAGGAGCATGTAACTGTGACTCCTCACATTGAATGGGTTCAGAAATGGAGCTGAGGAATGCAAGTGTTCATCCGTAGTTTCTTGTTTTCCTTCTAGGTTCAGTGAAGAACAAAAGCCCATTGGATGATGGTGAACACATTCACTCAAGGTGGTTCTTCTTTGATGACATTTTATGAAATAATAGTCACATAAACTCTCAGTTATATGTCTAATGAGATTTTCAAACCTAGAAATATGACAGTGATGATTTATCTCATAGTGAATTTCCTTAGCCTCATGAAAGGTCTCTGCCCTGAATGTTCACTCAGAGTTTCATTCAGGTACTTTCTAACTAATTGACATTCTACCATGCTCAAGTTTGTAGAAGATTAGAGACACAAAAGTATCTACAATGCTATGAAGTTTTGATAAAGTTCTTTTTCTGAAACTAAGATTTATACTCTTGCCTGTTCTAAGCTATGGAATTATTTCATGTAAATTTTCTGACTTCCTTATCAGGTAGATACTGTCTCACCTTTGCTAAGTTGTCTTTCTATGCATATTAGTAACTAATACAATCAAAATATCTATCTTAAATATTAGTCTGTGTTATAAAATTATTGAATGAAATGTCTTATAGTAGGTATTAGTAAAAGTTTTATTTTAAATAGTGTATAATAATAATGATATTACTATGATTAGTATCTCTTATGCTTTTGGGTGCAATAAATTATGCTATATAAAGTAAAGAAGTGAATTATATTCCATGTTTCTTTTTTACATAAAAATACAGAACTTAAAAATTTAAGATACATGCCTGATATTAGTTGGCTTTTTAACAGTAGTACCTGATAAAATTATTAAAAGTTTAACTTCAACGACTACTTATAATAATTTATTTTTATTTATTTAACATGAGTAATCATATGTAAGACATTTTGTATCAAGCATTAGTATATCTTCAGATTTTGTACAAATTTAACAGAATTGAAGACACATGCCTCACTGTCCAAAACATCTAATATATGTGATATATATTATATTATAATATATATGTGTGACTTAAGAATACAAAAAATGATGTGTAGTTCACTTTGTATACATCAGCTAGGCCTAGAGATAGTCAGATAAACATTCTATAGAATTAAAATACGGATGCAGCAGAAACTGATAACATTTCAAAATTTATCCTTTCTTGCCTCAGAGAGTCTCCTGAGTGCCTCAGGTATCAAGAACAAATTGCAGTGCTTTCTCTTTTGCTCTTGAAGAATTTTATGATGAGAGATCAGTCTCAAAACAGTGCCAAGGGCAACTTTGAAGGGGAAAACGTACGAAATACACTGCTTAAGGAGTGCAAAAGTCACGCTATCTGTATTCTCATGTGGTGGAGACAGCATGATAAAATATATGTATAGCAATATCAATGTCTTTTCAAATGCTGTTCTATTCTTACTACTAAAGCATCCTGTCAGAAAGTATAAAGAGTAATATTTCATATATTCTGTTTGTACATGTGCATTGACAGATAAATGGTATTGAATGATTAAGAGAAATTACATATTTAAAATGTACCTTTACCAATTTTATTTAATAGGCTCTATTTTAAGGATGTTTAGCTTTTGACAGATATCATTTTAAATTTCCCATCCTTGATCCTGCGATCTACATAAATGCACTATTGTCCTTCCTAATTATGTATTCCTTTTTATACATATGAAAACTAAGGCTTCGGGAAACTAGCAACTTAGCCAATCTTACAGCTTAGCAAGGGAAGAGCCTGGCATGGAGCTAGACATCCAATTTTAAATTTTTCCTCCAACGCCGAAAATTGCTCTTCTCAACCCAGAAATGTATTAGATACATACCTTGCAAATATCAAAAGCATCAAAATCACCTCTTGCTGGGCTATATTTGGCTTTATAGTGATAGTTTGAATGTTAGATGAGTGGGTTTTTTTGTGATACATGAACACTATTTAACTTTTTAAATTACTTTCTTTCATTTTGTGATATGTTCATCCTGTGACCTATCTCTTTCCTTCTGCCATACCCTGCCATATAGCACCCATGATTCTCTGTAAATCCATAATGTCTGGTTTCATTGTTATTACATGTATAGACATATATATTTGGTATTGATAACCGCTAGTATGTTTTCCCTAAGGAAGATTATTTCTACCATTATCAGCAATCCTTTGTTGTCTGTGTTTTGTGTGTGTGTGTGTGTGTGTGTGTGTGTGTGTGTGTGTGTGTGTGTGTGTGAGTTGAGACCTCCTAACCTTTCTTCCATCTGCTTTAGCATATAGAAGATTGTCTTTGTTTTGTTCATACTTATGCCCCCTGTTGGTGAGACTTTACGCATTTAACTTCTGATATTGGGAGGAGGTACAATCTTACTGCAAACTTTGGTTAGCTGGTTACTTGTGATTTTATTTTTCTATGCCCTCTTCCACGATGTGTCCTGAGCCTTAGCAATAGAGTTGTTTTGTAGATGTATTCACTAAGACTGGCATTTACACTTCTACATTTTGATTGGTTGTGGTTTTCTGTGGTGGTCTCTTCTGGTCACAAAAGAAATATCTCTGATGAGATATGAGGATTACACTTATCTCTGGGTATTACAACAAATATTTAGAATGTTGTTAGTAATAACACTGGTTTAGCAAAGTTGTGATCATAGGGTCTACTTCCAGATATGTCCATTCTCTAGCTTTAAGTAATTTTTCTTGCTTATTTATGATCATCACCCAGATTGTAAGCTACACAGGAAATCAAAAGATTCCTAATAACTAACTTTCTTGCCCCCCTCACTCTCTAACATGTATATGTGTGGGGCAGAGGATGAGAAGGAGGGATAAAGGGAGGGAGGGAGAGAGAGAGAAAATTACAGATATGTAGATAAAAATAGGAAAAAATTTTTTAGTAAAAAGCTATCAACCAATATAGGAGCCTCTTAAGTGATAGATCTGAACATAAAAACAATATTGAGGAGAATGTCCTGTTCATTGGCTAGATCTATATAGTGGTTCAAAGTTTACTGCATGTATTGTCCTTGGCTGGTACCATAGTTTGAGCAGGATCCCTGGGCCCATAATAATGTTCTTCTTGTAGGTTTCTAGGACACTCTGGATTCTTCTCTTTTCCCATTCTCCCATGCTTCTCTCACCTAGAGTCCCAATAGGATGTCCTCACCTCTGTCCCACTTTCCTGATAAGTAAAGACTTTCATGGGAGTGGAGACTAGGTTCTGACTTTCACACGAGCTCTGGTGCCCCATATTTGACCATGTCCCCTGGAGGGGGAGGCATGGTGGCACTCAGAGGAAGGATAGCAGGCTACCAAGAAGAGACTTGATACCCTATGAGCATATACAGGAGGAGGAGGTCCCCCTCAGTTACAGTCATAGGGGAGGGGAATAGAGGAAAAATGGGAGGGAGGGAGGGATGGGAGGATACAAGGGATGGGATAACCATTGAGATGTAATATGAATAAATTAATAAAATATATTTTAAAATATTGTGAATGTATCCAGAGGTGTCCTAAAGGAGAAAAAATTCCTTCTGCATGTCATAGTGTTTCCTTAGATCACTGTTAACTAAAAGAAGCTAGCCACAAGAGAACAGATAAATTAGCTCACTGTTTTGAACTATCTATTCAGCTACAGACATAGGAAAACACAAAGCAGGTATAGCTTCCAAGAGATCAAGAACAAACTGTAAAGTTTAATTTGATATTATGTGGTTATAAATTTCAATATAAACTAAAATGCAAATTTGTTCATAACAATGTTAATGTTTTATGGCACATAATTGTATACACGCATATGATTCAATAGGTAGTGTTAATAGTCTTTTTTTCATTTTTATGTTAAAAATATCTAAAATTTGAAAAATGTTTTACAAAGGATTTTTGAATGTCCACAAAAACTTTACAATCAGTACAAACTTGTTGGGACAAAGCATACATAGTGTAAGGGAAGTAGCAAAATTTTAATTTATGTCTTTTTAAAATTGAGTTGAACAAATTCAATAGTCTCTAAAATGTCACAATATGAAGGTCATTCCTTAACAACTAAAATATCTATACTTTTAAAGGTCAAGCACAGCAAGTGAGTCAGGAATTTAAATAAATTATATAAAATTTATAGAAACACCATATTCGTCTTTTCATGGTATGATGGATAAGCATTTCTTTCTACTAGTAGCTAATAGTCAGTTTTTCTCTGTACTAAAATGGGTTGTTTCAAAATTTATATGTAAGCAAAACAAACTATCTCATTCTATCTAAGTCACAAAAGTCATGTAATGGTCAATTTTGATTTTCAGGTTGAATTGATTGAGGATCATCATGGAAACAAACCTCTGTGAATTACTGTTGGGGATCTTCTAGATTAACCGACGTGCAAAGGCCATGCTAAGAGTGAGTGGCCCCATTTAATCGGGTAGACACCCTACTTCAGTAGAAATAGAACAGAAGTGGGATACTGTAGCATTAAATTTGTTCTTTACTTTCTGATTCTGTATACAATATGAGAAGTATTGTGTGCCTTCCCTGACATGAACGAGTGTGCCTTCTAGGTATGAAATCGCATAAAGCCTGTCTGTCTCTTTTCCTAAAGATTGTATTTATTTATTTATTTATTTGGATATTTGTTTGGCAGCCTTGAAGAAAACATCTTTCCTATCTTGGTGAGTCTAAAATACTGAATGTAAACTAATATCTATCATATCTCATCTTTATCAATTTAAACATCTATGTTGACCTAAAAACATCTTAAGTCCTAAACAACTAATCTTATTTGTAAGGCTAAACTGTCTGGTCTTCAACCCCCATCAGAGACTTGAGAAGGAATAAAATGTAATTACCTGAGTAAACCAGAATAGCAAGTTAGCAGCTTCCAATATGAAACAACAGAATGATGGAGACAGTTTGCTGCCTGAACAGTCACCCAAAACTCTCTATAACAATGGAGCATCATCTTCGGCATTCTGGCCCAATATATCTGACAGACATATTTGTGAGGCAGGAATTATAAGTTGATTTGGTTGGGAGTTTTGTCACAGCAATTAGGAAACAGGAAACATAGGGTAGGGCTAAGACGTTGTTTATGAACATTTCATATGGAAATACCATTAGAGTATATCTATAAAAGAATAGAAAGACATAAATAAAGAAATAAATAAATGTATGTAAAATATATAAATAAAAGTAAAAAAGAAAATCACCTGCACAGATATTAACGTAAGAACATATTTGCAAAACATGAAAAAATTTTACAACAACATGATATTCTCCAACAAAAAATGCTTAGCAATCTTCTAAATGTATTCAAAAACAGAAGAAATAATTTCTGGAGTGATAATTTGTACTCAGTTTGAAGATATGTAGGATTTTTGACTAAGAAAAGTGGAAGGAAAATATATACTCAGTAAAATAATGGTACGAGTCAAACATAAGGTGTTAAAGTTCAGTATTGTTCATCTATATGTTAAAAATAGTAACTATAATTCATGACCAGTATGTTTAGTTCCCCAAAGGGTACATTCAAAACTGAGATAAGTGGTCCAATGGTTGAAGAAGTTATCCAGTGAAAAGAGATGTGTGCAAAAGCATTATGTAGTAAATGTGTTATTTATATACAAAGGAATAACTTATGCCATTATACAAGCAGATTATGACTAACGTTAAAAGGAATATTAAGCATATGGAGAAATAAATGGTATCAAATATTTCAACTAGTATTACGCAAATATGACATACTAAATCACGATGAATTTGTTTCAATTTAAATAAAGATGGTATATTGTATATACACTTTGTGAAAATTTTCTACAAATTTCTATTAAATATTATTTACTTTGAGATCTCAACTAGTGGATTTAAAGTGCTAGTGAAAACAGCAGAAATCTTTTCATTCCTGATCTAAATAATATTACAATTCATTTGGGTTTGAGAATAGGTTTTCTTTAGTGTTCAGTTATGAATTCTCTCATCATATTTATAATATGTAAATATACATAAGAATGTTAATAATTTTTATTGTCTATTTTACTATGCATATTGACCTCTATTTTTCAAAACTTATTTTAATATCATGTATAAATTTAATATGATATTCAGTGTCCCATCTGATAGTTCATCACATCAACATAAGTTGAATGGTTAAAATCAGATGAAACTTACCAGTCTCCACAAGAATCATTTTCTTATATTGAAAATGCATTCCTCTAGTCTCCTAAAATTTCACATTTCAATGTCCAGAGTTTGTTACTCTTACCATCTGTCTTAGTTACTGCTGTCACTGTTATAGAAGAAAGCATTTATAAAGAGGCTGGCTTGCAGTTTTAGAAGGTTAGTCAATTATCAGCATGGTGTGGAGCACGGTGAAATGCAGGCAGGCACAGTGCTGGGAGGTGCAGCTGAATGTGTTACATCCTCATCCACAGGCAGCAGGTGGGTGACACTGGGCCTTCAGTGGCTCTGAAACCTCAAAGCCCACACTTAGTGACACACCTCCTCCATCAAGCACACATGTCCTAATCCTTCACAAACAGTTCAGCATCTACTGACTGTGAATGTAAATATATGAAGCTATGGGGGCATTCTCACTAAAACCACCAAACCTAACTATATGATGCTGGCACTGAAAGTAGTTCCCCAATTCTATTTGCTCCCTCATATGTAACAATCACTGATCTCATTTGGACTCATATTGGTTCAATATTTTAAGTTTTGCATATGCCTCAAAATATGTGCTTTTGTGTATTTATACCTGGTTTATTTTACATAAAATAATGTTCTCTAGTTCAGTCTATGTGGGCACATTTTTTTTTTTGTTTCACATTTTTATTTACATTTATTTACAGGGTAAAAATGGTGAAATAGTCTTTGGAATTATTTGATTACATATAATATATCTTTTTCTTTTTAAATAATTTATTAATTTATTCATATTACATGTCAATTGTTAACCAATCTATTGTAACCTCCCGTTCCTCCCTCCCACCTGCTTTCCCCATACTCCCCTCCCCTACATCTATGACTGAGGGAGACTTCTTCCCCCTGTATATGCTCATAGGGTACAAAGTCTCTTCTTGGTAGCCTTCAATCCTCCCTCTCAGTGCCACTAGGCCTCCCCATCAAGGAGACATTGTCAAAAATGGGGCATCAAGGTTTGTGTGAAAGTCAGTTCCCACTCTCCACTCTACAGTCGAGAATGTCCTGTCCATCAGCTAGATCTGAGTAGGGATTCGAAGTTTACTGTCCTTTGTCCTTGGCTGGTGCCATAGTTTGAGCAGGACCCCTGGACCCAGATCTGCCCATCATAATGTTCTTCTAGTAGGTTTCTAGGACCTCTGGATCCTTCTGTTTCCCATTCTACCAAGCTTCTCTCACATAAAGCCTCAACAGGATGTCCTCCCCTCTGACCTACTTCCTGGTAAGTGAAGCCTTTCATGGGACATGCTCCTCGGGCTAGTGTCTTGATATAAGTGAATATATAATGTTTGACTCTTTCTGCTTCTGGGTGAACTCACTCATCATGATCATTTCTAGTTTAATCCATTTGCCCAAAATTTCTGGAATTCCTTGTTTTTAATAGCTGAGTAGTATTCCATAGTGTAGTTGTATCACAGTTTCTTTATCCATTCTTCTACTGAGGGACACTTAGGCTGTTTCCAGGTTCTGGCTATTATGTATAAGGCCACTATAAACATGGTTAGGATATGCCCCTGTTTTGTGGTGGAGCATGTTCTGGGTATATTCCAAGGAGTGGAATAGCTGGGTATTGAGGAAGCCCTATTCCCAGTTTTCTGAGAAAGCGCCAGATAGATTTCCAAAGTGGTTGTTCCAATTTGCATTCCCACCAGCAATGAAGGAGTGTTCCTCTCTCTCCACGTCCTTGCCAGCATGTGGTGTCACTTGAATTTTTGATCTTAGCCATTCTGATGGGTATAAGATGGAATGTCAGTGTTGTTTTAATTTGCATTTCTCTGATGACTAAATATGCTGAGCATTTCTTTAAATGTTTCTCAGCCATTTGGTATTCCTCTGTTGAATTCTCTGTTTAGTTCTGAGCCCCATTTCTCAATTGGGTTATTTAGTTTGGTGGTGTTTAATTTCTTGAGTTCTTTATACAGTATGGATATTAGTCCTTTGTCAGAAGTAGCGTTGGTGAAGATCTTTTCCCAGTCTGTTCTGTTGACATTGTCTCCTGCCTTACAGAAGGTTCTCTGCTTCATGAGGTTCCATTTGTTATTTGTTGACTTCAAGGCCAGGGCTGTTGGTGTTCTGTTCAGGAATTTGTGTCCTGTACCATTGTGTTCCAGGCTATTCCCCACTTTTTCCAATAACTGATTTAATGTCTCTGGTTTTATTTTGAGGTCTTTTTAATCCACTTGGACTTGAATTTTGTACATGGTGACACATATGGGTCTAATTGCATTTTTCCACATGTAGACCTCCAGTTAGACCAGCACCATTTGTTGAAGATGCTATCCTCTTTCCATTGAATAGATTTGGCTTCTTTGTCAAAAATCAAGTAACCATATGTCTGTGGATTCATTTCTGGGTTCAATTCAATTCCATTGGTCTACTGGCCTATTGCTGTGCCAGTACCATGCCATTTTAATTACTGTTGCTCTATAGTACAGCTTGAGATCAGGAATGGAGATTCCTCCAGAGGATCTTTTATTGTATAGGGTTGTTTTTGCTATTCTGGGTTTTTTTGTTTTTTCATATGAAGTTGAGAATTGATCTCTCAATGCTTTTTAAAATATTTTAATAGAGATTGCATTGAATCTGTAAATTGCTTTTGGTAAGATGGCCATTTTTACTATGTTAATTCTCCCAATAAAAGAACAAGGGACATCCATCCATATTCTGATGCCTTTTCAATCTCTTTCTTCAGAGCTTTAAAGTTGTTTTCAAACAAGCCCTTCACTTGCTTGGTTAGAGTTATTCCTAGATATTTTATATTGCTTGTGGCTATTGTGAAGGGTGTAGCTTTCTTAATTTCTTCCTCTGCACGTTTGTCATTTCTATATAGGATGGCTACTGACTTTTTTGAGTTAATTTTGTATCCAGTCAATTTGCTGAAGGTGTTTATCAGTGTAGGAGTTCTCTGGTGGAATTTGGGGGGTCACTTGTGTACACTATCATATCAACTACAAATAGGGATAATTTGACTTCCTCCTTTCCCATTTGCTTCCCCTTGATCTCCTTTTGTTGTCTTATTGCTCAGGCTAGAACTTCAAGAACTATATTGAAGAAAAATGGAGATAGTGGGCAGCCTTGTCTGGTTCCCGATTTTAGAGGAATTTCCTTGAGTATCTCTCCCTTTAATTTGATGTTGGCTATTGGATTGCTGTATATAGCCTTTATTACATATAGGTATCTGCCTTGTATTCTTGGTCTCTCCAGAACTTTAAACATGAATGGGTGTTGGATTTTGCCAAATGCTCTTCTGCATCTAAGGAGATGATCATGTGTATTTTCTCTTTCAATTTGTTTATATGGTGGATTACATTGATGGATTTCCATATGTTAAACCATCCCTGCTTGGAATGAAGCTTACCTGGTCATAGTGAATGAAGTCTTTGATATGTTCTTGTATTCGTTTTGCCAGTATTTTATTGAATATTTTTGCATCAATGTTCGTAAGAGAGATTGGTCTGAAATACTCTTTTTTTATTGGGTCTTTGTGGGGTTTAGATATCATCATCATAGAATGAATTTGGTAATGTTCTATTCATTTCTATCTTTTGGAGTAGCTTGAAGAATATTAGCTCCTCTTTGGAGGTCTGGCAGAATTCAGTGCTGAAGCCATCTGGCCCTGGACTTTTTTTGGTAGGGAGACTATCAATGACTGCTTCTATTTCTATAGGTGAAATTGGGCTATTTAATTTCTTTATCTGATCTTGATTCAATTTTGGCAAATGAAATAGGTCAAGAAAATTGTCCATTGCCCTTAGATTTTCAGATTTTTGTGGCATAAATGCCCTTAAAGTAGGTTCTTATGATTCTTTTATTTCTTCAGTGTCTGTTGATTTGTCTCTCTTTTCATTTCTGATTTTGTTGTTTTGGATTGTGTTTCTCTGTCTTTTAATTAATTTGGCTAATGGTTTGTCTATCTTGTTGACTTTCTCAAAGAACCCACTCCTGGTTTTGTTGATTCTTGAATTGTTCTCTTTATTTCTAACTTATTGATTTCAGCCCTGACTTTGACTTTGATTATTTCCAGATGTCTACTCCTCTTTGGTTTTTCTTCTTTTTTGGGGGGGGGGGGCTTCCAGAATTGTCATTAAGTGGTTTATGTGGGATGTTTTCACTTTCTTTCTAAAGGCGCTTAGTGCTATGAATTTTCCTCTTGGCACCATTTTCAGTGTGTCACACAAATTTGAGTATGTTGTTCCTTCATTTTCATTGAATTTCAAGATGTCCTTTATTTCTTCCTTCATTTCTTCCCTGACCCAGGTGTCATTAAGTAGAGAGTTGCTTGGTTTCCATGTGTGTGTAGGCTTTTTGTTATTTCTGTAGTTGTTGAAGTCCAGCCTTAGACAATGGTGATCTGATAGAATACAAGGTATTATTTCAATATTCTTGTATCTGTTGAGGCTTGCTTTGTGACCTAGTATGTGATCAATTTTAGAGAACATTCCATGGGGTTCTGAGAAGATATAACCCTTGTGTTTAGGTGAAAAGTTCCTGTTAGATCCATTTGATTCATGACGTTGGTTAATGATGTTATTTCTTGGCATAGTTTCTGTTTCAAAGACTTATCCTATCACACTAGATAGATAGTCACTATATTGCAGTGATGTGTAACTAAGCCATTGAACTCTGATGTACACCTGTTCGTACATATGTGTACCACCACAATAAATTTACTTGTAAGTATATCATCAAATATTCATAAGGAATGAATGCTGCTACAGGATTAAGAGAGGCACAATACCCCTCGGTAAGAAGGCTTTATCATTAGCATCATAATCATCATAAATATATAGGAAGACCACTCTCCTATATGTATAACAGTATGTGGTACATGAAGACATTGCTTCTCTGCATATATCTTATAAAGGACTAGATGTCAAAACCTAAATTCTAGTCCTTTATGATGCATATCTTTTAACGTATCCTCAGAAAATAAATAGAAGAGGCAAGCAGAGGCATCAAATTTTCTAATGATTTCATATAAAAACACATTCCTGAAGTATTATAAACTAATTTTATCATGTTTTATTCTACTTATTGCATAAATAAAATACAATAATTTCAAGAATCAGTATGTAGGAAGATGTAGCAAAGATATTACACTGTGTTCACACAAACTTTCGTTTACAGGTATTTATTGAGAACTTATAATTAAGACTCCTTTTCCTCTTTGAATGAAAATTAAGCATTCTCCCTAGGGTCCTCCTTCTTATTTATCTTCTTTAGGCCTGTGTATTATAGTGTGGTTACCCTATATTATGTGACTAATATCCGCTTATAAGTGAGTATATACCATGCGTGTCTCTCTGGATCTGAGTTACCTCACTCATTCTCCTTCAGAAAGGCAAATAGAATAGACATCAAAAGTGGCTGAAGAGAAGGAACAGGTCTGGAGCCTACCATAGAGGTCCTCTGGGCTCCACCCAGCAGGGCATCAAAGCAGATGTTGAGAATAACAGTCAAACTTAGGGCTGGAACACAGGGATTATTGTGGAAGATTTGAGAAGAAGAAGGACCTGGAGGGGACAGGAGCTCCACAAAGAGACTAACGGAGACAATAAATCCAGGTGAGGTGGGGGTGGGGTGCTGAAAAGACTGATAGACCTACCAAGGACCATGCATGGTGAGGACTTAAACCTTCTGTTCAGATGTAGTACATAGGCTGCGTAGTCTCTATGTGGGTTCCATAATATGGGGAGTAGAAGACACCTCTGACATGGATTCTGATGCCCACTCTTTGATCACTTCCGCCTGGAGGGATAACCTTGCACAGGCACAGTATATAGGCAGTCCAGATGAGACTTGATAGGCTGAGGTCAGATGATAGGAAAGGAAGGCTCCCTCTTTCTGAGGACTAAGGCAGGGGGAGAGGAGGGATGTGGGATGGAGAGTGGGACAGGGAGTAGGTCAGAGAGGGGGCTAACATCAGGATGCAAGGAAAAAATTTTTAAAAATTTAAAGTGCATGAACTCAAACATAACTTTAAAAGGTTCATTATGCTATGAGTAATTAAATATTTAACTAAAATTTGATTGCATTCTGAAGTTGTTTATCTTAGTATGGTCCAATCTTATAATGCAGAACAAATGAATTCATAATTTTCTTCCATTTTCACTTGTTCTGCAATGTAATCCTCTTTGAACAACTATCCTAAAATATTTTGCAAGAAGTAGAATATTTTATGAACTTTCTTGAGACAAAATGGGCTAGTTCTTTCCTAAGTGGTAAACAGTAATTAAGTCCCTTGATTTGCCCTTCAATATCAGTATCATTATGTAATTTTCCCCCAGAGCAACCAATGTATCCAAATATATCATAAACCTTCTTGGTCTTATATCATTTCCTTCTATAGATTAAAAGCAGGAAATGTCCTCTTTACTTAAGCATAACTTTAAAAATCCTTTAATGAGGTTGTTTTATTAGTCTGAGTTCCCTGAAACTAGACCCCAGGGAAAACTACTGTCTGCTATAGTTTATTTGCAATGTTATATAAAGGAACAGAAATGTAGGACAGGAGAGATAAACAGATATCCAGGCAAAGTTAGTGAAAAAACTGTAGCTTCTAGGGCAGTGATTTTTACCTACTCAGGAGCCATATAATATTTTTTTATGAATTGTTCATTGAGAAAAAGAAGAAGAAATCATTTTTCAATTGGCACTCATCACCCACTGATTGGGAGTACTCACACCCCTTCACTTTCAGGCTGTGCATGGGTTTACCAGTACAAAAAGGATGATCTTAGAAATCAGTGAAAACATCACTCTGTAAAGGAATGTAGTCTGGCTGGAGTGAAGCATATTATGAGAGAAACACCTTGCAATAAAGTACAAATATATTTAAATCCACTCACAATTTCACAATTCAAGCATGACGTGCAAATGTAAAGAGTAAAGCAATTTTGAGTCGAAGTTGAAGACTAACACCAACCTATTCACACACACACACACACACAAAATTGACCAACTATCCACCGAAACTACAAGATGTGCAGGGATAAATATAGAGTTGATATAGCTGAGATTGAAAGAAGGTCCAACCAATGCCCTTTCCAACCCAAGACCTACCACTTGGGAGAAAAATAATGTCTGACATTATTAATGATACTCTGCTATGCTTGCAGACAGGAGTCAAGCAGCTATCTTCTGAGAGTCTTCCTCCATCAGTGCCTTAATACAGATGTTGATACTCACATCCATACATTGGGTAATGAGTATGGAACCTTGAAGAAAAGTGAGAGAAAAGAAAACAGGACCTGGCGGTAACAGAAGCCTCACAAGAAAACCAACAGAGTCAACCATCTAGGACCCAGAGCAGATTTCTGACACTGAAACACCAAGTGCCTTGCATGGACTAGACCTAAGCCCCTAATAAAGATGTAGCTGAGAGCCGGCTCAGGATTCATGTGGCTTCATATGGGTCCCTGTGTAAAGAGAATGGAGGCTCTCTTTGACATGGACTCTCTTGCAAGCTTTTCTATCATTTTCCCCTGGAAGAATTGCCTTGCCAAGTCACAGGAGAAAAGAACACATTCTGCTGATATGACTTGATGACCTGGGTGTGTGTGGGGGTGAGGAGGGGGATGTGGGAGGGACAGTGGGGCTGGAAAGTGAGAAAGGATGGGGCTGCTACCAAGATGTAAAGTGAATAAATAAATATTTTTAAACAAGAAAAAAAAAAACAAGTAAACATAGTAAAGCAAAAAAGTTTGAAACAAGTGTTAGCATCTCTCTCTCTCTCTCTCTCTCTCTCTCTCTCTCTCTCTCTCTCTCTCTCTCTCTCTCTCTCTCTCTCTCTCTCTCTCTCTCCCCTCTCTCCCTCCGTGTGTGTGTGTGTGTGTGTGTGTGTGTGTGTGTGTGTCTGTATATGAATTTATTTTCTGTGCCTATTTGGATTGTTTTTGTTTTCTAAGACAAGTGTTTCAAAGTGATTTGAAACAAATTAAGAAATAAGAGTGAGAAAATATATTTGTCCAGCATGTTCAGTCCCTTAAACATGACCTCTAACACTGGAGTGAAAGGATACCCTTCCTAGAGATCATACCAAAAAGCAGGTGAGTAGTTGAAAGCCTCCATCATATTAGACTAATGATATGAAACTCTGAAATTAAGGAGCTGAAAATGAATACCTTTATGCTCATGTAAAAGAAAAAAAAATTTTGTAAAGCGTTGTAAGAGGTGGACTGTAGGTAAGCTAATTCCTTGGCTGATATTTTAATTCTTCTCACCTTCCATAGATTTTTCAGAAAACTGACCTAGAAGAAATGTTTGTAGGTCACTTGCAGCATCTCAAATATCCTGGACATTTGGAGTTAACATGCAACATTATATTCTGCTTTAAATTTATTAGTGAAAAATTTAAATTTCATTAAAGCTGTGCTCACAGCCTTTCATAGTCTGATAGGAGCTGTTGATCTCAAAGAACTTTTGAGACTTAAACTCCACAAATGTGATAGGAGAGTGGCATTAAATCTACCTTAGGACTCATATTCTATTTTACTTCTATTTTGATTTTTTTTTTAGAAGAAAAAGCTTGAAATTCATGCTTGTGCTCTTGGTTGGCAATTTTAAATAGTAATTATAAATAGATGGATACTAAATTTATGCTCATTCTATGCATTTCTCATTTGAAAACCATACTCTCCCTTTACTGTATCCTTCAATTCAAATTTTACAATTGAATAATTGAAAGTGAAGTTTTATTTTTAATAGTGTCACTGCCATCCTTCTGCCAAAAGATCAACATTAAAACTTTTATTCTACTTCTGTCAAGTTCCATCCTGATTGAGGGGGAAGATGGGTATTGTACATCTAAGCAGAGAGCTTTTGACATTTAAAGTAATCGGAGCAAATGAATATGATTTTTTCTAATGTTTCATATATTACATTTATTTAAAATCCAAATGGCATATACAGTGAGGAGCTCAAATCTTTTGTGAATATTAATTCAGTATGGGAGTGGAAGTGTAGCTAATGAAAACGAAAATAAAATTGAGTGAAAGTGCCAACCTTAGAATTACTCAAAAATTAAATGACACTTAAATTATAGGTCAAACAAAAAGTGTTTCCTATTCCCTCAGCTATCTTAAATTACCACAGCAATTAAATAAAAAAGACATTTTTCCAGAATAATTGTGAATATTTTATTCAGTGGGTGAGGGTGTTTGTCCGTTGCATTTTCAAGGTTGAACCAGGATAACTCACTAGTAACGTGATTTTAAAAAGCAAAGATTTTTAGAAATAATCAAGCTATAGTTATAGTTGAACAGAAAAATCATTGATCCTAAGTTCTATCAGATATTTCTTGATTTTAATGATTAATATGTTTATAGTATTTAAGGCAGTATTGTGTTATATGTACTCAAATATTCATTAGATAAGTCTGTAGATATTAGTTTTAATTTATTAATTTTTACATATACACAACGTGTAATATGTGACTTAAAGATTGATGGGGATCATGGAAATTTAAAGATTAAAAATAAAGAACTTTAATATTAGTAGTCACAGTTTAGAGATGAGACTGGCCTATGCATACTTGTTACAAGTGATAACATAATTATATGCTGTTCTCCAAAGCTCTTACATCATCGTGCTAAGTGTAAATAGAGGCAATGGTTGACTTGTGTTGTCACAAAACAGCAGTAGAGAAAATCAATACACCAGGGATATTTTCCTAGTTATTGTGAAAACAGCCAAAGAGATAATAGTGGAAGTTTGTGGAGATACTGGAAGACCTGTTGTCTTAAATTTTTTCATTGCTGTAACATAATTCCTGAAAAAACAGTATCCACTTTAGAAACAGAAGTTTTGGCTCTTGATTTCAGGATACAGGCTACCATGTTTGAAAAGTCATGTTAAGAAACAACTAAAGCAGCCAGTGGTTTATGTATCTGCAGGCAGACAGTAGAGGGAGATGAATAATGGTGACACGTCTACTTATTTTTTTCATTTTATTTGTCAAGAACCACACCCCATGTAATAGTGCTTAAGATGGATAGTCTCTCCTTAGTTGAACCTTTCTGCAAACACCCGCGTAGACATTCTGAGTTATGTTTCCATGGTAATTCTAAATGCAGTAAATTTGACAATGAAGAATAACTATCTCAACTTCACTTTTTAATCAAGCAATCACATGCAGCATTTAAAAAACGCCCAACTGCCCTCTAAGGTTTCCTATTCACCTCTTAATTCTGAATTCATTTCATTGGTCTCTCAAGGCACTCCTAATCTTTAATAGCCTCAAAACTCTTTAAAATCCAAATTCTTTCTGTCATTCAAGACAACCTGTTCAGTTGAGCATCTGCAAAACCAAATCCAAATTTTATATATATATATATATATATATATATATATATATATATATATATATATATATATATGTTATAAAATGGCATATAATAAGCATTCCTACTTTTAAAAACATGGAGGAATGAGATCATAACAAAGAAATTACAAGTGAAATCAGTACTTAAATCTAGGTAATCTGATATTAAACTTTGTAACTTCATATGCAATGCTAGAAACTGATGTAGGAAATGTCTGTACTTCAATGGCCTTGTTCAGTCCAAGGCTGCCAGTTCTGCTCCCTGTAGCACAAGTAGCTGATCTTTGGGGCTGAACCCACCCCATGCAAGCAGCTCTCCTCAGTGGATCTCCATCGATCTTTACATCTCTCAAATCCTGGAGGTGTCATTCAAATTAGTCATCAACTTCTAAACTTCACCCTATCTCTTCCCAGTGATATGCACTTTGTAAGGAATCTTTTCCTTCTATATGTTTCTTACCCTTAATAACTTTTTGGAAACTCATTACAATCCTTCATGATACTATCACTCTTAATTTTTGCTGTTGTTGTAGCTGTTGAGAATACCATTATCAATACTGCTGCTAGCTAAAGGGATAGACTAGCCTTTATAAAACATAATAGCAGTTGTCACTATATGCTAACTATAAGGAAACTCTTCCCATAGTAGTATTTCTGTTAAAGGGTTTCATTCTCACACTGGCAATTTCCCCTGATACCCTCTGCTGTCCTTTGGAATGAATCCCCAGTTTTACAATTTAAAACTTCAATGCTTGCAGTAACGCCCATTTGATAACATTTCTTTTATTCCAGTAAAGGTCCCAAATGTTCTTTTTTTTTTCTGTAAGCACTAATTCTTTAGAAGTTTCATCTGCTCTGTCTATGCTCTATGTTTGACTATAAACCTGCTTGTGTGTTTTTGTCACCAACCTTCACATTTTTGTACTCTATTTCTCTTTCAATGCATATTTGAATAGAAGAAGAAGTGCATAGCCAGGCAAAATTATGAATGTGAGGCTTCATAAGCATTTTTCCTTGAACAAATTTCTGAGAAGAAATTAATATATTAATATTGAATTTTCTCTCATTGTTAAGGTCACAGGTAGAAACTAGATACAATGCAAAAAAAAAAAAAAAAAAAAAAAAAAAAAAACATAACAAGAATGGGTTCTAGCTTTGTTACCCAAGGCAAGGTGTCCTTATGCCTATCTGAACCTCTGTGAGCTGGATCTTAACTGTCCACATTCCCCTTAGCATACTGGTTTTAAAACGCTCACCTGGTGTTTCTTTAAGCTCTACTTACAGCATTTTGGGGTTTCTCTATCACACATTTCCAAACTCTTCAACATTGCTCCTATCCACTAATCCCAAACCTCTAGGAATTATATTGATCAGGTTCATCACAGCACAGATCTCACTATTTAGTATGAATTTTCTGTGTTGACTAATTTTCTTGTTGCTATAACAAAGTAACTGACAAAAGGGTTTATTTTACTTACAATATAATGATAAATCCCTTTGAGCAGGTAAATAAGAGCAACAAGTCACAATAGATGACAATCGGTCAAAGACTCTCTATAGGAAATTGTCACATATTTGTTTTCTTTGTTATTTTTCTTTTTTACATATACATTTATAATATTATACACACACACACACACACACACACACACACACACACACACACGATAAACTACCTACAGAAAGAAGAACCATGAGACAATCAGTGTCATGACCCCTCCAGTGGAGTGTGTGGGACAAATGATACTGCACAACCTGAAGCAATGACACCTACCGAGGGAGAGCTTCCTGGACTGGGTAAGATGTTCCTGCCAGGAGTAACTCATTGCCACCTTCTTGTTTTGGAACATTCTGCTGTTCTTTTTTCTCTACTCTTATATCAGAAGTTTTCAAACATAACTGTTCCTATGAGATGCCCTAACTTAGGACTGCAGCCAAGGCTAGTTTCACCAAGTTCCGCTCCACTAGTTAATGCAAACATGGCTAAGGATTAATCACCAGTTAATAGTATATATTGATTTACAAATAAAGTGTTTAAGAAAGCTCCAGATAGTGATGAGAAGAGCTAAGAAAAAGCTGTCTTGACGCACAGATGTTTGACATAATAAGAGAACATTGACCTTTGATAAAGAGGGTACATGCATACTGATACCAAGATTGATGACAACATTGTTACTCTGCATTGTGAAAAATAACATAATCACAAAAACACTTCCCATTTCCAAAAAATGTGTATAAAAACCTAGCTTTCTTGCCTGAAAAACACTCAGATTCAAACACTACCTCTGAGTTTGTCTCTGTTTGTCACTCACCTATCTTTGTCCACCAACACTCAAGAACCCCTGTTCCGAAGGACCTATAGCTGACTGAGATGGTCCACGGCAAATCAAAAATTTTATAAATGTTACATTCATAGTGTTTTGGCTATTTGTATTTGGTAACGCTGAAGAAAATATCTTTCCTATCTTGGTGAGAATTTGTAATGTAATTGAATATCTATCATATCTCCTCTTTATCAACTTAAAACATCTATCTACACTTAAAAACTTCTTAACCACTAAAAATTAAGCTTTATTGTAAAACTAAACTATCTGGTCTTCAACCCCATCAGATAGTTGAGAAAGCATAAAATGTACTACTTGCATAGACAGAAAATTCAGGTTAACAGCTTCCAGATTAGAAAACAACAGACAGTTTGCTGTCTGGTCAGTCACCCTAAACATTAGAGCATCATATTCAGCCTTCTGGCCCAATATATCTGACAGACATATTTGTGATGCAGGAAATTTTGAGGCCTTGCTTACACGGTCTTGGCAAAGTTTGGCTGTCAGCTCTGCCCATTTTTAGGCAGAATTATGTCTGTGGCAGAAAAAAATGACCTTTTTGCCCAGTAGCTTGTTTGCCACATTTGAAGCCATCTCCATAAAGAAGTTCTTTGATGTTCATCATCTTCTTTGAGGAAGGCTGGGTATTGCCAGGAGTTAACCTATCTTGCTGTTAAATAATTTGTAATAAAAAACGTCTTTAAATGCCATATTAATGGAGGATTCAGAGGGGTTTGAAGACCTTATCTAACTCTTTTATCTTATCTGTCTATAGAATCATACCTATCTGTTACTCTTGGATGTATATTCTTGTGATAAAAACAGACTAGTAATTGACATGACCATGATTTGATCAAAAAACAATTAACTTGTATTATTTAATTATCCTAAGAAGCCTGCAATAGCACTTTCAAAGTATTGGACGTAAACCTTGTATTATAATTGAGTTGTATGGGTACAATACTTCATATTAGAGTATAAATATATATAATGTATGTGAAGCATAAGCTTACATTTGAATTCTTTACCAATGCATCAAAATTGTGTCCAGTAATTCTAACCACCAACTGTCTTGTGTCTGCTCTTGTGAAGAATCCTATTAAGCTAGCAATAGCTGAAAATTTTTTCCTCTTACTCATTAAAATTCTGATGTTATGTATGTAATAAATTTTATTATTGTATTCTGTAAAATTAAATACTAAAAATTTTGATTATATTTTAAAATATTTATTTGAAGTGGGGTCATCATTTATAAATTATTAATATTAAGAAAATATATAGAAATACTCATTATTACAGAATATCTATTAAATTTTATGAACTTTCAGATAGGCTTCAGACACTCAGAAATTAATATTTTAAATGTATCAGTCATGTTGCCTTTACATTCTATTAAGGATCTCATTACCTAGTTCAAATCATAATGATCAAGGACAATATAATGAATTTGATTATTCATATTTCTTTTGAAATATATGCTATCTTCTATTATAACAATTAAAATTACCTTTCTTTGCATTTATTTCTGTCTTTGTAATCTATTTAATTTTATTTTTATTAAGATATCTTAAAATAGAACCCTTCTTTATCAACAAAGCTCTCATCACTTCACTGTTTTTGTTTTGTTTTGTTTTGGTTTGGTTTGGTTTGGTTTTTTGTACTTACACTTTTGGCAATAGGATGTAAAAGAGAGTCTTCTCCAATGGATGGTCTTATTTTATAGGATCACAGGAAAAGTCTCTGCTGACAAACAATGTTTATTTAGAGGGGAAATTATTTTATCAACTAAGAGTATTCTCCCCATGTATATTACACAAGTTGCTAAAATCACCTTTTGAAATCTTTTAAAACTTTTTAAAAATTTACTTTTCATCCTGATTACAGCCCACCTCACTGCTCTCCTCCTTCAGAGAAGTGTAGGCCCCTCCTGGGTACCAATCCACCTTGGTACATCAAATCAGGTCAGGAATAGGTGCTTCCTCTCAAAGTGAGATCAGACAAAGCAGCATAACCATGTTAAAGGGATACAAATGCAGGCAACAGAGTCAGGGACAGCCCCTGTACCAACTGTTAAGAGGATCCACTTGTTTCTGCCAACAACATAGCAGAATATCGTTAATAGTGCCAGGAATTGACTTTATCTCATGGGGTGGGTCTCAAGTTGGCTCAGTCATTGGTTGACCATTCACTCAATTTCTGCTCCTTCTTTATCCCTATACTTCTAGTAGAACTAATTTTGGGTCAAAGGCTTTGTGGGTGGGTAGGTGTCCCCCTCCCTCCACTGGAAGTCCCACCTGGCTATAGGAGATGGCCTCTTCAGACTTCAAATCCCTCTGGGTAAAAGTCTCAACTAGGGTCACCCTCACAACTCCCAGAAGCATCTTGCATTTGAATCCCAGAGATACCCCTGGCATGCACCACTGATTTCCTTTCTCTCTCCCTGCATTCAGCTCCTGACTCCTGATTCCCACTCTAGTCTCCCTCCATAACTGTCTCTCACCCAGGTCCCTCCCCATCATCTACTTCAGATTTTTATTTACCCTTCTGAATGAGATTCAAGCATTCTCCCTTGGGCCCTCCTTGCTACTTCGCATCTCTGGGTCTGTCCAAATAGAGTAAAAATAATATTTTGTTGTTGCTGCTGTTTATTTCACATGTAACCTCATCTATAACATAACAAAGTAAATAAATGTATTCTGGTATGGCTTTTTACAAGTGATACATGAGGTATATGATAATCATATAATTCCTAGTTGGGTTTACAGTCCAGTATAGAAGTATGACTTGAAGTATGACGTAAGATATAGTTATAGAATCTAAACATTAATGAGCTTGATCTAACATGGAAAACAGATTTTGAAAATAGGAAGAATAACTGATTATTTTATAAATTCCTGTTTTGAGATATTTATTGCTCACACCTGTGGAATAGGTTGTTTAAATACATATCTGCTATCTTTTTTTTCTTGAATTTCATTTCTGTAATTCACATGTACTGTAAATTACATGTAAGCAAATTAGCATTTTGCCATGTGAAGGGCAGAATGTCTTTTGTGAGTATGATTGTTGAGTCTTCAATGATTGAGAAACAGAAATTCTTCTAGCTTGAGAAACAGTGTTCAGAAAAAAATCAAGAGAACTGAAAGATGTACCCTTTTTATGTCATAAACTGTAGTCAAGATGACACAAATGCCAGAGTTTGTGGAAGAGTCAGCTCAGGAGTTATTCTTTGGGCAGTTACAAGTGCTGATCTCTCACACGGAGAGTTGGGGAAGATATATACATAATAAAGAAAACAACACAGATGATTATTATAAAATGAACCATTAAATCCCTTTCTATATGAGAAAGTACAGTCTTTGCCTTAAAATTGTTTTATTTTACTTTAAAAATTTTTATATCTATTCTGTTGTGTTGTTCTTGAGGATTCACCTGAAGCTATTTTAGAATGAAATGAAAAATTATTATTTTAGGCCTATTGCTACTTAATATTATATAATTCAGGTAAAATGAAACTCAAATTTTAATGCCAGGCACTAGTGAGGAATACACAAACAAACTGGATTGTAGGTCAAAGTCAGCCCACCATGAATTTAATTTGTCCATAGTCAGCTGTGATAGAGGGCTTAAAAACATATTTTTCACATTTAAGAAATTCATTTGTTGATTTTTCTTGATCTTCATTTGCCAAAGGTATTATGATATATTTTGGTGGCTATAAACCTTTCACAGGCTTTAAAGGGAACTTTTGCAGATCTGTCTCACAAAGTGAGACATATATGAACATGCACTAGAACAAAAATTCAATTTATTTGATCTTTTGTTGTAATCTGTCAATCACAAAAAACCAAAAATTCTTCAATAAACAGGCTAGCAAAAGTTATTTTATAGTGAGTAAATATATCAAGAAAAAGTATAAATAGTGGTAAATCCAACATATTAATATATTACTGAAAATATGAAACTACACAAGAACAATAAACTACTATAACAAGTAAATAACAGTAGTGCCTATATTAATTGACAATTCAGTCTTTGATTATATCTGCTAAATAATATGATTTTTATTTACAAGCAAAGCAGCTAATTTGAAAAGCATCATGTTATATTTATTTTATGGGACTGTGTTAAAGCTATAATGTAAAATTTGAAAATAACACTATTATATATGTTCAGGTATATTTTTAATAATATGTGTGCGCTTAAATATTTTTAATTTTCATTTTTCACTTTACATTCCAATTGTATCCACTTCCCTTGTCTCCTCTTGGTCCCATCCTCCCTCACTCATCCCCCCTCTCCTGTTGCTTTGTCCTCAGAAGAGGGAAATCCTCCTCCATTATCATCTGACCCCAGTCTCTCAATTCCTTTCTTCAGAGACTTGAAGTTTTTTTCGTACAATAATTTCCCTTGCTTCGTAGGCATTATACAAGAGACTTTATGTTTTTTTTTGTTGTTGTTGTTTTGTTTTTTGTTTTTTGTTTTTTTTTTGTGTGTGTGGCTATTGTGGAGAATATTGTTTCCCTAATTGATTTCTCAGCCCAGTTGTATTTCATACCAAGGAAGGCTACTGATTATTTTTTAGTTGATTTTGTATCCAACTTCTTTGTGTTTAGCAGCTGTAGGACCTGCTTTCTTAGAATTTTGGGGCTCATTTATGTATACTATCGTATCATCGGTGAATAACGATACTTTGTGTTCTTCCGTTCCAATTTGCATTGCTTTCTTTAGTTGTCTTATTTATCTAGCTATGGCTTCAAGTACACTATTGAAGAGTTATGGAGAGAGTGGTCAGCCTTGTTGTGAGTTGCCTGATTTCAGTGGAATTGATTTAAGATTCTCTGATGTTGGCCATAGGCTTGTTGTATATAACCTTTACTATGGTTAGGTATGTGCCTTTTATCCCTAATTTCTCCAAGACTTTTAAAATATATGGTGTTGGATTTTGTCAAAAGATTTTCAGCATCTAAGGAGATGATCATGTGTTTTTTTTCTGTTTATATTTTGGATTATGTTGGTGGATTTACATATATTAAAACACCCTTGCATGGGTTGGATGTAGCCTACTTAGTCATGGTGGATTTGTGGATAATATTTTTGATGTGTATTCAGTTTGTGAGGATAGCATTTTATTGAGTATTTTTGCATCAGTGTTCTTAAGAGATATTGGTACCAGGATCTCTTTCTTTCTTGGGTCTTTGTGTGGTTTAGGTATCAGGGTGACTTTTGCCTCATAGATTGAGTTTGATAATTCTCCTGTTTCTATTTAGAGGAAGAATTTGAAGAGTATCAGTTTTAGTTCTTCTCTGAAGACCTGGTAGAATTCTGGGCTGAATCCCTGTAGGTCTGTTTATTTTTTTGGGTGGGGGTTGCAAGTATTTTGATGACTGCTTCTATTTCCTAAGAAGATATAGGATTATTTAATTTGTTTACATGGACTTGATTCAATTTTGGTAAGAAGTATCTATCAAGAAAATTTTCTATTTCCTTTGGATTTTCAAATCTTGTGGCATAAAAGCTTTTGAAGCAATAATTAATATTTCTTTGGATTTTCCATGTGTCTGTCATTGTTTCTTCTTTTTCATTTATGATTTTTTTTACTTTTCTTTTCTTTTTTAATATTTTTATTAATTTATTCATATTACATCTCAATTGATATCCCATCCCTTGTATCCTCCCATTCCTCTCTCCCTTCCATTTTCCCCTTACTCCCCTTCCCTATGAGTTTGATTGATTGGGACCTCCTCCCGTTGTATATGTTCATAGGGTATCAAGTCTCTTCTTGATAGCCTGCTATCCTTCCTCTGAGTGCCAACAGGCCTCCCCATCAAGGGGACGTGGTCAAGTATGGGGCACCAGAGTTCATGTGAAAGTCAGTCCCCACTCTCCACTCAATTGTGAAGAATGTCCTGTCCATTGTCTAGATATGAGTAGGGGTTCTAAGGTTATTGCACGTATTGTCCTTGGCTGGTGCCATAGCTTCAGCAGGAACCCTGGGCCCAGATCTGCCCATCATAATGTTCTACTTCTAATTGTAGGTTTCTAGGACCCTCTGGACCCTTCTATTTCCCCGTTCTCCCTTGCTTCTCTTACCTGGGGTCCCAATAGGAAGTGTTCTCTTCTGTCCCAGTTTCCTGGTAAGTGAAGACTTTCATGGGACAGATTTTTTTATTTGAAAGAATGATTCTTTAAATTAGACTATTAACAAATGTGAAGATTTATTATTTCCCTACTATTGCAGAAGAACTTTACAAAATGTTAAATGATAATATAGACTGATATCAGGATGTTATGAGGTATACCATATGCTAGGGAGTATTTATACTGCCATGACATTTATATGAACTATTTGTGATCTGCTTGGAAATGTTTAGCCACTGTTTCCTTATGTATCACTTCCACAAATAAAGTTAGTAGCTATTAACACTATTAAAACAAATACTTTTACATATTATATATAAAAGCACTTTCCCCACTGTAAAATTTTACTTTTCATGGAGTTGATATAACTGAGATTTCAACTTCAGTTTTAAGACAGAAAATCTAGGACAAGGAACAGGCAAACTTTACAGGGAGTCTCTGGGGCTTCACCTTTCCTAGTGGCATGCTTTTATTCCTGTAATCAGGGACACAACTGAATCAGCACATGCTGACAGCTCTGCTTACACAGGCTTCACAGACTGGAATGAACTGAGAGTAATTCTAACATAAGGCATGCTGGCTTTTCTTTTAATTGTTTTTTCCATGTTTGTCCATTTGACTTTCTTGTTTGATCATTAATTCTTGTTTAAGGAGGCTGGTGAATCATTGAAGGCAGGACTCACATAGTTAAATAATAAGGGGAAAATGGTACATCATAAGACAGGCATATATCAGCATTTTAAATTCACTTAATTACAAAATATGGTCAATATTAAAAGGATAATACTCTTGCACACAATCCTGTTTGATAAATGTTTAACATACTATGGAGCTGATGCCATCTTTCAGTATTTCAGGAAATAATCTTTCATTCTGTGAGTGCAACTAAATACTAAAAAAGTTAATGGCTCTCATGATAAAAACATATTATTTTTAAACTTTTCAATTTTGAGAATGTGTAACCATAGTCACTTTAGAAAAATCTTTTTTATATTACTTTTCCTCATAATGTAAAATAATCTGATTTGTAATATATGAGGATTTCTTGTTTGCTCTTGAGTGTTATGTAAATGTAAATGTGTTAGCTGTCAAGTTTTTCACTGTCATCTTGTAGTTCCAATGAGATCCACCTCCTTTTAATGAACAGTGGTCTATTCTTTGCCGTTTTCAAAATGCAGTTGTTATGCATTCAAATCATTTGACATTTGGAACAAATGGTGAAACTGAAGAGTTGTGTATATTTTATTGTACATATTGTACATACTTTGAAGTAAAAATTGGTTTCTGAACACATTACCATTCACATTATGTTAGGGTTGCAAAAGAGTAAGTTGACAGGATTGTTGCAGCATATATTGTTAAGTAGTTACCTGTCTCTTATCATCATCATAAACATTTTGTCCCTTTGATAGGGTGTATTCTCCCTCGTTCTATCCTTTGCTTCCAGACATCCTCCACCCTGGATTACATGCTAGCTCACAGGAAGAACTTTTCCCAGTTAGTGATGTACTATTGCTTTTAGGGACCCTGCACAGCTGAACTTCTGACAATGTGAAGAGACAGATTTATAAATGGACCAAAAAAGGCCTGAGTACCTACCAAATTGATGGATGCAGGGGGGACTGACAGGGTGTGGCATGGGTCTGTTTTGTGACTAATAATAAGATATTGAGAATCCCTAAATATAAAGGCCTTGCCCCTGATCTCCCTGAGGTTTCCTTCCATGGTGGAGTGCCTTACATGCCACAGAGGTATAGGATATAGGCAGTCCTGATGAGACTTGATAGTCTGGAGTCAGTTGGTAGAGGAGAAAGATTCCCCTTCTCTGTGGACTGTGGGAGGAGAATAGGGAGGAAGAGAGAGAGAGAGAAAGAGACAGGGAGGGTCAGACTGGAATGAGATGAAGGAAGGGGGTATGATTGGGATGTACAGTAAATAGAATTTAAAAATAAATTTAAATTAAGGAATAGAAACACACGCTGAGACCCATAGCCAGACATTGGATGTAGCTCAGGGAGTTGTGTGGAAGAGTTGGGGAAAGAATTGGGTGGGGCTGGGGTTAGGGAGGGGTGAAGATATGACAAGAAAATCAATAAGGTCAACTAACCTAGGCCATGGAGGCTCACAGAGACTGAATCACCATTTAAAGACTATTGTATTTAAGTAACCCTACACATATGCGGCAAATGGGCAGCTTGCTCTCTATAAGGGTCCCCTAGCAATTGGGGATGGGTCTGTCTTTGACATGGCCTCTACTGCCTGATTTTGGATTATTCTATCCTTAGCTGGGCTACTTATCTGGCCACAGTGGAAGAGGATAGCTTAGTGCTGGTAAGACTTGATGTCTTGGGACAGGTTGGTGGTGGCGGTGGCTCCACTTTTCTGAGAAAAAAAGGCCTGGGAAAGAAGGAAGAGGCTGTGAGGGTGGGACTGAGAGGAGATGAGGGAGGGTGTTTGATACTGATGTAAAGTAAAATAGATAAAAAAGGAAAAAAAAGAATAAGAAAGAGGTCGCTGTCTGGAAGCATCTTGAGGAGAACAGAAATAATAAGGTAGGTAAATTTGGCCTCCTTCTGCTATAGAGCAGTATTTACCTGTTGGCTCATCATTATAAGACTAAGTAGGACCTCCAGTCAATTGGAAATATGAGTGTTCCACAGCCTCTGCTCTCATGGGATAAATTGTGTAAATGAGCAATAAAATCACTTAAAATAATTTTAAAAGCCCTACATAGGACATTGGTGAATATTTTTCTTTGCTAACTAACAGGATTAACTTTTTTTCAGTATCAGTCTGAGGTTCTAGAATGTTCTTTGAATCTTCATTACCCTTAGTGTTAAATATACTGAATAAACATATCATTCTGTTGCCCCAAATTGTTTACTGTTGACCTAGTTTTTCAATAATCTTGCTTTCAGTTTTTTATTACTAAGAGAAATGTCAGAACAATTTTGTGAGTATCAACACAAATATGTATCCCATGATATTACAGTAGGACACAATTTACTCCAAATAAATTCATCTACTAAGTTTTGAATTCTAACATTTTTACTAGTTATTTATATGTTGTTGAACATTTACTCTTACAGGAGTAAACAAAGATAATGACAAAAATTGGATGGTATCATTGTTATTTACTATAATTTACTAGGTTTTATACATTACAAAATCAAGACACTTTATTTATTAAATGGCTCTTAGCTACATATTATTACTAATAATACCCTTCTCTTAACAAGTACATTCACAAAAAATTTAAGAATATGTTGCTTCTTTGTAGGTGCTCTCATATTTCGCTGAGCATATTCATATAAGCTTCAGAGACTCTCCAAAGCTTCATTGGTTTTCATAAATACTTTAATATCCATATCAAAATATACTGTATTTAATATATATGAATTCATGACCTAATTAATAAACAGAAAACTGCATATTGCCTGCACAATCTATGAAATAAAGAACTAAATATGTAAAATATAATTAAATAAATAAATGGTTCATTACATAAATGTTTCTTTAATATTATCACACAAAAACAGAAAAATACAGCTCATGCACATGCATATGAATAACAATTTTTCTAAAGTGCATACTGAATTTAGGCTTGGTGCTATTATTTTTGATTATGCCACTCCATGATCATGCAATCCTTTTATTTACTTTAGAGAAAACTCAATTTACATTATAAAATTCATCTCACATAAAAGTGTCTTCAGATAATAATAATAATTGATTTTATTACTCTTGCTCTGAGAGGTTTCAATAATAACTCTAATGTTGCTATAATTTAATAGACCTTCATGTGCTTGTTTTAAGAGCTTATATACAATTGCATAAAAACGAACATATATGCATGCACACATCTGACCCAACAGGTCAAAAGACACAGACAAACTAAAATATATCATTATAATTCATATTTGGGTTTAAAATATTAATTCATGTTTCTAAACCTAGAGATTCTTCCTTAATTCTAAGGGAGGAGCAATCATTTAAAAATGAATCTTAATATTTTAATATATTTTAAATTGTAATCAATTAAAGTAGACATACTTTTAAGAGCTAAATGGAAAACCTGATTAGAAAAACTATATTTTTGTTACCTTTAGTGGTGACTTATATAGAGACTGCAGGAAGGTAGCAGGTCAGCATTAACAACACTTCTATCAACAACAAAAAAAAAAAACCAGAAATATATAAAATTTATATGGCTTTCCTATTTCTGCAGAGGAATTTTAATTCAGCAACATGGCTAATTTGATCACATCTAAAAACCTTCTGGCTCTGTGTGATTCAACTAGAATACAGGCACGCCCTTAGTACATACCTTTAAAACAAAAAAATGAAGGTAAAATTAGTTTGTTTAAGAGTTATATATAATTGAGGGGCAGACCAAGTGACAAATGAAATATTTGACAGTGTGAGTCAGAGTAAGATACTCACACCTCTTATGAGAGAAGAAAGAGAGTTGGTCTAAAATAGTTGCACAGAGAGAGAGAGAGAGAGAGAGAGAGAGAGAGAGAGAAGGGGGTATAGAAGGGAGGCTGTTTTCTCAGGACATTTTTACAGAGATGGGACACAGGTGAAGACAGAACAAGGCAGAGAATGTGAAAAAGCCAGAAGATTATAACAGATTGCTAGAGTTTGAGGCCAAGCAGAGCAAATGAGCCAGAAAACCAAGACAGAATCCAGATAGAACCACACATCTTAAAGAAGTTTGGACCAGAATAGCTGGGTTAAGCCAACCATTTAGAAAGAACTGGAAAGGGTGAGTTTAGCTAGTAGTAAACCTCCCAGACAACAATTACATCTGACAAATAAAGGTTACATAAAAGTTACTCCTAAATATGGCTATCGTGGACACATTCCAAATGTGTTTCTTGCACAAGTCTCAAATACAACAAAATGACATGACTGGAGCAAGGGCACTACTTAGAATGAAAAGGAATGTTAGTATAACTGGGAGAGCAAAATAGAAGGCAACAAGACAGCTTGATAATAATGAAATGTACAATATAGTAAAAATAACAACATAATTAAAATTAATGCCAAAAAGGTAAGACAATGGGTGTGTAAGCTTCTAAACCAAGTGAAGTAGCAGATTTGCATTCTTGTGTCAATAGAAAATGTGTGCTAAGAGTAAGAATATCTCAATGACTGATTTTTGCTTGTCACAGGGAAACCATGAAAGAATAGACAGGATACTCCCCGTCTTGCTTTCCTGTATCTCACTGAGTATAAAGAAGACACAGGCATGCTGTTTGAGGAAGGAGCATGGGGAAAGATGTGCACATAAAGATAACTCTGGACCTCAGCAAAGGCCCATGGCTTCCTATCAAATTACTCATGCCCTAATCAGTGTTGAAAAAGTATCATAAGACAAGAGAAATTCACTCATAAGATTAAAAAGCAAAACCACAGGAAAAACACATGGACAAGAAAAAAATATTTTGTCTTCTAATAAGTCATAAAGTAACATTTTATAACTTATGGTAAATGAGACAGTTTTCAGAAGTAGAACATGAATCATTGCTTTTTCCATGCTTTACAATATTACAACATGCAGATTTTGAAAAAATTAAACAATTCTTTAATGATGAGGTAAGTTAATCAGTTCACATAAAATTTACATATTTATCAAACTGGGTCTCCAGCCTTCAGGTTGTTGCTAGGTAGTTGAAATAACATTAGTCTATTTCTCCAGACCATCGTCAAATTTCAAGCAAGAGAATTAACTTTCTTGATGAATCTTTTTCTTCATTAATTTATTTAATCACTTCATAGTGTGATCTTAGCCATCTCTCTCCTCTCCTCCCAGTGCCCTACTCACAACTCTCTTCCCTGCATTCTCACCTTACCTATCCTTAGAGAAAGGGAGGCCACCAAGTGGTACCAATTTACCCTGGCACATGAAGTCACAGTAAGACTAAGGGCATCCTCTTTCACTGACGCCAGACAAGGAAGTCTAGCTTGATGAAAGGGATCAAATGCAGGCAATACATACATAATGTACATACATGCAAACATACATACATACCAACAAACCAAATAACCCAATTAAAGATAGGGTCCAGAGATAAGCAGGGAATTCTCAACTGAGGAATGTATTAGCTGAGAAACAGTTAAAGAAATGTTCATTGATGAATTTTCGTGTCTTTTAGTCTAAAAGTTACAAGACACACAAAATTCTATTAGTAGATTAACATACAAATACCAATGGTATGTGCACATAGAGAAATGATACTCAGTAATAAATAATGAGAAATCATTATTACTATATATCAATATTAATATATTTCATATCAATATTATTATGGAGCTCTATTTTGTTTTAAATACCCTACAAAATGTAATTATATTATGTTTAGTCATTGTTAGAGCAGAGAAACATAAAGAAGGAGGGGCATGTGTAGTTGTGTGTTTGTCTGTGTCCTTTGTGGTTCTTTCTCTGTCTCTATGTCTCTGTCTACTGTTCCCTCTCTCTGTCTGTCTGTCTCTCTCTCTCTTTCTGTGTGTGTGTGTGTGTGTGTGTGTGTGTGTGTGTGTGTGTGTGTGCGTGTGCGTGTGCATGCGTGTGCGTGTGTGTGTGTGTGTGTGTGCGTGTTTTAAATTGGAGTTTGAAAAATCACCTAATCAAGAAACCTTGGAATTTCTACAACTCTTATATGATATGTGGGTCTCAGAAGATTGACTGTGTGGTGAAGAGTTGGAAGATGAATTTAGCAAAAACAATCCCAACCTTAAGTAAAAGGCAGGAGTGGGAGCACTGAATCCAAAGAGTGATGTCTCACACCCAAGTTCAGGGAGAGAAAGAGAGACAGAGAGAGAAAGGGAGACAGAGAGACAGACAAAAACACACAGAGACAGAGATACACAGAGAGACAGAGACAGAAAAAGAAAGAGGTACAAACACAGTAAGTATTCATTCCACATTTTTTCTATTTAGTTCTCTTGATGATTGAATGCTGAATGTGCACTGTTCCCATTACGACAGGTAATTGGGTTTACAGATCTTGTCGATTAAATTATTAATTTTTTTTCTGAAAGAACTTCACAAAGTAATCAATGCATCCTTTAATAGTTCAAGTTGATATGCAGAATTATCTAAGTGAATCTGCCCATTATTAACTTGATAATTACATATAATATCTCAACAAAAATGTATAAAATAATATAAAACTTTCATTTGTGCAATTGAAATTATACTATCTACCACCTCCCTAAAGAAATAAGAAAGAGTCCATTCAGGTACATTGGAAAATGAATGCAGTCCTAGAACATGGATGGTAGAGCAAAGAGGATGAGGAGTTTAAGGACAGCCTCAGATGAGGTAGCTACATGAGACCCTGTCTCAAAAGTGAAGAAAAGAAGAAGAAGGAACAGGAGGAGGAAGAGAAGTAGAAAGAAAAGAAGAAGCAGAATGAGAGGGAAGGAACATCTCTTAGAAAAATGTATTATTTTCTTAGTACCCCATCTCTTACATACTATTATGTTATATTTATAATACTCAAATATTTTGAGACAGTGTAAATACGTCAATGTCTTATAATAAGTGATTCAATAGTAGTTAAATTATATATAATAAAATATATATAATATATAATAATAACATACATATATGTTAACCTAAAAACATGAGGAAGAACAGTCTTTCAATATTATAGACGTCATTTTAGTAACAAATTTCATGGCTGTTACAGACAAGGATAGCTCCAGTCTTTGAAGATTCATTAAGTGTGTTCCCTTTAACTTCAAACTGTATCTTTTACCCATGCTTCTTTGCATGCTATGATGTTCCATTCCCTCATTTTCAAAATATCTAAGAGTCCATGTGGATTGTCCCCAAATTTCCACTTTAATAAAATCACTGTTGTGTCATTTTTGGGAATTAGTCTTCCTTTCAAAATTAATAAGTGCAGGCTACTGAATTATAAGGTATTTGAAACTAGAAGACTCAGTTTTAGAGGAGACAACATAGGCCACAGTGACAATTGCATTTTACTTCCAACTTTGATTTTACTCATAAAACTTGTGAATGCCAGAAACTAGGGGAAAACACTGTAAATTATACCATGATTCAGAGCATGTATAGCCTCCTAAAGAACATTGCCTCTGCCAAGAAAGACATTGGCATCTAATTAGAAATGCTACAGAGTCTTCAAAGGGCCACTTTGTCATTCCCTCTGGACAGATCAGTCAGACTGGTGGATAAGATAGCGTGAGTACTGAATTCCCTGAGCATAGGTTCATGTCTATGTTTGCTTGATTTTGAAGAGATTTCTTTTTATCAGAAACAATGTTCTACAAAGTATCAAGATAGTGTGCAAGTTATACTGTAATTTCACAGATGGTGTTCCCAGCTGAAGCTGTGCATGTAGGGAAGACAAATCCACACTCAGGGTAAATAGATCTTCTAGTAAGACAAGAACATAGTGTTTCCTTTATGATAGAATGTGTTCTAAATAATCATCCTGCCCCTGGGTTTCTGGCTGTTCACCTGTAAAATGTGGTCATACCTGGGATTCACAGTATGGTCCGTGCGCCTGGCAGTTTATAATGTACATGAATATCCAGGTTGACCTTGGTGCATGGAGCCTAAATTCTAAAGCCTGTGCCCAATGTCAGTGCCATACCTACCACCATGAATGCTTAGCTCATGAGAGCATTGTGCAAGAAAGTATACGATTAAAAATATTTTTGGTATCTCCAAATTATGTTATTCTAGAACCATAACTACTAATGTTTGCCTCTGGTGTGACTATTTCTGAGTTCGCATTTACTTAGGACACAGATGTCTCCATTTTCTTTTTTCATGAATATAGCTGATGCCACTCCTACAGCTATGTTTTCTGCTAATGTTCAAGTCACTTCCAACCTCTTTTCATTGGAAGCAGTTTAAGCATAAGTGTTCAGTTGTGTATCTGGGACAGTGTTACTTATGCGTGAGGTGAATAACCAGAATTCTCACAATTTTATTTTGTGCAAAGGAGTTCCAATGCTACTGCCTCTCAGACATGTTCTATAAAGGAGCTGTAACGTTGTAGGTATCAAATTTTGATGGTGCATCATATGCAAAATGGGTGATTTGCTCATAACACACTGAATGGTTCTTTTAAGTGGTGGCAAAATGATAGTTCTTGTCGCTCAACAAGGCAGAAAGTAAAATAATACATTCTACTACAGTGTAGCTTTTATTCTACTGTAAATACTCAAAAATACTTTTTAAATCTTCAGTTCTGCCTCTTATACTTTGCAGCTCCCTTTGTGTGAAGATTTTCCTTAATTACTAGGTCAGGTTATTGTTCAATACTCAGTAGAGATTTTATTCCACACAAAACCTCACCTTCAAATGACATGTCATACATTTTATTACCCATAATTGCTATTGCCTCTCAAAATAAAATTAAGAGGTTTACTAAATCTTTAATGACTGTATAAAATACAAACAACTAGATTGCACTTTTTCCTTTGACCCTCTGTTTAGTCTTTTCTCCAGATTTAGCTTAGGTTTATATTTACTTTTATATTTATCTAATAGAAAATTCTTTTCAAGAAAAAATAAATCAGCAGAGAGTTAAATGTCTTTTTATTTAAGTTTGCTTTATTCTTATAGTTAAGTAAATCAGTAGAAAGATCTAATACGTTATATTTGTTATAAATTATTTGAAAATTAAGCACGTGTATTTCATAATTAGATATAAGAAAAGAACATGACAAACAAAATATTAATCACATCCATTAAAAATTGTTTTCCACATATTTTACATTTTGACATAATGAAATATAGATATAATGCATTTTTCTCAAAGGATTTTAAGAAATATAGAAGCTGTGTTCTTCATAAGTAAATAAAAATTTTTAAATATGGAAATTTAAAATGAAAAAAAGTATCACTATTAGATATAAAGTAAAATAGAAAACAGGAAATGAAAGAATATATGTTGTTCTATCAGTTGTATTTTAACTATCATGACATTTACATATCTGTTCATTAAGATTTTGTAATTTACATGTTAACAATAGCACACCTATTTTCTTCATCTTAACCCAACTATGAATAAACCTCAGATGTTAAAAATAAATGCTCTACTCTAAAATATGAGAATAATCTTTCTAACATTAGTATCAGGTAACCTATGCCTTATGTCTCCAGCCACAAGAGGCAAAGGGAGAAGTACAGAATGTTGCCATGGAGTTTCAAAGAAAATCAAATTCTTCAGCATGAGGACACAAAGAATTTTTATTAATCTCACAGAATTTTTATGCAGTATTTGAAATAGAAGAGGGAAGGAGTAAAACATTGCAGAATTGAGGAATGAATAATGAAAATTAAAGTATCCCCTGAAATGTCTATACCAAGTAAAGTGAAAGTTGTCCATTATTCATATTTTACTGAAGAAAGTGTATCAGAATTTGAAAATAAGTGGATATTAGTGGCAAACAATATTTATTGAAATCACAACTTCTAGTGCATATTCAATACAATATAACACAAAAACACAAATGATTTAAATTATTCTCAACACAGTTTGAAGGCAGAAATATCACATTATATCTACCAGATTTTACCTCTGTAGAAAGCTACTATCAGTAGAGATGCAGGGGAGGAGGTCCCTCTCAGTTGCAGACATAGGAAAAGAGAGTAGGGGGAAAGAGGGAGGGAAGGAGGAAGGGGAGGATAGAAGGGATGGGATAACAATTGAGATGTAATAAGAATAAATTAATAAAGTATTTTTTAAAAAAGAACTGAAGTCAGAGAGGTTTGTGATTTCTGCTGAAAGGCAGACGGAATAAAGACAGGAATTATCTGTCTCCATTTTCTTTCAAATCCAGCCTCATGGTATTGTTGCTCTTTGGACACCTTTATCTCAAAGGAAAAACATCTAAACCATTGAGTTGATGCAGTTCACAACTGTCTGTTCCTAAAGGCATCAAGTGAACAAAACCAGTCAGAAAGGTTAAGGCTACCCCATAACATATGTTGACAAACTCATCCAACACAGAACGAGATAGCTCAATGTTGTCCTGCTTGGATTTGAGTGTGTGAGTTGAGTTCAGGGGACTTCTGTTCTCACTGATGCATCATTTCTTTCTTTCTTTTCTTAATTTCTTTCTTTCCTTCTTCGTTGTTTTGGTATATGTCTCTAGAAAGTCATATCATGGAGGCCCACAGAACTGCTCTTAAGCTATCTAAAATGTTTTTACAAGTAAGATATGAAGAGTCATTTCTAGTATATTTGTAATCAAAACTATGGAAGGCACATTATAGACATTTTAACGTGCCCCAGGTTACTGCATAGATTGGGTTTGGCTCTTACTCAGCAATAACTTGGGTTTGCATTTATTTTAATCTTTTACCACACAGTGGTAAAAGTCCATAGGATGAGACATTTTTTCCTCTCATTTACCCAACAGTTCTTGGCTATTTGAAAGCCTTTGTCATCAGTCTGTACTCCACTGCAGAAGCTGCAGTGGGTCTTAGGAGTTGATGCCTCTGGATTATAGTAAAGCAGCAGGTTTATTTTAATATTACTCAGGACTAAAGGTGATTACTAAAATGAGTAGCATCTGCAACCTAAATCTAATCTGTTTAATCTGCTTACTTATTAGCAAACATAGACGGGGTTGAGAGTGTTGAGGACTCCCACAAAGCACTGTTAACCATGAAGGGTTGTGTTTACAGAGAGTATATACTGTGAAAGGAACGGCTGCTTCCATCTGTATAATCAAGAATCTTTTTTCAAAGCTTTTAGTTTTTTACTATTAACATTTCTCCCCTGGGTTGTTCCCTAGGAAAATTCAACATATTTAAGTTTTCTATTTTTCTTCATTTTATACAATCTTTCTATTTTCCCACCTCACTCCATTCTTGCTCTATTATAACTTATTTTCACAACATTAACCCTAATATTTTATTTTATTATATTCATCTCTTTTGCCATTTCCTGACATTAATAACTGCCAGGAATAGTAATACTATTACTAGAATAATAATGTGAATAACTAAAGATTATATATGTTCATTGATGAGACTCGTCAGCTGGTATAGGCACTTAAAACTGGATATCATAACCTGAGTTCAATTCTTGGAACCTTCATTGTTGAAGGAGAAAACCAAGTCCCACAAGTGCTGTCTAGCTGAACACACATGCACACGCACACGCACACGCGCACACACACACACACACACACACACAGAGAGAGAGAGAGAGAGAGAGAGAGACAGACAGACAGACAGAAAGACAGACAGACACAGGCACAAAAAGAGAGAGAGATAGGCACACACATATAAACACACACGCATGAAAAAAGAAACAAGCATTGAAAGTATTCCATGTAGCATGAAAGGAAAAATAATTAATTATTTACCATTTAAAATGTAGTTATGGGGGCTAGAGAGATAGTTCAGAGATTAAGAGCTCTATATGTTGTTCAAAGGGTCCTTAGTTCAATTCCCAGCAACCACATGGTGGATCACAACCATCTATATAATGATATCTGGTGCCTTCTTCTGGAGTACATACACACATGTGGACAATGTACAGTATAAATAATAAATAAATAAATCTTAACAACAACAAAAGTCATGGTTAATATGACTTAAATATATTAATGACATAATAGAGCTCAAGTTACATTTCTCACCATTCTATATTTGTTACATAGAAAACCTCTCAAGAATCAATAAATTGAGATTATGTTAGTCTCTCTGTAGTCTTTATAATGTTTATTGAGATTCAAGAAACTACCCATTGTAGTATTTGTTCTTTGGAAATACATTGACTCTTTATTGTGTGCCAGAAATTTTACTTAATTTTGAATTTTATAATTTGAAATAGTATAGCCAGCAAGATAGCTCAAGAAGTAAAATGCTAGTCAGCTAATAATAGTTATTCTAAATAGCAATTTAGAACAGGGGAATTAAAACAATGTTGATGCAAAAAACAGCAATTAATGGGAAATTTAAAAATTTAGGCACCTCTAAATTAGTGGCATAAATTTTTTCAAGAACGTGCTGGACAGTCATTGCATTTTGTCAATTTATTTAGTTTTGGTAATTGCCAAAAATAATCGGTTTTCTTGACTATTCTTTCTAGTACATTTTACAAAGGGAAGAATCTATAGCTACAAAGAATAACAGTTACAGTAAAATGGGTAGAGATCAAAACAAAATAGAAGTCTATTAGTTTTCTGTAGAAAACAATAACACTGCAGTTTTGGTTTTCTACTTTAAAATATAAATGTATCTACAAAATAGAGTCATGTAGCTGGGAGTTGTAGTGCTCTCGAGAGGCAGAGGCAGATGGATCACTGTAAGTTCAAGGCCAGCCTGATCTACAAAGCTAGTCCAGGACAGCCAAGGCTACACAGAGAAAAACTGTTCCAAAAAAACAAAAAACAAAATAAAACAAAATACAATTACTTAGTATATATGTATCTTGTATAAGATTTTTATGACATTTTATGGCATTTAACAGCTGAATTGAATCCTCAGGGGACTTGATGTTTTAGTCCATTCCAATTTCCTAAGATGAAACAGATCTGAATATGGATATATCTCTTTTATGCTTTCTCTGATCTTCATGGAGGAAGGGGCAAAAGTTGCTATGTTCTCAAGCTTAGAGTTATTTCTGATATGTGGTCTTCACTGTGTGAGATTTACAGAAGGTGCAGCACAATTAATGACAGACACATTGAATCTTAGTGTATTGCAATAAGGACTTGTAGTAAATGCTTTGGGGAGAGAAATAAAGTAATAGATTGTCTTCAGCTTCATTCCTGGATCTCTACCAAATTTTTTCCTGTATGCAGTTCTATTAAGCTGTCGTTTCCACCCACGCACCATCATATTTCTAGTGAAAGTACATCAAAAATACAGGCATTAATGTACAGAAACGTTCCCTCTTATTCCCATTAGTCTTATTATATTCTGAAATGCCTAGTTTCACATACGTGACAACCCAGACACATTGACTGTGCTAGAAAACCTCACCAGAAGAACCCACTTGACACTGGCAGTTGAAAGAGAAAGGCAGCAAGAATTATAGGATATGAGACAAAGGCAGAGCTCAGCATTAGCCACACTTCTTATTCTTAGAGTGGAGAATATCCACCCTGGGCACTGAGTTTAATTGCTGCAAACAACTCCAGAAGGCTGCACTTTCATTCCCATTGTAGGTCAATGAGCATATTTGCATGATAGAAATTATTAGCAACTAGGCCTGTCCCCAGGAGAGCATCCATGATGCTATTCACAGGCCATTAACAGTACAATTCACCCATGACCAACAGAGGCTGTCAAGAAATGCTCTCTCCTTAGGAACCACATTAGTAGATGCATGCCATTCTCCTTGGACATATCCCTTATGTACTAAGCAACTTTTACAGATTTTTGAAATGAAACTTTTTAATAAACTTAAAATATCACACACCTAACTGATATGCCAGTAGGATGCTTCACTGTTCATAAACTTTAGACATAAAGATGCCTCATAATCTTTAACATATTGAGAATATTTTGTACATCTTTGTTCATTGTTGCTTTGTGTTTATGTTGACATTCTGAAAGAAAACATACTTAAATTAGTGCCATAATTTGAAGCATGCAAATGAGATATTCTTTAGTAAGGATTTTTAAATGTTTAAAATAACTTATTCTATTCACATTTCAACTATTATCCCCTCACTTGTTCCCTGCTCTCTCTTTCACCCTATTCCTCTCCCCTGGACTGCTACCTGAAAGGGACCTCCTCCCCCACCATATGATCACAGCCTAGCAGGTCTTCTCTGGATAGCCTGCTTCCCCTTCCTCTGAATTAATATGGATTTTTAATCCAAATTTTTATTTATTTTCTTGAATAAATATGTTTGCTGCCACTGTGTGACACCTTCTGTTCTCTTCCCAGAGGAGACAGTGAGTCTTGTCCATGGGGGGAATACACAGAGGTAGCTGTATCCTTGATGTATAAGAATTCAGGCTTTACTTTTTCTGCTCCTCCTCTCCTATTTTTGATTCTTTGTATAGTTTTGCTTCCTTGTTATAAAAATCAACAACAAAGGTTCTTCCAATTTTACAAAATATTTCACATGAAAACATAACCATGTTGACTTATTGTCAGAGATTTCTGCATCTCATTTACCTGTCTTACTTGAGAAACCTTAAATCTTTACTATTGACTTATTGCTTTTCCCACATGTTTTTAATTATCATATTGTTCTTGGCATAAACAATATGAGTCACACAATATATTTTTCTGTTATATATATTGGTTTTTCTAGACAGCGTTTCTCAGTGTGTAGTCCTGCCTCTCCTGGTTTTACTTTGTGGACCAGAATGGCCTCAAACTCACAGAGATCCTCCTGCCTCTGCCTCCTGAGTGCTTGGATGAAAGGTGTATACCACCATGCCCAGCTTCATTTTTTCTAATTTCTTTATTAAAAATAAATTTGTATAGAGTATACTTGGAAAATACTTTCCCTTCATCATCTCTTCTCAAATCCTCTTCTATTCCCTACTATCCAAATCCACACCCTTTTTAATCTCTCTCTCCTTAAAAAACAAAGAGGCATCTAAAAATTCATAATAAAATAAAGTAAAAGGAACATGAACACTCTAGAGTGGGCCCAAGCAAACAAATAGAAGAAAACATATCAATGAAAAAGCACAGAAATACATAGAGACACAGAGTCTCACACATTTCCACACACAAGAATCCTATAAAAACACAGACCCAAACTATAATTTATACACAAAATAAAGATAAAGTTAAAAAAAAAAGAAAAATAGGAAAAAATAATAACAGATAACTGGACAAACTATTATTCAAAAATAAACCTACAAAAGTACTATTGAGTTTGTTTTGTGTTGTCCATCAACTGCTGTGCATAGGACCTGAAAATAAGATGGTTTTATTTGCTCATTGTGACTCCATTGGGAAAACTGATAGTTCATTTTGAATTTCATTATGAACTTGACAACCTTCTGAGTTAAGGGTGAAAGCTTGTATCTACTTCTCCTATCAGGGCTGAGACCCCATCTCTCTCTGTCCTGTACTGACCCCCTGCATGCTGTTACAGTCTGTGTAAGTTCACATGTACATCAGCCGTGCTGTGTTTAGAAGGCCTTGTTTCCTTGGTGTCCTCCAATCCCTCAGGCTAGAACAATCTTTCTGCAGCCTCCTCTGTAGGGGTCCCTCAGATCTGGTAGGAAGAATTTGATGTTTCTTTAAAACACAAATGTCATTCTGTAGAGAAAATCAGATTCTGTTTATTATTCCAGAATATCAAGAAGGTAGCACAGTAGTTTATGAAATATTATTTCTAAATAGATTTTCTATGAACAATATTATTTTACATAGAAATAGTATTTCATTTAGATATTACAATTATATTATATTACAAAAGGTATTTCTTTATTTTATATGAATACTTAAGGTCATATTTAAAATTTGTTCACAGGGAATATTTTCACTTTCATTAAAGTTGTTCAATAGTAAGAGGATTAAAAGTAGTATGCAAAAATTTTTGAAAAAACTGTTTGACATTCTTTATCAGACAAATAATTTAACAAATAATCACTCAGTTTTTTAAAGTGGCAAAGCCAAGAGAATACCATTCACTGAGACTGTTATTATAGAAATCTTTTGTCAGATAAAGTAGATATATAAAATTCAATTTTAAATTGATCCTATGCATGCTGGTGAAATGCAAATGGAAAAAAAAACAAAAAGAATGATAAATGATTTGTAAACATATAACAATATCCATATATGGCAAATGCTCTCTAAAAGTTGTTTATATTGAAGGAATTTCCCTGTAGATGAAGAAAATTTTCAAGGAAAAGAACAAAAGAAAGTGTGATGTACATAAGGTGCAAGGGAGATAGCATCTATGATGAGGATGTGCAAATTTATCTCTCAGATGTGCTAAAATGGGCCTTTCATTGTAATTATACTCCGACACTTACAACATCTAGGAGGCCTCATGTTGTAACATATTGGTGGATGAAGAAAATAAATATAACTTAATTTTAAGACAGAGTCAAACTGTAGATTCATTAAGAAAAAATCATTTTATGATCTAAAATTTAGAAAAAACTTCCTTCTATCACTCAATTCTCCTTACAAATGCATTGTAATTACCTTCTCCTGAGTATGAAGATAAAAATACCCTAAAATGTCATTTGAGTCTCCATTTTATAAGGTACAGATTTTAATGGAATGAGGGAAGGTATTAGAATGACAATCTACCTAATTTAATATGCTAGAACCATAGCTACTGCTTCCAGTTAGGAGCAGTCCATCTTTTTGCTTTTAGTGATAGTAGGAAGGAAATAATTTTATGAGTTTAGGATTCAAAAATTCTGTATACATTACATATACTATATATATTACACACACACACACACACACACATATATATATTAACTGTATGAGAAATCCCACACTTGAAAGAATTGTTTCCTCAAGTAGGAAGCAGAAAGCTGGGCGTGGTGGCACACACCCTTAATCCCAGCACATGGAGGCAGGAAGATCACTTGGAGTTCGAGGCCAGGCTGGTCTACAAAGTGACTCCAATACAGCCAAGGCTACACAGAGAAAACCTATCCTGAGAAAACAAAAACAACAACAACAACAAAAAAAAAAAGAAGAAGAAGAAGAAGAAGAAGAAGAAGAAGAAGAAGAAGAAGAAGAAGAAGAAGAAGGAAGGAAGGAAGCAGGGATAAGCAGGCAGTATGCTGTTTAGTGTTTACAGTTACAGACAAGAACTTTCTTTGACTTTTGTTCTTTGAGTTCTAGTTTAAAACAAACCAGTATATTTTTAACTTTGGTTATGTTTATGTCCTCCTTCAGACCTAGCAATCAGTATAGAAAGATAACCATAACACTTTGACTCCAAGCAGGAAAATTTGGAAGAAATTTTGAATCCCATTATTTTGTTCTGATTTGGAAAATGACTATATATAAAATATAAGGCTCTAGTTTAATAAAATTTCTAGGTTTTCTAATATCAATAGTTAAACTGAGCATCATTCTGTCTGTGCAGCACTACATCTTATTTCATGCTTCACATAGGACTCGCCAAAGAGTTTGTAGAATACATGTGTTTTCATTTTCTGTTACAAAGCTAATGCAAATGAGGTAAGATGAAATGTGGCTTGATTCATGTAGTAATAAACAATCGCCAGTTGACACCTGATTTACTTCATCTTTTGGAGACATTTTGAGATCGTTCTTTCTGTGTATAGACAAGGAACTGCCAGTATGACTGTCCAGTATTTGTCCTGCACCATAACATTGCTCCCACACCTTTGCATACTCTGTTAATAACTAACCCTTAACAACCTAATACAAAAGGCACTTAGTACTGCTTGTTTAGGGATAGTTGATCATGTCTACTATAGTTGTCCAAAGGGAGGTTGATATTTAAAGTCTTCAGAGAAAATAGATAAAATTTTTCAACTCCCCCTTATTGCATCTGATGGTATAAGGCTTACCTGCACTTACATAATAAAAGAAGAATAAAGTATCTAAAGTCTTTATAGTAATGAATTTTAAGAATTTAATTACTAATAAAATACTTTATACCAGAAAAGGCAGTATTAACTACACATGTGCCTAAGTAGTGTAATAGATTTGAAATTTGTAAATTATATTCATTTGTTTCATCTCACAGATATATTTCGCTTTGTTTTCCATACAGACTGGAACTTCAAAGATAATCTTTTATTATTGTTTGACCATAATAAAGAGAAAACACTGGCTCAGAGATGTTAACTAACATTATCATCTATATAAAATCCCACTGGAAATTAAATAATGTATGTAAAGTTCATTGTATACAGCTTCTAGATTATATTTCTTTTTTTAAGAATTAGATGACATTCCCTGTAAGATCATGAATTCTTTATATGCCTGGTCTGCCTCATATCCACTTAAATAATATCAAAATTTGATTGTGAATTAACAGTATTCTTGATATAACACAATTTGAGATTATCCTGAAAGCATATAAATTAATACAACTTTATTAAAGCTTTATCAAGCATATTTTTTTCTAAACTCTGTAATAGTTTTATAAGCTTAATTTTTCTTTTAAAATAATTCAAGTTAAACATGTCCATTGCCGTGAACAATGTTGAACCCGCGTGTTAAGAGGAAACAGCTTGTACAAAAAGCTCAAATGAAGTTCTGTAATCACAGCACTTCCTAAATCCTGGCCTTTCTGACAGTAGTTGCACATCTCCATTCAATGTCACATGTTTTAGTAGACACTTGTAAAAAGATACATAATACAGTGTTGTTTGAACTCTTCAAGTCATCAGACATAGGCAAATGGTCTCAATCTCACTAAATGTTTTACTCAGTGATTGTGGCCTTGAAAATGGCCACTAACCACCAAGTAACACTGAAAATAGAAGAGCTACACAGAAACAACAGGCTCTCAGCTGTTCATCAGACCCTTAAATGGGGATTTCTACAATCAACCTTATCTGTTTTATGACACACTATGTAAATCAAAACACTGCATAGGGTGGTAAGCTTTAGAAATCCGTCAAAGGAACTGGCCACTAATTGTAAGAAAAATTTATATCTGCTAAGACAAGTAATCAAATAGTGTCAGAATAATATGAATTCATTTTAAATAAAAACAATTATGAAAAAGCAATAAAACAAACATTGTTCATGCCATTTAACATTACTTATATATAAGAATAATGAGAAATAAAACCAATCCCTGTCTGTGTTTTTGTACAGGTTATGGGTATGGAAGCGCAGGTATCTCTAATGGTAAGAAGGTATTGTGTTCCCTAGACTTGGAGTTACTCGGGGTTATAAACTTCCTGTTGAGGGAGCTGGGTTCCATACATATCCTATTCTTATCTATTGAAAGTATAATTAAAGTGTATGTGTCTATTCTTAATGTAGTTCATTTATGTGTTCTGACATATTTAGGTATTAGAAATAATAATTATGAAATTGATTTCATTGTTTTCTCAAGGCTTTTGATATTGTTTTGTGTAAATTTAGAATTCCTACTTGTTTCTACAGATTTTATAAAACTATTTTAGCATTGCCATGATTTAGTTTTCCTGGTATTATCCTATTTCTTATTCTATTTCTTTCCTTCAGTGATGATGAACTCATGCAAAATAATGGTAATATATTTTATAGCTATGTATTTTCTCAACCCACTAAACTTATTAATAACTTTTAAGTTTTCCAGTGACAAACAGCTAAAGTACATTACTGCTCCCTTCAGAATGCTCTTTGCAAAACTATTTTAAAAATGCTGTCCATAATAAAATCTCATATTTCCATAAGAGAAAATTGTAGTTTAAACTAGTATTATAATTCTTTTATGTCTCATATAAATATTGTTGTGAATATCTTATGTAGAGGATAACATTATCAATTTTAAACTTGGATATATCTTTATGGCATCTTTATTAAATAAAGCAGAACAAATGAATATAAGTTCCTATGTGGTTGCAAATGGATGGATCTTTGTAGAAATATCATAAAAGAGTTTAGGCTCACTATTCTGAAATTCTACATTTTTAACTGTAAAACATATCTTATTAGTAAGTCACAAAGTCACTGTTCAATGTGCATTTCTGTTCTAAGTTTCATAGTGACAGGTCATAGTGAGGAGGAAGTGCAGGTGTTTTCACTACAGTGAAAACTGACCTTTGAAATGCATCATGGCTACTCCAGCTTGCTTCTTGGGCCTGTTTGCTTGGAATACAGTTTAACAATCCTTAACTCTGAGGTTAGTGACTCTATTCCTCAATGTAGTGCCTCAATTATCACTCACAAGGTGATTTTTAATTCACTGGTATAGAATTTTGTATATAGATGCAATAGAAGTTTAATTCTAGATACAGTGGTATAGAATTTAAATGTAATATTATTCTTCACACACACATATAAATACATATATATGTTCTATATGGGTATAAGACCTCATACTAGAACATATATATGTATTTATATATGTGCAATAACTCAATTATAATCCAATATTTACTTTCAATATTTTGAAATTGCTATTGCAGGCTGTTTATGGTAAGTAAATTATACGAGTTAATTGTTAGTTGATCAGATCATGGTCATGTCAATTACTAGTCTACTTTTATGATAAGGATACACATCTTATGTGTGGCAGATAGATATGATTCTATAGAAAGATAAGGTGGGATAGTTAGAAAAGATCCTCAAAAACATCAGAGACATGCAGAACATGGCATTGAAAATATTTTTATTATCTTAAAGATTCACTGGCAATGAGACATGGTAATCCCTGACATCACCCAGCCTACCTCAAAGAGAATGATGAGTATCAAAGAACCTCCTTATAGAGATGACTTCGAATGCAGCAATCAAGTCACTGAGCAAAATATTCTCCTTTCTACCACAGACAGAATTCTGCCTAAAAAGGATAAGCTTGGATACAGGAAGAGCAGATGGCCAAACTCTGCCAAGACAGGGTAAGCAATTCCTTAATAGTTTCTGCCTCCCAAATATGTCTGTCAGATATATTGGGCCAGAAGGCTGAAGAAGATACTCCAACATTATAGAGAGTTTTGGGTGACTATTCAGGTAGCAAACTGTCTCTGTCATCTTCTCATTTAAAAACCTACTAATCTGCACTCTGGCATATTCAGGTAATCAAGTTTATTCTTTCTCAAGTTTCTGATGGAGCTGAAGACCACGTAGCTCAGTATTTCAATGAAGCTTAGTTGTTTAGGGGTTAAGATATTGAGCATGACAAAATGTGATGAAGACTGATTTACATTTATAATTTCTGAAGCACCAAGATAGGAAAGATTTTTTAAGGCTGTCAAATACAAATAGCCAGAACACTAAGAATGTAACATTTATATACTTCCTGATTGTGTCATGGTTATTCTTGTTATAGGCAGTTATTGTATATATGTGTAATAATATAAACACATATACAAATTTTAAAAATGTCTGTTTTGCTTTGTTTTTTTTTTCAGGACAGGGTTTCTCTGTATAGTCTTGGCTGTCCTGTCCTGGACTCACTTTCTAGACCAGGCTCACCTCAAACTTACATCAATCTGCCTTCCTCTGCCTCCCGAGTGCTGGGATTGTGAAATAAAAAATGTTTAATTAATAAAAAGAAAAGACATCCATCATGGCTACAGAAATTGATTTCTTTGGAATACCATATAACATGAAACTATCTTTATCTAGAATTATTTTTTTTAGTTTTAGTCATATTGGGTTTTATTGCTTTTTTATTAGATGATGAAAATAAATACAGCACTCTAGGATTCTTATTTGTAGGTATTAGGTAGAAGCATGCAAAACTGGGAAAATGTGAGGACTGAAAATCTGAAAATAACATTTTCTTTATCTTTTCAAATGATAGTGAGAAATTGTACCCACCAGTAATTGTAATAAAATATTTTCCAACTTGGCCTATTTTTTAATTTTTTCTATTTATATTTGTCACATAAGAGCTATAATACATATTTATAGTGATATAGGTCGTCTTTGTAGATGAGTATGAAAGTCAGTATGTGTTTAATTCATTACTTTTAAGAGATGTATTTGAATATATAGGAATAAGTCATTAAAAATAATGTGCAAACATAAATGGCTCACTTTAATTTATATTTCCAAAATTTATGTATATTGATGTACTATACAGTGTATGCTGAGAAACTAACAGCACAAACACTTATCAAGAAGGATAAAGGATGTCCATTTCTAATTCCATTCATTTGTCTGCAAATTTCAATATTTCCTTGCTTTTAATAGCTCAGCAGTATTCCATGGTGTATATGTACCACAGTTTCTTTATCCATTCTTCTACCAAGGGACATCTAGATTGTTTCCTGGTTCTGGCTATTATGAATAAGGCTGCTATGAACATAGTTGAGCAAATGTCTTTGTTGTGTGGTGGAGCATCTTTTGGGTATATTCCAAGGAGTGGAACAGCTGGGTCTTGAGGAAGCCCTATACCCAGTTTTAGAGAAACTGCCAGATTGATTTCCAAAATGGTTGTACAAGTTTGTACTCCCAAAAGCAATGAAGAGTGTTCCTCTTTCTCCACATTCTTGCCAGCATGTGCTGTCACCTGAGTTTTTTATCTTAGCCATTCTGATGGGCGTAATATTGACTCTCAGTCATTTTGATTTACATTTCTCTGATAACTAAGGACTATAAGCATTTCTTTAAGTGTTTCTCAGCCATTCTATATTCCTCTTTTGAGAATTCTCTGTTTAGTTCTGATCTCCATTTCTCAAATGGGGTTATTTGGTTTGGTGGTGTTTAATTTCTTGAGCGCTTTGTATAATTTGGATATTAGACCTTTTTCAGATGTGAGGTTGGTAAAGATCTTTTCCCAGTCTGTATGCTGTTGCTGTGTTCTGTTGACATTATCTTCTGCCTTTCCGAAGCTTCTCAGTCTCATGAGGTCCCATTTAGTAATGGTTGACCTTAGAGCCTGGGCTGTTGGAGTTCTGTTCAGAAAGTTGAATCCTATGCCAATGATTTCCAGGCTCTTCCCCACTTTTGCTTCTAACATATTTAGTGTCTCTTGTTTTATTCTGGGGTCTTTAATCCACCTGGACTTGAACCCAGGCCCAGAAAGACACACATGGTATGTATTCACTTATAATTGGACACTAGTCCAACAGTGATATTCTCTGAGAGTTCTCAGTTAATGGAGGATTGACATAGGAGCTAGGACTTTGTATTGTGATTCCTGGTGAGAAAAGTATGGGAGAATGAGGAATTGGAATGACTCAGAAATCCCTGGAACCCTACCAGGAGACCATTAAGGATGGCGGGTCTGGCCACAGGGGGGTCCATTCAAACTACTGTATCAACCAAGGACAATGCATGCAAGAAACCTAGACTCCCTATTCAGATCTAGTCAATACACAGCTGATTTTCAACAGCTGTGAGGAGAATGGAGACTGACTGTGACATGAACTCTGGTGGTCCTTATTAGACCGCTCCCCCTTGCTTGGGAGGGAGGCCTGGTGGCATCCAGAGGAAGGGTAAACAGGCTACCAAGATGACACCTGACAGGCTGTGACCATATGGTGGGGGAGAATGTCCCCTTCTGTCACAGACCTAGGGGAGAGAAATAGGGTGAATGAGGGAGGGAGGGAGGGGGAACAGGAAGATTCAAGTGAGGGGATAACAATTGAGATGTAATCTGAATAAACCACTTAAATTTAAAAAAAGAAAGGATAAAGGAATTTTTTCTGAGTATGTTTTTGAAGACTTAACTGGTGGGAGAAAATGCTAGATGAGCAAGTGGCTCATTAGCAAATAACTAATTAAATAAATTTTAAAAAGAAATAATGATATAATGTTATATTATAATACATAAAGTTCATAGAAAACATACCCTACACACAATTTTAACTTTGAAAATATCAGTGTACTACGACAGTGTCAATATATTTGCAATAGAAAAAGAAAAACATTTATAATTAAATGACACTGTTACTATGTAAATATTTAGTTGTAAGTAAATTGAAATTATAGATAAATAGTAACATATACATAGCATAAATTGATAGCATCAAGCAGCTTATACACATGTACTATAATGAAGTATTACTTGGTGTTCACAGGTGATGATTTTAAGTGAATGCTACAGTAAAATATAATTGCAATAGTATCTATATTCTAAGTTACTTATTTCATGGAAATGTGCTGCACCTTAATCTTGTAAGAAAGCTAAATTTCCAAGGAGTTAAAATACATTTAGGTTTCTTTGATATTAGATATTTCATTTTCATCTTTAAAATAAAATTGGATATGAATTGCAAAACACATGATATCAGAAATACTCTTTCCTTGTACAAGAACAGTTGCAAACTACATGGCCCATCAGCCTTTTAAATCTCAGCTTTTCATAGTTCCTGGGATCAACAAAAATACTTTACACATTGTCTTATTACCACTAAGAGTTAAAGACATATCCAACTGAGCATCACTGAATACTTGCAGAGAAATTTTAATCTATAATCATTGTTTTATTTGTTTTGTTTTGTTTTTAGAATTTTTGTATCATATTTCTTTTTTCAAATCTTTATTTTTATTAAATATTTTTATACTTTGTACATACATTTATATTATTACACATATATACATTACACTGCCTACAGCAAGAAGAACCATGGCACAACCAGGAATTATACAAATATTGTATTCTTAGTGTTTTGGATATTTGTATTTGGCAGCCTTGAAGAAAACATCTTTCCCATCTGATTCATCTAAAATTCTGAATGTAAATAAATATCTATCATACCTTGTCATTATCAACTTTAAACATCTATCTAGACCTACAAATATCTTAACCCCTAAATAAGTAAGCTTAATTATAAAACTAAACTATCTGATCTTCAATTCCATCAAAGACTTGAGAAAGAATAAAATTCATTACCTGAATATTTGTTGTACTGGAAAGGGTTTACATCCAAGACCATCTAAGTCTATGTGATCTTCTTGGACTGCAGATACATTTTAAATTACATCATGATCTGGCTAGAATATTGACACACCTTTACTACACACCTACAATCTCAAACAATGAAGGTTATTTTATAGGAGGAAGTATCTACATTTGGAAGTAACATCTATTTGAAGGGCAGAAAAAGTGATGAATCAGAGAAAGAAATGACAGAATAAGTCAAAGGTAGGATAGACCCAACTCTCACAAGCTTGTAGAGGAAATGAAGGCTACTTAAGAACAGTGTAGGGACAGAGAAAGAGAGTTTGTTGTTGTAGTTGTGTTTGTGTTTGTTTGTTTATTAGTTTGTTTGTTTTTTGTTAACCAAGAGTTGATTATCAGGATAGTTTTACAGAGACAAGTTGCAGATATAACAGGCTATAAACAGGTGAAGACAGAAAAATCCAGAGAATGAGCCAGAAAATTAAGGCATATTTCCAGTAATAGTTTAAGGCCAGGAAAAGCAATTAAGTCAGAATCCAAGAGAAGCCAGTCTGAATCAGTTAGCCTGGGGAAGAGTTTAGGCCAGAATGGGTAAGTTGTTAGTGAGTGTTCAGAAAGAGCTAGAAAGGCTTAGGAATGACTCTTATCTCATCCTCTTCTGAAAAATAAAGCAGCATTTCAATCTGGCAACCAAGGTAGTTGGAAGAAAACCCAACATAGTGGGCGACGGAGATATCCCACCAACATTGCAGAAAGCAGAGCACATATGACAGAAAAATTGCAGAGGATACAAGACACCTGACAGAAAGCCACAGAGGAGAAATATGCCTGGGATTGTCTCCAAAGGAATCATCATTTCTTCCTGTTCAACTGGAACCGGAGAGACTTGGGTGACTGCAGAGCCACAGGAGCCACTGAGAGTGAATCAGAGGAAGACACCCTAAAAAAAAATTAGTTATATAGACAGACTTTTCTTGAATTATAAACTGGGAAACTCCATTTCAGATTATTAGGAGTAGGATTGAAGAGGATATAAATATTACTTGCAAAAGGCACATGCTGGCGAGGATGTAGAGAAAGAAGTACACTCCTTCATTGCTGTTCGAAATGCAAACTAGCACATCCACTTTGGAATTCTATCTGGTACTATCTCAGAAAACTGGTAATAGTGCTTCCTCAAGACCCAGCTATTCCACTCCTTGGAATATACCCAGAAGAAGCTCCAGCACACAACAGGGACATATGTACTACCATGTTCATAGCGGCCTTATTCATAATACCCAGAACATGGAAACCACCAAAGTATCCCTCAGTAGAAGATTAGATAGAGAAACTGTGGTATATTTACACTATGGAATAGTACTCAGCTATTAAAAACAAGGAATTTCCAAATTTTGCGGCAAATGAATTGAACTAGAAATGATTTTAATGAATGAGTTAACCCAGAAGGAGAAAGAGTCAAAATGGATATAGTCACTTATATCTGGACACTGGCCCCAGAGGCATATCCCATGAAAGTCTTCACTTATCAGGAAAGTGAGGCATAGTGGAACATCCTATTCCGACTTTAGGAGAGAGGAGCATGGGAGAACGGGGAAATAGAAAGATCCAGAGGATCCTAGAAACCTACAAGAAGAACATTATGATGGGCAGATCTGGGCCCAGGGGTCCTGCTCAAACTATGGCACCAGCCGAGGACTATATGTGCAATAAACATGGAACCCCAACTCAGATCTAGCCAATGGACAGTACATTCTCCACAGTTGAGTGGAGAGTGGGGACTGACTTTCACACAAACTCTGGTGCCTCATATTTGACCATGTCCCCTGGATGGGGAGGCCTGGCGGCACTCAGAGGAAGGATAGCAGGTTACCAAGAAGAGACTTGATACCCTATGAACATATACAGGGGTGGAGGTTCCCCATCAGTCACAATCACAGGGGAGCAGAGTAGGGGGAAAGCAGGAGGAAGGGAGGAATGGGGGGATACAAGGGATGGGATAACTATTGAGGTGAAATGTGAATGATTTTTAAAAAGTTGTATTTCATACACACACACACACACACACACACACACACACACAAACACACATACCTAAAAAAAAAAAAAAAAAAAAAAAAAAAAAAGGAAAGAAAAAGCCATCACAGGACTTACTGCCACTGTGACAACTGAAGTAAAGGACTCCTTACTTTCAATTGCAATATTAACATATTTCTTTTTTTAGAAGATTGAAAAAAATAACTGTACACAAAAACATATAGTTGTACAACAAGAAAAAAATAGCTATGCTAGTATATAGACAAATGACAGAGGAAGTAAAAAAAAAAGCATGAAATGCTTAATTGTGAACTAATGGTGCCTAATGAAATTGAGGAGCAAGGCAGAGCGCTCACTGAACCTATGGAACCACCGGCTAATGAAAGTGAGAAAAGTGACCACCCCGAATTGCTTTTCCGGTTTCTAGGTAACAAATGACAGAAAATGTTTAAAAATCAGAAAACTAACAACTAGCATAGGACCCTATAAAAATTCAAGATATCAAACAATTTTAAAGAATTAACAGTAACTTATGGAATGCATTCACCCCATGTGAGACATATGTAAATATCTGGAACACCCAAAATGAGATTATCTCCCAAGACTGGAAAGATTTAGCAGCAGCTGTGTTGGAAGCTGGTTCTCAATTACAATGGATGATGTTGTAGCAAGAAGAAACTGCAATGATGAGGAATCATAACAGCTACAAAGGTATTAATATTTTGAAAGACCAATTGTTAAATGAAGATCAACTTCCTGATTTAAGACAACAGATGCATTTGATGGTTCTATTATTATTCAATATATTTTATAGATTTAAGAGCCTGAAATAAAGTGGAGGAACAAGAGAAAAGATATATATGTCATTCACAAAGATTATACAAAGCCCCAAAAATATTTTTACTGTTTTTTAAACATAGATTAAAGTCCACTATAAACAGGAAAATATCAGTTCCAGATGTGAGAAAGATATGAGCTGAAGCTTTAGCTTTTGAAAATACATATGTGGAGTATAAAAAAATTCATAGAACATCGATGGATGGATTAAAACTACTCCTGATATTGACAAACAATATCCAGTAATTCACAATGTCTGTTGTTTTACCTGTGGGAGATGAGGCCATTTTAGAAGATATTGTAGGAAAAGCATTCCTTGAGACTTCTCGAGAAGATGTCATCATTCTGGAATTTGCAGAAGGTGTAGTAAGGATACATATTGGAGTAATGAATTCAGATTAGCAAGAGATATTCAAGGTATCCCTTACTGGTAGGCAACTTCCTATAATATAATTTTTTATATATGGAAAACTCCATAAAGAGTTGCTCAAACCCAGTGACAAAAAAAATATGAGCCAGATATGTCCTGTCAGGAATCCACAGGGCACGTTGAGAAAACTAAATTAGGTTTTGGAGATCTACTGCATGTCATAGAATGTAATACTGCTTTGGCCTTAGCCACAAGTATCCCATCAATCAAGGGCAGAGCTGCTCCCCTAGATAGATCAAGATATTCTGGAGCTATCTGAAAACTAACAGCTCTATCTTTAAAATAGTTAATGTCCAGCCTGTGTGGAAAAAAAAATGGCTCTTGAATGAAGAAAAGTTGTAAGCACTTGAACAGCTGGTGCAAGACAAGCTGGAAGCTCAACATACAGAACAGTTTAAACTCCTTGCGTTTCTCTTACATTTGTCATTAAAAACAAATCTGGAAATTGGAGGATGCTGACTGATCTAAGGGTTATAAATAAACGGTTCCAACCTATGAGTCCATTACAGACCAGGATCACTTATAAGAGCAAAATATAGAAAAAGTTGTTTTATAGTACCTACTTATAACAATTTTCTACGTATGAGAGGATACTTCCCAGGTATCTTCAAGGAATGTTAAATAGTCCAACTCTATGTCATATCGACATTTTGTTCAACAACCATTAGAAATAATTTGTAAAAATTTTTCTCAATCCATAATGTCCCATTATGTGTGATATCTTATTAGCCAAATCTGATTCTAATACAAAAAAAGAATGTTTAATGAAGAAAACAGATTTTAGGTTGGGTTTTACAGATTGCTCCTAAAAAATACAGAGAGGAGATTCTACCTATGATCTAAGATTCATATTAAGTCAACAAAAGATTCAACCATTAAAAAATGCAGATAAGAAGATACCAGTTACAAACTCTTACTGACTTTCAGAAATTATTGGGAGACATTAATTGGTTATGGCCTACTATTGGATTAACTACTCAAGAGTTGAGTCATTTGTTTTAAACTTTACAAGATTATTTGAATTTAAACAATCCTAGATTTGATAGAATAAGTCAGAGATAGGACACACCAAACTCAGAAGAACAGGAAAGGAAAAAGATGAGTCAAAAGCAGGGATACAGAGTTTTTTGTTGCCTCTTTCTTTGTTTATTTTTCTGAGAGTTGATTTTATAGAGACAGGCCATAGGGAGAAAAATGTAGACATAAATGAAGACAGAATGAGCCAGTAGATTAACACATATTGCCAGAATTAGTTTGAGGCCAGGCAGAGCAGTCAGTCAGAATCCAAGAGAAGCCAGCTTGAATCAGTTTGCAGATTACTTTAGGGCATAACAACTGAGTTTAACCAGCCAATGAAAGTTTATAAAGAGATAGATAGGCTTGGGAACAGTTCTTACCATGTCACTCATTCTGAGAAAATAAAACCAACATTTAGGCAGATTGCCTGTTCATCCCTTCAAAGCATGAACAATTTCATGTTCACTTCCTTGGTTAAGGCGTGTGCATATAAACTGTAATTCAAGGTTCCATACTATATCTACTTCTGTTTTATAAGGATGCAGCATTAATTCTATCAATTATCAGGAACAGACCCAGCAAATCATAGGACCTTATACTACTGATGAACTTACTTTATTATGGGCAATTAATGAAGATTGGCAAGAGTTTATAGCAATTACTTGGGAGAATTTAGTAACAAATATTTCAAAAGCAAGTGGCTATAGTTAATAATAAGAACTAACTGGATTCCCCCATGAATAGTAAATGGGACACCGATTTTAGAAGCGCCTACATTTTATACAGAGACAAATAATTTAGTAATGCAAATAAATCAGGTTATAGGTCATGAAATACAAGTAATGTAATTCAATGCTCATATGCTTCAGTTCAGAGCCATATGCAATTTTATGCTTTTATTAGATTTTTCTCAACATATAAATATAATTACTGACTCACAATATTCAATGAGGGTTCTTTTACATATAGAAACTGCTGAACATCCTAATAATTCAGAATTAACATCATTATTTATACAACTACAGCAGACAATTCAAAGAGAAATTATCCATTGCTATAGTCAGTCTCATATAAATTGTCTGGCCAGTTAGCACAAGAAAATGAAGGGACAAATTAATTATTAATAGGATATGTTCTAGAAGCCTCAGCGTTTCTCTAGAAACATTGTATTAACACCAAAGGGTTAAAAAGAAAGTTCTCCCCTTGGTGGCACTCAAAGAAAGAATAAGCAGGCTACCAAGATGAGACTTGATAGCCTATGACCATATAGTGGGAGAAGAGGTCCCTCTTGGTCAGAAACCTAGGGAAAGGGAATAGGATGAAAGAGGGAGGGAAGGAGGAATGAGAGGATACAAGTGATGGGATAAAAATTGAGTTGTAATCTGAATAATTTAATTAAATAAAAATTAAATTTAAAAAAGAAAGTTTTCCATTACTTGGCAACTAGTCAAAAAAAATTTTTTAAGCCCTACTTGGTCTTTGTATAATCAAGTTCCATTACCTGTTTTAAGTAACCCTAAGAAAATTAAATTTGGTAGTCAGATGTATTTCACTCTGCAGAATTTTTGAAACTAAAATTTGTACTTCATGCCATTGATACATCATCACGATTTCAATGGGCTTCTGTTTTAAGTACTGAAATGGCTGATTCTGTAATTGTGCATTTGCTGATACAAACCTTAATACACACCTACAATCTCAAAAAGTAAAGGTAATGTTAGTTTGTAGAAGAAAGCAGTCATGGTTTAAAATGACACCTAATTGAGCTTCTGATCCCAAATGGTCCAGTACTTCATTCTGTCCCACACAGCACTCCTATTAAGCCTGGAGTCTCTCAACATTTAGAAATTGGAACACAAATGCAATCCCTGGCTTGCTGAACCATTTCCCCAATTTTGGGGGAGGTCCTTTCTAAGGTATTACTAGCCCCAAATCGGCTGAAAACAACTTAAGAGAATTATGTCCCATTTCCCCCAAGGGGGTGTGGGTACATTTCTGTTTGTTTTCTTGGTCTACAGAATATGGCATTTGGAGATGTTTTTCTACTCTAAAGATTCTTTGACAACAAGACAAATTAACTCCTGGCAACACCAAGCCTACCTCAAAGAAGATGATCAACATCAAAGAACCTCCTTATGGAGTTGGCTTTAAATGTGGCAAAGAAGCTACTAAGCAAAATGTCCTCATTTCTGCCACAGACAGAATTCTGGCTAAAAAATGGGCAAGTTTAGATGCAGGCAGAGTCGATGGCTGAACTCTGCCAAGACAGTGCTCAATAGTTTCTCACTCTCAAATATTTCAGGCAGATGTATTGGGTTAGAAGGCCAAAAATGATTTTCCAACATTAAAGAGAGTGTTGTGTAACTCTTCGGGCAATAAAGCATCTCAGTGTTTTTTCATTTTGGAAGCTGCTAACCTGCAACGTTCACTCAGGTATTTAAGTTTTATTCCTTCTCAAGTCTCTGACGGGGTTGAAGACCAGATAGTTTAGTCTTACTATTAAGTTTAGTTGGTTAGGGGATAAGATCTTTTTAGATCAAGATAGATGATTTATGTTAAAAGAGATAAAATATGATAGATACTGATATTCATTCAGAAATTTAGTCCGAACAAGATAGGAAAGATATTTACTTGAAGTTTGATAGATACAAATAGCCAAATCCTTATGAAGCAACATTTATATAACTCATGTTTGTCTCATGGTTCCTCCTACTATATGTAGTTTATTTTATTCATGTGCAATAATATAAATGTATATGTTAAAAAGAAACATAATTAAATAATTTTTGTAAGAAGCTTGTTTTAGCACAGCTTGGAATTCATGGTATAGGTTCATGGTAATTCCAAGAAATTGTGTTTCTCAAACGAAGGCTTTTCTATTAGATTGATAAATTGAGTCTACTATACAATTTATAACTTCTGAAGGTAGTAATTTTAATATTTTTATTCATATCATGATAGTGCAGCTACCAATATTAGTTATACTTTAATCAGCTTTCAATTAGTCAATAAATATACACAATGTCACATTTACCCTCCCAATTAGAAATATTTAGTAAAAAGGAACAGCCTGGACTCAGGAGACTGAGGCAAGAGTAGTGGAGGCTGATGTATGGTCAAGGTTAGCTTTGTCACAAATCAATAAAGAAAACAAACCAACCAACCAAAAGAATATTAAAAAGAAAACAGAGAAGGTGCCAAGAATTCATTCACTATAAACAAAATAATATTTTCAATTGTTTGATTCTGATTTACTGATTTGGGAATACATTAAAAAAGGAAAATATACTGCAGTTTACTATTATATGAATTAATAAGTTTTATTAACATATTCATATCTTTATATATAAATTAATTTATACTAACTAATTCAAAGTAGATTACTTTATCTTGATTGCAACATCACAAGTTATGAATATTGAGTGAGATAAATTACCACTAACCCTACATAGTCAAGGTTTGAGTGAGGACAAAATACTGACAGAAATCCAAATATCAACATATATGTTGAAAAATAATTGGTTAAAAAGAGACTAAAAATTACTATTTATGATCTTCACACACTTGTCTGCGTGTTAAGAATTAAACTTCAGCAACCTCTGCACATATATTTAGATTATTAGTAATAACTACTTGTATAATAACTAGGAAAAAGAACATCTTGAGACAAGAAATGATTATATTCAACTTATGTATCAATATACATACATTGGTATCAACTATATAATTGAAGAGTGAATACTTCCAATTAATCAGCTAATATTTCTTCAGCAATCAGGAGAACATTAACCTTAAAATAGTCTAAGCTAGGATAACAGGTTATTGTAGAATATTTTCTAGAATAAGGCAGTTAGATTTGTGTGTGCATCGTGTATACACATAAACAATGCACTTCTACAAATACATTTATAAAAATACATCATGGCAAGAGTATCATATTTGTCTGAAATGTTAAATCATTATAAAATTCACAATCATATGCAATAGCTTCTTATGAACTATTTTATTATTGCTTTTCCTGTTGTTGTGATTCAGCAAGTGCAATGTAAGTGGAGAAGGGGTTACTTAAGCTCACAATTCAAAGACACAATCCATTATTGCCAGAAGTAATGGCAGAGGGAGAGTTTGTAGGCAATGGTCCTATTGTATCTGTAGCCAAGAAGCAAAAAGAGATGAGTGATTGTGATCGGATTGTTTGGTGGATATCCTTGGCTGTCAAGTTGACTTATATGTGAGAATACCTAAAACTTAAGCTGTAGTTAATATTTGTAATGAATAGTTTTCTCTTATTTAAATCATTAGACGTAAAAAGACACATGCTTAATCCTGAACTTGTGGGGTAGGAAGATTCACCTTTAATCCAGATCTTTTCAAATGGGACAATCCACCTTTAAGGTGGGCCACACCTTCTGAAGACAGCCTGTTTAAAAGACATGGAAGAAAAAAGTCTTTACTCTTTGTCTGCTTGCTAGAGTTCTCATTGGCAACTCCATTCTTTTAATGGCGTTGGTGACTACTTTGTGATCCTGGTGTATACTCAAGTCCAAATTATACATGCAGCCTCATGGACTGGACTACTGATGGATATTTGGATCTTCCATATATATACTGGTAATTTGACCACCATCTGTAAGTCATTCTAATAAACCATATACATACATACATACAAATCCTATATGTGAATGAGTATATAAAATAGAGACAAATGGTGTATACTCACTTATATCAAAACACTAGTCCAAGGGATACGGACCATGAAAAACTTTACTTACCAAGAAAGTGGGTCAGAGGAGAGGACATCCTATTGAGACTTTAGGCAAGAGTAACATGGAAGAATAAGGAAATAGTAGGACACACAGGGTCCTGGAAACCTACAAGAAGAACTTTATGACAGGAAGATCTGGGTCCTGGGGTCCTCCTCAAACTAAGGCACCAGCCAAGGAGAATATAGGCATTAATCTTCGAACCCCTACCAAGACCTAGCCGACGATCATGATATTCTCCACCGTTGAGTGGAGAGTGAGATCTGACTCTCACATGAACTCTGGTGCCCCTTTTCTGACCACGTCCCCTGGACAGGGAGGCCTGGCGGCACTCAGAGGAAGGATAGCAAGTTACCAAGAAGACACTCGATATTCTAAGAACATATGTAGGGGGAGGAGGTCTCCCTCAATCACAGACATAGGGGAGGGGAGAAGGGGGGAAGTGAGAGGGAGGGAAGAATGGGAGGAAACAATGGATGGGCTAACAATCGAGATGTAATATGAATAAAATAATAAAATGGAAAAAATAATATAAATGTATATATAAAAATAAATAAATAAAAACAATTAATTGCAAAAAAAATACAGTCATTCTAATGAATCCCCTTTACATACACTTATGTATACACAAAATATATTTATGTATATCTAAATATTCATTTTTTTTTATAAGTTATATTCCTCTACAGAACCCTAACAGTACAGCTTGTTTTTCGTTTTTCTTTTTGACCAGTCTGGAGAACAGCTTATGTAATGGAGCAACCCACAGTGGGTCCCATCAATTGATCTAATCTAGATAATTCCTTATAGATTAATATCTAGCTGGACCTAATCCAGATAACCTTTCAGAGGGGTTTCTTGAGACTTGTTTCTATGTGATTATAGATCCTGTCATCTTGATAATATTAATCATTACAACTTTATTGAACTAATCTGTAGAACACTAAAGCTTTTTGTTTAGCATTCCTTGTTCACTTGTATAGCTGTGTCTCATTCTACATTGTAATTTAGAATACTTAATAAAGATAAAGGGCAATAATGAAATTAAAAATAGTAACTACATTTATTTGATCAAATTAAAGTGTATGTATTCTATTATCTGTTCTTTTATGCATTATCTATTCAAATGTAATAATTAAAATTGCTAATAAAATTCAAAAATAACTATGTAGCAACAACTTTAAATAAAGCAAATAGAAAATATTCATAATAATACAGTAATTTTTTGCAGAAGGCGTTTTGTAATTGAAACTTATTAATAAATATCAAGATTCTTGGGCTACCCTCTCTTCATGAGCCTTTGATATATGTCAGGCAGACATTTTGTCAGTCATCTTCTGAAGCCCTGGGTGTTTTCATGTCTTCAGGGTGATTAAAGACACTTCTGTGTTTCCCTGCTGGATCGTATTTATTTATGTATTTATGTGTTTATTTATTTATTTATTCATTCATTCATCCATTCACATTACATCCTGATTTCATCCCCTCCTCCTCTTCCTGGCCTCCTTCTCATACACTTCCCTCCACCTCTGCCCCATTCTCCCCTCTCCTCCTGAGAAAGGAAAGTTCCCCCATTGGTACCAACCTGCACTGGCTCATTAAGTTACTGCAGAACTAGGTGCATCCTCTCGCACTGAGACTACACAAAGCAACTGGGTTAGGGGAACAGGATCCAAAAGGAGGCACCAGAGTCAAAGAGCATCCCTGTTTCAACCCTTGGGAGCCATATGAAGACTAGCATACATGTGTGCAGGGGACTGTGTGGCTTATCGCAGGTTCTCTATTTTTTACTTTTCTTTTTTTTTACAATATTAAATAAATACTTTTACATATACATTTATATTATGACAAACATATATATATATATAACAAACTAACTACAACAAAAAGAACTATGAAACATCAGAAATTATATGTATGTTACATTCCAGGTATCTCTATTTAAGAAAACAGCAAGTAAAGCAAAATATTTTAGAATTTACATACATGCACAACATTTTATTCATTTTGTTCTCATCTCATATTGATTGCCATTCTGAGGTGAATTTAATTTTTTTTTTTTTTTTAAGACAGGGTTAATTTTTTTTTTTTTTTTTTTTTTTTGATTGCAATTTTATTTTTATTTTTTTAAATTTTTATTATTAATTTATTCTTGTTACATCTCAATGGTTATCCCATCCCTTGTGTCCTCCCATTCTTCCCTCCCTCCCCTTTTCCCCTTATTCCCCTCCCCTATGACTGTTCCTGAGGGGGATTACCTCCCCCTGTATATGCTCATAGGGTATCAAGTCTCTTCTTGGTAACCTGCTATCCTTCCTCTGAATGCCGCCTGGTCTCCCCCTCCAGGGGACATGGTCAAATGTGAGGCACCAGAGTACGTGAGAAAGTCATATCCCACTCTCCACTCAACTGTGGAGAATGTTCTGACCATTGGCTAGATCTGGGTAGGGGTTTAAAGAAGAATGGATAAAGAAACTGTGGTACATATACACTATGGAATACTACTCAGCTATTAAAAACAAGGAATTCCCGAAATTTGTGGATAAATGGATTGAGCTAGAAATGATCATAATGAATGAGTTAACCCAGAAGCAGAAAGACTTAAATGGTATATACTCACTTATATCTGCATACTAGCCCAAGGGGCATGTCCCACGAAAGTCTTCACTTACCAGGAAACTGGGACAGAGGGGAGGACATCCTATTGGGATTCTAGATGAGAGAAGCATGGGAGAATGGCAAAGTAGAAGGATCTAGAGGGTCCTAGAAACCTACAAGTAGAACATTATGATAGGCAGATTTGGGCCCAGGGGTCCCACTCAAACTAAGGCACCAGCCAAGGACAATACAGGCGGTAAACTTTAAACTCCTACCCAGATCTAGCCAGGGTTAAGTCTTGTAACCATCCTGACTGTCCAAGACTTACGTTCTAGACCAGGCTTGCCTTGTACTCACAGCAATCGCCTGGTTCTGTTTCCTTCATACTAGCATTAAAGGTATGTGCCACCACACCTGGCTGATGAGATGAATTTTAAACACAAAGGTTATGTGATATTTTAAAATTGTGACTCATGTAAACTTCTTATTTTATTAATATCTTCTAAATATCATCATTATGAAAACTAAATAAAAATAAATAGGATAAAATGTTTTTCTTCTGAGGTTGTTTGAGTATTAATATATCCAGAGTAAAATGTTTCCAGTCAAACTATTTGCATCACATTAACATAATTCCTCTTTCATTGCCATGCCTTGAGTGTTCAAATGTTAGTTGTACTATGTTATTTGTTCCATTGTTTATAAAAACATAACATCTCAAACTTCTCCACCAAGATTTTTTACAACTTTGTTTATTCAATCTGAAGCTTTCTTTGTAATATTAAAGTGTGAACTACTTTGTACATCACTAGAAAGCTTTGGTTATCTGATGGACGCATTTGTATGATGTAATTAAACTGAAGTGTCAATATAATTTTAATTGTAGTCACTCTTTGTGCATAGTGAATTATAACACTGAGCAGATAGGAAAAATCTTCTGAACAAGTTTTCCATGAGGATCAAATTAACTATAATTATGTTGTCAAGGTCTCATAACTTTAATTTCCTTAATACATCAAGTTTCTAGATGACAATTTAGATGCAACTGAGAGGAAACATCAAGAGAAGTTTTCTATGAGTTCTTCTTTTTAATTCTACTCTTTGCATTATTTTAGTATCAAAACTTTAAGATGTGACTGATATAGCAATTTCAACTGCACACATTTCTATAGGTAATTTCTGAGAAGTTACAAACAAATCAGGCCCTTAGTGAGGAGAACCTCTCCAGCTCTTTGATATTATAGTTCCATCTTACAGCACTGCCGACACCCCACGCAGCTTGGCTGTGGAAGACAAAGATGCCACAGAGCTGGTTCTCTGTGCTGCCTTCCATGTTTCTTTATACATTTCTGATTTCTGCTGTTACTATGTACTCAAATCTACAGTTTAGAATGAGAATTGACAAATAAAGGAGAACCTTTGACACTTATCTTTTAGGAGCTAGGTTAACTCATTCACTGTACTTTCAATTCTTTTTCATTTACCTGCAAATTTCATGATATCATTTTCTTTCCAGATGAATAGTAATTCACTGCGCACATGCAGTAAACTATCCACTCAGTCAATTGAAGGAGGCTTAGATTGTTTCCATTTCTTATCCATTGTAGCTAGAGCAACAATGAGCATGGCTTAAAAAGTATAATTGTAATAGGACATAGAATCATTTTGGTATATGCCAGTGAATATTATTGCTGAGTCATTTGACAGGTCTACTTTTACCTTTTTGAGAAGTCTGCACATTAATCTCTGTAGTGGCTGCACCTGTTTGCAATGCCAGCTACAATGAGTGAGTACTTCATTTCTTAGCAACCTCATCAGAATCTGCAATCAGTAGGCTTTTGATATAACCTATCTTGACTGGGACAAGATGAAATTTCAAAGTAGAATTTATTTGTATTTCCCTGTTTGCTAAGAATGTTGAACACCTTTCCCTTACAGTGTGAGTAGGGGCTTTGTTGTTTGCTGAGGTTCTCCTTTCAATTGTAAGGCTAAATTTCGAATGAAACAGAATCTAATTTAAAATTCTCTCCATTTACTTATATTTTGTAGTGGACTGCCTATTTTTCTCTAGCAGTTTTAGAAATTCAGATTTTATGATGAAGTCTATGATCCAGTTGAAGTTGATTTTTCTGCAGAGTAATACATATAGGTCTGATTCAATTTTCTTAGTGAGGACATCTTACTTTCCCTAAATTTGGTGAACAAGAATTTGTTTCTTCACACTGCACCAAAGACATATATGGAAGGGGAAGGATTAGCTCAATTGAAAACAAATACATAAATATCTAAAGCATCAAACATCTAAATTCCTTCCAATTAAGACAGGGTAAATAACAGAGTCATTCACTACAGAACAGGTAGAAAAATTATAAGACATTGATACACACTACAGTGTCAACTAACCACTAAACATGGAGTTCAGTAGCAATCCCCAGAAAGAAACAAAAGTTTTCCGATTCAAAATTCCATTTGGTATGAGATATCTACAACAGTTATTTTCAGTGATAAAGAAAACAGTCTACTATTTTAGAAGATGTCAGGATAGATTTGTTTTCTCATGGTTTGTACTTTACATTCTAAAGTCTCAATGTCTTTAAGAGAAGCATGTTTATATTTTGCATATATTACTTCATTTAACAAATACTTCACCTTTATCTAAAAATGATAAGTTAATTCTTTTGTTATATCTTGCCTGTGACATTGTTATCCAAAATGCTTGTGGGTCCATTAGACATTCTGATCTTGGACTGGTGCCCCTGCCTAGTGTTGCTTTATCTTTTTCCTTCCATATCATAATATTGAATATATCAACTTAAAAGTTTATTTTAGAATCCTGTATTTAACCTTGGTGTATACATATTGAGTGTAGTGAACATTGGCTGTGGTGCACTGAGTTACAAAATTGATTGGGAATGTTATAAAAGTATAACTGTACCTCAGTAAATGTATGTTGAAAGAAAGTTAATGGCTGGCTTAGACTGTAGCATTACTTTGTACAAATAAATAAGTTATGCTGATTGTCAATAGAAAGTGTGCACAATATTAACATTCATGTAATAATCAATTTATAATCTGTTGTCATGAATTTATATTCTCCATAACTTTGATTCATATATCACTTTCAGTGTGGTGAATATTTTTAATACTAATTACAAGGAATAAAATAAAAATTTACCTTTTGGGATACATAAAAATATACATAAAGAATCATTTCCTAATGCCATTTTTCCTGGTTCTTTCTCAGGGTAATTTCACATACCATCAGCATATTTTAAGGGATATTATATTTATATATTGTTGATATTATCATGACATCAGGTTAAATGAATTAGAATACTTTAGAATTATTTATAATGTACTTGTGTATTAGAAAATAAAATGAACACATTACAAAAATTTAAACATATGCTTTTCATGAAAAATCATAACTGTTAAACATTATGTGTTCAGGACAAATAAAATATGCTGTTTCCTAAAATTTGAAGTAAAAATGTATAAATTTGCAAGACTCATTTTCAAAATGTGACTACAAGTAAATTAATTTTCCTCAGGTATATTTATCAGATATAGTAGGTTGAGAGATTTAGTGGCACAGGAATTGACAAAAGTTCTGGAGTAAGATAGATCATACATGTACATACTAAGCCAAGATAACACTTAACTACCTTCTAAATATTTGTCCTTAACCCAGAGATAAGGTTTGTTTTTATCCCTCACCGAGGACACTTCTCTTTACAGTAGATAGACTGAATATTTAACTGCTGATAATTCATTTCTCAACCAATGAGTTGTCACATTTAATTATTTGTTACTGTTTCTTTTTAAAATCATAGTATTATTAAATCATTTTCACATTATCTTTCTCCATCCAAGTCCTAGCATGTAATCTTTCTTTCTCTCTTTCAATGCTCTCTTTCAAATTCATGGTCTATAGCTGGGGTGGTGGCCCATGCCTTTAATCCTAGGACTCGGAAGGCAGAGATGGGTGGATTGCTGTGAGTTCAGTGCCAGCCTGGACTACAAAGGGAGTCCTGGACAGCCAAGGCTACACTGAGAAACCCTGTCTCAAAAAATAATTCATGGTTAAAAAAATTCATGGTTGATATTTTTCATAAATTGTCACACACCTGTGTTTATATACACTATAAATACATATATAGCATATGTATATATATATATGTATATATAGTAGTGTGTGTATGTGTGTGTGTGTGAATTTCGGAGTTTAGCTTCTGGTATTCTTTATGATAGAGTCACACAGAAAAATTTATGTTCCCCAAGTACCTGAAAATCATTTCAATCCCACTTCCACGATGACCTTTTAACGTTAGGTATAAAAATGGCCGCAATCAGCTCATGTATTTGAATGCTTGTCGCCACTTACTTGGACTGTCTTGGGAAGGATTCTGTGACAGTGTCTCTCATTCTGCTTGTTTATCATTATTTAAACTCTCAGCTACTACTCACATGCTGTGCCAACATGCCTGCTGGCATGATGGTCATGGACTCACCCTCTAAAACTGTACACAAGTCCCTAATTAAATCCTTGTTTTTATATATTCCCTTCATCTTGGACTTTATTTTGGCAATATAAAAGTAACTAATACAGGATGGGAGTTGTATTGTAGATTTATATGTGAGAATGAATTCCACACAACTTGTCTTTTTGTTTGATTGTGAAAGTTTTGTGGTAATCTCTGTCTATTCCTGAATATGTGTTGTCATGAAGTACATTTTTGCAACTTCATATTAGTAAGCCTACTACAAACAGAGGCTTTAGAGGAAATATCCAAGGGGGGTTTGATTTGCCACTATTATTATGAATCTCAGATTCATTCCTCCTGAGAACCAGAGCTCCTCTGAAAGAAAGCTTTAGTAAATCAGTAAAAGCCCAGTAGCTGCCAAATACATGAGGTCATTCGAAGTGATGCAGATGTTGCCTGATCCTCCACATGCCTACAAAGGATTCCTGAAGAAGGTCAGCTGAGTTAGACCAAACCTGATAGGTTATGAATGAGAATAGTTGCTTCTTCTTTAATTTGTTAAATTATAACTGAATTGTAACAAAAGAGTAAATAATGAAGAGAAAGGAAATTGATGGAGGATGACAGAAGTCTTCCAATATGTGGTTATTTTTAGGTATAATTAGAAACCAAATGTTTGAAAAATGTCAAGAAAGTATATTATTGTGAGTAAAAGATGGCTGTGTATGATGTAGCTAAAAAGTAGTAAAAAATATAACTGATATTTAGTCTCTACTTAAAAGGAAAGGTATTTGTACTATTTTTTTCTAATGATTTTCAAATACTTTTGCCAGCAAGCAATAATGCAGGGAATGTTAACAGATTTCTAAGAGTAGTGCATTATGTTTAATATAATGACTAATGGAATTTTGAAATATAATGAGGTAGAGTGTCTGTGTCTGTTAATAACTGTATCTATTTTCTTCTATTGCCATGTTATAAATGCAGAGACACAACAGCCTTTGTCTAAAAATTACCCTGTAACTAGAGACAAAGAGTTTCCCAGGGATGAAAGCATTGAGCACATTGTCAATAAATTATTTAAATCAACAGAGAAACTATTAGTGCAAATGATATATGAAATATATATCAGAATTTGAGGCATTGTCTACTGATTATAGCCTCAGAATCAGTTAGATACTACAATTCTTCTACTGACCCATTTTGTTATGAACAACTATAGAACTTAAAACTATTCAGCATCTTATATCAGATATGTCTAGACAAAGTGAACCTAATGTCCGTAGTCAGTAAACGTGATTGCAAACAGTAATTGATACATGTGCATCCTTTCTGGTACTAATCCAGGTCACTAAGACTCATTCTTTTTTATTATTGGTACTAATCCAGGTCACTAAGACACATTATTTTTATTATTATTACTATTCTACATGTTTTTATTAGTGAAAGCTTAAATTACTACTGTGCAAATGCCATGTAAAATGTGTGTAGTGGCTTGAAAATTGTGTCTCCCATAAATCTTGAACATTTGGTGACTTTGCATTTAGTTGAAGGTTGCTTGAAGATGATTAGAAAACAGTACTGGAGACAGGTTTGTGGTTTTAAAAGCCACATGCCGTTGTCAGTTTGTTCTCCTGGCTTCCTTTGGTGGTTTTGAGATGTGACCTATCAGCTGTTGGTCCAGCCACCTGATGTCTGCTCCCCTGCTCCCCTGCTCCCTTGATTATGGATCCTAACCCTCTGAATCTTTAAATCCCTAAAAACCTCCCTTCTGTAAACCACATGGTCACATTGTTTTGTAATCACAACAGAAAACAAACCAATAAACAAACAAACAAACAAAAAACTAATGAAGAAGTTGGGTCTATGGTATGAGCGACTGGGACAGGAGTGACCACAGCCTTTTGGGGAAGAATACAGAAGGCTTTGCAACCTTGACCTAGCGAAGTTGTTGAATGAAATAGGCAGAGCTTAAGCGATGAAGCCGGTTGGAGCTTAGAAGACACTGCTTAGAGCCATATGGAGTACTAGCTCAAGAGGATTTAGGGTGAAAGAAAATTATCTGTTGGGATAAGAATCACTCTTGTGATATTTTGGCAATGAATATGGTTGTTTTCTGTCCCTTTTCTAGAGAAATTTCTTGAGGTTATATTAAAATGCAATGGATTAATTTATTTCAAACAGAGAGTTCAAGAGAACCTAACATTGGCTATGCCACACACATGGTCATAGCAGTCACTCTTACCAAGTTCTACATTGGAAAAAAAAAACTGGGACAAAAAGAAATACAAAATGCATAGTGTAGAGGAAACATGTTGGCACAGAAGCAGAGAAAGATTTTACTGGATGACAAGGTTATAACTGTAAAAGAGATTAGTATCCTTAAGGAAAGGTCAGATCTGTGTTGTAATAAATGGAAGGATGTCCTCAGGTCAAGACCCTCCCCAGTTAGCTTCAAACTAATAAAAGGAAAAAGGTCTGAGGAATTAACAAAAGCTGCTGCCAATGTGATTAAAGGGAGCCAGTGTTTATCCAAAAGCAAGGCAAGGAGGCAAAAGCAGCCAATCCACCCTCTGAGAATTCGTCCACTCCCAAGGCTGAGCAGGGCAGGGCTGAGTAAATGTCTGCTTGCCATCTCTACTATTACTTGATTTAGTCACTCAAAAAAATGGATATGATATTTCAGCAATAAGAACAGAACCAAGGTGTGACCTGAAGACCTTCAGTGATTGCTTTTTGCCCATTGGCCTGATTCACTAGAACTATCTATGCAGCCAGCATGGGGTTTTCATTATTTTTACTTAAGATGTCTCTTTTGGGTAGTGAAAAATGTGTTTCTTAAGGAAAAAAAAAAAGCCCGAATTCTCTCAATACACTTTTAATGTTTTTTTTAATTGTTTCATATCTCGTCCAGTTGAGATTGTTAAGAACTTCATTTTTAAATTGTAATAAAATTTTAGAACTTGATTCCAAAAATCTGCAAGCACCTGTTAATAAAGGTCTTAAATAAAAAAATAATAATTTTTTAAAAAGTAACTACTGAAACTTGCAGGATGGGCGATATGATTCTGGGTTCTGAGTCATGAAGGATTGATGGACTCTGCTGCCCTTGATTTGATCACTTTCCCTTGGTGGAGAGGCTCGGGAGGCACACAGAGGAAGGGGAAGCAGGCTATGCAGATGAGACCTAATAAGCTGTGGTTGATATGGTGGGGGAGGAGGTCTAGGGAAAAAGAATAGGGTGGAAGACAGAGGGAGGGTGAGAACAGCATGATTCAAGTAAAGGGGTAACAATTGGGATGTAATCTGAATAGATTATAATGAATTAATTTTTTAAAAATGATCATCTTAGGCTAAGGAAAAGCACTGATAGGGTGAGAGACCCTGATCCTGGGAGATCCAGCAAAAAGCTCTGACCACGGAGACTTGAAGAAGTGGAGATACCACAGTCAAGAGGCATTTGCCAAAGAAAACTACAGACAGGGAGCGGAACCAGTCTAAGACCGAAGAGGATTCTTCAGATAGCAAAACAAGAATGTGAAGCTATCTAAGCCGGCCAATATCAGACACAGAGCTACAGGATTTGGTGTTTTTCTGTTTAGTTTTTGTCTTGTTTAGGCCATTATTCCATAGTTATGCTCCCATTTGAATAGTAATATTCTCTTCCATTTTATATTGGGAGAAGGTCATTTGTCTTTTGATTTTATAGTGAGTTACAGTAAAGAGATTGCCTGAGTCTCAGAAGAGACTGAATTTTGAACTTTTACATAGTGTTCTGACTGTGGAAAACCATGTTGACTTTTGAAGTTTAAGTAAATGTATTTTGGATTCTTTGTTGTTGTTTCTGAGACAGGGTTTCTCTGGGTGTCCTTGGCTATCCTGGACTCTCTTTGTGGAACAGGCTGTCCTCAAACTCAGAGATCTGCCTGCCTCTGCCTCCAAAGTGCTGGGATTAAAGGCATTTGCCACCATGGCCTGGCTGCATTTTGGATTTCTTAAATGCTTTGAGAAAAATGTGCCAAGGCATGGAACATGGTAGTTTAAATGAGATGCCCCCAATATATCCTGGCTTTTTGAATACCTGGTCTCCAGTTGGTGGCTGGATGGTGGTAAATTAGGAGATGTGGCTTTGATGAAGGAAGATGCCTCAGGAGGAGGGCTTTAAGGCTTTAAAAGCTATATGCCATCAAAACTTTACTATGTTGGCTTCCTCTTTGGAAGTAAGATAGCAGCTTCTTTTTCCAGGAAAATGTAGAACATGTGCATAAATATTAATTTATAGCCAAGAGATAACCAAATAAAATTATGTCTGTGTATAGACTCTAAGAACTTCAAACATATATTAGTTTTAAATAGAGGATTTTAAAGTTAGAAAAATTTGCAAAGAACTTTAAATTTCAAATATAGAGTTTAAAATATAAGAATTTAATTTTTTTCTTAAAAATGTGTAACATATTCCTACTTATGGATAAATGGCACATATCTACAAACCATTAAAACATAATCATAAGCTCTGGGCATGTCTTTCTGATATTTTCAAATAATTTTATTCATGTTAAGTATGTATATAATTCCAACATAAAAATTTCTTAATTGTTAAAAAAATACAAATGATTGGACTTATGAAAATATTTCAAATATTGAAAATATTATGAACTGTTACAAATGAACTATAAAATAAATGGTTTGTTATTTTAGTCTCATCGAGTTTCTAATGAGATACCCTGGGAATAAAGTTAAGCTGAGCTTGTAACTCCATTAATGAAATGAGAGAAAAAGTAAATAGGACATCATTTTAAATCTTAAAATTTTCTAAAATAAGATCTATTTAATAGGAAGACTGCAATGAGGTCTAACCTAGATAAAAATATTTAAGGCATTCTATATTAAAGAATGTTAACAAATTTAACTTATTCACATATGGATCCTACACAAAATATCTAATCAGATACAAACTTTTATCCCCTTATATTTTTTATAAATAAATATTTAATTTGTGACAGTGGCTCAACAAAGAAAATTAATTCATGAGAATTATTTAGGATCTACCTATTTTCTAGAGTTCTTATTTATTTAAACATTCTCCTAAGATATGTGGTTAAAGGCACTATAAATACTTTTACTAAAGTTCAAGATTTTTATATCTCTGAGTCAAATTTACTGTAAAACATAGGAATTTATGTAGGACTTTAATTAATATATTCTCATTCTAAAACAAAAACTTATTTTTAACCAGTTTGGAGAAGAAAATATCTATTTGGTTGAAAATACAAAATTTACAAGCAGTATTATCTCTGTTTTGTGGAAGGAGTTACTTTCATGTAAAGCACAGTGTCCTCATTCTAAAATAATTGGCTCATAATTTTTTAATTTTATGGTGGTAGGGCATAATATTAATTCAATTAAAGGTGCATTATAAGTTTTACAGTTTGACGATAAATATGTTTTTGGGGTAGCAGTATCCTATATTACACACTTTTGAAATGCTAAGCAGCTACAGCATCTCACAGCTGACTGTCACCAAGGCATTCACAAGAATTATCAATCCTCTGTGGTGTACAGTATGATGTCCAAAAGGGTAAAAGTATTAAATTCATTCCTGACCTACAGTATTTGTTTAAATTTTTAGGTTGGCTTATCAGAATGAAACTACCTGATAAGACAAAGCACATCTATATTTTCTTCCTGTTATTTTTGAACTGATAACATTTATTTTAGAACTGATAACACTCACATATAGACACGCTAAGTGGTGTAGGGTAACCAACAAGAAAAATGACAGATTTAGTATTCTAACCTAATTACTAAGGCTCAAGAAGTCCTGCATAGGGCCATGGTACTGGGTTTTGTCCTTTAATATTATTCCTTCAAATAAGAATGTTACATAGTTACATATACAAATGGAAATCAAGCATGTGATTACATCCCAAGGAGATTTCTTGAATTTTGTTAAGTTGCATATGGTCATTCACAGCTACATATCTGTAACATTATCAATCAAGTTATGTTATGTTGAGGACATTTCTAAATAAAACTGGAGGGTCTCATAAAGTGTACAATAGACAGTGAAGAATCTCACATACAAGCAAGTTTCAAAAGAGTTACACATTGTTTTAGGCTGCAAATTTTAGATTAAAATGGAAACAATTTCTTATAAATATATATTCATGGTTTTATTGACATTCAGGAAAACACATTTATGGCATCCGGCCTGTTGTTATTTTTCTCTTCATTAGTTTGTTGTGTCAATCTTATCTTTTATTCTTCCAGTTTTGGATAAAAGATTCGAACAAAGAATCATTTTAGAGTGCTTACTGTTATTCTTGAAAATCATGTAACAGTAATGAACTCTAATGTATTACAATTTGCTGATCTAAAATCAACTTTATTCCTCAAAACATTATCTCCAATATTCCTTACTTCCACACTTCAGCTGTGTAAAGGCTTTCCATAGCAGATTTAAATAATTCAAGTAGTTTAATATTTAAGTGAGTGTGATATATTACTTAACATAGTACAATATTCTTATCGTTAAATAATAATGAAATGACATTTAGAATATAAACTCTACTGTGCTGTAAAGTAAAAATTAAAAAAAAAACAATAAATAATCTAGTAACTTAATTCTAATATTTAACATCAAATACTTAAACACTTTGGCCAAAATGACCTCCCATTAAATTTGAAACTTGTAAACGTAATGAAATAAGAATAATGACTTCACTCTGGGCTATTATAATTTTCAAATGCACCACTAGACAGGTTTATATGTAGCTTAGATTCTAAAGAAAGAATCTCATTTGAAACTTCATTAAATACATATGTATATGCTGATCATATTCATAACTCTGGATATTTCTGATGTAGTTCTTCATTTTATTGTTGTTAATTATGTTGAAATACGTGAGTTAGTTCATCCATGAAAATTAACATTGGACCATGAATTTTGTTCCAAGTCAAACCAGAGCAGCCTAATGAAAAGCAGATAAAAGGACTCATGAGAATAGAAAAGTAGGTAGAATGAGACAACAAATACATGGCGTCTCTTTGCTAAAAAACTTGCATTAGGTTTATGAGAAACTGTGTGAGGGATCATGAAAGCATCTAATTAAAATATTGATACTTTCATATTTTTAAAATGTGGTATTAAAATGCTATCCATTTGTAATTAATAAAATTCATCAAATTATAAAGGATGATTCAAATGTATTGCAGCACTGTTGGCTAATAACTAAACACATTGGCTAGATCTGGGTAGGAGTTTAAAGTTTACCGCCTGTATTGTCCTTGGCTGGTGCCTTAGTTTGAGCGGGACCCCTGGGCCTAAATCTGCCTGTCATAATGTTCTACTTCTAGGTTTCTAGGACACTCTGGATCTTTCTACTTTCTACTTTCTACCATTCTCCCATGCTTCTCTCAGCTAGAGTCCCAATAGGATGTCCTCCTCTCTGTCCCAGTTTCCTGGTAAGTGAAGGCTTTCGTCGGACATGCCCCTTGGGCTAGTATGCAGATATAAGTGAGTATACACCATTTAAGTCTTTCTGCTTCTGGGTTAACTCACTCATTATGATAATTTCTAGCTTAATCCATTTATCCACAAATTTCGGGAATTTCTTGTTTTTAATAGCTGAGTAGTATTCCATAGTGTATATGTACCACAGTTTCTTTATCCATTCTTCTACTGAGGGACACTTAGGCTGTTTCCATGATCCCTACCCAGATCTAGCCAATAGTCAGAACAGTCTTCACACTTGAGTGGAGAGTGGGATATGACTTTCTCATGTACTCTAGTGCCTCACATTTGACCATGTTCCCTGGAGGGGGAGACCTGGTGGCACTCAGTGCAGGTTACCAAGAAGAGACTTGATACCCTATGAGCATATACAGGGGGAGGAAATCCCCCTCAGGAACAGTCATAGGGGAGGGGAATAAGGGGAAAAGGGGAGGGAGGGAAGAATGGGAGGACACAAGGGATGGGATAACCATTGAGATGTAACAAGAATAAATTAATAATAAAAATTTTTTTAAAAAATGCGGAATGGGCAATTCTCTTTTGAGAAACCCACAGCATGCTCTTAGATTGGCCTTACATTGTTAATAAGTATCTCTTTCTCATAACTTTGTGCTTTAAAACTATGTTAAGAAGCTCATTTCATTCTTCGTCTGATTTTTAAAAATTAAATAAAATAATACAATGCTGAAAAAATAATAACTAAACACATAAAATGTCATGGCAATGGTAAATTCTTTCATGAATATTCTACTATTTGCAACTAAGGACTATATTATAATCACAGAATATCCCAGTTATATCTATACTATTCAGGTATTTAAAGAAACATGATTACCTTTCAAAAGTACTAAAGGTAGACAAAACGATCTAACTTCAGCTTAGTATATGATCATATTGGAACAGTATTATTTACTGTTTTACTTAAAATAAAAGTATAATTATACGCTCCCCTATTTCCCTTTCTCTCTTGGACCTTCTTATGCATATCATTTGCTATATCTAAACTTTAGCTCTTCTATTTCAGTATTTCTATATTTTTATTCACTGTAACATGTAGTACATGGTATTTGTGGTTGAAAATATAAAATTTAATATAATATCGATTCTTTTCTGTATCACCATTTTATATTGACTTAGAAACAATATTCACATACCATATTTTTGTTAGTTCTTACTTTTAATTATTATCATACATAAATTACAATGTTTAATATCTCCTTAATATAAGAAATTATTTAATTTTGGGGACAATGTTACCAGCATAATCATCAAAATACCTAATATGTAATAATCTCTTATAAAATTTTTTTGTCATAAACACAAGCATACAAAATTAAAAGAAAATCAAGATTATTGATAAGTCAGACTCTCAGAAAAAATATAATAAGGGAAAAAACTGAAAAGTTGAATATTCTTCAGTCAAAAGAATAATTAGTAAAGGTAATTATTCTAAATTCTTTTGTTTCTAAATCCATTTCAAGTATATAAAAATGTATCTGATCTTGTGTAAATTGCCATCTTGTTACATTTGTATGAACAGCCCCTGATTTTAAAATAGCATCTGTCTTCAATTGTATTTCAATAGCAGGTGTTCGTATACCGTATTTATTTTGATTACTCTTTGATGTAAAATATTTGGAAGGTTTAATCTATTAATTGGATGAGTGACCTTGTATGAACTGGAAATGTATAGTAAGAATGCCAGCTATTAGCATCACAACCTCATTTGTTATATTGAATTGTATTGTTTTGACCAAACATTATCCCACAGCTATATCCTATTTTGGAAAAATAGAATGAAAACAATGAAATATGAAAAGAATTAATTTCTAGCTGTGACTCTGAATGCCCACAATACTCTCATTAAGACTATATGATACAGAAGTGCAAATCATCCTTTTGCCCCTCTACCAAATAATGGCCAAGGACCTTTTCTATCTTTCCTGTGCAGCTTTATTTTAAAACTAAACTCTACAGAAGACTTGTTGGAGCTAGAGAGATGGCTTTGCCTTTAAGAGCTGCTCTTCCTGAGGTTCTATGTTCAATTTCAGCATAACATGGTGGCAAGAACAATCTGGGAAGGTGTCTGATTCCCCCTTTTTTTGATTTACATAAAGACTGAGCATTCAATACATAAAAGATATGAATAAATAAATTTTTAAAAAATAAAAATATTATCTCCACTATCCTTTTCTCCATAACCAGAACCATTGGAAAGATGCTCACCTGGAATCCCAGGTAAGACCCCTGCCCACTGCCCAACACTTTTCAGGAGCACTCCCTCCTCTCATGTCCGTATTCCAATCAACAATCACAACAAAACCCCACTGCACTACCAGAGGCCTCAGTGTACTCAAAATCCCAGAATCCAGACCAGGAACTGGAGCCCAGAAGCCGTACTGGTACACAGAATTCCCTGCTCTGCTCTACCAGAGGGTACACCCATACCCAGAGCCATAGAGCCATGTCACCTCTCAGAACCCCAGAACCGCAGAGGAATATCAGGCACCTAAAACTCTAAAGGCCGTCAAACCACATCTGAGACATACTACTAGATCTGAGTACTTGTCAGTGTTCACCAGAACCACAGGCCACTCAGCAAGAAGACCACAAATGAAATAAAACACAATAGAAAACACATTCATCTAACAAAGATAAACACAGAAAGCAGCACCTAACCCTATAATTACCCATATAAACCCACCTGTAAAAGGGAAGAATAAGAACATAATTAACAGCCATGGCAATATGGCATGAGCAGAGCCCACCTCTACTACTACAGCAAGCACTGGATATTCCAAAACAGCTGAAGCACAGGAGAATGACCTTAAAATCAATTTCTGGAAGATAATAGAGGCTCTTAAAGGGTAAAAAAAAAAAAATCCCTTAAAAAGAAGAAGAAAAGAAATCAGGCAAATAAAATAAATAAAACTGCATTGCTCATGACCTGAAAATGAAAATAGGAGTAATAAAGGAAATACGAAGAGAAGGAATATTGACGATATTGAAGATAGAACATTTAGGTAAACAAGGAGCAACTACAAATGCAAGCCTTACCAACAGAATATAAGAGATGGTAGAAAGAAGTTGATACATTGTTTAAAGAAAATGTTACATCAAGAAACTTCCTGAAACAAAGCATCCAGGAAATCTGGAACAGTATGAAAAAAATCTAAGAATAATAGGAATAAAAGGAGAAGAAGATTCTTATTTCAAAGGGCCAGAAATATATGTAACAAACTCATAGAAGAAAACTTTTCTATACTAAAGAAAGAGATGCCTATAAAGGTACATGAAACTTACTGAACCGCATATAGACAGGTAAAGAAGTTCACTCACCACATAATACCCAAAACACTAAACATACAGAACAAAGAAAGAATATTTAAAGCTGTGAGGGAAAAAGACCAAGTAACATATAAAGGCAAACCAATCAGAATTACACCTTACCTTTCAACAAAAACTATAAAATCAAGAAAGGCCTGGAAGTATGTCTTTCAGACTCTAAGAAACCAAGATGCCAGCCCAGAGTAGTATAGCAGGCAAAATTTTCAATCATCATCGATGAAGAAAACAAGGCATTCCACAATAAGATCAAATTTAAAACCTATCTATCCACAAACCCAACTCTACAGAATGCACTAGAATAAAAACTCCAACTAAAGGAGGTTAACCCACAGAAAAAAAAAAGAAACAAATAATTTCACATGTGCAAAAAGAAAATACACACACACACACACATACACACATGTGCACACACATATGCAAGCACACCACACTACCACCACAATAGTCATTGGATATTACTATCTCTCAATATCAATGGACTCGAGTCTCCAAAAAAAGACACAGGCTAATAGAATGGGTGCTACAAGAGTTTCCAGCCTTCTGCTGCATACAAAAACATGTCTCAACATCAAAGATAAGTACTACCTAAGAGTAAAGGGTTGCAAAAAGATTTTACAAGGAAGTGAACCTGACAAAAAAGCTGGTATAGAGATTCTAATATATGCCAAAATAGACTTCGAACCAAAATTAATCAAGGGAAGGGACAGGGAAGGACACTTCATAGTCATCAGAAGAAAAATCCATTAAGATGATCTTTCAATTTTTAACATCTATGCCCTTAAAGGAAGTGCACATTTTTGTAAAAGAAACATTACTAATGCTTAAATCACACATCAACCCACAAATATTCATAATGGAAGACTTCAATATGACACACTCACTCAGGAACATGTCATTCAAAAACTAAACAGGGAAATAATGATGCTAACAGATGTTATCAACCGAATGTTTTTTAAAACATGTATCCACAAGATATTTTATCAATATACCAAAGAATACACTTTCTTCTGAGCACCTCATGGACTATTCTCAAACATTTTTCAAAAGTCTTCATAGATAAAAGTTTACCAACTAGATTTTTACATTGGTAACCTGATAGTAATGTTTGATTTTCCTGTTATGTTTGAATCTGTCCTAGGTCACTGGTTCCTGGCCTTCCAGGCAGTGTGAAGTGTGAGTTTCCTCTACTTGTGTGTGTCTCAAGCTATACCAGTCATTGGTTGGACACTCCCACAATTTCTGCACCACCATCACCCCAGAATATCTTGTAGTCAGGGCAAAATATTTCTGAACAGGCAATGGTTATTTTCAGTGATTTCTAGAAGAATACATGCTAGACTGTGAAAAAAAAAAAAAGCTGCAGAAGGTTTTCCTAATGGAGAGTATATGACTCGGGCACAATTTAATAAAGAAATAGAAAACATGAACGAAAGGAGTGGAGATTTAAATATGTGGAAGAAGAATTGATGGCATCACATTTTATTACAGCAAAATAAACTCTGCTATACGTCAGACCTCATGAAATAAGAACATATAAAATATTTTCAAAAGATTGTAAGGAAGTTTGTGAGATGATTTAAGGTATGAAAATATTGAAGAATAAATAAAGAAACTGGAGCATTTACACTATGGATTACTACTCAGCTATAAAACAAAAACAAAAAAACAAAAACAAAACAAAACAAAAAACAAGGAAATCCTGAAATTTGAGGACAAATGGATGGAACTAGAAACAATCATACTGAGTGAGTTAACCCAGAAAGGCTCATATGGTATATACACACAATTTTTTTTTTTTTTTTTTTTTTTGTCGCTGAATTCTTTGATAAATTGTTTTGGATTTCTACAGGCTCTTTACTTCCTTTTCATATTTTCTAGTTTGGTATATCTAATCCTATGATTTACCTAAAATTTTACCTAAAAGTTAATGTGGGATATTGTATGTAAGGGAGATGGCAAGTAAGATAAGACCATGATGGTTAAAAGCTTTCTAGGAAAGAATTTATAGGACTTCATATTTTATAGACAATTTTGACAAAACACTGAAGCCTTGAAGCATTGTGACCTAACACCCTGAATTTCACATAATAAATATATGGCTAAATCTGTGAAGTAGAGGATTTGGTCTGTCCTATGGTCCACAATACTCAGGAGGCGACAAGCAGTTCATCAAGTTCGTCAGCATCAGGGAATAAGATTCCTGGTTCTGCTTTCTTCACCATCAGCCTTCATTACTGACTTCTGGATGCAGTTTTTTTTTTATTTTAATTCAAATTTCAATATTATTTCATCTGAATTCATTGCATTACCAGTAAAACTTTCAAGGCCTCAGATAAAACTTTTGTCTGTTTGTTTCTGTTTAAGATTTTGATTTGTTATAATTTATTCAGATTACATCCTGAAAGTTATGCCCTCGCTTTTATATTCCCATTACTACCCTCCCTCCTTCATCCACTCTATCCATGCCTAGCCCGACCTTGAACAAAAGAGTAACCTCCTTCCCCACCATGTGGCCACAGAATATTTTGATAGCTTGTTTCCTCTTTCCCTGCGTGCCTTCCAGGCCTCTCTAACAAGGGGAAGTGATGAAATTGAGGCCACCATAGCTCAAGTGTCTCTGCTCCCCACACAAGCATGGAGAATGAGCTGTTCATTGGCTGTATGTGAACAGAGGATTTAGGGTTATGTCATGCATTTTCCTTAGTTGGTGCAACAGTTTGTGCAAGGCTCCCTAGGTCCAGATCCACAGGCCTCCATAGTCTCCTTGTGAGGGTCCTGAAATATCTGTGTCCTACATCCTCCCATACCACTCTCAACACTCTGCCCAGAGTCCAGCACCGAGACCCAGCATCTGTCCCAATACCCCTCTGAGGGGAGACTCACGGAAGACATCTATATTGGCGCTAATATCCACTTATATATGAGTATATTCTATACATGTTTCTCTGAATCTGGGTTCCCTCACTCAGAATGATCATTTCTAATTCCATCAATTTACATGCCAATTTAAAGATTTCCTTGGGGATTTTGGTGTGTTTGCTTGTTTGTTTTCTTCAATATTATTGATTTATAAAATTTAATTAATTTATTTTTTATTTTATTTTTATTAATACTTTTATTTTATTATACATGTATAAAATAAACTACATACAGCAGGGAGAACCATGTGACAATCATGAGAATAATGAGTTCTATACCTGTTACATTCATAGTGACTTGGCCATCTGCATTTGTCCCATTTGAAGTAAGTGTCTTTTCTGTCTTGTTGGGTCTAAATTTTCGAATGAAATTCAATATCTATCCTATTTCAACTCTAATAACCTAACTTAACGTAATCTAAGATGATCTTGTCCCCTAATCAACTAAGCTTGGTTGTAAAGTTATACTATCTTGTCTTTAATGCCCCTCAGAGACTTGAGAAGGAATAAAACTTAAATTTCTGAGTGAACCAGCAGTGCGGGTTAGCAGCTTCCAAAATGTACAAATTGACTTAGGACTGTTTACTGCCTGACCAGTCACCCAATACACTTTATAACATTGGAGTCTCTTCTTCAGGTTTCTGGCCTAATATCTCTGCCAGACTTGTTTGCAGGGCCAGAACTATTGAGGGCTTGTTTACCCTGACTTGGCAGAGTGTGGCTATCAACTCTGCCTGCATCTAAGTTGCCCATTTTTAGACAGATTCTGTTTGTGGTAGGAACGAAGACATTTTGCTCCATGCTTGGTTTGCCACCTTTGAAGCCTTCTCCATAAGGAGGTTCTTTGAAGTTCATCATCTTCTTTGAGGTTGGCTGGGTGTTGTCAGGAGTTAACTTGTCTAGTTGTCAAAGAAATTTAGGATTGTAAGAACAACTTTAAATGTCATATTCTGTGTGTCTCTGAGGCTTTTGAAGACCTTATTCAACCAATTTACCACCTATATCGATAGAGTCATATCTATCTGTTAGAGTTAGGATATATTTTCTTGTGTTAAAATCTGCCAGGTATTTGACATGCCCATGTTTTGTGTCAGTATCCTAAGTTCTATGACAATGACTTAGATATAACCTTCATTATAAGTAACAATTAAGGTCTTGAGTTAAAGAGTAGGTTCAATCATGTAGCTTTTATTCTATCCTCCCTCTATGTTCCTAAATCTCTCTTTCTTTCCTTTCAGCTCCTTGCCTATGTCTGCAAAATAAATGCAAAGAGAGACATTCCTGAGTTTCCACTAATTTATTCTCTGTATAAGACCAATAATGACTTATGCCCACCTCCCCATGAGAATAAGCATTTGTAGATCAAGTAAGCCAACAGCAACCTAGTCAACCTGCCTTCTGCTTTGAGAGAATGGGGCTCCATTCTTTTAAGGTTTCTTCAGGTTCAATTGGGGCCAACAATATCTTGGAATAGATTTATTTTTAAATATACATTTGTATTATTACACATATATACAATAACCAACATACAGCAAGGAGAATGATGCTAGAAAAAGGAACTATATTAATGTTTCTTTCAGTGTTTTGGCTATTTGTATTTGGTAACCTTGAAGAAAACATCTTTTCTATCTTGGTAAGTCTAAAATTCTGTATGTAAATCAATATCTATCCTATCAAATCTCTATCAACTTAAAACATCTATCATATCTAAAAAGTCTTCACCACTACATAACTAAGCTTAATTGTAAAACTAAACTATCTGATATCAATCCCATTAGAGATTGACTTGAGAAGAAATAAAAATATTACCTGAGTACACAGGAAGTTTAACTCCAGGCAATGTCCAGCCCACCTCAAAGAAAATCATTAAGAATCAAAAAAAACCTCCTTTTGTAAAGGGCTTAAAATGTGGCAAACCAACCACTGGGCAAAATGTCCTCATTTTGGCCATAGAGAGAATTCTGCCTAAAATGGGCAAGCTTTGGTGCAGACAGAGTTGAGAGCAAATCTCTGCCAAGACAGGGTAAGCAAGTCCTTGATAGTTCCTGCCACACAACTATGTTTGTCAGATACACTGGGCCAGATCTCTAAAGATGATGCCCCACCATTTTAGAATATTTTGGGTGACTGTTCAGGTAGCAAACCATCTCTGTCTTTTTTCCCCTCGTCTTTTTTACTAACTGAGAAGTATTCCATTGGGTAAATTTACAGGAGCAAACTCTTAAGCTTGAAGTTGTTTAACAATGCTAGATTAGAGATCTCCAGAAGAAATGAACAATATATATAGACTTTCTAACATATATTGCCTTTTATGATTTGTTTTTAACTTTGTCAACTTTGAATGTATTTACATTTTACAAGCAATATAGTCCTGTTTGTTAGAAATGACTCAGAAGCTTTTTGTATATCTCATACCGTAGACCAGTACCTCTTTTTTTTTTTTTTTTTAAACACCAGGACCTATAAATCCAATAGATGCCCATAAGGACTATAGATCTTAGTACATAGTCTTCTTGTAATGTTATGTTATGGATGCTTTAGAATTTTCTTTGACGCATTCACATTCTTGCACCGAAACATTCTATTCTCCCTATCTTGAAATAAATTTTCTCTCTCTTCTTGGTCTTCAGGACTATTATTAGTTTGTGGTATGGAAGTATGTCTTTCAGACAAGAGAGTCTTATCAACTCTGTCTGATGGTCTAATCCAGCCCAAGTTTACTAGTTATGGATTACACTTTATATAAAAACATAGATGGGTGTGATTACCATCGAAAGTAGTATATTTTAGCATATGGAATTTCCTACACCAAATTTCAATCTTTCTTTTGTTATTGTAGACCAAAATCTCTTGATGAGCTTCATTTTTCCAACTGGAACATTCAGTTCATTCACATCTCCAGAGATCATAGCTCAAAGTTGGCTCTTATGACTCAATACACTGTGAGTATTTGTTTTAGCCTAGTTTTTCAAAAGCCTGATTTGTATCCTAAAATAATGTCATGACTAACAAAATAAACATATATACATGGGTGAAACGGTTGTTTAAAAAAGAACTTAGGAAGAATCAAGAAATAATTTTAAATATTATAAATGGTAAATAAAGAATATGAAATTTAAAACTATTTAATAGATCTTGGGATTATAATGAGAACAAATCAATTACGGCGAGTGAACTGAGAGGTACATGTAATTATATGCTAATGTCATTGTAACATCTGTTAATTTTTTTAATGGAATGTGCCTTGAACTTCATAGAACATAAGAGTATCAGTTATTTTTCTAAAATGAGGACAAATAATAAACACATAGTGGGTAAGAAGAATAAGACCTCATGAACTATTTTACCAAACACCAATTAGAAAGGATACTAGACATACTGGTATAATGTAATGATAAGCAATAAATATGATACGAAAATATTTTGAAATGCAAAGCTTAGAATTCTTCATCAGACACATATCCAATATAAAAATGTTATGATTTTTGATTTAATATCAGATAAGATACATTTGTAGGCCTTATAATGCACTGAAATGACTGTATAATGACATATATTTATAAATTTCTAAAATTGTAATTTCAATATAGAATCATTCATTAAATTCAAAACAAAATTTGTCAAAAGACACAAGAGGAGTGTCTTGATTTAAAATAATATACCAGAGACAAAAGTAACAAAATAAGAAAACATACCTAAATCTTGATTTGTTATCAAGTAGGCAGAAATAAAGGAACATGCTGCGTTTTCTGATTCATTAAACCTTGTCTTTTAATTTAAATTACAAATTATTTCTTTCAAGCCTAAAGACACTTGAAGAAATCCTTATCAATGTTTTGAAATTTTTTAGTTGTAAGATACAACCAGGATCTTTAAGAAAGCCATGTATGTGAATTATCAACTGATTTGGGTTTTACTGCATCTTGAAAATAATTATATGTGTTTAATTGCATGAGTTCTTACCACACATCCAAGGAAGAACAACTTACAATACTGTGAATGAAGCTTGTGCATTGCTTTGCATCCTTCAGATGTAGTGTTAAAGATCTCCCTCATAAATGTATAACTATTTATAAGCAAATTTTTGGTGAAGCAGAAGATATTTCTCTTTCTTTATAAGTCTTCCTTATTACTGAATACCTGATCTTTTAGTTATACACACAAAATAACAGAAGAGTGCTATGCAGAGAGATTCAATTTACATAGAAATTATATCAATTATTGCTTTAAGATCCTGTTTATCGATCATTAATTTGCATTACAAAATTTAGACATGCAAGTTAATTCTCGTTGAAGGCACAAGGAAATCAGCAATTGTTTGTGTGGTCTATAACATCACCTCTATTCCCAAGGAATAGGTTTTACGGCGGAATTCATTTTTACTGTCTTTTCAAAGATATGACATCTCTTGAATTTCTAGCTGCAGAGATCCCAACCATTTTTCTCAGACACTGGCTCTGCTAAATTCACCCCCTACACACGAAAAAAGTTCCATGAAATAAAGGGAATAGCAAGGATTTTAAACTCACACAGATAGGAAAGCCATTTGTTTTAATTGTGTTTTGGTTTGTGCTATAATAGAAATCATCTCTATTGCTATGTGATATGAACACAATAAATAGGTTTCAGAATGATTAAATACCTTAGCCTCAATTCAACTATTATTTTCAAAAGCCATTTATTTTAAGAATAATAGAAAAAAAAATATATATAAAATCATTTGACTCCATGGGTACACCCACAAGTATGTCCAATATCTTAGTATTTTCTTGAGTATATACCTCAGTTTTCAGCATAACAATTAGAGGATAATTCAAGGTTTTGCAAATTATTTGTCATTAATTTATATATTCTGCTTCCCACAGGATTTAAAATACAACTATTTACTTTTTTAGTATTTTTCCTCAAAAACTAGAATGCAGAAAAGCTGTAATAAAATGACTAGATACATCAAGTCATACATTTTATAGAATGAGCGCTCTGAACTTCAAGAAAGTGAACCTAAGAAAAATACTAGTATTAATGAAAGAAAAATTAAAACAAAGAAGATAGTACATCACATATAGAAGATACATAAACTTTAAATATTTTATGTTAAGAAATATTGAGAATTATATCCTATGGCAAAGGTTTTATCAATGTAACTTAAAAAAATTTTTTTTGTCCATGATTAATTCACTGATGATTTGACAGTTCTGCAAAGACAACATTGTAACTATCTTCTCTTTACCTACATAGGTATATCTCTATATCTATATTATCTATATATCTCTATACCTACAGAAATATTTGTGGACACACAAATATGTACATGATATATGCATTTACATATATACAGGTATGCAGTAAAAAAAAAACAGGTTCTCAGTTTGATAGTGGCAAGGTATACTCTGGACTGGTTTCTGTGAGGGTAACTGGGAAGAGCTGGACTAAAGAAATGGTGGGCAGGTGTTAGCATTTTATTTCAATTAATAGAGTACTTTAAAAAAGACAAAAAAGTAAGTTAAAATAATTACATTCTGCATTGCATTAGATGCCTTTACTTCAAAATTACGTTATGTAAGTATAGAAAAGACAATGTATTTTAAACAATAATCTCACTGATATAAACTCTTACAGGAGAACATAATTTTTTAATTATTGCTTTCTTAAGTTTAAGTAATAGTTAAAAATAGAGTTATAACATTTTTAGCTACTATTGTTAGATTGAGACACTGAAATGTGCCTACCTAATGTCAATATAATACCTTCATGAAATACTTGTGATTTCCTTCAATTTTTAATTTATTGTTGCTAGATAATATGGACCTTTTCTCAGTTATGTAATTGCTATCTCTTATACTTTAGGGCTACAAAAGGATAATTCCACTTTTTCAGACCTTCATTGACATCTCAAAAAAAAAAAAAAAAAAACCCAAGAGGAGTTTCCTAACTCATCAAATGTTCTGCTTAGGCTGACTGAGTACTGTTGCACAGAAGTACTTGTTTTTTTGGAGTCTCCTCACTGGAGTGATTTTGCTCCAACCATGCATTTATTTCACGAAACAAAAACTTGTCCTCTAGATACGATACACAATCTTAGTATCATGTTTGAGGAAAATTAATTTACAAATGTATATAAACTGCATCCATTCTTCAGTTGTCTTATTTATTTTTAATTAGGTATTAGGAAAAGAGGTATATTGTGACATCACGCTGTTGGCTACTAAGAGAGCATCTGGATAGGTTCAACCTCATAGAGTGGACCTTAGACCAAATCAGATATTGTTTGGTTACTTTCTCAAGATTTGTGCCACTGTTACACAAGCATAACTTATAGGTGGCACACATTTGTGGATTAAGGGATTTGTGACTTGGTTGGTGTTTACATTTCTTCTTTGGTACCCATGCATGATACCTCCCATAATAAGAACACTAGATGATAGTGGGAAAGGCTCCTGGTAGGCACCAGGCCCCCTCACCCAGTAGAAAAAAAGAAAAAAGAAAAAAAAACATAAAAAGAAAGAAACAATAAAATGGCTAATTTTTTATTTGATAAATAAAAATGTCCTGTGTTCACACATTATATATCACATATACATAAATAATTGCAAATTATGTTTTTATCAATTTGGGATGCCTTAGATTGACAAAGTTAACTATCAAAATAACTCTGGCCAGGAAAATTGACTTATTCACACAAAGTTTTCTGAAGTGCAAGCATTAGTGTTTATAATGATCATTAAGATGAAGTTATTGTAATCATATTGATTTAAAGATATTCCAGAAACATCTTGCTAATCATTAGGTTTATGTTACATTTTAATATTTAAAAGAAATGACTGACCTTTAAATTGAAACATTTACATATTAAAATAATGAAGAACTGGAAAAAATTATGGTTCTTTTTTGACCTTTTGAACTCACGCTGAGTAAAGCATAATGAAGTAATGAGAATGAGGTGAGCAGTAGACTCAGTGGACACATATTTCTAGCTTTTAAGAAACCTTTCTCATATATGGTATATTCAAATGACTTGTGCTTATTGCATTATGATAGGGCTTTTAATTCCTTGGGGACCAATAATTAAAAGATTTAAGTTCCCAATCCAATACAAAATCCATGGACAATTAATTTAAGTTCTTTTCATACTAAGGTATGCATGAATAAAACTTGGCGATTTAATGTGATTCACTTACTGCTAGCATGCAAAAAGCACATAAGAATATTTTAAACATTTTTGCATTTGCTGGTTCTCTAAACTGAGAGCATACATATATTTTAATTGTCTTATGCCTTCTATCTTGTACCATGGGTAATGAGCTTGTCGAAAAAAATGTATTTCTTTCTGCAATGGGTAGAACTTAAGAGTTTCAAGATATAAATCAAATATACATTTTAGTAATATATGGAGAAATTTAAACAAATTATTGCTTGAATCATTTTCAGGAAAAAATGTCACCAAAGGTATCTTAAAACTTTAAACATAATTACAAGATCTAAGATGTCTTAAATGAATGTGCAGTTCTTGTGTATTGAGGCCTTCTCAAGAGTAAAACTACATAATCAAGTAGGGTTTGTGACTGAACCTCACACAAAGACTTAATCAAAATTATAAACATTATTTCATTTTATAAAGTGTTTGATGTCTTTGTCACTTTTACCTCCATATATACATAACATTTCCAGATAGTAGAAAATTGTAGCAATTTAAATTCTAATTGTTTTTAAGTAATTTTTTATTCTCTTTTTAATTATGGGAATCTTTCCATTATCTGTCATTTAAGTTTTTTCTATTCTTTTGCTTTTATTGCTACTAGAATATTTTCTTATATACTGTATCCCAATTACAGTTTCCCTCCCTTTACTTCTCCCAGTTACCTCTTTTTCCACACAGATTGAACCACGTTCTGTCTCTCATTAGCAAAATAAACAAACAAAACAACAACACACAGACTTTTTTATTCAAAAAGAATACATAATACACTAGAATAAAACAAAAATCTAATGCATAAAATAGGGCAAAACAAACAGAAGTGGGGAATAAAGCCCAGAAAAGGCACAGAAATCAGATTTAGACAAAGAGATCCACATGTTCTCACACTCAGGAGTCCAATAAAGACAGAAAACTGGAAACATAGAACCTGTATGTTTAAAAAAGAGAAAGACAGGCAGCATATTTATTTATTTTATTTTTATTTGTATTTTATCTGCATACACATATATGAATGCACATAAAAATTTAAAATAAGTTTAAATAAAAAGTGTAAAAAGTTTAAAAAAAAAAAAAGAGGCCTACCAGAAACACTGAGATAAGGAACCTTCAGAGATACTGTTGAGTTCCTTTTCTCTCTTTTCTTTTTTTTTAAATTTAAGTCATTTATTCAGATTATATATTTTTTTAATTTTTTATTAATTTATTCTTGCTACATCTCAATGGTTATCCCATCCCTTGTATCCTCCCATTCTTTCCTCCCTCCCATTTTCCCCTTGTTCCCCTCCCCTATGACTGTTCCTGAGGGGGGGATTTCCTTCCCCTGTATATGCTCATAGGGTATCAAGGAAGAATGGATAAAGAAACTGTGGTACATATACACTATGAAATACTACTCAGCTATTAAAAACAAGGAATTCCCGAAGTTTATGGACAAATGGATTGAGCTAGAAATGATCCTATTGAGTGAGTTAAGCCAGAAGCAGAAAGACTCAAATGGTACATATTCAGATTATATCTTGACTGCTATTCCCTCACTTGTATGTTCCTGCTCCCACCTCCCTCCCTCCTTCTCCCTATTCCCCTCCCCTAGTCCTGTGACAGAAGGTGACTTTCTCTTGCACCATATGAGCACAGCCTATTAGGTCTTATCCTGGTTACCTGGTTACCCTTCCTCTGAATGCCACCAGTTCGCCTCACCAAGGAGGAGTGGTTAATTAGGGGTCACCAGAGTTCATGTCTGAGTCAGTCATTTTCTGTCAGGTATCTACTACTAGACATGCAGCCTATCTTAATAGTCATTTGCATCTCCGGAGGCACACCCTTAGAGAAAACTAACTTTCATTTGCAAGTGGTTATCAATTGGAGATAGCTTCTGGCTTACAGGTGGGAGATTGTTTTCCATTTTCTTTTCACCCTTGGGAGACCATCCGGTGCAGACTTGGGCAGGACTTGTATATGCTGCCACAATCTTTCTGAGTTGAATCCTGTTGATTGAGAGAACCAATTAGTACATAAGTTGATTAGAGAACCATTAGTGCATGCTCTACGATCAGTAAGTAATAAATGGACCCTGATGAAACTGAGAATCTTCTGAACAACCAAGAACACCTTCATTTGGATGAGCAGCATTCTAGGAAACAGGATGATTTTTACAAACTAAATATGTGATAGAGGACTAATGTTCAAAAGCTAGAAAAAAAACCAAAAATTCAGATAGGAAGAAAACAACTAACCCAATTAAGAATGGTATACAGATCTAAGGGAGAATTCTGAACAGAGAAAACTCAAGTGTCTGAGAAACACTGAAAGACATCCTATCGACTCTACTTATCAGGGAAATGCTAAGATGAATAAGTCAAGTGACAACTGATGCTGGCAAGAACATGGAGCAAGGGAACACCCCTCCAACATGGTGGGAGTAAAAACTTGGAAACCACTATGGAAATCATTGTATTGGTTTCTCAGAAAGATGAGATTTGATCTCCTATATCACCACTGGACATTAAACCAAAGGATGATTCAGCCCACAGCAGAGACACTTACTCAAACATGGCCATTTTTGATCTATTCATAAAGACATAAATGGAAAAAACCAGGATGTCTCTCAACAAAAGAATGGATAATAAAACGTACATTTACAAAATTGCAATGTTACTCAGCAGTTGTTATTTAGAAGGATGCTCTCTTATAATGAGAGTCAGAAATGGAGTGGATCTGGAAGGAAGGGGAGCTTGGTAGAAACTGGGGGTAGCAGAGTGAGGAGAATGTATAATCAGGATATTTTCTAAAAAAGAGATTTTATTTTTATTAAAGGGAGGGAAGTGCTTGAAATATATTTTTAAAATAATAAAATTCAGAGGTAAATGGATGGCACCAAAAAGAAATCATTCCAAATGAGGTAATCCAGACAGGAAAAAAAATATGGGATTTATTCACATATGTGTGGATATTAGCTGTTGATTCTATGATAGCCAAGCTACAATCCACAGAACAACAGACAGTTGGGATAGAGTATCAGACAGGGTAGAGAACAGGTAAATCATCCTGAGAAATGGATAAAATAGGTAGATATAGATGGGTAGGAGAGTCTGGAAGACCTGGAAAAAAATGAGGAGAGAAGAAAGAGGGAAATAATGGTAAATGATGTGAAAGACATAAAACTAAGGGCCACTTGAAAGGTAGTATAGAAAAACAATACAGTAGAAGCTTCATAAAATATATACACATATGAAGGTAATCTAAGTGAAATTGCCAAAGAAAAAAGGAGAGACAGAACTCCAGTTGGACATCTCTCATTAGTATATGAAGTTTCCCATTTCTGGAATGTGTTATATCTAATTGCATTACTGGCAAAAGAGGACCCATGGGAAACTCCAAACAACCCATCATATTACCAAAAATATAGGTTGTTCTCTACAAACTGAGTGTAAGATGTTATTGCTGAAGACAGCACCTACATAGCTCACTGAACAAGCAGAAATAAAGATTGTGCCAACATAGAGGTTTCATCCTATAGGTAATTAGTCTTTGGTACAGGGAGGCATTTCGCATGGTACCAAAGAAGAAGTGTACATACTAATTCAGCTTCAAAACCTTGGATTTAAAATGGTGTCTTGTCTGCAAGACATGCTAATAGCTTCAAGCTCTTGAGAGTAACCAACATATGTCTACTATGGCTTAAAGTTCACTCCACTTGATGGAACTTATACCTGACACTGATGGAGTGACAAGGATCCTGAGATAGATAGACCAGGGTATTTATATAAAACCAAATGCTATTGTTATGCTAAAAAGCATAGCAATTAAATGCCCCCTGTAACATTTTTTATAATCATAGATCTGTGTCATGCTTAGCCGTCATACACCGGCAGCAGACAAGATCAAATAAAAAGACCCACGGGCAGACAATGTGTAAAGAGTGAGACGCCTTGAAATACTAAGTCATCTAAGTATTACAATTCACTGAAGCTTTACAGACTTTATATTTTTATTATTAATCTACTTTGGAAACTGAAGCATGATTCTTCCCTACTAATGATGTAGTTTTGCTACCTATATGAAATAGTCATTTCAAGCTATAGTCCTGCCAATTTATGGTATATTTTATTCACAGAATGATAATCTATGGAGGATTTGCTTTGCTTCTAGAAAGCTTGCCTCCAATGCTTTATTTTTAGCTGTATGAATTGGCAGCTAAATATTGTGTTGAAGGGATATCCACCATAATTATTTCATAGCAAAGGAATCAAATCGCTGCTCATGAATTCAGTCATCATTATCACTACCAGACATTTTTGGCATCCTTGAAATTTAAAGAATAAATTAAAAACACAGATGGATAATCTGGGAAATATTCCACATGGATATTTTTAAAAGCACAATTCTTATCAAAGACAGATTTATAAAATGGAGTATATAGTTGTTATAAGTATTGTGAATATTAACCATATCATTTTCAAAATCATTTTACAAAATCAATTCAAAAATTTTAATTAACTACTTCTTAAGGTCAAATATGAAAAGCATGTTGTTCTTAACATTATTATATTAAAAGTCAAATAAATTTGACTCAAAAACGAGAATCCATTCATATTGTTAAGTTCAACAGACATATATAATTAAGTCCCTTCTTTTAAAAAAATATTCACTGTCCCGTGAAATATCATTTCTCCAAATGTAAAGAGAAATGACATTTCATGTTTCAATTTTTCTGGAGTTTCAGTGGTTTTACTTTCTTTCCCTCTCGCTCTCTCTCTCTCTGTGTGTGTGAGTGTGTGTGTGTGTGTGTGTGTGTGCATGTGTGTTTGTGTTTCTCAAATCAGAAGCATCTTCTACTGATAGGTTACTTTTTGTTTTCCTCTTTCAGCATTGCTAATTTCATAGGATAGTATGCATTCTTTGGGTATCTGTTCATAAACCATAAACATGTCCCATGTGTTGCCATTTCAGGATGGCTCCAACTTCCACACATGCTCACTGGTTATCATCCTCAAATATGTCTGCACAGATTTTCCAATGAAGCTTTGGACAAGATCCATGCTGACAATGTATGGGAGAATTCACTAATGGTACTTCTAGAGGAATTAATATTCTAGGGATAGGAGAATCATACAAACAATGGCAGATAGTGGATCAGGTAAAAAATGTTATGTATTTTGGAGAAATAATTTCAAAATCACACATTCTAGAACCTAAAGCAGAAGAAAACTCAACAAGGGTATGCAGTTTGATTTATTTGTGAGTAAGCAGGAGCTAGGTAATTAGAAACATATTTTCCTTCATGAGGTTGTAGAAAAACATGCATTTAAGACACTCTGCTTTTTGGCCCCTGTTCTGTGTTTTCTCTGCCTCAGTTGTACATCAGGAGTCTAACCATTGGAGACTTTCAGCTTGAGGTGTTCCAGCCTCTGGTTTCTCCTTGCTTCGTTCCCACACGATGCACTGACAGGGAGCCTGAGACTAGTAGGAGTAGGTGGAGTGCTCTGCCTTTCAGGGTCTATCAGGCTGGAGATTTCCAATTTACTCAAATAATTTATACAGAATCTATAGGTACTGTATTGTTTCTGCTATTTCAAGCTGAGAACACTCAGGAGAAACAGATAACTTTTCTTTTTTTGAATTGTCAACGTAGGCAGTGATAAAACTATTAATAGTCTCAGAACCTATCGATCTGTATTTATAGCCAGTGTGTACTGCAGGATCAGACACTGGTTCATTTAACATTATATCACAACTTTGAATTATCACTCCAACAGGGAAGGGCTCAGATGTCAGAAGTAGATTTACATGTTTTTGAAAAATATATAGAAACATTTCTGACATCAAAAGTGTTTAGGAAGTGACTATAATCGAAGTATTTGTATATCCAAAAAGTAACACAAATAATCCCACATTTTATGTAAGAAATGAAAATATTGATAAAAATTTCATCACAGACCAGACATAAAAGCTGTATGACTGGAATCTCATTTATAACTGGATTCTAACCTCCCTAACCCCTTCCCCTCCTCGCTCCTTTCTTTTGTGTGTTCCTGTGTTGGTGTGTATGGCATACAAGTGTGGCAAGTACACACATGCATGTCTTTACAACAAGAATAAGAGGAGGACTTTGTACTTCTTTTTTATTTTTTATTTTGTTTTATTAATTTATCCATATTACATCTAACTTGTTGTCCCATCCCTTGTATCCTCCCATTCCCCCCTCCCTCCCATTTTCCCCTTACTCCCCTCCCCTATGACTGTGACTGAGGGGGGATTTCCTCCCCCTGTATATGCTCATAGGGTATCAAGTCTCTTCTTGGTAGCCTGCTATCCTTCCTCCGAGTACCACCAGGTCTCCCCATTCAGGGGACATGGTCAAATATGAGGCACCAGAGTACGTGTGAAAGTCGGACCCCACTCTCCACTCACCTGTGGAGAATGTCCTGTCCATTGGGTAGATTTGGGTAGGGGTTTGAAGTTTATGGCCTGTATTGTCCTTGGCTGGTGCCATAGTTTGAGCAGGACTCCTGGGCCCAAATCTGCCTATCATAATTTTTTTTTTGGTAGGTTTCTAGGACCATCTGGATCCTTCAACTTTGCCATTCTCCCATGCTTCTCTCATCTAGAGTCCCAATAGGATGTCCTCCCCTCTGTCCCAGATTCCTGGTTAGTGAAGACTTTCATGGGACATGCCCCTTGGGCTAGTATGTAGATATAAGTGAGTATATACCATTTAACTCTTTCTGCTTCTGGGTTAACTCACTCATTATGATCATTTCTAGTTCAATCCATTTGTCCACAAGTTTCGGGAATTCCTTGTTTTTAATAGCTGAGTAGTACTCCATAGTGTACATGTACCACAGTTTCTTTATCCATTCTTCTACTGAGGGACATTTAGGCTGTTTCCATGATCTAGCTATTATGAATAAGGCTGCTATGAACATAGTTGAGCAAATTTTCTTATTGTGTGCTGGAGCAAAAAGGTCTAATATCCAAAATATATAAGGAACTCAAGATATTAAACACCACCAAACCATATAACCCAATTGAGAAATGGGGCTTGGAACTAAACAGAGAATTCTCAACAGAGGAATATCAAATGGCTGAGAAACACTTTTAAAAATGCTCAACGTCCTTAGCTATCAGGGAAATGCAAATCAAATCAACTCTGAGATTCCATCTTACACCCATCAGAATGGCTAAGATAAAAAATTCAAGCGACACCACATGCTGGCGAGGATGTGGAGAGAGAGGAACACTACTTCATTGCTAGTGGGAATGCAAACTAGTACAGCCACTTTGGAAATCTATCTGGTGCTATCTCAGAAAACAGGGAATAGGGCTTCCTCAAGACCCAGCTATTCCACTCCTTGGAATATACCCAACTTTGGACTTCTTAACTTCTGCCTCCACCTTCTTTCATTGAAACAGGTCTCTCACTGAACTTGGGATGGCAGTCATCAAGTTGCAATGATCTTCCATCATACCCCACAATGCTAAGGTTACAAACTCTAGTACAAGGTCATGAAGGAGTGCTTTTGAAGGAAACCAAGGCTATATGATCTTTCTTTTTCCTTCTTGGTCCCCTTGGGATAAATAGGCCCTCTCTTCCAGACATTGCCTTAGAACCAAAAGGCGGGGGCCAAGTGACCATTCATAAACACTGCGAATTCATTAATCCAATGAAAATCTAAATTTTAACTTGGATTGACTCACTTGGTGTATCACATTGGCTTCAAGTTTACTAAGCTAGCATTTATGTCCCTATTAGCTGAGGTGAAAGATATGTGGATACCTGATTCTTAAAAACTGACAGAAGTGAGAGTAAAATACTACTTCCTGAAGCAACAGGCTTTGTAGATATACACATATAATGCAAGAATTTAGGGTTTATGGGTTTGGGTTAGAAGATCTATGTCATCCTCAGGTATATCAAGAGTTTGAAGCTTGCCTAAGTTTCACCATATCAAATATGTTTTTGTGTATGTGTGTGTATGTCTGTGTGTGTGTATGTGTTGTTGTTTCTCTCAGTATGTGCACATATATGCATATTTAAAATGATTTTAAGAATGTATACTAATAAATAAAAGTCAGCACATATTTATTTCATAAATAGAGATAGTAAGTCTACCTGTGGGATAGCATGTATAGGCTTGAAGATTTTTCAGGTTCTGTATAAAGACAAGCCAGAATTATCTTTGGGAATGACTTCATGATGTTGGCTTCCTTAACTAAATGTCAATTCTTTTTTGGTGCCCTGAAGAGACACTTAAATCTCCAAATGTTCTTCCAAAGTTCAAATGACAAATGTATGCCATCTGCAAACTACAATTAAGGACATTAAAATATATCTCAAAGGTTACTTATCACTTACTCTTAAGAGGTAAGTACTCTTAAGGAAGGAAGAAACATGTTTCTTTAAATATAAAACACAAAAAGCTAGATAATCTCAAAATTAAAAATATTTTTGAATATGCCAGGGTGCTAGGGTGGCAAGATATTCAAATAGCCTGGCTTCTAAGCATAGACAGGTGTCTGAAAAGAAAGATGGTAGGAAAAAGCTGGCGCATCTCCGGCCATGGAATGAGGCTAGAGCTACCATACAAGTAAAAACCTGCTTACATACAGTTTTCATGGATTGCAACAAGCTAAAAATTGTCTCTCGTGAAAAAACAGTCATCCCAATAAATCCTTAGGCATAGAAGTCTGCTTAAGTTTGGACTATTCTTGAATTTTCCCAATATAACCAAGAAGTATAAAAATCAGGTTGTAGGCTGGGTGTGGGGTACATGCCTTTAATCCCAGCACTTGGGGGCAGAGGCAAGTGGATCAATGTGAGTTCGAGGCCGGCCTGGTCTACAATACAAGTCCAAAACAGCCAAGGCTACACAGAGAAAACTGTCTCAAAAAAAAAAAAAAAAAAAAAAAAAAAAAAGAAGAAGAAAAAAAAACAGGATGTAAAGACAGTTATGGTTTCTCTCAGTAGTGGATACCTGTCGCAGATGATGATTTTCTTTTGAAGCAGAACTGGAGGTATGGAAGATACTGGGGAGTGACTGACTTAACACAAAATACTCTCTTAGAGAAAACTCTCCATCCCAGAAGATCACATTTTCTGCCTAACTCTCCTCTCTGTGTTGGAATTGCTATAGTTTGGCCTTGCTCAGGTTTTCTTCTGCCAACCCTGTGAATTCACATGTGCAGCTACCACACTGAGATCGGAGGATAATGCTTTCCTATAGTCCTCTATCAACTCAATGTCTGAAACACTTCCTGCTTCCTCTTCCACGGTGATCTCGGATCCTCGGGGAGCAGTTGTGGTATACATGCCCCATTGAGAGCTGAGTTTTCCGTAATCACTATGCTTATCAGTATATCCTGAAAATAGAAGCTTCTCAGCTAAGAAGTGAGAGATATATTGACCTATGTGTATACAGATAAGTCATTGTGAGTTAGTTTATTTTTCCTTTTATTAAAAATAGCTTTTTTTCATCCAATAATGTGGCCTGATTATGGGCCTATTCAATTCTGTCAATGATTAGAAAATTAACAGATTTCTATGTGATAACAGTACTAGGAACCATGTTCTTAAGGGAAACAGGATCTTCTCTTCTGCTCAGCTCCCACCTTCCATGCTACAATTTAAACTTCTTGGCCTAGCACAGATCTTGTATATGATAGCACAATTACTGTGAGTTCATATGTACATAATTTAATGTGTCAAAAATGAATACGTTTCCTTGCTATCATCTACCATCTTTAGTTGTTAAAATTTCTCTACCCCTTCCTTCTCAGTGATACCTGAGATGTGTGTGTGTGTGTGTGTGTGTGTGTGTGTGTGTGTGTGTGTGTGTGTGTGTGTGTGTGTTATGTCCCATTTAGGGTAGTACATTCTATATTCTCTACCCATTGACTACCTGTGGGTCTATATATTAATTACTGTCAACTTCAAGAATATTATCTGATTATCCTTGAGAGATGCACGAATTTTTGGTAATGAATCATTAGGAGTCATTTTAATATATTTGACAAAGGACGGTCATATTAGTATCATCTCTAAGCCCTGTCATGTAAGAAACATTTTTTTTATTCAATACAAGTGCCAGTTACAGATTCCATCTTATGGAGATATCATTAATTCTAATAATGTGTTGGTGATTATCACCTTAACATCTATTTGTTTTACTACTGTCCCAGATATAGTGCTTTCGAACACTGTGTATTTATTTTCATATATGTATTTATTCTTTTTTATTGATTGTTTCCTTGGTGATCAAAGAACAAGCCTCAGGAGAAAGTCTCTTTGGCCTTGAGGAGAAAAAAAATGATGACAACAGTCATCATGGCAAACACTCTTGCCAGACAAGCTACCTTGCCAGTCCATTATAAGATATTTTTGTTAAAATTGTTCAATATTTAAACTTCAAAATTATTTTCAACATTGAAATTAATAAGTAACAAACAGTAATTTTATTCAACACTGACATGAATAAAATGAGAAACAAAATATTCAGAGAATTTTTAGGAAGTTGATATTATTGTGATTCCAAATTCATGGAAAATATTTCCAAAGTAAAACTTCTGATTAATATCAACCACTAATGCAAATGCATATACTCCAGTGTTTCACTCAGCAACATGTAAAAAAAAATCCAAATATTTGAATATTTGTGGGTGCACACTTTTGCTGTATTCAGGCAATGAATTACTACTTTCATTTAAAATTTCTATGTTTAATTTTGACTTGACAACAGAGTAAGTTAAGTTTTAGGAATAACAAATTAAGTGAAAGATGTCAGGTAAAATAATACATATTAATGTTTTTCTATCCACATATTTCTGGTATGTGCAACTTAATGTCACTTGGTAGAAAAGAGATAAGCACATGTCTCTGAAATAAACTAGGCAGCATAAACTAAAGTGAAGTGTGGGGGGACAGTTATGGGTGGGGCTTATAACAAAGTGACATGAGAATATTTCAAATTGGTTGTGTAAATTCATGTTCTTAATCATGGTGATGGTTTAGGGGCTTGGTTATATTATTATACTGAACTAGTGCACCTCAACTTTTTATAATGAGAAAGAGAAAGCATGTTAATCTGGATGGGAGGTGAGGTGGAGCAGAACTAGAAAGACTTAAGGTAAGGGAGCTATAATCAGAGAACTTTGTGTGAAAACCATCCTTTTTCAATAAAAGGAAATAGAAGAAAATCATAATAAATTGACAACTTAGGACAAATTATATGTATTTTATAAATTTATATGCTACATAAATATTATACATATATACTTTAATATTTCTGATTTCTGTTCAAATTTTATTATCTAAAGTATATATATATATGTATACATGAATAAACTCACCTACAATTAAACTAAAATATTTTATTATAAGTAGTCATAATTAATTACCTTTAGGGATCATAACACATAATTATTTATCTAGAAGAAGATCCTTTTCTTTGCCTAGTAAAGTGGAGGTGATACATTGCAAAATTAGCCATATAACACATTTGCGTTAAAACAACAGTAAACACAGAATTAAACAAAACTTCTAAGATCTTACACTTAAACTGTCATTACAAATGTACACATTTAGTGATGATCTTTTGCCACTTTTGATGATTCTTATTGCTCACTCATGGTTGGGATCATCTATCTTTTGGCTTACCTATGCCAAGAGGCGTTAGTTGCTCACCATCTTCAGACATGATCTGACTTAATTTTCAAAGGCACACCCTTACTGATAAATTCTCCTCACACTACGCTAATCTAATAGAACTAACTAATGTTTTATTTACTATAGAATTAAAGTAACTCCAGAAAGGAGTCAGGAATATTTAATAAAACACATTGTAATCAATGGACATGATCAAAACACAGGGTTTGACAATGAAAAGAGAAAATTAATAGAAGTCTTAGTTAATCTTGCTGTATTAGGAACTGAAAGACATGATATAATAAAGAACAGTCTATGACCTGGATATTAAATATGTAATCGTAACATGCAGAACCAACAATCTCTAAATTATACATGTATCATGAACAGAATTTTTGCCTCCTTATTATCAATTACTACATCAATTATTTACTATTTGTAACAATTAAATAATAAACAAAATTATTTATGCTATACAGATTTACTGCCATTATTAATCTTACTTTTGAACTTGTCTAAAATTATGAGACTATGTATTTATACACACACATTCAAATACACACTGATAATTTTACAGTTAACTAACATTTCATTTTTACAGTATCAGCCGATTTAAGTCATATTTACAGGCATCCGATAAATGTTTGTATTGTACCCATTTTAAATATAAGAAATTAGGGTTTTTGGTCATTTGGTAAAATCATACATAAGAGGGCACAGAATATATATGTATAATTTCATTTGAAGTAAGAGCCACATAATCCCAGGCAAGGGAGCAGAAAGGAGCAATACAACTAGACTGTGTTAGTTTTTAGCTGTGATCTAGTAAAGGAAAGCACAATTGAAAACAGTACATAAATTTGCATTTTAAGAGTGTATTATAAAGTTTTAAGTGTTGTCAAACAGGTTTATATTTAGCTATTTTGATAAGCTTTTCTTAAGGGAGAAAAGCAAATTTATTTCAGTTTCAGGAATAACAGAATTTTAGAATACAGCTAAAAGTGGGAGATATATTATGTTAGTGTGAATTTCCCTTTGGACCAATCTCTCATATTTTAAGTTTTTTTTTCCTTCAAAACCAATTGACTGTGGCAAAACATTTACAATTTGAAGTCCAAATATAGGGTATTTAAGAAAGTTTAGTCAATAATTATACAAATAATTTTATTAAAATTATATCTAAATTTATAGCAAGATCTAAAACACCATAAACAGAATGGCACTAACCAATTATTTTATATTTTTCTTTTATTTATGTCATATTGAAGGTAAATTACAAATAGATTTTTAAAAAACTCAATCAAATATAATTAAAGCTAACAACACAAAAATATTTTAACTACTTTAAAGTATGGTTGTCATAATAGTACTGTTAGTGGCCATTTAATATAGTGAAAAAAGTAGCTTAGATAATAGATTCTGTTATTATTTTTATTGTTATGTTATGTTAAGTATATAGGTATGAAAAGTAAAATGTATGGAATGAGATGAAAATTTATAATTTTCCGAGATATTAAGATTTTAAGATAAACTTATATTTTCAAATGAGATGTACAGAAACAAGTTGAATGATAGATTTCTTATTCTTTTCCTCACTCAACAGATATTATGTCTCCAGAATCTGTGTCAAACCTCAGCTATGCCTTCATGAAACTTACTTCATTGCGTTCATGAACTCATGGAACTTGTGTGAAATTATTCATTTGATTTGAATGAAGGATTTAATCAATACTTTTATTGAAGGAAAATTGAGATAAAAACAAATTTTGCTAAGAAATCAAAAATTAAGATTTTCATAAAAATTTTAAGCTATCTAGGAGACATGTGAGAGTAGATACAAAATAATATGTATGATTGGTGTTCATAAGAGCTATTTGAGGAGAATGGGGAAACAGAAGGATCCAGAGGGTCGTAGAAACCTACTAGAAGAACATTATGTTGGGCAGACCTGGGCCCAGGGGTCCTGCTCAAACTATGATACCAGCCAAGGACAATATGTGCTGTAAACATTGAACTCCTGCCCAGATCTAGCCGATGGACAGGGCATTCTTCACAGTTGAGTGACCGACTTTCACACAGACTCTGGTGCCCCATATTTGACCACGTCCCCTTGACGGGGAGGCCTGGTGGCACTCAGAGGAAGGACAGCAGGCTACCAAGAAGAGACTTGAAGTCCCCCTCAGTCACAGTCATAGGGGAGGGGAGTAAGGGAAAAATGGGAGGGAGGGAGGAATGGGAGGATACAAGGATTGGGATAACAATTGGGATGTAATATGAATAAATTAATAACATATACATAAAAGAGCTATTTGAACTCTAAATATTGATTGGTGACTCATTGCCTTCCATGTGGTATATGTCACGTAGTTGTCTATTTTACTCATGCATTAAACTAAACTTTATATAACATTCTTTTCAAAATTAGCTCAACGAAAATATGAGTGATGGATTTTACTTTCTTATGTAATCAATGTTTTATTAGTCTAAACTACATTTTAGATCTATTTAATTTTCTTAAGTCAGTGAAAGTCCCTACCTATCTTAGGATAGTTAACATAGTTGCCAAACACGCTGAAGTGTATTCATGTATAATCATTGCTTTCTAGTGAATATAAATATGTGTTAATAATGCCAAGAGGAAAGGAAAAAATAAGAACAGGCACCTTACCCTTCTAATTTATTCTTCTGTGTATTCTGTCCTCATTATATTCAAATTTTCAAGAGAATACATTTTCCCAGGTCTTAATATGTATTGTTCATGCTTCCTAGAAAGCTACAATCCATACTTCAATTATTTATTTGAATTATCCCATATACTAAAATATATTCCTTCTTTAGAAGCTCTTAAGTAACAAATTGGAATTCAAATTATATCAGAGAATGGAAACAATATTTTGTTTGATTCTCCACTGTCAAATATAAGATATTAATCTGTTGCTGATATTTAAAGTTACATTAAAACTTAGTGAAATATTTTAGAAAATCTGTTAACAAAACTGATAAGTGTCTAGATTAATCCAAAACACCAAAGTTAATCCAAGAAGACATCAACACTTTAAGCATACCCAGAACGAACTAGAAAATAAAGAGTAATAAAAAGCTTTTTCGGCTGTATAAAGCCCAGTTGCAAGAGCAGTTGTTGTAAAATTCTTCCAGTATTTTAAAACCAATACACTACCAGTATTTCTTTTTCTTTTTTTTGATTTATTCTCGTTACATCTCAATGTTTATCCCATCCCTTGTATCCTCCCATTCCCCCCCCCATTTTCCCATTATTCCCCTCCCCTATGACTGTTCCTGAGGGGGATTACCTCCCCCTATATATTCTCATAGGGTATCAAGTCTCTTCTTGGCTATATTTATAACAAAGAGAATTTCTAACTCTCTATCTATGTATCTTCATATATATCTATCTACCTACTACTAATCTGTTTATGAAACAGAGGAAATACTTTCATACTTCTTTTCTAAAAGAAGTATTATTCTAGCACCCAAACTAGGTAAAGATGCCATAAAACAATGAAAAACTATAGGCCAACATTCCTGAAAATCAGTGATGCAGACCTATGCAAAATGTTATCAATATCACCAATATGTGACTACCTTGGCAATTCAGGGATGAGTAAATATATGTAAGTAATGATTGTAATGAGTGATACAAATGAGCTTAAAAATAATACCCTGATCAAGTCAATAGATTCAAAAAATGCCTAATTTATCTTATTGACAAATGTGTGAGAGAGAATACTGCTAAAAATAACTTAGTTTAACATAATAAAGATAATATGTGAAAAAAGCCAACATAATTCTAATTGAGAAAAAACAGATGCAATCCATTACATAAGGACTAAAAATAGGCTCTCTACCACCCCTATTTCTTTTTATTATAGAATTTGAATAATTTCCTAGAGTGGTAAAAAAAATAAATAAACTAAAGGGATTGAAATAGAAAGAGAAGAAATAATAACATCAATATTTGTAGATGATAGGGCATTACATTTAGTGCAACCAACCAAGAATCCCACCAGAAAATTTCTACAATTAATCAACAAATTAAAAGTATAAGGTATTGCATAAATTAAAAAAAAAGAAGTAGAACTTCTAAATATCAACCAAAAATATGCTGAGAAAGAGGTCATGAGCAAATTCCCATTGCAATAATCTCAGAAAAAAAAAAAGAAAAGAAAACATTGAGAATAAGCCTAAGAAATGAAATGAAAGTAATCTATAGGGAAAAATTTACAATAACGTTGAAACCATTAGAAACTGGAAAAAAAACGATCCTGCTCCTGGATTGTGAAAATAGTACTTCCACCAAAAGAAATTTGTAAATTCAAAGCAATCCCAATTTAAAAAACTAAAACATTCATCACAGAAATAGAAAAACTTATGAAATTCATATTGGATAACAAGAGATCCAAGGTACTAAAACTAATCGCCAACAAAATAGACTTGCATGAGAAATTTCATTTTCAGTTGTGGGTAGATGACTAACAACAAATCTCAAAACAATATAAATTATTACTGTTGTACTTGATTGCCTTCCAGAACTTGAATATAAGATGTTATTGTAGAAGACAACACATTGCAGAAACAGGACTGGGAGAAATCAAGCTGGAAATGACCTGAAATCCTCCTCCTTGATGACTAGCTCTTATAGCACAAGAAGGAGTTATGAGTGCTACCAAAGGAGAAAAGGAATCAACAGCCTACCCAGCTGTAAAGCTTATGAGCCACAACGATGATCAGCACAGAAGGCAAACACAAGGATGAAATAATGGAACATATGCCCTGGAGGTAACCAGCAACAGTCTTGTTAGACTTAAAGCTTCCTCAATAAGAAATATTTCATGCTTGGTGGTCTAATCTTACTGACTAAAATCACTTTTTAAATCTTTTGATTTGTGACTTGAAATTAAAATTTTATTACAATATATATTCCCTTCTCGTTCAAAGATCCACTTACTTCCTCTAACTACCCAAATGTATGTCTTCTTTTTAAAAATATTTTTAAGACAACCAAGTGAAATTTGACCTGCACACATATTATTGGATGGGTTGTCTTAGAACATAATAAACTTGCCAATGAGGAAAATGGACTCTCTCTCTCTCTCTCTCTCTCTCTCTCTCTCTCTCTCTCTCTCTGAGTCTGTATCCGCTCCTCTCTGTCCTCTCTGTGTCTCTGTCTCTCTCTGTCTCTGTCTCTGTGTCTCTCACTCTCTCTGTGTGTCTGTCTGTCTGTCTGTCTCTCTCTCTCTCTCTCTCTCTCTCTCTCTCTGTCTCTCTGTCTCTCTCTCTCTCCCTACCTCCCTGCATCTCTCCTTCTGCACTCCTCTCTCTCATCAGCTATCAATTACCTATGTCTTCTCAGCTAGGGTAGTACCTTTGGTCACCTTCGTCATTCATGCTGGATTGTGGTCTTATTGATCTTGCACAAGTCAAGCAGATGCTGTTTCCTTTGTGTGTTCATATGTGCAAATGCTTTATTCTGTCCAAATTTTCTTGCACTCACCACCTCTGGCTCTTTCATTCTTTTGATTTCTTTTCTGAAATGATTCCAAAAACTTGAGTAGACAGTATAATATGCATGTTCCACTTGGAGATGAGTCTTTAACAGAGTTGTAGTCTCTGTCCCTTGGTCCATTGTGAATCTGTATTAATAATCATTTACCAAAAGAAGGAAGAGTAGGAGGTGGGAGGAGGAGAAAAAAGAATATATATAAATATATATACACATACACACATCTATATCTCTATCTATCTATCTATCTATCTATCTATCTATCTATAGCCATTCCTTTGAAGGTTCACATATACCACCTACATTTCCACTTATTGGGACAAGATCGTACTCTAGAAATGAAATGGGTTATTCAAGACTGAAAATATTCCTCTTACTCTTGAATATGATATAAAACCTAAACAGAATAGTAAAAATACATAGAGGATGTGTTGGCTTATCTTAAATGGACTTGATCTTTGTAGAAAACAAATTGCACATGTTCATAAACAGACATAACATTACCACACAATATACACTATATTATTATTTTTAACACTTTAGAAAGAGGGAAGGGGACATGGTCAGAGGCTAATTGAAGAGAAAGGGATAGAAATGAGTATATATAATACACATGTATAGAATTCTTAAAACATATAGAAAATATTATTGTTTCAACTTCTCTATAAGAGAAGCAAATACTTGGAAAAATAATCTAAAATGAAAACTCTTTTTTCTTTTTAAAATTTTTTATTTAATTAATTTATTCAGATTACAACTCAATTATTATCCCATCACTTGTATCCTCCCATTCTTCCCTCCCTCCTGCTTTCACCGTATTCCCTTCCCCTAGGTCTATGACTCATGGGAACCTCCTCCCCCTCTTTATGGTCATAGGCTATGAAGTGTCATCTTGGTAGCCTCCTTTTTCTTTCTTTGAGTGACACCAGGCCTCCCCACCAAGGAGAGGTCATCAAATATGGGGACATCTCAACTATGGGAGTATAGGAAATTTTTGAGTAAATAATAAATCACAATAAGTAGGTGATGCTAGCAGCATTTGAAGTGTAAGGTCAACTTGTAATAACCTTAACTACCATGGACTAAACATAGCTATCTGCTGTGTATATTCAGAATCAATTATAATGGCATAGTAGAGCTTATTCCATTAAAAACTTTACAGATAAACAGGCATATTAAAATGACCCACTTTTCCTTGACAATGAGTAGGAGGAGATAAACATTCTTGGATCGGTGTAAAATACTGTTGCTTTGATTATAATTAGTTTTTTTATATAAACATACTGAAATTTTGTGGACCATGTCAAATTCACCTTGATTGACCACTGTTAATCATGCCCTGGTGATCTGGCTGCTTTGAGCAATGAGCTTGATCAGATAAGTTGATAGTTGGACTCTCTGCTTGGAAGCCTCTTTAGAAGGATTAAGGAAATCGCATGGTATCCACAGCTACATGCTCTTAAAGAATAGCTCAAGTTCAAGAAGATATTATCATGGTAGTGACTGTTTTGATATTGTATACCAGGATATTAACTGGCATATGCACGCATAAGCATAATATGATTCTGTAGTTATTTTCTCCCAGGCAAATAAAAAGTACATTCTCAGGTGTCACAGTACAATCTTTCATTTAGATGAGGGATAAATGTCATTGCTACTACTGTGATACTTAATTTTCATAATATGCTTTTTAATTGTGATTGGAGCAGAGAGCCTTAGTCTACTCTTTTCCTTCCTATTAAACTAAACTCTTTGGGTCCCTTTGTGCAGTGTTGCCTAATAAAAACCTACTTTTGAGTGGTCTTTTTTGTATTTCCTATGATTATTATTAGCAAGTTGGGCTATTGTGGCAGCATGAGGAGGATGGCAAAGGCACAGCAAAGCAAAGACAGCGGCAACACTGAGAGTATAAAAGCAGAGAGATGGCTAAGCAAGAGTTCCAAGAAACAACAAGAGCAAATCAACAGAGAAGACAGATGAACCAGAAAAGGAGAGCTGTTGCAAGCCGATGAAAATATGTGGTAGACTATGTTCCCCAGAGGACTGCCAGGTCTTAATGTCCAGGAACATCAGATGTCATTTTTGAGTTGAGTGAGGCAGTGGGTAAGTTCTATACAAGAGTCCAAACTGGAAAATATGATTTGCTCTTACTTGGAGCTATTTATTCTTGACACTGATCAATGTCTCAAAGGCAAGAATTAAAATGCTTCAAAGTGTCAAGGCTGCTGGTAGATGAAGTTCAGATCCGTATGCTGCCAACCTGAATTGTTGGAGCCACAAGTAAAAAACCTACATAATAGCTTGTGAGGTTTGGAGTGATTCTTTGGGTCTTTGAGTCCTATGCCTAGGCTTTCTACCCTCAGTGGCCAAGATTTCCAGGTGAGCTTCTGCTGTTGATGGTTCTGTTCACATTGCAAGAGTTGGTCAGTTGTCTGCTAACAAAATGGTTTCATTAAGTACCAATTGTCTGCTATAAGTATAAACTTTCAACAAGCATTTCACCAATAATGTTTAAAGTTTGACAATAGAACAGTGAAAAGATGATGTATCCAACTGAACAATGTTCACTGATGTGGGAAATTTGTAAGGGGTACATGTAGTTAAGATACTACTGGCCCCATGAAATTACATTGTATCAGAAGGATTTTTTTGCAAAGTTAGGACAGTTTTTAAAAAATGTTGAAACACTGAAAATATCAAACTCAGAAACAAAATGGTAATAAGCAGAGCGCAGATGACTTTTAAAAACATGACCATAAGTGAAGGCTTTTGTGGGACATGCCCCTTGGGCTAGTATGCAGATATAAGTGAGTATATACCATTTGATTCTTTCTGCTTCTGGGTTAACTCACTCATTATGATCATTTCTAGCTCAATCCATTTATCCACAAATTTCGGGAATTCCTTGTTTTTAACAGCTGAGTAGTATTCCATAGTGTATATGTACCACAGTTTCTTTATCCACTCTTTTACTGAGGGACACTTAGGCTGTTTCCATGTTCTGGCTATTATGAATAAGGCTGCTATGAACATGGTTGAGCAAATTTTCTTGTTGTGTGCTGGAGCATCTTCTGGGTATATTCCAAGGAGTGGGATAGCTGGGTCTTGAGGAAGCCCTATTCCCAATTTTCTGAGATAGCACCAGATAGATTTCCAAAGTGGCTGTACAGAAAACTGGGACAGAGGGGAAGGCATCCTATTGGGACTCTAAATGAGAGACGCATGGGAGAACAGCAAAATAAAAGGATCCAGAGGGCCCTAGAAACCTACAAGTAGAACAATATGATAGGCAGATTTGGGCCCAGGGTCCTGCTCAAACTAAGGCACCAGCCAAGGACAATACAGGAGGTAAACTTTAAACCCCTTCCCAGATCTAGCCAATGGTCAGAATATTCTCCACAGTTGAGTGGAGAGTGTGATACGACTTTCTCACATACTCTGGTGCCTCACATTTGACCATGTCCCCTGGAGGGGGAGACCTTGTGGCACTCAGAGGAAGGACAGCAAGTAGCCAAGAAGAGACTTGATACCCTATGAGAATATATAGGGGGAGGTAATCCCCCTCAGGAACAGTCATAGGGGAGGGGAATAATGGGAAAATGGGGGGGGAGGAATGGGAGGATACAAGGGATGGGATAAACATTGAGATGTAACAAGAATAAATTAATAATTAAAAAAAAAGATAAAAAAAAAACATGACAATACAGGCGGGAAACTTTAAACCCCTACCCAGATCTAGCCAATGGTCAGAACATTCTCCACAGTTGAGTGGAGGGTGGGGTATGACTTTCACACGTACTCTGGTGCCTCATGTTTGACCATGTCCCTTGGAGGGGGAGACATGTTGGCACTCAGAGGAAGGATAGCAGGTTACCAAGAAGAGACTTTATAGCTATGAGCATATACAGGGGGAGATAATCCCCTTCAGGAACAGTCATAGGGGAGGGGAATAAGGGGAAAATGGGAGGGAGGGAAGAATGGGAGGATACAAGGGATGGGATAACCATTGAGATGTAACAAGAATAAGTTAATAAAAAAATTTTTAAACCACACTGATAACAGTAATACTTTGAAACAGAGAGTAAATATAACACAGATCCAGAAGGACACACATGGTATATATTCTTACTTAGCCGTCATATAACACAGGGAAACAATATTTCAATCCACAGACCTAAAGAATAAAGGTAGCAAGGAGGGCACTAGGTAGGATGCTTAAATCCCAGTCATTGGGGCAAACAGAATAGACACTGGAAGATAGAGAACAGGATGGGAATCTACCATAGTTGTTTTATGAAAGACTCCACTCAGCAGAGGATCAAAGTAGAGGCTGAGTCTCACAGGCAAGCTTTGGGCTCAGCACAGGGAGTTCTATGGGTGAGAAGGGGGCATTGAAGGACCAGAGGGGACAAAAGCTCCAGAAAGAGACCAACAGAGCCAACATCTGCACCCACTTGAGGCCAGGAGATATTGATTACCAAACAAGCACCATGCATGGAGAGGACCTAGTTTCCCACTCAGATGTAGGCAGTAGGCAGTTCAGTCTTCCTGTGGGTCCTATATTAAGGTGACCAAGAGCTGGCTCTGCCATGCTTCCACTTTGATCACATCCCCTTGGTGGTGTGCCTTACCATCGCATAGAAGAAGAGGATGAAGATAATCCTGAGGAGACTTGATAGGCTGAGTTGGTTAGGGGAGAAGGGCTCCCCCTCCTAGAGAACTAGAGGAGGTGGATAGAGGGAGGAAGAAGAGAGGGTTGGACCAGGAAGAAATAAGTGAGGGTGCTACAGTTGGGAAGTCAAACAAATAAATTTTTTTAAAAAAAAATAAGTTTAAATTTAAAAGAAGAAAGAAAATAAGGAAAACAGCACAATGTATCCTTTAATATATTGTGAACACTTTCTAAGGCTCCAACATAGTTACAATAAGGAAAGCAAAAGTAAAACAAATACAATAGGACATATATTTTAATGTGATATACCACAATGATAGAATGAAGAATAAAAATGCACAATCTTCTCACTAGAATTCGAAAAATAATTAATGAAATTTTATATTTACATAAATCAACATTGTAATGAAATTGAAGTAAAAAATGAATTAATTTCAACATAACCAAAGCTTTTGTGACAAACTTACTGGCAGAAATGAGATACTAAATTTTCTTTCTTGATATTTCCATTACATATGTTACCAGACTCACAGCCTGAGATATGAAGCAGTAAAAAAGTAAGTGGGCTTACCTTATAAAATAATAAGTAAAATAGGCTCCATTTGAAGACAATACCATTTTGTAGACTACCAATTTTGTACACTACCAATTGTAGTATTTGCTGATAATACAATTAGCAAATTCTAAATGTAGTAGATGCACAAAAGTAAATCTCTGGAACCATTAAGTTTATTTAAAGTAAATTACATGAAATAAGTATTGAGTAGTGATTTTATAAGGTCAAGATAAATGTATATTAATGAATAATTAATATACAAATATGATCCCAAAAGTCTACTGAAAAATCTGGTGTTTAGTCAGAATTAATGGAAAGATTCAGTGAAATAAGGCACAGTGAAAATATGTATTTATCTCTGAAGTTTACTATCAGAAATATTAATATGTATTGATAACCTATAGTTAGAATTGTTAATATTTTATAATAGATTAAGTTACCAAGACATTTCAAATAATCACTGTGTTCATGTAGAGCAAAATTTCACAGTGGTATGCTCAGCAGGCTCTTGGAATTTTAGTCATTTGAATTTGGCTATTTTTACTGCATGTAGCTTTCCATTTCATTGATATCAAGGACCAGAACATATCCAGGGCAAGGTTAATGCAGCATCAAATCAGAGCTTCTTTCTGCAAACATTGATGCCCTTTTTATCCTATCTTAATTTAATTATTGTAAATTTCTGTATCTCAGACCCTTGTTTTCAATTATCAAAGATCTGTTTTTTTCCTATAAGAATCTATTGAAGCTTTAGATAAAATGATGACACCAAATAACAGTTTTTAATTGCTTACAAGCTTTTAAAGGGGTTATGTTAGGAATACATGTATATCCAGCATGATAAAAGTTATATTATCTGTTAAATAAATGATAACCAAGCTGCAATTCATAGATGCAGAGAGGTTAAGCATAGAGGAAGAGGCTAGCGGGACATGTGGATCTACCTGGGAAGGGGAAATAAAATATATTTTATTTGTGGACTATAGCACGGTGGTGGGGTGAGATCTACAGGTTCGGGTGAGAAGCTTTAAGAGGAAATGTGATTAAGGTAGAGAATTCAGGGAAAGAGACAACTAGAATTAAAGGGCATTTATGGGACAGTATGGAAACCTACTGTAGTGAAGATGCTCTATAACATATTAAGGTGATCCTGTGGGAGTCTCCAAATAATGAGAACACTAAAATAACAATTGGCCATTTCTTCTCACTATAGGACGTATCAATTGCTAGGACTAGGTGTCATCCAATTGTATTGTTGGTGGAAAGGATCCCATGGAAATCTCAAACAACCCAGGGTGTTGCCAAATCAATATTTTACCCTCCACAACTGACAGCAATTTCCCCATTGATGAAGACAACACCCACATAACTGACTGAACATGAAGAAGTCCAGCTGGTGACTATGTAGAACCTTAACCATGTTCTTCTGGTAGTGTCTATAACACAGAAAGATACTCTGTAGGTTACCAAAAGAGAAAAGTAAACACCAACCAACCACAACACCTTTGATCTACTATCTGTCCTGCCTGCAAAAATACATTAGGGTAATGGAGGCACAAATCTGTGGGAGTAACCAACCAATGTTTAAATAGACTTAAGGCCCATTACATGAGCTATAACCCGAACCTGACACTGCTGGAGTCAACAAGAACCAGAGTCTAGATGTCCCAGAAACCTAGGGTAAAACTGATACTACTAGCCGAAAAATACATAACAATAAAATTACTCCTGATGATATTATTCTATACTCACAAAGAAGTGCCTTGTTCAGCAGTTATCAGTAGGTTTCCTTCTGCAGAAGAAAGGAATATATCAAGAGGCACACATTATGAAGAGAGTAAGACCTTGGAACACTCAGTTCTAAACGGAATGTTCCTATCAAATCTCTCCCTTCAGAGGTCAGGAACCCCACCGAAGCAGAGATAGAAAGAGTGGGGAGTCCGAAAGAAAGGAGGAGACAAGAAGAACGTGGGTCACTGATTCAATTAGGCAGCATTCGCATGGGCTCACAGAGACTGAAGCAGTGAGTACTGGTTTATACTGGTCCGCACTAGGTCCTCTGCATATATATAGTATAGTTTTCATTTTACTACTTTTATGGGACTTCTGAGTGTATCAAGTTGTAGATCTCTTATTCTTGTGCCCTCTATCAGTGCTTTTTTATTTTTCTGTTGGACTGGCTTGTCTAACGTAAATATAATTGTTTTTCTTTCATCTTAATATATATTTTGTAAAAGAAGAAAAGTTTCAACGTATACATGAATTAGAAAATCTTAATGTGACTATTTCCCCTCAATTTTTACTTCTAAATATTGTCTAAGGTAAATAATAATGATAATAATAGCTATTATTACAAATTTTAACATAAACTAGGTATTCAGTATTTCTTTAACACATGGAAAACTAGCTAGAAGTAAAAACAATACAAATTATTAATGTCAGTGTACTACCTTTGAAGTCACCCTATATTATTTTCACAGGTAGACTTTACTTATTAAGAGCAAAATAAGATGATTTGTAGCCTCTCCACTATAGGTTGAAATCTATTCTATTTTTACTCTTGAAAGGAAAAAAGTCCACAAATGCACAAAGTAGTTGGATGTTGAATGTTCCATTATCATAATTAATGTTACATATAAAATATACCAAGATCTTAGTGAGTTATGCATGGGACCTGGAAGGTCTATAGAATGTAATGGTTTTATATATTTTATTTTATATTTCATAAAATATTTGATGAGAAAGCACATTCTGGACATGAGATTTTAAGGTTTTAAGCACATAATACCAAAGAAAAGGGGAAATGCAAATAACAAAATAAACAAAGATGACAACAAAACCCACAGTCTCCTGCTTCTAAATTATTTTCAGCCATGAGTTTCAGCCAAGAGTTTTGGTTTTGTAAGCAATCACCTTACCAGCTGTCTTGATACACCCCTGCCATGCCCTTGCTATTCCTTTTCTCAGTGGTGCATGTGCTCACACATAAATAATAGATAGAGTACATTAAGACATGGGGTAAGTTGAACAGGTTTATTTGGCACTGAGCAACATCTGCTGTATAAAATCAAAATTAATCGCCATCAGGACATTTTTGCATGTATTGTCATCAACTTAGAAAATGTTTGTTGCTCTAAGTAACATTAATAAAACATCTACACACACACACACACACACACACACACACACACACACACACACACACACTCATTCATTCATTCATTAGAACTTGAGCCTTCAACTCTCAGGGTCAGAATTCTGTGACACTGAACTCCAAAGCAATTGCATTTCTCATCATTTTTTGATCTCTCTGAGTAAAGAAGGGCTAAATAAAAATAGCATCAGGAAGAGTGCACTCCTTTCCCCTGAAGTCTTTGCAACATCTTCAGTGATTCTCCAGGAACTGCTGCCATAAAATCTGAAATAAAGAAGGTCCCTCCTTTTCAGTGTCTCTCTATCCTCCATCATTCTGCACTTGTGCTTTGATACTAGAGCATTTCAGGCCTGAGAGATTGACAAGTCATACCACCAAATCATTAAAAGTAAATCAGGGAGTTCAATTCTGACTGCTTTGAATAAAATAACATTTAAATTCCTATTTAAAATCCTGGATTTTATATACAGATACATATTAATGATTTGAAATAGAATATACCATGTATTTGAAATAATAGTTACCATTTTCAGTCTCAATACTATTGTGTCTTTCTATATCTTCCTGAAGAAGTCTGTACAAACGTTTGGTCAATATAGATGATGAAAGTTATGATGACATAGTCTAGGGATTGGATGATGTTTTACATACTTGCATAAATTATATATATATATATATATATATATATATATATATATATATATATATATATATATATTATTTGGACTGTATTCTTCAAGATATGAAACCATAGTTGCTATTTCTTCTACAAAATTAATTACAAAACTCACAAATAAAGATTATCCATTCTATAAAAAGCCTGGGTTGTGCAGTACTAGTATATCATAATTCCTGGCTACTTTATTTCAATTTGTTTTTCCCATAGGTGGTTATTTGGAAGGAACACAGAAAATCTGAGAAGAAAAAATCCTATTATAAATAAAGCAAAATATCAAGGTTGTCATAGAAGACGTGGTGACACTATGCCCATTATAGTATTCCCACATTTGGTGTTTGCACCACAGCAATATTTATAAGTCTGCATGTGATTCTAACGTGCTCCCTACAAGATTCCTTCTGTTGCATTTCTGCTTAACTGCTTATCAGCTAATTACATAATTTGCCTCCCTGCTTAGTAAATTAAAATCCCAATTCTCCTTCTTATAGTGCATTCACTCCAGATGAGTCAACATCTGTACAGAAAGGATAGCAGCCATTCAGCAAGGCTGCTGCTGTTTCCCAGAGTGAAATACTGAAAATGTCAGCAGGACTCAACTCAGAGATGTGTTCTCTATAGCAAACATTTAACCGAACCCACCAAATATAAAACATCATTTACAAAAACCATTTACAGTGTATTTTGAGGGTGTTTTAACCATGACCTTAAATTTTCTTTCTTTCTCCTCAGTAAAAATCACTTTATACAACATTTTGAACATTACAACATGTCTCTTAATTTGATCAGTTTGGGTTTATAACATTCTATGAAGTAGCAAAGCACAATGTTAACATATTTAAGTTACACATACAAAAACTGTAGTGTCCAATCCCCATATGATGTCATTTCCAGAATATATGTCAACTTTAATATTGTATTTACATCCTTTTCACTCCTGGATTTCTTGTGTAGAGGAAAGTTGATTTTAAAATGTGAGTTTGAAACTGGAACCATCAGTGGGAAGAAGTTACAAATGAAAACCAGAAAGCGGCGTCTAATTCTGGAAACACATAATAAATGAGGAAGACTTTGTAATAGTAAAACTGAATATTTTATCAGTCTATGATTTATCTTATTTTCTTTTTTTATATATGTAGCCTTTATTTTTCAATTTTAAAATGATTATATTTAATTAGAAAAAATAAGGAATTATGAGGAGCGTTTTATAAAGGTACAGGACAGAATGATAGTCATTGGCCATTAGTGTTTTCCTTACCCATGAAGCTCAAGAAAAGAGGTGAATTTGTACTGTTATTATAAAGAGGGAAATAATATAAAAGTAAGTGCCACTTGCCCTGCTATAATGGCATTGTCACGTTGCCTGGGTTAGAATCACCTAAGACACAAATCCTGATGTGTCTGTAAAGGTGTTTTTGGAGAAGTTTAACTGGGGAGGAAAGATTCACCCGTGAATGGGAGCAGCAGCTCCCCATAGGCTGGAGGTCTGCACTAAACATCAAACTGAAGCCAGCTGAGCACCAGCATTCATTCTCTGCTTTTGGAATGTGGCTACAATGTGACCAGCTGTCATACCCTCCTGATGTGCTGCCTTTCTGTCATGATGGGTTTGCCCTCACGCTTTGGACAGAAGTCAAGCCTTCCTCTCTTAAGCTTCTCTTGTCTGGTGTTTGTAGTACAACAGGTGACGTAACTAATAGAGAAACTTCTCCTAAACTCCTTCCAGCCCAGTAGAATGAAACCTATCTCAAACGTCTGCCTTCAACTTCTTTTGTTATTGTTAGAAAATAGAGCATTTACAGTACCAAAAAAAAAAAAAAAAAAAAAAAAAAAAAAAAACCTCCAACTAACCTGTTTGCCAAAGTCACTACTTAACAGCTTCAAATTTTAAGAACTTCCTCTGCCTCCTGAATGACACTCTATATCATAGTCTGATACATAATTAAGAGAAAGCACTGAGAAGCCAAAAGATAAATTTAGCCCTTTCCTTTATTTTCTTTTTAATGGAAACATCTGTCCTGAAATATAAGGATTATACACAATTCTATTATTAATTCTTCTAGCATCAGGTAGAACTTTATCATTCTAAACCCAGATCACTCTAACTCTCAACACACTTGTCTCCAAATTATATAAATTAAATCTTCCATTTTTATCACATTATATATGCTTTCTTAATGATTAGGGGTTATCTCCAGCTGCTTTAATTTCAGTGTAAAGTTCTTTTCTCCTGTTCTTTTTCCCCGTCTTCTCCCCTTTGCTCCCTCTCTTTTACTCTTCTTTTCTCCACTCTTCTACTGTGTTCTTCTCCTTGGTACTTTCTTTTCTAGGCAGAGTCTCCTGCTCCAGCTAATGTCAAACTTCCTACATATACAAAAATTTTTTGATATTCTACTCTATCTACCAAGTGCACGGATTACAGGCATGGGCCCTTATTAATGGCAACATGGTGCACAAACTCTGACATTTTTACAAATGTGATATCTCCTCTATTGAGAAAGATATATCCCGCCCTTCTCTCTCTTCCTCCTACTTTCTCTATCTTTCTCTCCCTCTCTCTAATAAGAAAGCATCGCTCCTTCTTTAGTACCCATGTGTTCCTTATGTGACTTAATTTTACAGAGTGTAACTAACTAGAAAGAAGAGCATTATTCTCTGATGTAAGAATGAATTGCACATCACAGTGCTCGTGGGGACAGATGATTATTTTTCCTCTTACTGTTGAGCGGGTGATATAGCACAAACTCAAGTATAATATTCTTTAGCATTTTTGTAAAAGTGAATAGTGACAAGCATAGTTTAAAGATCAAATCTCCTAAAGAGCTCATTAAATTTTACTTGAAATGGAAAATCAAAACAGGAAGTTACTTTTAGAGCTTTGAGCAAAGAAGCATACTGACTATGATTATTATTTCTATATGGTGTTAAAATCTAGTGGCTCATAAGAATTTTATAGTGAAACTAACAGTTACTAGATTCTCTTATAATTATCACATTATTATCTAGTTAGGTTAGGCCACTGTCCTGTCATTGCTTCAATAATATTATAATGCAGTCATTAAAATTGAGACATCAAGGGAATAATATTTCTCAATTATACCGAGTTGCATTTAGGCTCACGGATATCTACAAGGTTATTGTATTTATATGAATGGCATTGACCTTGATAAATGTTTTAACTTGCAATAAAACTGTCATTAAGAATTTAGTGGAATCCAGGCATTATGGCTTATACCTTTAAACCTAGCACTCAGGGAGGCAGACACAGGCAGATGGCTGTGAATTCGAGGCCAGCCTTGTCTACATAGTGAGTACAGGACACCGATGGCTACCCAGAGAAACCGTGTCTCAAAAAACCAAAAGACATATGCCCTGTTGTAACCTCTTGGACCTTATTAATCTTTAGGACTTGTCAACTTCTGTCATTCTGAAATCACTATGAACTTAGTTAATGGATACATAGATAAGAAATGTTGAATTTTAAGGATAAAAATATGTAACCTATTATCCTGTTGCATTCATCTTTTTGTGATTAATTACTTTTATACATATTTATTATAAAGTATTTACATTACATCTCAATTGTAGTCCCCTCTCTCTTCCTGTCTCCATCCTCTGTCCCTCTTCTGCCCTATTCCCCTCACCTATACCTTTGACCTGTGGGGTCCTTCTCCCCACAGTCTGACATAACCTACCAGGTCTCATGGAGATAGCCTGCATCCCCTTCCTCAGTGTCCACACAGGGCCTCTCCCCTAAGGGGTAACAGAGTTCATGTCAAAAGCATTCCCCACACCTGCTCTCCTCTCCCTTTCTCCAAGTGGAGAATGAGCGGTCCATAGGCTACAGGTGAACAGGAGTATAGCTCCTCCTCTTGCAATGACCTTGGTTGATGATGAGTTTCTGCTGATCCTCCTGGGTCCAGACCTGCCAGCGTTGATAGTCTTCTTGTGGAGCTTCTGATACCACAGGCCCTCCCCCATGTCCCTCCATCCCCATAATTTCCCTTTTTGACTATGAGGTAAATCCTTTTCTGACATAGAGAGCTTTGTCTCAGAGGTATAAAACCATGACCATACCCGATGTTGGTTGAAATAAAAAAAGAATATAGTGGATGGTCGTACTTTTAGGTCCAACTCATGATCTGTATGCATCATTCATGATATCATAAATCAATTCCAAAATTATAAAAAGAATATGCCTTTGACCAATAAGAGAAAATTATTATTCAAAACATTTATTTCTAACCACAGTTCCGATTTATCAATAAACACGCACACTGAAAGTAAAACTCTGAGACACAATAAGATTAAAGAAGGAAGTTTCAGGAATGAAAAGCAAATCATTCTTGGTCCTTCAGAAGAGAAAATCTTTCAGGAGCATTTTCTCTCACAAGATGAGGAAGAGAAACATTTGGCTACTTGATAAACAAATCCTGCAACATTTACTTCCTCCTGAACAAATTGAGTGCGCTTCACAGCAATGTTTCTTAGAGTTACTCAATATAATAAAGATCAAAGGACCTCCGTCTCTCAAATATTTAATAGTTATTTGACCTTGAACTAGTTTCTAACCTTTTTTAAGTTTCATTCTTCAAATCCATAATTGGGCTTTGTGTATTTTTTGAGAAGGCAGTAAGGTTTTGCAGTCTGGGTCTTGTTATGGTAGCTATTCATTAATATAAGGCATGTTTATTAATTTACAGTAATTCTATATTCTGAGTCTACAGTCATCATTAGTTATCTGAGAAAATATAATGTAGCCTGTCTCTTATGGCCTAATTAATATAGAACACATTTTAGTAAGCATGCGAGTTGGGTTGTATGGAACAATATTGCAAACAAAGCCTATTTATGTCTGGAAATTTGTCAATTATACAACATAGTAGTAATTTGAAATAACAGGAATGGATGAAACAGTTAAATACCTTTACAGCTTTGAATCCAATCTATGTATAAATATAGACAAAGTGATTCATTGAAATTGGTCTGTATAATATGTCAAACCCCACCAATCCATTAAGGAATTGTGACTTTACTTGGACTCTGTACAATGCGAAAGGATTGCACCTTCCATTTATTTTTGTTTTTGTTGTCTAAAACATGTTTATAATATTACATTGGGCAATTATGATTTATTGAGACGGGTCTCATACTATAGTTATCATTATAATTTATTTTAAACAAGCTTCATGTAAGATCCTATTTAACTTAACTATACCATATCTTGCTACAGTTAATAAAAATAATTGAATTTTAATATAATACCTGCCACTCAGAAACTTACTGTAATATACTAACATCTATGTCTAAAATAAAATGTTTGATATTTCATTTTGTAATATAACAGATATATATGTATATATATAGTTTTTCACAATAAAACATTATAAAACTATATGAATTATTTATAAAATGCTCTTGAAAGCTTAAATACTTTACATAGTCTTTTACATAACCACAGAAATGAGGTAAATAGAAAATATTGGTACTGTAACCTAATATAATGGGAAAAATAACTCTACACAGAACTCAAAGGTTAAAGTGTTATTAGACAGTTTATAAAATGTTATCTTTTGTCTTTTAAAATATTTTTCCTGTTACATACATGATTACTTATTGTACTTAAATCATTTTAACTGTTCAGTCTCATTGCTTCAACTCCCCTCGCATCTCTGCTCTCTCACAAATCTTTAACATCTGCTTTAATTAGCATTCATACACACACACACACACACACACACACACACTACTATATACAATCTTTGTTGCTTCTATGTACACAAACAATTTTACCAATTAAAGAGTGGTTGATATTGGAAGAGAAAAATTAAAGTCTTTTTGAACTGGTGTACTTTAGAGATGCCATTGTTTTAAAATGTATTAATGTATTTATATATGTATAAGTGCTCTATCTGCAGTCCAGAAGAGGGCATCAGATCTCATTATAGATGATTGTGAGCTACCATGCGGTTGTTGGGAATTGAACTTAGGACCTCTGGCAGAGCAGACAGTGCTCTTAACTGCTGAACCATATCTCTAACCACTACAGATGTCATTTTATGATATTTCTATCTAATTTCAAGTCTTAGCTGTGTTACTAAGAAAAATTAAATTAACACTTTTTATTTAAAATTTTAGAGATACCATTCATAGTATAGTCTCATTATGGGGCTCTAAAACTATATTACCATAAAATGCTACATTAGAACAAATACTATAGACAAGGAGTATGACTTAAAACTTATGGTGACAGTTTTTGAAAATGTAAGATATTCACATACCCAGAAATCATTAAATATCAATTGAAACTATTTGTCAATGTTATGTAGCAAATGAACAAAATAAACTACTCAAATAAATCATTATCAGGAGTATGTCAGTATTATAATAAATTCAGAGACATTTTGTACTATTAATAAATTGATAGACATGTGGTCTACCATGCAAATAAATAATTGAAGAAAGGAATTATATTAAATTAAAATGTATTTTGAAGACAAATAGAAGATAGTTGTTAGCAATTGTCAAATTGTGATATTCTAAACAAGTTTTTACTCTGAGTAAATAAGCATATCTTTCATGTAGCTATCACATATTGCCAGTAGATTACAATGCATAAAAGGAAATTGCAGATGAACTGAATGAACAACATGTTTGTTTGTAATGTGTTTCACATCTAATAATTCACTTCTCATTGGGCTTTATTTCACTTGATGAAGACTTTTGAAAATGGATGTCTGCTATTACAGAAGATGTAGATAATAAGCCAGTGGACATTTTCTTCCTGTTTTCTCCATGTACAAGCATACACATGTGGTCATTTTTATAAATATATATAATATAATAAGTATCTTATAGGTTTTGTTATCCCATTTATTTATGTGGTAATTAAGCAATGCCAGAGGTTAAGTGCACCAGGAAGGAAAGGAATGCTTTTTCTTTATGTTTGAAGGCCAGGGAGTCAGAGACAAAGGTTCTACATCTGGGTTTCCTACTTCTGGCTTTTCATGAGGGAAGTCTGAAAGAAAACCAGAAAGAATTCAAAAGAAAAAATACAACCCAAGAAAACAAGAGAATGAAAATAATATGCAGGAGTACAAAGAACAGCCAAGCTGAATTTATAACAAACTTCTGATGATATCTAAAACACATTTCAGACAATATAAATCATAAGGCTTGACCCCTTATGATCTAGTCACTTCTTATCAGACCCCACTTTCCAAAAACAATCAGCCAGATGGCAACCCAAGAACTTTTAGAAACATATTCCACCCTATCCACAATCTAAAAATACTTTTCTTTATCTGATATTTATTCTCTTAGTCACAAATATCTACATATGCATTTTTCTTTTCAAAATCTTAGTCAACTTTTTATGATATGTGCTATATTTACAGTAATTATGACTCCTGTATCCTTAGCAAATAAAGCATACTAACTAAACACCTTAGAAGCTAAAATTAAGACATGGAAAGTTTAATGAGCTGGTCAAAATCCTTTGCCTAAGCAGGACATAGACAAGTGGGAAAGTCTGAATAGTTGTTTTGACAGACAAGATTGTGACCATTTAGTTGTTTTTGAATGTTTTGTTTATTATCTTACATTATATCTTTAGTCATCTTTCAGCATAGAATTTCTTTTGTTTTTTTTTTTCTTCAGTTTGAAGCAGTTGCAGTTGAGAACCATCATGTTCAAACTAATGAAAATAATAGAGCAATGAATGCTCTTTCACAAATGATACATCTAAACAAGTGCCCCCAAGCCTCAGAAAGCATTGCAGAGAAGAGTGGAAAGACTTTGAGTGCAGGTTCAGATCCATGGGAAGGATGCTATAAGAGGCTACTTTCTAGGAATAACTTCATGACTGAACTTATGAATGGATCATGGCTATGATTACCTGCACAAGACTGGAACTGTTGACTCTCTCTGGAAACCTGTGAAGGGTTTCATTGGATCCCTCACAGCCTGGAGGATCTCCAAGCAGTTAAAGGTTGCAGGAGAAAATAGAAGACAATTTTACTAGTAGGAATGCCAGTTCTTAGTTGCCCATATTCCATCAAATAACTCCTCATGGATGCTTATTTAAATCCTCACCAAGTTCAGTGTGCTGCTGAAGAAAAAATGATAATATAATGAGGAGGCGGAGAATACCAGTAGCAATGAGATAAATAAATACAGGCAAAGTAATGGTAGTGAATAGTGAGATCATATAATATACATGTAAGATTGTCTAAATACAGAGGGGAAGGCATCCTATTGGGACTCTAAATGAGAGACGCATGGGAGAATAGCAAAATAAAAGGATACAGATGGTCCTAGAAATCTAAAAGTAGAACAATATGATAGGGAGATTTGGGCCCAGGGGTCCCGCTCAAACTAAGGCACCAGCCAAGGACAATACAGGAGGTAAACTTTAAACCCCTTCCCAGATCTAGCCAATGGTCAGAATATTCTCCACAGTGAGTGGAGAGTGTGATACGACTTCTCACGTACTCTGGTGCCTCACATTTGACCATGTCCCCTGGAGGGGGAGACCTGGTGGCACTCCAGAGGAGGACAGCAAGTAGCCAAGAAGAGACTTGATACCCTATGAGAATATACAGGGGGACGTAATCCCCTCAGGAACAGTCATAGGGGAGGGGAATAATGGGAAAATGGGGGAGGGGAGGAATGGGAGGATACAAGGGATGGGATAAACATTGAGATGTAACAAGAATAAATTAATTAAAAAAAATAAGTAATAAAGTTCAATTGTAATTCATGTAAAATATTGAGGACTTAAGGAAACATAAAACATTGAAAACAATCATTCAAAGGTTATTCTATTTTCTTTGGATTTAATCTAAATGTTATTCATATATTATACTTTACTTAACAGGGCTCTGATATCTCATGTTAGTTGTGAATGCACATGTATTCTTCTTTCTGTCAGTAACATTTTCTATGTCCTTCTTACATTCTTACATTTATACTCAATCATATTTGACTACTTCCCCTTGGTGGGGAGGCCTGGTGGCACTCAGAGCAAGGATAAGCAGGCTGCCAGGATGAGCTTGATAGGCTGTGACCATATAGTGGGAGAGGAGATCTACTCCTGTCACAGACCTAGGGGAGGGGAATAGGGTGAAAGAGGGAAGGATGGAGGAATGGGAGGGTACAAGTGAGAGAATAACAATAGAGATGTAATCTAAATAAATTAATAATAATAATAATAATAATAATAATAATAATAATAATAATAATAATAATAATAATCAGGGCCTCAACTAAAAAGATGTATATTGGAGATATGTTTCAAAACTAAATTTAGATGAGAATAGGAATAGTGATGGTACTGGGGATTCAGCTTATACAGATTATACACAGAAATGGCTGCATGAACAATAACAACAATCTAAAACAAACGGAAGTTATGAATAACTATGAATAGATTATGTAGAGTAAAAGTTGCTACCTCCAATTGGTTGTAACATAATAAGTAATGCATAGTCAACACACACACACACACACACACACACACATATATGTATATATAATTTAACTTTTTGAGACAGGGTTTCTTTGTGTAGCCTTGTCTTCTTGTCTTTTCTGGACTCTCTCTGTAGACCAGGCTGGCCATAAACTCACAAAGATCCACCTGCCTCTGCCTCCCTAGTGCTGAGATTAAAGGTGTGCACCGCCACCGCCCGGCTACATATATGTTTTAAGGATATGCTGAGAATAATCCAACTAGTGTTCAATATTCATAGATGTTATAGGTTTCATTGATATAGTGTTGACATAATAATATAAAGCAAAACACTTTTGAAAATGTCTTAACAATTCCATGGTTATTAAATAACTATGTAATTACTGTGGTGTAATTTAATTTATATTTTAATCATGAATATTACTCTTGTTTAATTATAAAATAAATCAAAGAAGAATGCATATAAACTTTTCTAAGATAAAAGTTATTAAACATAAATTTATACTATTTTCTCCTGATTATTCATAAAGCCTATTAAATGTTGTATAAATTTTAACCAAGAATTCAAAGAGTTATAAACAATAACATGCCTTGTATGGTATCTTTTATTTAAATTAACTTTTATTTTTAATATAACCACATATAGTTACACATATTACTAGGGCAGGGTCTGTAGGAGCCATGAAAGTTTTTTGGATCCCTTGGATCTGAAGTTACAAGGAGCTATGAGCTGCCTAAAAGGGGTACTGGCATTTGATGTTTTTAAGTTCTCTAGAAGAGCAGCAAAAACTCTTATCCATTCAGCCATCTCTCCATCCCTGCATGGTATTCTTTAAATTATGTAGTTACTATATAGCTTCTCACAAAGTGAACTCCCCCCCTCCACATGATGCACATGTTTTCACAAAAATATTTCTAATATGTTGCTGAGAGCACTATTTATATAACACACGTTTTTACAGATGCACTGATCAGGTGACTCCCAAGAATGACATCTTTGCTTGTTCAGTGATGATCTGAATTAACTGCTGGGAGGGCAAGATTCAAATCACATTTATTTGTGGAAAATTGCAACCCACTGTCAAGTAGAGATTATTTATCACAATGGCTGAAGTGATATCAAAAATGTATGGAAGCCGGGCATGGTGACACACATCTTTAATCCCAGCACTCAGGAGGCAGAGGCAGGTGAATCAGACCAGAGGCTAGCCTGGTCTACAAAGTGAGTCCAGGACAGTCAAGGCTACACAGAGAAACCTTGTCTCAAAAAACAAACAAACAAACAAAAAAACAAAAAAGTATGAAAAAAACCAAGAAGATATTAGTTTATATTAGAATTTATAAAATGATATATCTTAAGATAAAATAAAATTTTAAATGACAGTTAGCAACAAAACTCTCAGAATGGAAGCAAATTTCATGAATTATTAATTTGTTTTATAGTGATATTTATACTTTTTAAAGAAAATTGTCCTCACCACATGTCTGAGGTGAAAAAGATAAATTTCATCTGAACAACTACCTACAAACATTCACGATTTATTTAACAACAAACATTTTATCTCATTTAATGTTTATAAATGTAAAAGAAAACTGTTACTGTAGTTCCAAGTAAACTGAAAATTGGTGTAAATTTTAAGATACTTAGAAACTTTCAAATTTTCAGTGAGTGAATATTGCAAGAGAAATTCAGTAATACATTCTCTACTCTTTTTATATGTCTATATGTAAAATGTTTTTTATGCTGCAAATACAGAAATGTTACATGTTTAGAAGCTACATTCATGTAAGTATTCTCAAATAGAAAGATTTGGATTGGCAATTCTCAGCCTACATATCTCTGTGAGTTTTAAGACAAATAAGTAACACTAGTTTTGTGATAGATTCCACTTTTACATCCAGTTGAATAATATTGGCCTCTGAATAGAATATAGGCAAGGTTTCAGAAGTTTGCTGTGTCTATGAGGTCATAGATCCAATTGTTGTATCTTGCCATGAAGATGGTATTTAACAGAACTTATCCCTGTCTTCTGGCACTCACTTGCTTTCCATACCATCTTCTGTGTGTGCCTTGAGCCTTAGAGGTAGAAGCAAAGAAAAGTCTATTTTATGGGGAACAACAGAGTATCAGTTATTCTAAGCACTGTGCAGCCAGGAGTTTCTCAACTCTTTGCCTTTCATTAGAAAGTGAGGTTGTTCTCATTATAGCCAAGAATAAAGTAACATTTATCCATTGAAATGAATATAAATAGTTTAACTAAACCTCAGAGTTAAGTTCTATTTAAGGCCTATGACTTTATCTACTGTCAGGGTGAAACAAATCTAGCTCAATTTCATCCAGTGCAATGTATGGTGTCTCCAGCAATAGAGTCCTATCATAAAGATATCATGGATAACTGAAAAAATTGACCAGAGGCCATATTGCTTTGGGGCTCTGGTGCCTCTTTGACCAATTCAGGAGGAAATATTGCCACACCTGGCACTGGGTGCTTTATTTAATGATCTATCTAAAAACAGCCTTTGTCAGGCATGCAGGTAGTTTTAAAAATATAAACTTGATTGTTTGTAAATATAACCATATTTAACATACCATATATCCATACAAAATAGTAGTTTCCCATAGGACCATTTTATACCTACATCAATGAGCCTATCAATAGGTTGGCATGGCTAGATCAGGCTCTCAGGGGACCCAATTTTCCCAGTGCTGAATTAGTAGCTACTAAGAGTTTCCAAAGAAGGAGAATCACTGCCTTCATTTGAGTAATGAGAATACAAGGCTCCAATGAATAGTTCCTCTCCAGTGAATATTTCCAACCCAATAGTCATAAGAAAGCCCTAGTTGAACTGAATTAATAACAAAGCAAAACCAAAGTCATAGATATGGAAAAGGATTTATTTGGGAGAAGCATAATAGGAATGAGAAAGAGATAAGCCAAGATGTGGGGAAAAAATCAAAAGGCTCTGTATGCATATATGATATTATCTAACAACTTAACACCTTAAACATTAAAAACACTATCTTTATAACATATCTCTTAAGAACCATTTTACCTTCTGTGTTCACCCCGTCACAACTCTCTTAGAGTACCTTTGATGAAATCCTGAATGCTTAAATATAAGTGACAAATATCAAAGACACTGAAGGCATCTTACACAGCAAACAAGTATGAAGCCATCTGAGACTCTCTAAATCTACACTGAACAATCAAGCACATGTACCTTTATCTAACCCAAGGGAATCCAAAGACAGCTGGTGACATTGTCAAACCACAGATTCATCAAAAAGTATGAATTGTGCTGTGTCAAAATATTGGAGATTGTTGTATGATAAATTATGTATGTAAGAAATGCTCCTAGCTTAAAATATTCGGTTATTTTCAACATTATAGTGTATCTTAGTGAATCACCATCAAATTCCCCAGCAATATGAAAAACAAACAGACTGATAATGTACTGAACATATAAACATTTCATCTTGACATCCAATGGAGGGGAATACTGACATCATTAGCATACATATTTTCATTTCTGGTATATATATTTAAACTGCATTATGAGGATACATTACACCTCTTTGTGTCCATGTGATTATATCTTGCCAGTGAAATATAAGCACAAAAGGCAATACATTTGCTTAACATGATGAGTTCATCTTAACTTTAGTGTATTTACTGTTCAATCTTACTCATTGGCTTCTGCCTAAAGATTTTTGAGAGATTTCTCCATTTGTGCAAAATAACAACTTCAGTTTAGAGCAATCTAGGGTCCCTGAGACAGTGTAATAATCAGGGCCACCAAGACATTCATTAACCATGTTTGGCAATGATGCAAGTGAGTAAGGAGCCATTTCTCTATTGGTCCACTGTGATTCAGGATTCTTTTCTCACTTACATTTAGTAGAGCCAACATAACATTTCCCCTTTGAGAACCAGCTCACTCTATCTGTGAAATTGATAAGAGACGATTTCCCAAATATTTGTGATTGACGATTGACCCTTATTTGACCAGTAAACGGCCAACAGTATCCCAGCTAGACACAATGAAAGTCTCAATAATGATACTCAGGCCAAGTGGGGCCAATAACATAGTCTCTCAGGTATTTGCAAACGGTTTTCAGTTGTCTTCCCCTCAGCTTTAAGATTAGAAGCTGCATGGATGTCATAAATTGATTTGCCTGACATCTATTCTTCTAGGTGCAATGATATAATTAATTTATTCTAGGAAAGAATGAGGGCAGCTCACAAGTAAAAGCAGAATACATAGATATTGAAATAAAGAACAACCTTCCAGAATATGTTTTGCAGTTCCACTTTTAGTCATGCCTAATGTCAGTCATTTCTCTGGTATTTGACTGAGCAGCTCATTGTTTGTATTAGGTTTGTTTTGTAGATATAGATGAATATGAATTAGATTTACTCTAGTTGAAAACATATTTCTAACAATGCTTATTATCCCTATTTAGCATTTTGTTGAAGGTTAATAAAATGCAATTAAAATGTGTAAATTTTAGAAAGAAGAGGCAAAATTATTATTAAGAGCATACAATTTCTGACCTAAAAACTTGATTGAATTAAACAACAAATTAATTAGCTTAATGAGGATGGGCAGAGAAAGCACTGCAGTGTAAAGAGTATATTCTATGTCTTAACTAAACTCAATCCATTTAAATAGAGGGAACAAGATTATGTTTCTTTTGTTTTTCACCTCAATAAATTCAGACCAGCAATGGTGATTTCATTAATTTATCAGTATTTGCTTACAGGTTCATTTTATGATTCATTTAAGAATAAGTGAAAACATTCTAAGCCTTACCAAGAAGAAATAAGAATAATTTGTGCATTTTAACAAAGAGGAGCTACAACAAATTCTTCACTGTTAAAAATAAAATAAATCCAAGGTATTCTTGCAACCCGTTTTAGGTGGAGAAGGGTATAGAAGGGGCTCTGAAGCCATCGTTCAACTGGCCTGGGAGTAGAGCATTCAAAACTTGTCCTTTCACTTGCTTTCTTTCCCTTGACTTTTGCTTATCCTCCCTTCTCTGTTTTGACTAGTTCGCGAGAGTCACATACAGATTGATGGGGTTCATATTATTGATTCACACAGGTGAATTTTGCCAGATGTAGTTTTTAAAGAATGTGTCTAAATATAGGAGCTGGAGGGAGGTTAAAAGGGGGAGGAGGTAATGGCAAAATTATATATTATATATTGATTTTAAAAATAGAAATATAAAAATAAAACCAAATCTAATGCTAAGTAAGTTTGCTTTACAGTAAGTTTAAGGAGACAGAAGAATGATTTAGTCAACCCTCTCTTTATTTCTAGAAATAGTTGCTTTAATATCGAAGGTTACAGAAAAACATGCCTTTGACATTTTTATTGTTTGTCAGAAAAAAATACAAAATTTAAATCACTACTAAATGAATACATGAAAACGGAATGTGTTTACCATTTGTGCATCCAAAGAGTTTTATTCTACTTTCAATATAACAAAGTTTTAGAGAACATAAGTGAGACATGTTATACTTGAGATATGTCTAAAGCTATAAGGAGACATGCTCCCTTATCTGAAAGTATGTCATATCCTCCCATAGAAATGACTTACAGCTAAAGATCCATAAAAACAGATATTTACCTGAAGGGCATGCACAATGCTAACAGGGAGAGAATAGAAGAGATGTTTAAGGTTATAATTCACATACAGTACTCAAAACCTTATGACAGTTGCCTGATCTTGTCTGTGTCAGAAAATAAAAAGAACTCCCTATCTCAGATTTGTCTAAATTTAGTCCTCAGTTAAGCTAAAAATTTGCTATTGGGTATTTGAACAAGTATGAGAGGACAATATCCAGCAAACACAGAAAGCAGTGTGGCCTTGCAGGAGTACACACAAGACATTACAGAAAATGTGAGCATTGCTGCTTGCTAGGAAGCCTCTAGAACATGGAAGCAGTATATTAGAAAAGCACAATGTCAATCAAGAGATCTAACTAATAGTTTAGGTGAATAATGCCTCATTAAGCAGGACCCAATGCCAAAGATAATATGATTAAAAGTACAAGATTAAATAGAGATAGTCTTAAAAGTCATTCTATCAGTACCATGTGACATGCTACAGAATTTGGATAAATCCTCTCATTGGTTTAAAAATTAATATTATACATTTTCTCATATACATGTTTCAATTTCTTTTTAACACTCTTTAAAATTATCACACAATACAATTATGCTCAACATGACATTTTCATGTGTATGTGGCATTTATTATGCTTGTTCTAATTCATCCTCCTTCAGTTCCTTCCACTGTCCCAAAGGGCTCACTCTGGCTGATTCTCTATCACACTTTTAAAATGGAAGATTGTGTTGGTTGGTATAGGCAGTCAACTTGGTAAGAGTAGAATGAGATCAGGATATATCCGCATCGATATTTCCACCAAGGATTAACTGATGATGAAAGACTCAACCTCAAAGAGAACAGTATCTCTCAATGAGTGGCCCAGATTTAATGTGCTCTGATGTAAATACAGTGTGCACCTGCCTGTCTTTGCTACTTACTGAAAGAATCCATCTGTCACCACTACTGCCAAACTATGCTGACACTAGATTCCAGTTTCTTTGCCCTTTCAACTGGATTCAATATTAACAACTCTCCGGGGACTTGCAAGCCTTCGACTCCTGACTAGCGGTGCTGAGCCTTACATCTTTGTGGACTGAGCAGATGTTTGCTACGCTGTTTCTCCATTGTGCAGATGGCTGTTGTTGACTATCCGGCCCCTACTTCATAAGCCAAAGTAATAAGTCTCTTTTTTTTTTTTTATAATAGACTATACATTTAATCTTTATGTTTCTCTAAAGAACCTGCCTGATATGGTAATACAGCAAAAGAAACACATATCCAAGGGACTCAGAGTCTAGACTTGCATTCATTACATTATAGAAGGCCAAATGTGCTAAAAGACATCCTTTTGAACTTTAGCAAAAACAAACAGCAAGCTAGCAAATGTTTGAGCATCTGTTTGTTAAAAGATATCTGCAAGCAATACAGATTCATTTTTATAATAGCATGTCTGCAGAGACTGTATGTAGACCTTGCTGTGATTTACTTCAAAGTAACAAAATATAGTAAGAAGTCTCACCATATCTCAATATATTCAGAAACCATCAAGTTGGCAAATGAACACATCTTGTAGAGATCAGTTAGTCCCAAATTATTATTATCTCTCTGCACTGGAAAGCACAATACTCTCACTTAGATATAAGTGCTTTCTGAATATGGATTGTTTTTTAGGACTTCAGTATGTCAATTCCTCATATATTTGACTTTTTCTTTAGTGGAAACCATAGCCAGGCAAAAGTTCTATCTCTATGGGCTTAAAAGTGAGGCAATATCTTTATTAGTTTATCTCACTCAAAACTCTAAATAAAAGTAGAATATAGAAGTTACCTGCTTTCTCTAAATACTACTGCCAATAAATTAATTTTTAGTATACATCTTTACCAATTTTATTTTTAAAGGTGAAAAATAAATGAAATGAGAACATGATGTTGCCCTCTGACCATCATGTGCATTCAAACATAAATGGGATATTTTCCATGAGCATTTAGCAAAATAACTACATTTTAAGGTACCAACACAATAGTCATTGCATTCATTGGTTTTAAGACACAAAAAAGTCTAGCAAAAGCAAGTTTCTGATTGGCAGAGAGTTGTTCTAGTCACAGATACACACAGGATGTTGTACAGAAGAAGAATAGTGATCATTGTAGAATATTGAAAAGAATGATAAAATTGAGATTGTAGAAAACCTAATGTGAAAGTTAATTCTTGTCTTGCTTCTAGGGAAAAAATAGGCAACTACCTGTCAAAAGGTTTGACACAAATGGAAAAGCCATGAATTTATTGCTATGGACCACAGAAACCACGATAATCCTTCAAACAATGATATTAAATGTATTGCCCAAATCATAACTTCTATCTTCAAAATTATGACAATGACATGAGTGATGTCCCTTTATAAGAGGAATAAGTGAGCATTAAACAGAGTTCCCACTGAACAGTAGCCATAAAGCAACGTAAGTAGCCCTGCATTCCTCTTTGTCTTTTGAGTAGGGTCATATCCTCTTTAGATATATACTGTGTGATAGACTTTTGCTTAGCAGATGAAATACACTTGTCCGCTCTCCACAGATAGTGAGCCAAAAACAGACACAAAATACAGATACCACCAAAGTCCTATTTAGTGAATGAATGAGTTTTATTGACATTATGTATGGAAATACTTTTGAGAAATTAAAACCCACCTCCACAATTAGTAGCAACTCACAAAGTTTGCAATTGGAACATATTTTACAACTTAAAGGCTGGTCAACAAGCTGAATGGTGGCCTTCCTTTGTCTTCTTAGCAGCCTTGCTTGTCTAAGGATGACTTTCAGCCATCTTTTCTTTTTATCTACTTCATGGGAGAAAAGAACCTGGAGCCTATGGGCAGTTTTAAGGACTTCTTGAAGCTATTTTGAGTTGTTTACTACCTGTCTTAAAGAGCATTTCTGCAGGATATATTAATTGTTTCAATCTCCAGGAAACACAGTAGTATCACTGTCCATGACTCCACCACTGGGACTGGAGCTTTAGCAACACTGTCGTCATCAGACTCTGAGTAGCATTATCACCTCACTGATCAGAGACATTCCTGTATCGCCCAACTCCTAAAGGACAGAGTAAATACTGTAAGCCACATTTTAACTGCAGCATCTGTGCTGTGATAGCACCTCACCAAACTAAACACAGATCCTCCTTTTAACTAAACCCTATTCCATATGCCTATGCTGTTGTAGTATCCTATCCTTTCCAGATACACCTGTCACGTGTACTATAGTATTCGTCATAGTTGAATAGATAAACATTCTACATGCTAAAAGAACTAAACTGCTACTTCAATGTACTCTATATTATAACAACTGAAAAGCCCAGGGCTTTTCTCCTGTTGTGAACTATGGCACAAAGCTCACTTAGCAAATCCAGTATCCTATCTTCCCATGGACTATAGTGAGCACCGTGTATTGTCATAAATCCTAGCATCTCAGTTGCCACTGCTTATTTGTGTTGACTGTATTAGCACAGAAACAAACAAATTCTTTAGCATGAATCACATCTGGGCCCAATTATTCTTGGCCATTCACAGCTACTGCTTCTCACTCCTAGTCTGAAATTTTCTGTACTATAAGTCCTTTCTCTATATCCCATATCACTAACATACTTCTACTGCTTTATGATTAATCCCAAGTGTGCTATGTTCCTCAAGACCCAAGCTTGTGGGCATTTCTTTGTCTCTATACAATGACGCTGCTCTCTTTCCTCACTTAAATCCAAGACACAACCTTATGCTGTGCTTCTATATAAAAGCCATTGGGGAATATTGAAAAGCTACATGCTTCAATCTGGAGAAATATGTGTACATCTGCATCTTTGACAATCCAACCAGACACTGTGACCAACTGTGTCACAGAAGGTATATGATTCCAAATGCCTAAGCTGCTAGACTTGCAGTTGTACTGACTTGAAACTGGCACAGAGAGTGGCTGGCTATGAGTCAAAATGAATTTGCCAGCAGTGATTCTTCTAGGTTAATTCCATCTGCAGAGAAAAGACAATGGCAGCCATGACATCTCTCAAAGTGAATGCCATGATCATGACCACAAACTACTTTAATAGAAACTTCTAGACATTAAGATCAGATGACCAAGATGCACAGAAAGTAAAATGCTGCCTATCTGGAGCATAATCCACCATCCTGAACTCAACCACCATCTTGCCCCTAAAAAGTACAATCTGTAAAGATGTGGCTCATTGGTTTTCCAAATGCACAGACTTCAAATAAAGTCCACAGAAACATAAAATCATAAAGAAAACATGATACCATCAGGGGTATACAGCTCTCCAGTAACTCACCACCATGCAATATTAACATAAAAGTCATGAGAAAAAGATTGAAAGAAAACTAATTTGTAAAACTTTAGGTACATACAAAAGAACAGGTGTAAATGATTCAATGTGATAAGAACGTCATACAAGCACCAGAATCTACCCTGGAAAAAATGTATAAATACAATAATGAAAAGTTTTTGAAGAAAGAAGAAACTTTGGAGGTAAGATACAAGGAGTGAAGCTAATATTGCAATACACTGTAGCAACAGTTTCAATCTGACAGAGAAAGAATTTGCCCCTGGACTTTAAAAAAAACCCATAGCCACTTCCCAATGATTTAGTGAGATAGAAAAAAAAGCTAAAAACATTCAAATATGGTAGTTATTTGGTCTCAAGGAATCATTCATCAAATCAATCCAAACAGGAAAATCTGAGAAAAAAGATAAAAATTGTTCTCTGAATTAGCTCAAATTCTCCAAAATTTGAGAGTGAGGTTTAAAACCAAAACTATAAAGCTAATAGAATTCTCAGTCCCAAAGGATATTCATCAATACACACTACATATAAATTCTTAAATGTTAAGAAAATCTTTGAGGCTGGATATTGATTCATTGCATTCAAGAGCTGCCAATAATAAAGTCAGTAGCTTTCAGAGAAGCAATTGTGCAGGCCAGGGGAGACAATACTAAATAACCAAAGATTTAGGGGAAACATTCTAACCCGAAATAATACATCTGGTATACTGTCCTTCCAATTCAAAACCTGAAGAAGTTAATTACAGCTCAATAAACTTTTTTTTCAACAAAAAGAAGAACATTAAATACTAAACAAAAAATATAGGAAAGTATAAAAGCCATTTTAAATTTAAATATATAATAGAATTTTAAAATACACCAGTTTTCTTAGCTTTTCTATTGTGTGATAAAACACTATGACAAAAAACAACCTGGGGGTAGTAAACTGTTTAAAGTATATTTATTTGCAGATGATAAGATAGATAGTATACATCAGTATCCCTAAAGACTTCACTAGAAAACTCCTGCATCTGATAAACACTTTCAGCAAAGTAGCAGGATATAAAATTAATATACAATAATCATTAGCTTTCTATACGCAAATGACAAGTGGACAGAAAAAGAAATTGAGGAAACAATAACTTTCACAGTAGCCTCAAATAATACAAAACCTCTCAAGAAAAAGCTAATGAAGCAAATTAGACTTGCATGATGAAAATTTTAAGACATTGAAGAAATAAATTGAAGAAAAGATCAGAACAAATTCTCATTGTTAATGGATCAGTACGACTAATATAATAAAAATGGCCTCCCAAACAAATACAATTTATAAACTCAATGAATTACCCTGCAAAATTACAACAGAGTTATTCACAGGATTAAAAGGATAATTTGTTACTTTCTTTGGAAACACAAAAATCACATAGTTGCTAAAAACTTCGGAATCATAAAAGAACTGCAGAAGGTATCATGATCCCTGATCTCAGATTGTATTACAGAGCTACATTAATAAAAAGCATGATATTGGGCCCCCAGAAGAAATGTTATTTAATGAAATAGAACTGAACACACAGAAACAAGTCCAAAGACCTATGGAAAAATATTGATTTTTGATAGAGATGTCATAAACAAACACTGGAAAAAAAACTTAAGATATTCAAGAAATGGTGCCGGTCAAATTGGATGGCTACATGTAGAAGAATTCAAATAGTACCATACTTACTACCCTGCGCAGAACTCAACTCCAGATGGATCAAAGACCTCAACATAAAATTGGATTCACTTTACAGGATAGAAGAAAAAGTAGGGGAATAGGCTTTTTAAAAACTTATTTATTAATTCACTTTACATCCCAATTATAGCGCACTCCCTCCTCTCATCTATGTCCCATCTTCTCTCCCTCTTCCCCCATCCCCTGTCCTCATTTCCTCAGAAAAGGGGAGCCTCCACCCACGCACTCACCCACCCCAGCTCAACAAGTTGTATCAGGACTGAGCATATCCTCTTCCCAGTGGCATGGTGGGATGGCAAAAGCAGGCAACCCAGTCCATGTCAGAGACATCGCTCATTCCCCTTAATAGGAGACCTACATGAAGCCTGAGCTGCTCATCTTCTATAACTGTGTAGGAGGCCAACAACCAGTCAATTCATGGTCCTTGGTTGGTGCTTCAGAGTCTACAAGCCCCTCTGGGCCTCGGTTATTTGACTCTATTTGTCTTCTTGTGAAGCTTCTGTCACTTCCAGGTAGCTTCTATCTATCCCCCCAACTTGTCCACTAGACTCCCTATGCTTCTCCCAATGTTTGGCTGTGAGTCTCCAAAATCTGTTTGGATCATCTACTGATTGTATCCTCTCAAAGAGCAGATATGCTAGGCTCCTGTTTTCGAGCACAGCAGAGTATCTTTAATAGTTCAGGGGGAGAGCAGAGGCAGGAGGACAGCAGGCCTATAGAGAGAAGAGAAACTCTGGGTGAAGCGATCTCTGTGACAAGCTGGAGACATAGGACAGAGTAGGCTTCTGGTAAACTATGTGGTGACTCTAGCCGAGATTTCAAGTATCAGGGGTCACAGAGACTGAAGAAGACATCCTCTACCTAGACAAGTCTCTGAGTGGAGGGAGGGAAAGATGAACTCACCCACAAGCACCTCTACATAAAATTAACCCTGCCTACAAGATGTGTATGGATATATATAAATCAGAAATTGAGGGAATGTCCAAACAATACCTGGCCCACCCTGAGATGCACACCATGTTGGAGGTGGTCTTTAACCCATTGGTACAAGAGAAAACTTTCTGAACACAATACCTTTAGCATAAGGAATAAAAACAATAAATGGGGCCTCATGAAATGAAAAGCTTCTGAACTAAAATGACACTATTATTAGACAAAGCAGCAGCCTCCAGACTGGGAAAAGATTCTAAACAACTACAAATATGATAGAGGCATAATATTCAAAATATATAAAGAACACAAAAAATGGACTTTAAGGAAACAAAAAACCAATTAAATAGGGAGTACATAGCTAAACAGAATACTCAAAGGAACAAAACAGCACAGAACACATAGAAATAAATTCAAGAATTGAAATACACCCACTAGTAAGCTAATGGGTTTCAATGGTACAATTAATCAAAAGTCATTGTCTATAGTAAGCAAGTAATTGAAAAAAAACTTGATTTTTTTTATTTTCTTATTCTTTTTTTACACAACACATAGAAATCAATTAATCATGTCTGGGTCACAATTATAGAGTAAAACCTAAAGTCACAAAAACTTAAAATATACAGAAAACTTTTATTTTTATAAGTTTAGATTCTCATTGTTAAGAGCAAAATAAAATAGAAATATGTCAAAATGAATGTCTTCTGCATTTCAAAAGTAATTGTCAATAAAATATAAGGAATTCATGGTAAAGAACAGTGTTAAACTAGTATATGCTAATGCATTTATAGTCAAACTATATAAGGAAATCACAAATGCAGTAGCAAAAGCAGAATATATACATATTTACAATATATACATATTTACTTGTGGTGATCATGTATGTGTATATAATTTAATCATACATATGTATGTGTTGTGCACATGCATGTGTGGAGAAAGAGAGTAAGGGGAGAGATAGAGGGAGAAAGAGAGGAAAGAATAGGAGAGAGAAAAAATAAATTGTCAAAAATCAAGAGAACATATCTTAATGGAGTATGTTAAAATCACTCCAAGTATATGAAAAGCCGCTCAATATTATTCTAAAGTCATTGTAGAATCAAAATTTTTTAAATTATTTCTTGTTGTATAACTTGGCTAATATCAAAGATAATAAGGTAATAATTGTGTGTATGTGGAGAAATAAGAACAACATATTTTTGTTTGTAATATAAATTGTGCAATTCAATTATAGAAAATACTGTAAGTTCTCAAATAATTGCAAATAAAGACTATATGATGATTCACATGTATAATCCCTAAGGTTTAAAGGCTAAGGAGAAAATTTGTCAGTTGTTTTAGTCTTCTTTGCTTACAAGGGTATTTTTGGCTCACCTGAGCTGCAGAGTGAAAAAGACTGGGTCTCAAAACTAATTAAAAATAATATGAAATAGAATTGACCTAATAGTCTCTCTAATGAATATCTGCCTTGGGAATTGAAATTAGCATCAGCTTACTATAGACATTTCACTCCAACTTTTAATGTATTATATATTATGTTGTATCTTCATTGTTCATGATATTAAAACACATTAAAATCCTAAAAATGGATAGGGATGGGAGAACAAGGTAGAGCAGCAAATACAGGAGGGATGAATAACACTAGAGAAACTTCAAAAAACTCATAAGCAACCATATTAATCATGCCCATATGTAAATGGTGGCTGCTGGGATCTGTAAACTGCTATATAGAGTAAAAAAAAATAGAAGAAAAAAATAACTAGTTCTACAGAATCTTTCTGAAATTTATACATACACACATATACAATGTTTAAATTTAATTACCCTAATAAAGAATAACAATAAGTAATAGGCTTTATACCAAATGGCTTTTCTAAGTATTTGTACAAGAAGTTCCTATAGGTTCCTAAACATTACAGGCTATTTTCAATGATAGCCATTACTATTTAGAACTTGAAAATAACACTCTATTGGTGAAGACATGGTGTACACGACTCAGAAAACACAGAGAATCAAGCTGCACCTTCTATAAGTTGATAGATATCACTGGCCTGAGAATTACTATGTATAACTATATATAACTATATGTAACACTTTATTAAATTTTTCTTATTTTATACCTTCTTTACCTTTCTTTTCAAACATAATGAACCCATGTGCAATTTCTGGAAGTTGCCTACTATGGCAACAGTGTTCTGTCTATTTTGGATAAGTATTGTTTCTTATGCTTTATTGTGAATAATATCTGTAGCTTTGTTATCAAGTTAGTTCATCTGTATCCACTTTCTAATAAAATATTAATACAGTGTCATGATTTTCTGAGCTACATTTTGTTTTCAAGTCTAAAGTGTCTATTTAATCCTTTATTATACTTGTTCAATACCTCATAAAAATTTTAATGTCATATTCTGAGAGTTTCCTTCATCTTTGCCATTTATAGTTCTTTTCACATGCATTAAAATGTATCTAAACCAGTATTCATACTCCATTGCTTTACTATTCTTCTGTTAATTCTAATGTAATATTTAACATTGTGAGTTTTATGTTTTGTGACATTGTTTGCTATTTTTAACACTCCTGTTTATGTCTTTGGACTTTTATTGATATAGACTTTATTAGTAAATAAGTATATTTTTCTTTTATATTTTTCCAAGTTTTCCATTAAAGTTTGCCAAAGTAAATTCGAATGAATCCAGTTTTATTGGTAATTTACGTATAGTAAGTGTATGATTATTCCTTAAACACTGTAATTTATGAAGGTGTTCTGTTTTGGCTGGTGGATCTAAGACATTGTGGGCTCTGACAGGTCAATATGCTGTTTTTGGTGTTTCTTTTCTCAAACTTTAGTTTGTAGTCAATGAAACTTTTACTCTGCAATTCCCTGGAGAGACTTTTTTCTGTATATATTTGTCTATTTTCAGTCATATACTATCTTATATCATATCCATAACAACTAGGAGATATACTTTTTAGATGCCTGAATTATAACTGCTTCCTGTTTCTTTCTGGTTCTTATATGATGCTTTAACACTCTCCCTTCAATGAAAAAACAATAATAGTATCTCTCCCTCTTTGTTTCTTTCTCTAACTATTTAAAATTGACTTCATAGTTTATTTAAATATGTTTTAATGGATATAGATCATGTTTCATTTAACTTCACTCCCTCCAGTCACTCCCATGACTTTCCATTCTCAGGTTGAGAGACTCTTTTTATTGATTATTACTGATATATATGTTTATGTAAGTATGTGCAAAGTATATAAACATACCTTCGTGCTAGAACTTTGGTTATTTCACTGATTTTTTAGAATTTTAGTTACAATTTATCATTGCATAATTTCAACTGCTTACAACTGTAATATTTCTATAATTTACAGCATGATCACAGCTTCCCCTTTGTCCTCTCCTCCACGTTTCTTCATCCCACCTTCCTATTGTCCACACCTCATCCACACCGCCTCCATTTCTCTTCAGAAAAGGCCAGGTGTCCCATAAATACCAACCAAACATGGCATATCAAATTGCAGCATGTATTAAGGCTGGACAAGGTAACCCAATATGAGGAAAAGGGCCCTAAAAGCAGGCAAAAAAAAAAAAAGTCAAAGACAGCCCCTACTTTCCCCGTTAGGAATCCTACAAGAAGATAAAGCTACAGAACTGTAACATACGTAATGGAGGGCCCATATCAGTCCCGCGAAACATCGTGTTCTCTTTTCAGTTTCTGTGAGCCACTATGAGCCCAGTTTAGTCGCTTTTGTGGATTTTCTTGTGGTGTCCTTGCCCACTCTGGCTCCTACACTTGCTAACTATGCTCATAGCAGCTTTAGTCATGATAGCAAGAAACTGTAAAGAACCAAGATGTACATCAACCAAAGAACAGATTTTTAAAATATGGTACATTTATACAACGGAATAATACTCTGCCGTTAAAAAAAAATAACATCATGAAATTTGCAGGCAAATGGATTGAACTAAAAAATATTCATCCTGAGTAAGATAACCCAGGCCCATAAAAACCGACATTGTATGTATTTGCTTATACGTATATTAGCTGTAAAGTGAGACTGGGGTCACATGGGAATAGGAATAGGAGAGATCAGTTAGGGGGAGGGAGGAGGGAGAGAGTACTGGGAGAAGCAACTAAAACCTGGAGCATCTCTGGGACAATCTAGAAATGTAGTGCAATGGAAACTCCCAAGAATCTTGGAGAGAGACTTCTAGTAATGGGCATATGGAGCCTGAACTAGTCATCTCCTATACCAGATAAGACTTCCAGTGCAAATACTGGGACACCAAACCAGCCACAAAATCTTCGATATGAAATTTGTCCTGCCTAGAAGATGTGCTGGGGTAAAGGTGGTGCAGAAATTGTGGGAGTGGCAAACCAGTGACTAGTTCAGTCTGACATCCATGCCACAATAGGAATAGGAAAAATTATTCAATAAAATAAAGTGTTAATGTGTGTAATCCTACTGCCTCAGCATTCTATCTGAGCCACCACATGTATAGATATTATAACTCTTGTCAAATAGCCATGAACACGAAAATAAATAAATAAATAATAGCAAATAGTTAAATAGGTTTAATATGTTACTTAAAACTAAAGATGGCATAAAACGTTCTCATAAAAACACAGCTAAGGGAATTTATCATCACTAGTGTGGTTCAGTTCAATGCCTGTTTTAGTGTCACATTAAGGTAAGTAATCAAAGCATCCCATCCCTAATACCCCACCCACGTGGTGTCATTTAATCAAGAGAGGGCCCAGGTGAATTCTCTAAGTTCTTGCTGTGATATGTAGCTTGTAGTTTTCAATATGCTCTCTGTTATGTATACTTGGTGTTTTAATTGTAATATGACATTGGTTATTTTCTTATGTTGTTTATTTCTTTTATATGTTGTGTGATCTCTCTCTCTCTCTCTCTCTCTCTCTCTCTCTCTCTCTCTCTCTCTCTCTCTCTCTCTCCCCGTGTGTGTGTGTGTGTGTGTGTGTGTGTGTGTGTGTGTGTGTGTGTGTGTGTGATTTCTTATTTGGGGAAGTATTATCATCTGATGAAGACTTTTTTAGCATTCTTTTTCCCTAATCTATGCCTATATGCCAAAGTTCTTTTCTTTATTATTTCTTTTCTCTTTTTTTTAGGGTTTTTCACTTTGTTTTATATTTTAATCTTAAATTATTTATACCTGCTGATTAGTTGGTCTATAAAATACTTTATCTTTGAGTCCTGATCATCAGTCTTCTGATTGTTCTACATGTAAAGGTTTTCTTTGAGTTCTTCGGTTGAGCGACTGGGATTTTCTAGTACATTTTCAATTTAGTTGGAGTCCAATTCTATCTTTTAATCTCCTTATTGAATTACATTATAAATCTTTGGATTGTCTTTATCATTTCCATCTGCCGCTTTGTGATTCCTTGGGCATCACTCAGTCATTTATTTATTTGTAATTTGTTGGCTTAATTTCTTTGCGCTGTATGATTGTGTCTTACTTAAACTCTTTGAATTCTTTAATGATGTTTATTATTGTTCTTTTAAGTACTGTGTCCTGTGGTCAATTTAGGTAATTCTCATTCCTAAACTTTTTAGAGACCTCGTAAAGTTTTGAGAGCAGACACTGCCTTTGTCTTTCATATTGTTTGTATTTTTACAATAAGACATGTACATGTGCACTTCTCTTTTAAGTTTGGTATGGATAGAACAGGTTGGGAAAGAAAGGAGGATTGTTGGGAGCATTAGCCCTGGAAGTGGGAATAGTTAGGATGAAATGAATTCAGACAGACAGAAATGGCTGGGCTGATGTAGAAGATGTGCCTTCTGATCTGAGCCTTGGGTTTAGGAGTTTATCTGGCTCGTTGCTAATGTTGTATGCGTCATCAAAAGAGCCTGTTGTCTGAGGAATATGTAGGGAATGTTCTGGAAGAAGCCTAGAAATCAGTGCTTTACAACCAGGGGAGGCCAAGTTAGGCTAGACACTGAAAGTGGAACTCTGGCTAGATCTGGCTGATTAGCAAGAATGTATGGATTGGATGGGTCAGAAACACTCAGGGTTATAGATTAAGCTTGGTGGAACAAGTTGAGCCAGCTCACAAGGGAACTATGTTCAGTAGCCTATAAGGAAGAGCCTGGAAGACACCCAGGGATTAATTGCAGGAGGTGTGGCTAGAATAGGCTGGGCCACTCAAGACCAAGCTGTATCTTATGAATTTGTGAGAAGTCATAGATAGAGATATCAGGGAAAGTGATAGGAGTAGACCAAAACTGTAGTTTTGAGACAAAGAAGTCTTTTGGTAAAATACTGCAATGCTTTAATAGCTGAGTAGTATTCCATGATGTAAATAACCACAGTTTCTTTATCCATTCTTCAACTGAGGGATAGTTAGGCTATTTCTGTTCCTGAAATATGTGTAAAAATGGATGGAACTAGAAATGATCATACTGAGTGAGTTAACCCAGAAGCAGAAAGACTCACATAGTATATACTCACTTATAATCTTATAGTTGGACACTAGTCTAAAAGGCATGTCACAGGAAAGTCTTCACTTACCAGGAAATTGGGATAGATGTGAGGATTTCCTATTGGGACTCTAGGTGAGAGAAATGTAGGAGAATGGGGAAATAGAAGGATCCAGAGGGTCCTAGAAACCTACAAGAAGAACATCATGACAAAGTGGATCTGGGCCCAGGGGATTTGCTCAAACTACTGCTGAAACCAGGAGCAGTAAACATCGAACCCCTCCTCAGACCTAGCCAATAGACAGGACATTCTCCACAATTGAGTGGAGAGCAGGGACTGAATCAGACATGAACTCTGGTGCCTCATAATTGACCATTTCCCCTTGGTGGGGAGGCGTAGTGGCACTCAAAGAAAGAATAAGAAGACTACCAAGATGAGGCTTGATAGCCTATGACCATATAGTGGAGGAGGAGGTCCCCCTCGGTCATAGATGTAGGGGAGGGAAATAGGATGAAAGTGGGAGGGAGGAAGGAACAGGATGTTACAAGTGATGGGATAACAATTGAGTTGTAATCTTAATAAATTTATTAAATTATAAAAAAGGATACTACAGTGCTTAACATAGTGCTACCTTTATCAAAACACATATACTGCAAAACACAAAGTATATCTGTATGTAATTGATGGATTTTGATTTATAATAACATATAAATACTGTTTCATGAATTATAAAAAAAATGAATCATTGTAGTGAAAGGCATTGATAAAAGGAAAGACCCAGGGAGGGAATGGATACAGTGCTATATGTGAGGTATCTGTGCTCTCTATATAATTAGACAGTAAGGCAAATTTTGCTTAAAACAAATTACTTAATTAAAACTAAACTTAGGGGCAATATGTTGGGGTCTTTGTTGGACACAATCTCCCATTCAAAATCGATCCACATTTTCTTCATCCAGATAAAAATGATATTTATAACATATATACAAAAATGTTGTAGTTTTCAGGAATGCTTAAATCCAAAGTATAATTTCTCTGAAATAAAGTCAGTGAAGTTAATTATTTAGGTGTGCAGTGATTCATGAGTGATTCTTGCATAGCAGTCAGCAACAAAACTTCACATATTAGAAATCAAGGTAGTAGAGCACAAAGTACATAGTTATGCACAGAAAGCTAATTGCGTAAAAATATTAGCAATAAAGAAGAAAATACATTGACCGAATGAGTAAGACATGCCATGAATGTGTGCTTATGCGAGTTATTACATCAAGTAAGGATATAAGCCCCTTCTTTCCTTTTGAGATGTGTAATTCTTACAGACAGGAAACAAAACACGGCAATGTTTAAGGAAAATGCATGAAGGATGGGGACACTGGTAGCAAATTGCACAATCAGTAGAGTTGAAGGTGATTAGCACTGTATGACACTAATTAGAATTACTAGTAAAGGAAGTTATTCATTGAAACTATAGTAGATAAAAATGTAAAGTCCCAAAGCAGTAACAGAGAGGCCCCTTTAAAGGGTGATCCTTTTCAGAGTAACTGCAAATCTTTCTTGGAGACATGGAGCTGGAGTTGCTCTCAGCACTACTGCAAGTTGGATTTGTCAAGGAAGAAAGATTGCAGAGAAGGCATTATTAAGGCACTGGGTGATACATACAGTTAGATTTAATTAGGGCAAAGTGATAACTGATGGTTTTAGCAACAGAATTAACACAGATGGTTGAAAAAGACAAATTTAGTATCTTCAGTCTGGAAAATGTCAGGCTTAGCATAGATAATGAAGTCCCGGAAAATAAAGAATCAAATAAAGCCTGTACTTGAAATGGCAAATGATTCTAGGAAGGAAAAGTCTTCACACATAAGACTTTGAATTCCTGAATAGATAATGACTACATTAACTCACCTCAAATTTTCTGCTATAGTAAATTAATGAGTTCCCAATTTTAAAACTTTTGGCAAGATATCCCGTATTAAGCTACAAACTCTAAGATATTCATTGTAGAACACAAAATAAAATATAATGACTACAAATCTATTTTTATTACATATTATTTTATATTTGCCACATATATATGACATTTATTAAATATTTATTTATTTATTTGTCTATTTATTCACTTTATATCCTGGTTGTAGCCTCATCCCTTCTTACTTCTCAGCTACATCTTTCCTCTCAACTCCTGCTCCCCTGTTCCTCAGAAAAGGGTGGCCCCCTCTTCTCATGCCCCTGGCTCATCATATCAGGACTGAGCATGGCCTATTCCCCTGTGGACTGACAAGGCTTTCCCTCCAGGGAGAAGGGATTGAAAATCTGGCAAAAGAGTCAGTGTTAGAGATAGCCTATGCTCCATTTACTTGAGGACATTTTAATGGTAATTACAATTATAGATATTTAATAAAATTAATATTAATAATTAGTTAATGTTCATATAAAACTGATATTTAATCACTAACTGTATTTTTCATCTACAATTATTTACAAATAAAATTCTACTGTAATTATAGTTTATAAAATACTGTTTCAATTTGAAATACTTAAACATTAATATCACTTACTTCCAAATTATAGTACAATGTAAGCAAGTAAGAGCAAACTAGTGGTGGCCTTTTAGTGGAAAATCAGCAATTAGTATAACTTGTATTAATTTGGCAATAAGGATTCTCATTTGAACACCACAAAAATTCCTGAGCTTTGGATGTTATAGAAATAATCAGAGTTATGGAGCATCATCATTAGTAGTGCCTAGAGTTCTATAGGTCATTTATTGAAGAAAAAGACAACTGATGAGCAAAAACTATCTGAGTTTGGAAGTAGAACAGCCATGCTATCTACACAGTCATCTCTGAGTCACAGGATGGTTGATGAGAAGGGGAAAGAGAGTCAAAAAGTGCAAGAAAAACGCAGCAATTGTTCTCTACCTACACAAAACTCTTTCTACAAATTTTTAGTTTTTAATCCCACCTTAGTACACTTAATACACAGTTAAAATTAATGGAAAGTATAATTTTCTGTCAAGAATCATCAGCCAGTCAGATTGCCCACCTCCCTACAGAAGGCAATTGTAAGTAATGGCTAGTCACACAATCTTGTAAACACCATAAAGATTCCCCAAAGTCATGGAATTTCCCAGGCTACTACTGATTGTATGTGAAATTAACTTCCAAATACTCATAATATTAATTTTTCAGTGAATAAAAATTACCTTCAGGTTCCAAATCCATTTCCATTCTAGATGCTAATGAGAGAAGCCAGTTTCTGTGTCTATCCAATGCTCAGCATCTCCACCGAAAATCCTAACACGTGTTAAACATTATTCCTAAAAACTAAAGTCAATGCAGTTCTCACATTTCAAACTTGAAATATATTCTATATGGAGAAAGTAATGAAAATTAGAGAGCAAAACTTCTCTTAGGCTTTTCCCATGATAAAAGAGCCCACTGTTTAGTTAAAATGGAAAGGAACAAAGTAAAACTTTAAAATGCATATAAAATGTAACATCAAATCTAGTAGACTGAAAATGCCTTAAATAACATAGTTACACTTGTATCCTCAATTTACCACTGAAGTTATTTCCTAGAATATGCTGTCATGGCTATATTATTGGTACTAAATAAAAGAAATGCTCAGTCATTAAACCTTAAGTAAGCTTAAGAAAGATAGAATAACACATACTAATGTAACCTGTAGGTTTTCCTCTTTTAGAAATAAAGTTTAATGCTATATTATTAATGTTAAATAATATCATCCAACACAAACATTCAAATAATAAGATATGTATATGGTGGGTGTGTGGGTATGTATGAAGGATACTTTAAAGTAAAGCTTTTAATTCCTCTTGTCTACTGCATTCATAATTCTTTCATCTAAAAAATATACAACTACAAGTAAAGAATTTAATATATACTTCTATATTATGGTGGTTTGAATAGGAAAGCACCTACAGGTTCATATATTTGAATGTTTCATGATTAGGGAATGACATTATTTGAAGGATTAGGAGTTGTGGCCTTGCTGGAATAAGTGTGGTCTTTCTGGAATAGGTGTGGTCTTCCTGGAGGAAGATTGTCATTGTTGTAGAGTTTGGTGTTCAAATGTGCGAACCAGGCCCAGTATCTCTATATCTTCTGCTGTCTCCTGATCCTGACATGCAACTCTCAGCTACCTCTCCAGCTCCATGTCTACCTGTATGCCTCCATACTTCCAACTATGACAGTAACGCACTAAACCTCTGAAACTATAATCAAGTCATATTTAAATAGTTTCCTTTTAAGAATTGTCATGAATTGTAGCATGGTTATCCTATACTTTGTGCCTCTTATTGACTTATAAGTGAGTACATAGCATGCATGTCTTTCTGACTCTGGGTTTTCTCACTCAGGATGACCTTTCAACTTCTATCCATTTGATTTATAATTTCAGTCTTTATTTATTTGTAATGGCTGTGTAGTATTCCATTGTGTAAATATACCACATTTTCTTTATCCATTCTTCAGCTGAGGAACATGTATTTGTTTCCAGTTTCTGCTTATTATGAATAAAGCTGTTATGAACATCGTTGAACAAGGATAACCATGCTAAAATTCACAGACCCAATAAAAGCAAGGAGGCCACAAGGGAGGATGCTTGAATCTCCCTCAAAAGAGAAAATAAGCTACACATCTGGAGTAAATGGGGAAAGGGAACTGGATTGACAAGGAGCATGAAGGATAACAGGGATGGGGATCAGGTGTGGGGAAAGCAGTGGTGGGATATGACCAGGAAAGAAAAAGGAAATCAGTGTGGAAGCATCTCTGGGACAGAGGAGGAATCTGTGGGCTGACCCTAAGCTGAAATACCAAGCAACAACTATTGAGAGGCAGGAACTTAACAACTCATGTAGCCATGTGGACCCCCAGCAAAGGGATGGGGACACCATCCCACCCATAAAATTTCAACACAAAATAAGTCTTGATTGCAAGAAGGGTAAGGTTGAAGATAAACATAGATTATGGGGTTGACAAACCAATGACTGGCTCAACTTGAGACCCACAGCAAGGGAAATAGCCAACCCCTGTTGTTATTAGTGATATTCTGGGTACTTGCAGACAGGAGCCTAGCATAACTGTCTTCTGAGAGTCATTATCCATCAGATGAAGGAAATAGATAAAGAGACCCACAAGCAAATAAGAGGCCAAACTTAGGGAGTTTTGTGGAAGAGTGGGAGGAAGGATTGAAAGAGCTAAAGGGGTCAAGTACACCCCAAAAAGACCTAAAGAGTAAACTAACCTGGAACATGAGAGCTCACAGAGACCGAACCACCAACCAAGGAACATGCATGATCTGGACTTAAACCCCCTATACATATGTAGCAGATGTGCAGCTTGATCAACATTTGGGTCCCCTAACAATGGTAGTAGAGGCCTACTTTAGTTCCTGCCTTTGGATCCCTTTCCCCTAGGTAGTCTGCCTTCCTTGCCTCAGTGGAAGATGATGTGATTAGTCCTGTTACAACTTGAGGTGCCACAGAAGTTTGTAACCCTTGGCATCTTCCCTTTCTCTGAGAAGAAGGAGAGAATATAACAGTGTTCTCCTGCATATGGGAAGACTACAAGCTCAACATCCCTTTAGACCATGCAACATTGATACATGTGTATTGCTAGCATCAGCCTGAAGATGTTAAAATGAGAAATAACAAGGGGCAAGACATTTAACAGAACTCTTTTTTTTTATTTATTGACAAACTTAAATTTAGTTTGTAACACATTTCAATTTTTATATGAACCTCCTAGTAAAATGATGTTTGTTTTGATAATAATATAAGAGTAATGAGTAAATACATGGAAAAGCTGACATTATAGAACAAATAAATCAGAAAGCTAAGTTCACCCATTGTGGTACAGGTAAATATTTATGAGAATCTAACACACACACACACACAAATAAATGATGTCTCCTGTAAGCAACAGTAAGTTTTCATTTACTTCAACAAGAGTTTTAAAAAGTAACATTTTATTATTATATTAATTACTCCAAATTCTAGTGGTCTAGCCACAAGATTGTATACATAGATAAAGTCTAGGAATGCATCCAGACAAAATGCCTTTTTGCGTTATATCAATATTGTTCTCATGGTCATTGTGTAGTTTGTATGTTGCAATGACCAGGTAAAGCAGTCCATCTTAAGGTACTAACAGTACAGAAAGGCAGAGCAATCATGTCTGTGTTCCTTAGGGAATGAATCATGGTTTCATAGTGAATCTTGAACTGCAATGTAAAGGATGCTGATATGACCAACTATTCTCCTCTGGGAAAAAAGTAATGTGTCCAAAGATTATATGTGAATTAAATTATACTACTTTTTAAAAATCCAGTTCATGCTTAAAATAATATTGTATCATATGAAAATTCTAACTGAGTTCAGGCATGAGAAAATATTACATGGATTTAGGATCATCAGGAAACACAAGGAGAAGCCTTACTTTCTAACAACTAACTTGACTAAACCTAATGGTTAGGATAATGTTAAAAAACTAAGTTATGGTCAATATATCCAAATAGTGTTTTCTTGTTTGTCCAAAGTAAATAATACCCTGATACATTGTCTAAAAAGAGTCTATTCTCATTATTTTAAGTATCACGGAGATTAATCTTAGTTGATTTGTAAGGAAATAATCATGAAAATATGAGTGACCCCATTTGATTTCTTGGAAAAGGCATTGTCACACAGTTCACAATCATTCTTGTCATTCAAATCCAAATTAATTTCCATATATACTTCTCATTTTGTTAAATAAGCTATTGAATCATAATTCATAAATACTATAACAACTTTTGCTTATAGAATAAGAAAATAGTTCTCTCTGGCTAGTATTTTATAAAAATGTTTTAAAATTTAATTGTGAGACTGTCATTAAAGACCCATTAAAGGATGATACTTCCTTTGGGTCAAGAAAATGAAATATTGGGCCTGAGTAGAGCCCTAGCATTTCAGTTAAGTTAGTATATGTCCTGGATAAAGGTCCATTTCTCAGAAGACTAGCTCATCTGAAGACATGCTGAAGCAATGAATGAATAATTAACTCTTTAATAATATATTATAATTTTACTTATGAGAATTCTCCCACAGTACTGCCTGTTTTCAATCCACTGTGATGTTTTGCTGGTGATATCCACATTTCTGAATCCTGAATCACTTAGGCATTTATTTATTTTTTATTTTTTGTACTAGTACTAAGCAGAACATGTCTTTTGTAACACACTGAGCTTCTTAAGCCCTCTGAAAACCTGTTATCCCTACCTTGCAACTGTCCCCATGCCAACTTAACCCAAACAGCACTTAGCTTTTTATTCTTCTCTTTTCTTCTTTTCAGCATACCTGACCAGCTTATACCAGCTCAAAACTATTAATATAATTTTCTGATTATGTTAAGATAAAAATTTTTCATATAAATACTACCAGGTGTCATATTTAAATAAAACAATGTAATTTAGTCTTTAAGAGTAAATGCTTTATTTTTGCTTACATAATCATATAGCACACACCTTAATTCAATACCTGAATGGCATTGCTCCTGCATATCAATTGAAAATGGGCAGAATTATACTAGTTGACTTCCAGCCAAGAGATTTTGGCAGCAACTGCAGTACACTGATAACCCCATTAACTGAGCCATTGCTCTTGATCATTATGAAGATATTACAATGAAAATCAAGGCAGCACTTGGAATAGGAGATGGGCCATAGTGTCTAAGATAATAAGGAAACTAAAATTTAGTCACTGGAATTGGCCCAATTATATTTCACTATAAATAACATCTCTTATAGCAACACCTGGAAGCAATATAACCATGATACATCTTTTTTTTTTTTCAAGAGACTTTTCCATTATTTCAAAAGCATTGATTTCTCCCACTTGGTTTTCAGACCAAATGGTTCTTAGTTGGCATCTGGCGCAAGCTGTAAATAAATTGAATTTGCACAACTAGACACCAAAGAGCTATGTACTGAGTTGATGTCACCTTAGCTTAAGGTATGTGACTGTAACATGACTGTGACATTTTTGTAGATTCTCTAGCATGATCATGTCCTCTGTCTTCAAAATAATGTAATATTTTAGTTAACTATGATATCTAGCAGGTAATTAAGCACAAGATTCTGCAAAAATATACTTTTAGGCTTTATGAGTAAGATATATATGTGAATTATTTACTAAACTAAAGAATGCTTGATGTAAAATGATTTTTACTATGTGATTTGAGTTATACGTGTCGTTGAAATAATGTTCAAACTATGATTCACACAAATGAAAATGGTAAATGCATCATGTAATGGTGTAATGTTTGTTTCATAAAATTCAGCCTTCAAATAATTACAAGAATTGTGTAAATATATGTAAATTAAGACATTAGAGAATAAAAGTGGATGTAGGAATTTTGTAAAGTAGATGTAAAAAATAGAGCAAAAAGCTTAAAACCAGCAGGATGACAGATTCAAGCAAAGCTTAAGGTAGGGGTAATTTTAACCTTCTTTGAGGTTTTTGTTAAAGTACACAAATCCTTTACCACGGAGGAAAAATGAAATTATTATTACATATATTATTTAATGAAATTTTCCCCCAGGATTTTGTCCTCAAATGAGAACATATTTCTCTTCTTTTATTAAATTCCCTGAAATTCAAGTGAATTTAAGTGGAAGAAAGGAATAAGACAAATTGATGCTTAAGTGTCTGAATCAATAGTGAAATATTTTAGGAAAGGAAAAAAAATGATTGAGGAAATAAATGATCTCAAAAGTAAAATAGGAGCAGATGAAAACATTTATAAAAGAGAGCAAAATGTATACAGAGTGCTCTAATTTGAAAATAAGTTAATACCAAGACATCAGAATACTTATCAACTTGGTCATCAATTTGCTGTTGTTGTTGTTGTTAAGGAAGGAAAAAGAACAAGTACCATATTAGAGAACTATGTGAGAAGAAAAGTATCAGCAGGAGGAGCTAGTAATGCTTGCTGTAGCTCTTTAAAATGCTGTAATTAAACCTAACACTGTACCTCAAGAGAGAGAAAGTTTTAGGGGGAAAAGATGCAAAGGTGACTTTACTTGAGACTCATCTCATGGGAGTCAGCCCCTCACACTGTTAATGATACTTTCAGATAGAAACCTAGCATAACAGTTAGCTGAGAGTCTTCACACAGCAGCTGATGGAAACAGATACAGATACTCAGCCAAACAATAGGCTGAGCTCCTGCATTCTTCTGGAAGAGTTTGGGGAAATATTGAGGGAGCTGGAGAGGTCAAGAGCCCCACAAGAAGACATTTGGAGTAGATTAATCTGGGCTCATGCAGGCCCACAAAGGCTGAGCCAGAAACCAAAGAGCATGCATGGCCTTGACCTAGGCCCCTGTACATATGTAAAAGATGTGCAGCTTAGTTATCATGTGGATTCCATAACAATTGGAGTAGAGGCTGTTTCTGACTCTGTTGCCTGCCTTTGGATCCCTTTCCCATAGTTAGGCTGCCTTGGCTAGCCTCAGTGGATCAGAATGCCCTTAGTCCTGCTGTGACTTGAAGTGCCAATGCTGGTTGGTACCCATGGAGGGTCTCTGCTTCTTCTCAGAGAAGTGCATAAGCTCAAAGAAAGAAAATTTAAAGAGAGAGAGATAAAATACAAGATAGATGTTTGAAGTAAATAAACTGTCTTTCAAGGATGTAAAGGCAAGTGTGATCATCAGTGCACTGCACGTGAAATTCTGTTAATAGGTACAATTTTCTGTGATTTTGTATGTTTCTTTTTTTTTCTTTAAATATTTTTTTTATTTTTTATGTATAAAACTTTTAAACAAAAAAGGGAAAGTACCCAAAATATTCATCAGTTTCATGAAACAATAATAAATGGATTTTTAAAAGCATAAACAATTCTGATGAAGGAAAAAATATCAGCTAATGATAACAGCATGACTGTAGATCTTCAAAGTTTTCTGACCACCAGCTTCCTTTCTCTGCCAGACAGGAAGCTCATGAGCAGAGACAGGAAGCTGGTAGACAGAGACAGGAAGCTGGTGGACAGAGACAGGAAGCTGCTGAACAGAAACAGGAAGCTGGTGGTCAGAGACAGACAGGAAGCTGCTGAACAGAGACAGGAAGCTGGTGGACAGAGACAGACAGGATTTTGCAAGTTTCTAATGACTAAAAATACACTTTGACATTTTAACATTTTATTCTTCAAGAGTAAAGAAATAATGGAAGTCCATAAAGTGATAGCTAGACAATTTAATAAAAAACTGATGGTTAAATATTAGAAACATTATTCCCCTCTTCAGAACAACACTAAACAGGAGGAAAATTTATGTTTATAACAATTTGAATTAACTAAATTAATTATAGGTGTGATATTTCAAGATACAAACATAGTCACAAGACAGTAGGCTGCATCTCTACCTGTAGCACTGAAAATATAAATTCCAGTCTCAGAGTTTCAATATAGAACACCAAATATAACATAAAAGAATGGGTCTATGGGTAAATATTAATCACTTTATTTACTTGAAAAAATACTAGAATAATTTACTTCTCTATGCTAGTCACCTAATTTCATTAACAATACCAACCAAAGTTATTGTAGAGAATTGTATACTCATGTGAAAACTTGGAAGGATGCCTGGAACATAAGAAGTATGTTTTCCTGGAAGGGATAATTATTTTACATCGATATTGCAAACAAAGACTTTTTCAAGATAGTGAGATAAAATAATCAATAAATAGGTAAGGAATTGACTCTTAAATTTCAAATCTCATAAAGCCGTGTACTTACTATTATGTGAGAACATAGTTCATTTTGCACTTGTTTTGAGCTAGAGGTCCCCACCCACCGGCATGCAACACGTGAGCACTAAGTATGTGGTAGGAAGATGGGGGAGAGAGAGAAGCTGACTGGCTTGTCACCTCGAGGAGAAGCAGAACTAGAGACGTGAGGGTGGTGACAAACAGCCTGAAGAACAAAGGCAGGGAAGAAGTGGAGTTCTTTCTTTTTTTCCCAGAAGGACACTGCTTCTGGCCAGGAAACCAACGTTAATTGATATTTGTGATAATATCGAAAGTAATAAAAGAGAGGTCCAGTAACACATGTGTGTATCACAGTGCAAGAACAAATTGCAAGTAGCAGTGCGCTAAGCAGCCATCCACTTGCTTACGGTTATCCAGTGCACATATCCCTACAGGAAGCAGCTGGACGTTCTTTGGTCTGATTCATGTGGCATCAGGTGGTGTGGCTGGAGCAATATAATCCACTCTGAGACTGCTGGCTCCTCTCATGTGAGGCCTCTGTTCTCAGTGTCCTCTTTCTCCCCATGACGTTTTATCTTTCAGAACTACTCAAACCTGGCCTATGGAACCAGTCTCCTGATTAGCGTTCTGACAACAATTTTCTCTCTGTGCTTTCCACCCTCCAATAACCTGGCTATGAGCATCCTTTGCTATAGGAAATGAAATGTGACCATAGTGACATAAATTGTTCCTCCTGGTTCCTGACTGGAGAAGGTGAGAGACTCAAAATGCTCTTTCAGTTTTGTCTTATCTCTGATCTTTTCAGCTTGTGCTATAGAATGATTTTTACAGTTTGCTGAGCTTTCGGTTTATTATATTTTAGCACACTTTATGTACAAATGGTATCTATATGTCCTGACAAGACAGACCTCATACAACCTTGAATCTAAAACTGTGCTATTTTTCTGAATATTCTTACATGTAATTTGCTCCACTTGAAAGGTTGTTCACAAGGTGCATGGAGACGCTCTTCTCTAGTGGAGGGATTCTAAGAATACCCTTGTAAGATTCTAGGAAGCCCTAATAAGTCTGTCCTTAAAATTTCCCCAGTCCTCATCACAGGATCTTAGAGGAATTCTATTATGAACTTACCCTGAAGCCTTGCCTTCCTCTTACCACACTGGATTTGATTCTCACTTGAAAACTCTTCTTGCCTTGAGAATCTTTACTAAGAGGTGCTGAAGATGAAAAGTGGTTTTATTTCTGAAGCCAGCAAGCCGGTACCTTTCATATTTCCTCCAAATTCTACTTAAGAACTGAAGGCTTCTATTCTTGAGATACTTCTCCCTACTATTTTAGCATTGGTGTCTAAAATAAGGAAATTAAAACTTTCTAAATGTTACTTTGAAGCCTTCAAGACTTCTAGTAAAAATGACTTCTAAGAAGAATTATCTACTGTTTCCATTTCCCATCTTAGCCTGGATGTCATTTTTGCACAAGCATCTTTCACTATATGTTATTTTTCCTTTTATTCAATTTCTATTAATATAGTTTCCTTTTAATTTTTTAAAAGAATCACTGAAATCTATGCTTCATTTTTGACTGATATATAATTCAAAGAAATGTAAACTATTTTACTTATTATTTGTAGAAATGGGCTTAGTTGCACCAACAAATTATCTGCTAGCTAGTTGCATTAAAAGCAACTCCTCTTCTGCCTAATTGGTTTAAATTGGTGATTTTATTGTACCACTATACTTATAATTTCATGGTTTAGGAGTAAGAGATGGTGCCATATATTTTCTGTGTTAGAAAAGCAAATGATTACCCTGTCTCTTTCCACAATATGAAACTTATCAAATAACAATAAATTTACAAGGTATGGTATTTCATAATAGCCTGTCAGATATTTCAGCCTTTCTTGAAAACCCCAGCCTAGGAGAATACAATTCTCCTATTTTGATTTTTATTATTATTATTAATTCTTAGACCACACATTAAACTTGTTTTCTTTCTATGTAAATATATCTATCCACCTAAATATAGGTATATTTTCATATTAATTATTAATATTAATACTTAGACTACATTACACAGCATATTTTTCTCTCTATGTAAATATATCTGTGTGTGTATATATATATATACCTATATATCTGTAGATACATACATACATATGTATATACATATACATGTGTAAGTGTTAAAAACAATGAATGGTTAAGGTGTCACAATAGAGTTCAAATATTTTCAAAATTTCTACGAACTTAAGAAGCTCATAGAAACAAATGGTCTGGGTTGATAAGTTATCAATCAAACTGAGCTACCAAGAAAAATTGAAAAGCTATTAGGGCTTCTGAATTCTGGCAATATATCAGGTGGCAGAGGTAAAAGTAATATGCAAGACTAAAGCAGGGTAAAGTGAAGGAAAAGGTCCCACAAAGGACTGGATATCTAAAAAGAAATGTGTACACAGATGGGCAACAAGTCCAGGTGAATGCACTGGAAAATGAGAACCTGGCAATTAATTCAGGACTTGTCAACAGCTAGAATTAAGCCAACCTAAAACCTGTTCAACAGAAAGGAGTTTTCTGCCTGTTTTTCCATTGATGCGAACATCAGCTATTTAAATGACAGGTCAGTAGAGGTTTCCTCATTTCATTGTTAACTGTCCATGTTCTTATAGTGTCCAGGTGAGGGCTTTACACCTTTGTTTTGGAAAGGTGTATCTAATAAGTTCCTGGGCCTAGTTTTACTGATAAGATTTTCATGTGAGTTTGTACTCTCGATTCCTAGTTTACCATAATAAACCTATAGGCAAAACATTTGTACTCCTAGAAATTTTGCCTGTGTCTCTCTATACTGGGTGTGTGGTACCAAAGAGATAGTGCTGACTACTCTAGAGAGGAGTGGACACAAGAGTGGACCTTCCATTTTGACATTTCATTCTCCATTTTGTCTGTCCCATGTCTGTCAAGGCAAACACATTCTGGAAAAAAAAATAAAAGGTTTATACATATAGAGTAACAGAAAAGATGAAGCCCAATCACAGCAGGTGGCTTCTACTGTGAAACTTACATTTGATCCAAATAGCATTAGCTACTATGGATAACAAGGTAAGAGACACTTAAAGGAGAATTCCAACTAATGATTCCCTTGTCTTGTTTTATGTATATATATTCTGTCTTTTCCTATTATCTCTTCTGATCAGAATTTTCCACATGACCTGAGCTTCAGACAATAGGTTTTAACATATTACAACTGATAATATGCTTAGGAAAATGTCTGGGAAAATTCTTCAAGAATGAGTGTTCCAAGAGGTTGAGGCAGAAGCTGTTGCATTATTTAGTTACACTAATTCTCACAGTGAATAACAATAGTTAAATTTTTTTTCTAAGAAATGCCTATATTCAAATGTTTGGAAAATCCCATATCTCAATAAAAGATTAACATATGGTTCTTCCTGCTGCTAACTGATCCTACTGCTGCTGCTGTTGCCAGTTTTCAAGTGATCATGAAAAAAGAGACAATAAGAAGAAATTGAAGATATGATGAAAAGTCGAAAATTGGACTTGCCCCAAGGAAGTCGATGCCCCTAATTGGCAGGAAATAGTCTAAAAATATCTCAATATCTCCTTTTCCCATTACATAGTGCTGGTGTGGTGGAAGGGAATGGAGAGAGGTGGTAGCTCGGAAAACCCAATAAAGTAGCTTTAAAAATGCCCACAAGTGGTGCCCAATGGGGGTCTTGGAATAACGGAAATTCTGGTTTCTAATGCTGTATAGGAGATGACTGGGTAGAAAAAAGGAAAGAATCCATTTCTGGCTGCAATGTTCCTCCAAAAGAAATTTCCCATGGTTTTGCAGATGTTCAGGGATGGCAGTGGACTAAGGAGTGCATGTCCAAGAGAAACATAGAAAACAATATCTGGCCATCAGGAAATGGCTTTAGAGCCATAGCTGGTAGCTCAGTAGCAAAAAGTGTAAGCCCTTTCAGACAAGAGCAGCTGAGAGTTACCAGGTTATAGGGAAAACAAAAAACAAAAGAAAAAGAAAAAGAAAAAGAAAAAAGCCCAAAACCTTGATCTCTGATTTGAAAACAGCATTTAGTTCATTCATAATGTCTCTGTTTTTAATGTCACGAAACAGTGAGAATTTGGGTGCCTTAGGAAAACCCAGTTATGTTATGGAACATGTTTTTGTTTTACCCCAGGTGTGGGATATGGGATTGCTTCACATTGTCTGCCAGCACGAGATAGTTTAATTCTGGGAACTCTAGAGCGGACATAGAAAGACCAGAGTCCCAAGAAAAGAGCTGCATCTGCTCCTCCTGCTAGATCCTGCTCTTGCTGCTGGTGGTTTGTCAAGTGATGATAAGGAAAGCATTGCCAAAACAAAAAAATTCTTTTTTTAAATATATTTTATTAATGTATTCATATTACATCTCAATTGTTAACCCATCCCTTGTATCCTCCCATTCTTCCCTCCCTCCCATTTTCCTCTTACTCCTCTCCCCTATGACTGTGACTGATGGGGACCTCTTCCCTCTGTATACGCTCATAGGGTATCAAGTCTCTTCTTGGTAGCCTGCTGCCCTTCCTCTAAGCGCCATCAGGCCTCCCCATCCAGGGGATGAATAGATGAAAATTGCACTTGCCTCAAGGAAGTCAACACCCTAATCACCTGGAAGTAGTCTAAAAGCACTCAATGGCTCCTTTCCCCTCTAACTTTCCTTCTCCTCTACCTAGTGTTGAGAATTGTATTCCAATAAATGTTGGAAGGAAGGTAGAGGGGTAAGAATCCAATAAAATAGATAAAAACACATACACCCTTGAAGTAAAACCATGCCTCTTTGGCTGTATCCTAACTGAAGATGTAATGTTATCATCCACTTCCTGTTCCTACCATCATAAATTCCATGCCACACTGGACTGCCTCTACATTGGACCTGTGAACCACAATAACCTTTCTTCCCTAAATTGCTTCTGTAAGATATCCTGTTACAGGCATGAGAAAGCTAACTAATGCACATCTTGTATTTATGGTTTGATAATTATATAATAAAAAAAGAAGAGTAGAAACAACTACTTATAAAAGTTAAAAAATCATGATGAAGAGATATCACTTAAAATCTATCTCCTTGGGAAATCTTAACCTCATTTATCTCTTGGAGTCAAAGGGAACTCCAGGAAGAATAAATGCAACCTCCGTGAAACCTGAACTAGTACACAGTTCTGTATGGATTCCAGCTACAAGACCAGAGGTCAGTTCACTTAAGAATCATATTCTCCAGGGGTTGGTTTAAGAATAAAAGTTCAGAAGCAACTTCCCTTACAAAGGCAAAGAATTAATGGTCACCGATTTCTTATTTGCAAAGACTGATCTCCTGGGAAGAGAAGAGGACCCTGAACAACTGCTAATGGGTCTGTAGCCTCCAGGCAAAGTTGGCCTTTCAGTGGTTTGGAGATTTTGTGTGCTAAGATTCCCTGAACATTTTAAAAATGAATCCATCCTCTGAATTTAAGCATTTTCTCAAAAATGTGAAATTCTTTTACTAAACACTACAAAACTTGGTGTCAAGGGATAAGAATACAATGTTTTTGACTTTTACTATTGCAGAGAGGAAAATAATTCGATATTATTTCTATTCTAATATCAGCAATGTATAGCAATGGAATGGTTGGGTTAGTTTCCACAAGTGTGACAGGGGAATCTTGAACTTGGAGTCCTGTAAATTCATTGTCTTAAAAATATTGTACTAATAATCTGGGGACAAGTACCATGAAAGAAACAGAAATCAAAATTAGCCACTTTGGCTTACTAACCACTGAACTAATACTTACTTTATAGAAATTTCCTAATCCTCCCCTTCTTCAATTTCCAGTGAATTGGACAGTTTTTCTTCTAAATTCCTAAAACACTTTCTGCAATACTTACTAATCTAGCTGCTCTATGGCATATACATTTTAAACATGTTTATATACAACAAAATATATGTAATACATTTCTAAAAGAAGAACGAAAAAAGAAAATCAATTAAATAAGCATTTATTAAGCATGGAGCAATAAGAAAAAAATAGCTTATAGTAAGTTTTCCACAGGGAGCAAAATATTAAATTAGTCTTTAAACAGTTCAAGGAAGGGTTCACTCAAACTTCAGGTTTCTTGGGCCAGGCATGTTGTTACACACTTTTAATCCCAGGACACGGGAGACAGAGGCAGGCAGATCTCCATGAGTTTGAGAAACCCGGTCTTAAAAACAAACAAACAAAAACACATTTGTTAAATTAAGTTGGAGGATAAATACAGGAACTGAGCCCTGGAAGGTAATTCATTATTTAAAAGAGTGCACTGTATTTCAGGCACCAATACTGGGTAGTAAACAGCCACTTACAACTCTAGCTCTCAGGTATCTGATGCTCTCTTGGACTCTGAGTGCCATGGACTCACCTTTGAGCTTATAGACCCTTGTGCTTAAAATGAATTAATTTTTAAGATAGTTTAGAACAGAGAGATGAGCTTTTAAATTTAAAGATGTTGGCTCCTTAGTTCATAACTAAGATAAAGAGTTAAGAGTATTTAGATGCTAAGAGCCTTGGGGAGTGGTATATTTGGTGTTTTGACTTTTCACGATGTTAGTGATCATACCCTGAGGTCACAGATATTCATGAAAGCATTTAAGGATCTATGTACCATATATATTACCAAGATGCTCAAGAAAAAGTGAAGTGCTGGCATTAATATTCCTTTGAATATTCCTCTGTGGTCTTCTCTTCCAACTGCTAACTAGAATAATAAATGTTCCGAATTATCAACGCAAAGCATATTTTTTATTCTAAGGAAAATAAAATGCTGTTTATTTTATACCAAAGAATAATGACCATGGCTTGTGAGTATAGCCTCAAGTTGGACTGAACATGTTTCATCATAGAGCAAGTTTGTGATGAATTAGATGCATGCATCGAATAGAGCAGTCAGGAGATCAGGTCACTGAATTACAGCAAGGCAAAAACTTATTTAGTGAGTAAATGATTCATATGTTATGTGATATTGTCATCTTTCAGTTGGCAGAAGCTACTAATGTGTGTGTGTGTGTGTGTGTGTGTGTGTGTGTGTGTGTGTGTGTGTGTGTGGTTTTACCTTGTAGTGAAACAAAAATTATATCAGATAAAGAATGTGACGAATGCCTCTTATGAGGAGTGAAGAGAGCCTAGATAAGTTTGATGCCCATCTCCATGATTATATGTTGGAGGATGGCCTGATGTATTTTGATACTGATTACGACTTGCTGTCTCTGTGACCCATCTTTTGACCAATAAAAGGCCAATCACCTGGGCAGGGCATAAAGGAGATAGGTGTGGCTAAGGTTCCCAGGTTTAGACGGAGAGAATCATGGGAAGAAGGAAGAGAGAGAAGTCCCAAGGAGAAAAGAGGAAAAGAAAGCCGCCATGGGTTAGATGGAAGAAAAGCATGTACATGGCTGGTGTGGATGAAGATTTGGCCCAGATAAAGAACATTAGCAAGTATATGGGATTATGGATGGGAGGTAGCTTGATAGAAATTTTTAGAGGCAGATGGCATAGAATTGGGGCAGGTTTCCCATACCTGCACCACTATGGGAAGTAGTTTAGAGAGTTAATGTCTGCCTTGCCCCAGGTTAACTAAGGCTATTTTAAAATATAACAGGTGTCTGTGTCTTGATTAATTGTGAGCTGGGCATACTTTTAATACGGATAATTTAAAAACAACAATTCTAAACATTCAGAAACATGAACATCTAATCAGTTAATCAGTCTAAAAAACTGTACAAACCAATGTGACTTTTCTATGGAACTAAAGGTCAGATTATAAAGAAAAAAATTTTTTTTAATTTAGTGTAATATAATTTAACTATTTGTTTGTTTCTATATGCATGCACATATGTTTTCAAGTGCATACACAGAGGCCTGAAGAGTACTTCAGGTATTCTATTCTAGCATTCTCTATCTTATTCCTTTGAAATGGAGTCTTTTACTGAATGTAGAGCTAGCTTGGCAAGCAATAGTCCCACAATATTCTCTACACTTTATCTCACAGTACTGGAGGAGTAGGTACTCAAGCAAAAATAGTGTTCTAGCTCTGTAATGGATAGGAAGGTTTGGATGTATTTGTCTATGGTCTTACAGGAAGCATTTTTACATTCTAGCCATTTCTATAACACCAAAAATCTCTCATTAAAATGTATTTTTAAACTAAATTATGCTAGGATATCTCATTTTAGATTTCAACACTTAACAATTCTATAAGAATTGCACATTTATTTGATGGAGTATGTGTTAGATGCAATAGACTACTTAAGTGAAATGGATCTATATAATAATGTAAAATATATTCAAAGTATCTTCATTAGGATAGTAAAACAAATAAATTTTTGGTGTGCAACAATGCCCTTAGTGAACAACCATAGATGCCTGTAAAACTATGGCATCCTCAATTGAGGGACCACGCCCGTGGATAAGGTGGTACAGTATAGATTCTAGGTTCTTTGTCTCACAGAAAAGGAAGTATAGAAGAGAAACTGAAGGGAATTTGAACACAGATAATTGGAGTCAGGTTAGAGATTGTGCTCCGAAAACCAGAGGTGAGACTATAATCCTGAAATCTTCAGGAGAAAGTAGGAAGAAGAGACAATAGAAAAGTAGTAGTTTCATAGTTGTACGTCAGAAAATAGACAGACTAAATAGTAAAGTCTATGTGCCACATGATCTAATGGAAAGCGGTTAGATCTGTATAGATCTTCCAGAAGCATCATAATTTCTCTACTTCCTTTTTGTTCTCTTGTTTGTCTTACTTCTTTTCGCCGTTTTTGTTTAAGGCTGATCTATATACTGTTAAACAAGATGGCTTCTCAATGTAATTAAGAATGGATCTTTTCTCAGTCAGGACATATGAAAACCACACTGTTCAAATCAAAAGGGGTTGCTATCATAAATCACCCAATTTTTACATCAGCCATGTCCTCCTAGTGCACCATTTGTAAATGGTATTATTAGTCACCATCCATTATCCACATCCTGCAAATATGACCCTTCCTGCTTGCTCAACATCTTGTTCTAATGTACAAGAACTCATAAATTTAGTTACTATCCTAGAAGTAATTGTATGCACACTAATCATTAGCGTATTTGGTTAAATAACAACACATTACAGTTTTATTAATTTCCCTAATTGATGCATTAATTATGAATAAAGTTAATTTATAAGCAGTTGTTCCAATTCATATGCTGAAACATAAATAAAAATAAATCCTGTCATTGATACAACTTTATGTTAAAATTATGATTTATAGTTACATTACAAAAACCTATGGGTACATTTTTTCATAATCCTTGGATGATTTTGTGTGTAAATTTCTTCCCTATTAATCATGTAGAAAAAGAAACTCGAACTCAATATTGAAAGTTGTTCAACATTTGAGGAATACCAAACATATGAAATTACTTTTAATATGTTTTCTTTTAAAAGCAAAATATCGTCTAACTCAGTCTACTACATTTCTTCCTTCACCTTTTCCATCTGATTCTCAGGACTCCAAGGGGAGAGACCCATTGGAGATCTCCAATTTGCACTCTCTTTACTGCAAATGTTTGGCTAGAGGTCATGTTTGTTGGACTTTACTGAGAGGCCTGCTTTTTTCCATAGGGAGACAGGAAGAGTGGGACTGAGGGAAAAGGGAAGTGGAGTCCAATCCAGAGGAACAGAAGGAATGGAGGGAGGGGATACTGTCATCAGACATATGGAAAACAAAAAACAAAATTTAAAAAGTAAAATAAGTGGGAAAAATAGAGCAAAACTTCCTGATATGTGGGACAGTACAGAGAACCCAGAATTTTACAAGTAAGTTATTTTAGCAGTTTCAATCTTGTGAATTTTATATTCAGCACAGAAAGTGTAACATTTAGAAATGTTATTCAGAAGAAACACCTATTGGGAAATCATAACATGAAGATCATTTTGACTTAAATTTTACTTTTTTATTTTAGATTTATTTATTTTATTTGATGCATATGAGCATTTTGCTTCCATGTATATATTTGTATGATGTGTGTTCCTGTTATCAGTAAAGATCGGAAAAGTGTCAGATCCCCTGAACTATAGTTTAGGAGGAATGTGAGACACCAAATACATGGACACTGGGAAAATTATCCAAGTTTTTTCAAGAGAATAAAGTGATCTTAACCACTGAGCCATCTTTTCAGCCTCAAAGATTTAAACTTTTATAAAGAATACTTTTTGTGATAGAATAGCTTATTTAAGGCAAAATTATGAAAATAACTTTAATTATAATTTCTTAATTATCTGATAATACTTTTCAGTAAATATTATGAACTTAATTAAAAAGTGTATTTATATTTAAGCAAGTGAGTCACACTTTCAACATACAGTTTTTATATGAAATCATAAAATTCATACTTCAAAATTTTTATTGAAAATACATTCCTCTCATAGCCTCTCTCCTACACTTTGATCAGCTATCTCCTTCAACTCCCCCTTTTCCCAGATCTACCCTCCCTCTGTTTCTTCCTGAGAAAAAAGCAGACCTCCAAGAGATGACAGTCAAACAAGACAAATAAAATATGACAAGACAAGGAATAGCCCCAGGTCAAGGCAGAACAAAGTAACGCAAGAGGAGAAAAATAATCACAAGAGTAGGCAAAAGAGTTGGAGAAGCACCCTCCCATTGTTAGGAGTCACATGGAAACGCCAAGCTGATAGCCATAACACATATGCAGAATACCTGGTGCAGACCCATACAGGTCCCATGCTTCCCACTTCAGTCTCTGTGAGCCCTGACTAGTTCATTCAGTCAGCCATTTTCTCCTAGTGTCCTTCAACCCTCTGGTTCCTATAGTTATTGCTTCCCCTCTTCTGTGGGTACTGAGATCTCTCTGAGGAGGAAGGCATCAGAGACTTCCAATTTAGTCTCTGTCAGCACAATACCTGTCTATGGGTCTTTGTACCCACTACTATTTGCTGCTCTAAGAAGCATCTCTGATGAAGAAGACTCACAACATACAGGTCTATGAGTGCAACAGAATATCATTAGAAATAATTTCATTGATTATTTTCCCAGTCCTGATTGCTTATATTCTGTCTCCGGGATATCCAGTCTCAGGTTCATAGCCTTCCAGATAGTGCAATGAATAGGCTTCATGTGTGGTGTGGGCATCAATATAAGCAAAATATGGTTGGCCACTCCCACAAGTTCTTGTCACCTTTGCCCCACCGCATGTTGCAGGCAGGACAGATTACATAGGTCAACAGTTTTGTAACTGGTTTGGTGTTCAGGTTTCTCTTCATTCTATCCCTACATAGAACATATACTTCATCCTGTCCTCCAGAGATCAGTGATCACTGTGAAAGAGAGGGACTAACAATTACAAGAGATAGAAGCTGTTGATAAATTCATTAAGTAGTGTCTTCAGGACACACCAGGGCAGTTGCACATATGAACACATAATACATGTGACAGCTTATACAACAAATAAGTAAGCCCATACCAGGCCTAATCCCAGAAATATTAATGTGAGTTAGGCATGAATCTCAGGTCCTAGCACAGGAGCTCTTAGATATTCTCAGCTTCTGGGAGAGGACGAATCAGTTTTCTCCAATTGTGAGGCCCTTGATAAGTCAACCACGCTCCAGTGGAAAGCTCTGGCAATTTGTGCCGTATAAATTGTGCTTCTTGGAAAGTAAAGAAAAAAAAAAAAAAAAAAAAAGAAAGAAAGAAAAGAAAAGGACACAAACTTGGGTGGAAATGGAAGGGGATCATGAGTTAGGGAAGAGTTAGGTAAAAGAAGGTGAATGTGATCAAAACATGTTCTACGAAATGTTGAAAAAAACTAATAAAAATATAAAATCATAAAAGAAAATGGAACAAAAGGAATATAGTATATTTTAATAATGTACTAATAGAAACATATAAGGTAATTTTAGATCATGGTTATACGTATTTTTATTAATTTTTCATTATATTTCTTTTTTACATATACATTTATATTATTATACATAAATAAAATAAACTACCAACAGCAAGAAGAACCACAAAACAGTCATGAATTATATAAATGTTACATTCACAGTGTTTTGAATATTTGCATTTGGCAACCTTAAAGAAAATATTTTTCCTGTCTTGATGAGTCTAAAATTCTGAATGTAAATCAATATCTATCATATCTCATATATACCAACTGAAAACATCTATCTAGATCTAAAAACATCTTAACCCCTAAACGACTAAGCTTAATTGTAAGCCGAAACTATCTGGTCTTCAACCCCATCAGACACTTAAGAAGGGGTAAAACTTAATTACCTAAGTAAACTGGAAGTGCAGTTGAGCAGCACTTTTATTTTCATTAGAATCAGTGTTCTGTTCTTCACTTTGTAATGCTAACTATACTAATCCTAAAGAGAAATTTTCATTTTTTTAACCTCATGTGTTTTTATGAAGGAAAATAAATGCAGGATGCTAATTTTGATTTAGTTTAGTTATTCCAGAATGTTGCATCAATTATATAACCTTAGTTTGCATCTATAAACAAAAAAGCTAATTTTCAACAATTAATATTCAGACTCCCCAAGTAGATAAAAGAAGAATACAAACACAAATTTCTGAGCACACACAAAGAAAGGAAAATCAACAGTGAGTTGGCCGAAGACCAACGTGGAATCAACAATGTAAAAGTTAATTATTTTTCCTCTGTTAAAAAACAAGAGGCGGGGGAGGGAGACAGAGTAGGGGGTATAGGGGAAAGGCTGATAAAAGGCTTAATGCTCATGTTAAAGCCTCCCCATACATTCATCAAAGAGAAGAGTCATTGCACATTTCACACAAAGTAATCTCTTCCTAAAGTGAAATGTATTTTCCATAGACCTCCCTATACTTCTTCACCTGCCAAGACAGGGTAAGCAAGTCCTCAATAGCTCCTGCCTCCCAAATATGTCAGTTATATTGGGCTAGAAGGCCGAGGATGATGCTTCAACATTATAGAGTGTTGGGTGATTGTTCAGGCAGTAAATTGTCTCAGTCATTTTTTTCATTTTGGAAGCTGCTGAACTGCACTTCTGGTTCACTCAGGTATTTAAGTTTTATTCCTTCTCAAGTCTCTAATGGGGTTGAAGACCAGATAGTTTAGTTTTACAATTAAACTTAGTTGTTTAGATGTTAAGATGTTTTTAGGTCTAGATAGCTATTTTAAGTTGATAGAGATCAGACATGATAGAAATTGATTTACATTCAGAATTTTAGACTCACCAAGATAGAAAAGATGTTTTCTTCAATATTGCCATATACAAATTGTCACTAAGAATGTAACATTTATATAATTCCTGATTTTTTATGGTTATTCTGCTGTATGGCACTTATTTTATTTATGTGTAATAATATAAATGTATATTTGAAAAATATAATAAATAAAAAAGGTTAAAAAAGAACAAGTCAATTTGTTACCTATATAAGTACAATATTCACAATTATTTTATTTGAAAATAACTTTGAAAATTTACCTATGAGCAATAAACAATAAACAATGAACAATAAATTTGGATTTGAGTGACTATCCTAAATCTACCTGTAAGGATTTAAAAATGAATTTGAATTTGTATGACAATAATATGCATTAAAATTAGAAACACACTCGAATGTCATTTAAAACATTGTGATGTAAAACTGAAACAAGGAAGCAAACACCAGAGACCTTGTCAGTGACAAGGCTTGATCCCATTTCTAGGTGACACATATGAAGACCAAGCTGCCCATTGCTACATATGTGGAGGGGGCCTAGGTCCAGTTCATGCATAGTCCTCGGTTGGAGCTTCAGTCTCCACAAACATCTCTGGCCCCATGGGTAGTTTTAGCTCTGTTGTTCTTGTGGAGCTCTCACTTGAGTTTTTGATCTTAGTCATTTGACAGATGTAAAATGGAATCTCAGAGTCATTTTGCTTTGCATTTCCCTGATGACTAAACACATTGAGTATTTTTTATTTTGATTTATTTTCGTAAAATTTTTTGCCTTACACACCAATTTTAGATCCTCGTCCTAATTTCCTCCTGCAAACAAATTCTGCAAGACACAGAAACATTGCCTTACATAACATTAATAAGAAAGGAGTAAGTAATATATGGACCATAAAGAACCAAAGGTGTTTGATCAAGGCTTCACTGTTACTGAGAGCTTTATATTCGTCAACATGTCATAAGGCACTTGGAAACTGAGGGTTTATTTATGACAAAGTAGACAATAGAATCTGAGTGCTGTAGCATTTGGTTCATTTAAGTATAACAATGAGGTAGGGAAAGACTAAATACAAGCAACTTAAAAACACCAGAGGAAAGTATTCACAGCAGGTTGCCAAGAAGAGACTTGATACCCTATGAGCATATACAGGGGGAGGTAATCCACCTCAGTCACAGTCATAGAGGAGGGGAATAAGGGGAAAATGGGAGGGAGGGAAGAATGGGAGGATACAAGGGATGGGATAAACATTGAGATGTAACAAGAATATATTAATAAAAAAAATTAAAAAAAAAACAAGAAACAAAAAACAAAAAAACAAAAAAAAAGTATTCTAGTGATAAATCACCTTGCTGTCCTATGCATCTTCAAGGTGTTATATTTTACATTTTAAAATTGGTTTTATGTTTATGAACATTTAACTACGTACATGTATATGTACCACATACATGACTGTTACTGACTGAATTTAGAACAGGGTATCAGATTTTCTGACCTTGGAATTACAGATGGTTGTAAGCTACCACCCGGGTGCTGAGAATTGATTCTTAGTCAAACACAAGAGCTGTAAATATTGGTAGCCACTAGGCCAACTTTCCAGCTCCTGTGGTTCACAGCTTTTAAATGAAGGAAACAAAATCAAGAATGGCTTATTACATTTTCTCTATAAGCAATGCTATTATGCTTATGTTAGAACCTTTCAGAACTAAAGGAGACTTTATTCTGGAGTTATAAGAGGGAGGATAGGGAAAAATGAATGGCATGTGAGGAACAAACTAATGGGGAATTGAGAAGCGTCTCAATGGGGAACAAACTTTCCAAATTACTGAAAATTTAAAATAGATGATTGCATAGAAAAGAAGCCCAGATAAATCATAAAATAGATGGCTAATTGTGAATAATGAAGAAATGAATGTACATTAAATAATGAGTAGCTTTTTCTGTAATTACAAACGAGATTCCTAAGAGAAATAAGTCCTAACATACAGCTCAAAGTACATTCTCTATGTTGCCATTAAAATACAGGCTTTATTAAGTATAGAATTAAGTGAAATATATGCTTACGTATCAGAATATTGTTAAATTCAGGTGTATTTATGCTTACAAATCTCTTTAATTGTCTAGCACCTGCATTTTCTATGCTAAATTAACTGCCAATACCTCATGTTGTGAATTATTCATTAGGTTATAAAAAAAGAAGTGAATGTAATTGTGGCTTTTGACCCTTACTACTAAGCCTGGAGTATGCTTTTTTTTTTAATTCTTTGTATTATGAATGATGCTTTGAGAAATATAATGGTAGATGATTAATAAGTATTAGCTTACTGCTTGTATATGATGTGAAATAGATTTCTGTTTCTAAGCTTCTACATCACATAGTGCATATATATGAAAATTTTATATATTTAATGAAGCAAAAACTGACATGCAAATATTTACAATATATGATATATAACTTTAAGAAAATATTTGCAAAGAAATTATTCATAATATATGAAATTCTTGAAATATCAGCACAAATATTAAAGATGCTTAGTGGAAGACTGCAGTGACTGTTTAAGTAATAGTTTAGTTAAAATATTTGGTTTTGGATAGTTGTGTAATTTATGATACTTTCATTTACACAAGTCACTTATATTCTTATGTATGTCCATTAATTTTATGATCCAGCTTTAATGGTAATGTATCTTCCATAGATTCCATTCCCTGAAACATGAGGAAGACCATACCAACACCAAGTGAAATCCAGTTAGGTTCTCTTAAAAATTACTTTGTTATAGAAGGTGATTACAAAGTTTAGCTCCTTAAAACCCCAAATTCACAAGGCTTATTACTTTTTAAAGTATAACTATAGAACAATAGTACTATGACCTTTGATATTCAGTTATTGAACATAAATATGTGAAATGTTAATGTGCAATATTTTGTCTTAATGAAAGGTCATTTTAATTTTTGATGGTTAATGGAACCTACTATTTTACTTACATTATATTAAAATCAAATATAATTAATGAAAAATTGAAAATTAAAAAGCCTTATTGAAGAGAATATAAAGTGCTTTTGTAGGAATAATTAGCATTTATTAACAATCTGACTACCAATGAAGAAAGTTAATTTTACATATAAAACCAGTGAAACAATTTTTCACCTCTAATTGTGAGCATTATGGACTCACAAACCCATTTACTTACAACACAGCATGGATTTTATCTAGATTGACAAATTTGAGGGTAGAGCTTCCTGTTTTAAAATTAGTATTTTATTACTTTTCTCCATCTACTGTGGTTTGGACTCCATACCCTTTCTCTGTTCCTTTTTCTTCCTGTGGCTCTAAGTTATGACTTAGTGATTTGAACTAAAGGATATTGCTTATTTATACAAATAAGTTCCTTTATACTTTATATCATTCTATGTTTCTTATTTATTTATTTATTTATTTATTTTTGCTAGACATTTTCTTTAGAGTACATACACTTCAGTAATTGAGGAACACTAGTATGAAATTCTGACATAAGAAACATCAAGTTTTCCTTTTTCTATCATCAAAAATTATGTCTTGTAAAACTAAATGTATACTACAGTCTTTAAGTGTTAATCCGCTACTCATATTGTTGTATTTCAGAAAGCCAACTGAATAAAATAAATAGGAATATATAACATTTTTGAAAATCAAAAGCCAGTCACTAAGTGTAAGGATGATTGTTTTAAAATGAAGACTTTATGCATTAATGGGTGGCTGCAAATACGACATTTAGAGTTTAAAATTGATTTTTGTTACCTTAATCTTTAGTTTCATTTTATTTTGTGACATTAGTTCACAGCAGTAGATATTCTCTACATATAATATTTGTGTATTATCTAATTACAAGTAAAGAATTGGAAAATATATCCATCCATCACCTTTAGAGAATAAATAGCAATCACTGCAGTCCTCCAGTGAGCATCTTTAATATTTGTGCTGATATTTCAAGAATTTTGTATTTTCTTAAAGTTATATATTGTATATTGTAAATATGTGCATGTCTGTTTTTGTTTCATTAAATTTATAAAATTTTCATATATATGCACTATGTGATGTATAAGTGCTGAAGTCCAATTTCCTCCTTAATAAACTTCTGATTTCAGTATTCTGAACAACTTCCATAAGCTGTAGAAAAGTAGAATATATCATGAATCCAACAAAAATTATTGAGCCAATATAAATGCTGCAAGGTTTATGACACTATTTTTATTTAAAATGTTTACAAAATGGTATGAAGTAAACATTTTTTACAAAGACATATACTAGACTTTACAAGGACATAGGAAACATGATCTTGTTGTACATTTTATTTCCTAGTTTATTTTTTTCCAATACACTTAGATAAAAATAAATAAAATTTATCTTTTAAAAAAGTTCTGATGTCCACAGGGGTCAGAAAATGAAATCAGATTCTCTGGAGCTAGATTTACAAATTGTTTGGGGTCAACATTTGGATGCTGGGAACCAACACTGGGTCCTGTGAGGAGCACAAAGGTTCCTTAACCACAAAGCATTCTTCTGAACAAATCTGTCATTTTCATGTCTATCTTCATTTTTTGGACTTTTTTCATATAAGTAATTTTACTGGTGTACTTAAAATGATACATTGTATACTCTTTACTATGTTTTTATGAGTAATACTTTTAGTAAATTTATGTTTTAAGTTAACATTAGACAAATCATTTTTTATTATTTTACTTTTTATTAAATATTTTTATAAAATATTATTTTATTTTTACATATACATTTATTTTATTACACATATATATAGTAAATTAGCTATATCAAGAAAAACCATGACACAATCAAGAATTATATAAATGCTACATTCTTAGTGTTTTGGCTATTTGTATTTGGCAGCCTTGAGGAAAACATCTTTCTTATTTTGATGCATGTAAAATTCTTAATGTAAATCAATAACTATTGTATCTCATTATTATCAATTTAAAACATCTATCTAAACCTAAAAATATCTTAACCCTTAAACAACTAAGCTTCATTGTAAAACTACATTTTCTGGTGTTCAACCTCATCGGAGACTTGAAAATAAATGAAATTGGTTACCTGAGTATACAGGAGGTGTATGTTAGTAGCTTCCCAAATGAGAAGATGACAGAGACAGTTTGCTACCCAAATAGTCACCCAAAACTCTCTATAATGTTAAAGCATCTTCTTCAGCCTTCTGTCTCAATATATCTGACAAACATATTTGTGAGACAGGAACTATTGAGGACATGCTTACCATGTCTTGACAGAGTTTGACCATAAACTCTCTCTGCATTCAAGCTTGCCCGTTTTGAGGCAAAATTCTGTCTGTGGTAGAAACTAGGACATTTTGCCTGGTGGCTTGTTTGCCACATGTGAAGCCATCTCCATAAGGAGGTTTTTATACTCATCATCCTCTTGAGGTAGGCTGGGAGTTTGCAGGAACTAACCTATCTCATTATCAGTGAATCTTTAAAATAATGAAAACATCCTAATTTCTTCCTATGATTGTCATTTGCATATAGGAAGGCTACTGATTTTTTTGAGTTAATTTTGAATCCAGCCAATTTGCTGAATGTGTTTATCATCTGTAGGAGTTCTCTGGGGGAATTTTGGGGATCAATTATGTACACGATCATCTCATGAAAGTCTACTCTTAGCAGGACAGTGGGACAGAGGGGAGGACATCCTATTGGGACTTTAGGTGAGAGAAGCATGGGAGAATGGGGAAATAGAAAGATCCAGAGGGTCCTAGAAACCTACAAGAAGAATATTATGAAGGGCGGTTCTGGGCCCAGAGGTCCTGCTCAAACTATGACACCAGCCAAGGACTATACACGCAATAAACATTGAACCCCGACCCATATCTATCCAATGGACAGGACATTCTCCACAGTTGAGTGGAGCGTGGGGACTTACTTTCACATGAACTTTGGTGCCCTATATTTCACCACATCCCCTTGAGGGGGAGACCTGGTGGCACTCAGAGGAAGGATAGCAGGCTACCAAGAAGAGACTTGATACCCTATGAGCATATACAGGGGGAGAAGGTCCCCCTCAGTCATAGAGGAGGGGAGTAGGGGAAAAGCAATAGGGAGGGAGATATGAGAGGATACAAGAAATGGCATAACTATTGAGATGTAATATGAATGAAATAATAAAAAATGAAAAAATAAAATAATAAAAACATTTTAAAAGATATATTCTGTATGCCTCTGAGGTCTCTGAAGACCTTGTAAAACTATTTTACTATTTTACCTTATGTTTCTATAGAATCATATCTATCTGTTGCACCTAAGATGTGATAAAAACAGACTAGGCAAATTCTTAAACAAGAGCAAAATGAAGCCAGATCCTTTACTGTAGGAATTGCTCCTAGTCCAGATGCTAACCGCTTTCCAGTGTGAAATCTTTGACCCACATCTCCACCATCAACATTGTTCTCATTCAATTCTCCTACCGGAAAGGCTTTTTCTGCTTACAGCATCCAATAACTTTTTAATCTAAAATTCGAATGTCTTTCTAATTTCTGCAAATGACTACATAATCAGATTCTTCACAAAAGTCCAATGTACTAAATATGTGTGCATCAATGTCTGGATATAACTTTTTAAGGTTACATTTCTGATTATGTGACAAAATACAGAAACATTGGTAACTTGTAGAATAAAAAGTTTATTTTAACTTATGGTTCTACAGGGGAAGAGTTTGTCTTGACAGAGAAACAAGGCAGCAATCAGCAGGTATGGTGGCTGGAACAGGATACTGAGATTCACCTCTCTTACCATAAGCACAAAGCACGGAAAGTAAACTGGAAAGAGTCAGGGGGTGCCCCCAGTGACATGCTTCTTCCCAATATGCTGCACAAATTAAAAGTCCCCCAACTGGACAACCAAATGCATGAGACAATAGGGAACATTCAAACTTCAAGGTACGATAATCATTAAGTGTATCATCGTTTATGTAAGGAAAGCTCTAAACTATGAAAAGAGATAATTGGGAAAAATTGGTCTCAGTGAGCAAATATGATGATCTATATGATAGAAGGAGAGGAAGGACTCCTGCAATTGATCAGTCTATCCTCATACACAGACGCCCATATACAAATACTATACATGAACTAATATTATGCATGTGTATATACATACACACAAAAATGCATAAGAACAACTACTTTCTCTTGTGTCTTAAATATAAATGTTATTTCTAAGTTCACCATTTATATAAACTACAAAATCATTTTATAGGAACTTTGCAATATTTTCTATATCTGTTCTTCCTACAGATACTGGATTTTATATTATCAGTAGTAACTTTAGATTAGTCTTTCTGCTGACTTGGTTATTTTTTTACCTGACACAATCTTCAATATGCATGCATATTTTTTCCTGAAGATCTGAAAATCATTCCAAATGCTTTATTTCCTGAAATTTGGAAACAGATTAATCCAAGCATAAGCATTAAATTAATCACTTAATCTTTCCCTTAACAAGTAGTTTCATGCCTTTTTGTTTCCTTTTCCCCATCAACAAAATTGTTTAAATATCTTTATTTCATTTTTCCTTCAGTAGCATTCACATTATGAACCACTGATAAAAGTCACTTTACAAGAAGAGATGAATCAGAACCATTTTAGTCCTTCATTATTTATCATCATCATCATCATCATCATTATTATTTAATCTCAGAAATACTTTTTGTGTTTGAGAACTTACCTTCTATGGCAACTTTTACATATTTCTGTCCTTCATCAATAATCCCTATAGGAAGTTCATGGAGGTCAGGAAACTGTTACATGCAGCTGTGTTTTAGACATTGTCTTCTTGCTGTTCTGCTTGTTGGGTTTCTTGTCGCACAATATTTTTCTTGTTTGTGCTAAACCCACGTGTTCATAGTCTGTCACCTCCACCTATTCTTCAAGCTGAACTTTTTACATGGTAGCTACTAACAAAACTTGCTAATCACATAAAGTGGCTTTATTAATATCTCGGAGACAACTCTCACTTTTAACAATTTGAGAATATTTCAATGAGGATTAGGAAGACATCTTCAGTTATGTAAAGCATACAAGTTGCTGAAAACTTAAATATATTGGTCTTTAGTATGTGGAGCCATATAGTTACTCCATCTGTCATATGTCTTTCATACAATATGAAGATAATTTCCACTTAGATTACTAAAATATATGTTTGCCATTATGTGCTTAGTTTATCTGATTTATGGGCTGTGACATACCTTTTCTCCAGAGTTTGGTTTCTATAAAATTTCTAATTCATCTCCTCAAATTTCTCTTTAATTTCTCCCACTGTTTCATCATGATTCATTGAGACGGAAACATTTATTAGTTCCTTTGGGAATTTTAGAACAATCTGTTTTTTCTTATTCACCTCCTCCACCACAGCTTCTCCCACATCTAATCCCTTCTCTTTATACACTGTACTTGGTGCATTCTTTTTATTAAAAAATAAATAAACAAAAATAGAGCACAAGTAGGCAGATACTGAAAAGTTCTGGTGCTTGCTTGGCCTGAAACATTCTGCCACTGTTAAAATATATTTTCACCAGCTTTCTGTCACCTATAGATTCCTTCACTTCTTCTTTTCCTTGATTATTTTCTACAAATAGGAAGTTTAGTCATGTGAGGTATTGGCATGAGCTCACCACTCCCTTTTTTTCCATTTAGCATCAGACTTTTCTTTAACTGTTTTAGCTCCTTGAGCACAGGACTTAACTCCATTACATTCCTGGTTTCTTTTATTCTCAAACTGTACATTCTTTCCTTGGTCAGCTTGCTTCCTTTCATCATATATTTGCATAAAAGAGGCTATTAATAATCACATGACACTCTCAATACTAAGCTGTCTTAAAATCCTCTCTGCCAGTGTCATTAATCCAAACTCTTCATTGCATATATAGGGAGAGGAGATCCCTCTCAGTCACAGACTTAGGGGAGGGGAGTAGGGTGGAAGCAGGAGGGAGGGAGGAATAGGAGGATACAAGGGATAGGCTAACAATTTAGATGAAATATGAATAAATTAATAAAATTTAAAAATTACCAAAAAAAACCTCTTCATTTTGGCTTCAGATAGATTTGTTGGACACAGGCAAAAAAAAAAAAAAAAAAAAAAAAAAAAAAAAAAAAAAAAAAGGAAAAAAGAAAAAAGAAAGAAAGAAGAAAAGTCACATTTTTTATCAAAATATTACACCAACTACCTCTAGGCCACTTATTAATATTCATCTTCTCAGAAACTCCTTGAGGAGTGCCATACCAATCTACATTGTTCTCAATATCACTGTCTTACGTGTTGCCACAAATATGCATCATTAATCCCTGTTAAACATGTTCAATTGCATTCTGATTCAAAGTCCACATTCCACCAATGAGCACCATGGTCACGGCTATCACAGCCCTACCCCACTTCTGGTAACAACTTCTTTCTTAGCTGTGAAGAGACACCAGTCCCATGACAGCTTTAAAAGCAAGCATTTAGTTGGGAGAAGGTTACAGTGTCAGATGTTTAGTCCATTATCATTATGGTGGGACCATGATGACACAGAGGGAGACATAGTAGCTGAGAGTTCTAGAACCAGATCTCCAGGCATCAGGAAGACAACAGGACACTGAGCCTTGTGTGAGCTATAGAAGCCTCCGCCAAGAATACATCCCCTAGTCTCCCTGCCTCCTTGTCTCAGGTAGCACTACTACTTACAAACCAAACATTTAGGCATGGGAGCCCATGGTGGCCATTCCTACTCAAACCACTACACCACACCTATATATGAAAACACACATACCAGAAACTATGGATTATCAAATAAAAATAAGTGTCATGAATAAAATGCCTATTGAAAAATTTTAACCAGTGAGTTTTCCTAGACCCCCAACATATAGGCTCTTGTCAATGTTCTTGGTTAACCAACAAAATTTGTTGCTAAAAGCCTGTTGCTGAACATACAATATAACTGAATCCTAATAGCCAACTTCTATAGTGATGGAAGGTGCTATGCACATTACTGAAGGTGGAAATGGATGAGCAGTCTAACAGTATTTTCTCCATGAAAACTCTAAAGTATTACTTCTTTGAATTGGTTGTTACTTCATTTCAAATCATAAGAGTTGAAGAGAAAGGAAATTTATGTGGTTGAATATTTTAAATGAAATTACAGGAGTCTACATTTACAAGACCAGAAACTGTATGCTTGAAAAAATATGGTTCATTGTATTAAAAATAGAGGAGAAAAAGGAAGAGGAATTGGATTAGAAATGAACTAAGAACTCTTCCTATGCCTGGATGTTTTTTAGGAGGATGATAATTATACAAAGTATTTACTTGAAATGTACAATACACTTGAAGATGAAATAATATCCTTTCTTTGTGCCAACATAAAAAATAGACCCTGAAACTACAAACAAAAGAATGAGAAAATCCTAAGAATATTCCCTCTAACCTGTAATATAATCTTTCATACCCAATATATGTATAAATTTCACAAGGACACATTAAAAAATAACTATGTAATTTTTTATGTTTCTTATCGAAGACTATAGTTCTTTGCTTGAATGAGTTTCATTGTCTAGGTGTTAGAATTTGTTTCTAAGTCAATGGTTCTTCTGTGGTTTACAAAATCCCAAACTAAACAAAATACTGATTTTGCTAGGAATTTCAAAGAGTAAAGACAAAACAAGAAGTGCCTTTTCCAACACCTTACTAACAGAGTTAAGTGTTGATATAAACGTGCAAGAGTGGGAAGCTGCTGTAAGGAGGGAGAGGCCCAAAAGCTGTACATGAGGTGCTCCGGGAAATCCTCACTCCATGCTTTAGAGACTGATATTGCTTATGCTCCCTTGCTAAAAGTGTAGCATGGGCGCAAAGAGAGTCTCTAGACCTGAAAGATGAAAAATCAGGCATGTTCATATAACAAGAAATCAAAAGTTTGCCAGTGTGTAACATTGAAGACATTCAAAGATTTCTAGAGGAAGGAAAAGCATGTACTGGTAAGCTAAATCAGTCCATATCCAAGTCTTAAAAAGTGAGAGGAAATTACAGATAAAGTTCAATTAGTTATAGTACCTCCCTCTAAAGAGGATTATCACAGATACAAATGTAGAATAATAGATATGTATGAACATCCACAACACCTACCTGAATTTTTAAATTGCACATAAGGATTGTAATAAATTCTAGTATAGAACATTATTTCTTGGTTATGGATAGCATACTCATGTTTTATGTCTAAGTAGGACAAAAAATTAAAAAGCATTATTTTTCTGTGGTTCCTAGTATCATATTAATTGCTTGTTCTGAAGAGGAATAATCAAATACTATGGAACACATGAGGACCATTCCAATTAACTGCTGGTTAAACTTAAATTTATTTATAACCTGCAGTATAAAATTAAACCTCATTTCCAACTTAGAAAAATAAAAATAAAAACTTCAGTGAAGATGACAAATATTTACTGACTACACATGAACCACCATTAATAATATTTTTCTCCCTTACTTTCTTTTAATTTCTCAATGATTCCTACATGGCTTCCTGGGCAATATAAATACCTATGATACTGCCCAAGTTACAGCAACTTTTAATGGTTTACAAGAAATTTTGAAAATATTATGATGCTTAACTGCTTATAGCTCTCTTTCAATTTCAGTAGGTGCATTACATTCATGCTGGTTTTTAGCATGACCAAATAGCTAATATGTATGTAGCATTTTGTAGCTCCTGCTACCTCAAAATTCACAGTAATGTTTTAATGTACATATATTGGTATACAGTAGAACAGAGGTGGGTATGAAAGTTTAAGCTGTATTCAATATATTTGGGATGAATTTTAGCTAGTGAAGTATAATATAGCTAATATTTGCTCAAAGTTTCTATCAGAATCAATAAACTTTTGAAACCAGAAGAAACTTATAAAATCAATACTGGATATATGTATAAAACATTAAAAATTTTCTAAGAGTTCTCCCTGTCCGTCTTATTAGGTATTCTATCACGATATATAGCAATATCAAAGCAACGAAAGTATAGTCTTCACAATGTTCTCTTAAGCTTAAATTTAACACAGCTTTATTGTTTCTGTTCCAGAATTTCATTAAAGTATAATTAAAGATGCATACTTTATTGCCTCAGATGTCTTTCCCTAAGTCTTATTCATTTTTAAAAATCTCTAAGCTTTGGGTTTTTAAGAACTATTTATAAATTCTCATTTCTTAAAGTACTTTACCCTTCCACAGTTACTATTAGTTCAGTGATTGTGAAACCAATACATATTTTCTTTATTCCACCTGTGTGTCATATAGGGGGTGTTTAGCCTCATCAAGTAGATTTATTTTAGTTAACATTCATCCTAAGTTTGGATATATGCATATCAGTTTGTGTTCTTCTATATAAAATACATGTATAGAGACCTAGTAAATGGTATAAACTATTCAATTTCCTAAGTAGTGACCAAAGACTTATATTAGCTCTACATAACTGGCACACTTGGTATTATCAATATTTTAAATGTCAGGATCTTACGCTTAAAACTTTATTTTTAATTTCACTAATGGACAGGACATTTGGACATTAAGTACAGTTGAGTGGAGAGTGGGGACTGACTTTCACCGGAACTCGGGTGCCTCACATTTGACCATGTCCCCTGGAGGGGGAGACCTGGCGGCACTCAGAGGAAGGAAAGCAGGCTACCAAGAAGAGACTTGATACCCTATGAGTATATACAGGAAGAGGAGGTCCCCCTCAGTCACAGACAGAGGGGAGGGGAGCAGAGGAAAAGTGGGAGGGAGGGAAGAATGGGAGGATACAAGGGATGAGATAACAATTGAGATGTAATATGAATGAATTAATAAAAAGGAAAAAATAAAGACAATTATTCCTTTGTAGTTATATACTTTGCACTTGAGTACTACCTTTGTGAAAACATATTTTCAACAGTCATGGCTTTCAATCCTCATGTATTGATTATTATGAAACTACTAAATAAAACTGTAATTTATTAATACCTAATATGAGGAAGCAAAAATTTTACTTACTATTATGTAGAGTTTTAAAATAAGAAAATATTATGCATCCATATCAAATATTAAAGTAGTACCTGACAGAACCTCTATGTCAGAATCTACTAAGTAATGGAAATTTCATTCATTGTCCTTCCTGCCTTGGAAAAATAAAACAACAGTGAAGCACAGGCTAAAACATCACTCGAGAGAAAAAGAAATACAACTAGGCCTACTTCCCCAGGGAGCTATATGAGCTGCATAACGAATATCAGTACTAGGGTGACCTCTGTACTCGAGATTCTTAAGTTTTCTCCCTCCTCTTTTCCTTAGTACAAAAGTTAGTAGAAGCTCTTTGCTCTTGGTAGCGCAAAATATTAAACACTGCATTGCTTTCCTGTGCCCTCTGCTGACCTCTCTAAAAACATGTCTATTGGATTTTCATCCTTTAGTCTGTCTTATATTGCCAGATGGAATGTGTTGATATGTGCAAAATGTACACCCTAAAATATATTACATATATTTTTGGTGTTAGGAGTTTATATAACCTTTATTATTTTCAAACTTAATTTCTTGATTAAAATAATCAATGCATTCAAACTTCATTTATCTCTCAGGCAAGGAAAAAAAACCATGTATCTTTTTTGATGTAGTCTTATGATCTGACACACATTTTATAACATAAAATACTACTCTGAGATGCAAAATTTTGATAGGCCCTTCTTTCTGAATTATGGACCATCTGAAAGAAATGTAATAGAAGAAAAGGAAGAGAGAGTGAAAGGAAAAACAACACAAAAATACTAAAGTCCTCTTTATATGGAATCTGTCCAGTGCTTTATACCACTACTAGCACACTCATGAGAACAGAGCCTTCATCGTTCACAAGGAAAGAGCCTTCATATCCAAACCACCTCTTAACACTCTTAACTTGAATTTTAAATTTCTAAATTATACTGTCTTTGGAGACCCATTCAAAACACAAGATTGGCCTCAAGAGATATTGGCCTCAAGAGAGATTTTTTTTTTCTTTCCAAGCTGTCATTTCTGTAAAATAGGATCTCCTTACGTAGCTGAGACTCGGGCTTGGTGGTGCTTCACCTGGAGTCAGCACTAAACTAGCAGCAGTGGTGGAGCAGGTCCCAGGGCCTGCAAAGGCAGCCCTGCCATTGCTGTCTGACCACTGAGTGCCCAGCAGCAGTTCCCCCCAGAAAAAATGTAGTCTCAGACAGCCAAGGTGGAGGAATGGCAAGCAAGAGAGTGGCCAGCATGCCAGCCAGCCTTTATTTATAAACCTTGAACAGAATGGAGGGATTTTGAGGGTAAATGTGTCTGATTCACTAGGGCTAAGTATGTCAGGATATTTAATCTACATACAGTGGTACATTACCTCATTTACAAGTTGTAGCTTGGGGTCCTACAATAGGAAGGAGAAAACAGTATTTAGTTATCCTATGGGTAAAGGAATGACTTCTAGGCATGATCAAAGGTCATTTGTTGAAGGCTAGGATCCTCAGGGTGGATTACTTACAGGAATTTCTTATGCTTGTTGAACAAGTTCCTTATCTGGAAAGCGTAGAGCCTGTAATTTTCCTTGAAGGCTATGTGATATGCCTTACAAAATCTGTGGTTACCAGATCAGGTGGAGCGGGAACTTCACTGAGAAAACAGAGGCCACTTCCGTAGACCACGCACAAAATGGCTGTCAGGAGAAAGTTGGACTTCAATGTTATCCAGCACAGTTCCACAGTCCATATATATCTATGCAGCTTAGTTATTATAAAAGAACATGAATGTTATAAGAAATAAAAGAATGGTAGGAGAACAGCACATGAGTCAAGCTCATGCCTTGGGACATAGAGTCATTAAGAATTCCTATCAAAGCATTTTACTAATTTTATTTAACCTTTTTAGCCACTACAATTTTGTGTGTGGCAAGGGAGCTTTCTCCTGGCAGAGACTAGCAGGGCTGGTTTTTAGTTAATTTTACAAATTGCTTTCAAAAGGTCATCTATGTCTTTGTACCTTTTAAAGTCTATATTCAGAAAAAAATATTGTTGTCAAATTTTTACTTAACTCTAGCATGCAAATTAAAAATTCCTGTACATGGATTTCTCTGTGCTTTAATAATATTTCTCATTTCTTTCAACTTATTTTTTCATATGCACAGAGTTCTTTAACTAAAAGAAAGTTATCTGACTTTTTCTATTGTCAGGAACTGTCCCACTGATAAATTGTAGCCATAGATCCAGCCTCTGTTATTATAGAAAATGTCTGTGCTTTTGAGCATTTTTACCAAACTATAAAATATGTTCTGAGTGCACCATATAGTTAGAAAACAAAAAATCTTTCTTATATGCAAAGAGAGGTCAAGCTTTCCAGGAAATTGTTCAGGGGTCGAATTTAAAAGTAAGGAAATAAAAATTACTGTCTTTGGAAAAGACAAGACTGAATCAAGAAATGTAAACATACTGAAGACATGAGCAAAATTAACCTTAATATATGACATGTGTTGATATCCATTAAGGAAAATGAAATATATGAATTTACCTTGAATATTAATATACATAATTCTTTAGATAGGAGAGATAATATATGTTATAAGTACTATGAATTATCTACCATCATTCTATCTGCAGCAAACTTAATAATACAGAAATGCAGGATGATCACCCTGGCAGTAAATTAAGTCTATAATATAATTCTATGACACTTTTACATTAAAACATAATTATTCCTCAAGTGAAAACATTCATGGTTGGCCTTCATCTTTCTAAATGTTGCAATTTCAGTTTTTCACATTATCCTGCTTTTGGCAAAACCTGTGCTTTCTATTTGAATATTGAGTTAGTAATTAAAACTTTAATACTTAGCTACTAAAATATAGCTTAATACTCTGAAATAATATGACATTAATGCAATATCAAAATAAGGGCATTTCATTTTCCTGACATATGCTATCATGTTTATCCCAAGACCATTTGCAAGAATAAAAGGGGCATTTGTTAGATAATTATCTATGAAAATGATTTGCTTGGGTGACTAAATTTTTCTGGCACTTTCTTCTCCTGTGTTATTTTTCTTGCTCCTATGTAGCCAGCCATATCTAGTAGGAAGTGTCACTTAGTGTAAGCTATAAACCTTGCTTTGTAGAGTTCCTCCATGATAACATATGCAGAATGCTTTAACGTATCTATAATGAAGGTAAAAACATGAAGACAAAAAGCAAGACTGGTCAGTAAATTATAGTTATGCCCTGCAAATTAGTGTACATTAATTAAATTAATTCATATAAAATTTGTAATAAAACTGTTTTTTTTTCTTATCTAGGAATCATGGGGACAACATATAAATACTGTGTCTTTCCATCTCTGAAAATATTGAGACTAGTCTGTGAGACCATGACATCTTCTTCGATATCACAGGCTGGGCAATGAATAATTCCTGAAGAGATCTACTAATGTTTTCTGATAAAGCACCAGGGAGTGGTTTCGAAGGATTACTCCTTGACAAGCTCACCTGCTCTCTCAGGGTTTAGTAATTGTTTTTCTCTCTTCTTCCCTCATGATTTATATAATTAGCATTTATCCTTTTTGTCTTATTTTCACAATAAATTGGACAATAATAAACTGTGAGAATATAGGGCATGGGAGTGGATTATTGATGCCCTTGTGCTAATCAGCTGACTGTTACCAGTACATCTAAGTATACAAACTAAAAGATTAGGCATGGATTCCAAAGAAAATCCATGTGTCCCTAAAAAGAAAAAGTCAATATAGTAAATAAAAAACTAATCCGAGTAGTACACAGTGTCAGCTTTAGAAACCGTAAAATGGTTGATTATTGAAATTTTACAAACCTTAAAGATAGTTCTATTATTATTTACCATTGAAAATCAGAGTTGTAGAGAAGGAAGATGAGGCAAAAATTTCTTAAGTATATAAACAGTTTGGTGTTGATAGTGAAATTAGGAAATATATGTGGAAATCCACTTAAGACACTACCAATATGTTAATATGCACCACATTGCATAATATACACCATGGAAGAAAATAAGCAACTACAAGTATTGCTATCTTCTCTTCATAATGTTATTTTTACTTAATACTAATGAATTCTTAATGCTAAGAATGCATGGCATGTGACAGTACTGATTTTTCAATACAGCGTACTAAGTGAGTGTATGTGTCTCAAAGACAGGAACAGTTCATAACAACTTCCCTTAAAAAGAAGTGAGTTGTTTCCCATGAAAATATAAGGCTCAGTGAATTCCTTAGGACATATTCCATGTGCAGAGCATACTTTCATGGGCTAGGTTCTAAACTGAATGAAAAGGAGAAAAGCGCCAAGCAAGGCCATGTGCATATTAATGTGTTGCACTAGGTATTTCACCATGGTCTTCATGTGATGGATAGCTTCAAGGCTATGTTTGTTATACATGACTTCCCCTTCAAAGGACTGAAACCTAGAATTTTGAGCCAAGAAAAGCTGCATCCCTTGGCTAGCTTTTGTTATGTATTTTGTAAAGTAAGAGGAATGGAAACTAAAACATGTCTTTTGGCCTATTCATAAACTCTTCTCACCTAGTGCTTGGTGATATTGACGAAGAAAGAGGTACCCAGTAAATGCTCTTGTTTAGAATTACATTGTTTTATATTAAAATAAATCCAAAATACAAAAGTCTATGTAAGAAAATTATTCTACTCACCACAGGATTTTTATATCTATCACTATTGTCAATGTCTGGTAATAAGTTGTTTTTTACCTTCCTGAGTCTACACTGTGAGGTCTTGAAAAAGAGAGAAATCATTTTTAAATTTGTCATTATATGCTAGATACTAATGATGACGTTGATTACATAATACAATTGCCATAGGTAGTTATCACAATGAGGAAGGAACACATTTCATTTCTTTTTTTCCCCTCAAAATGTTGCTGAGTTCTTGATATTCACAAGTGAGCTTTGTAAAGTATCCTCGGAATTCACAATTTAAAAGTCGTATACCCTATTGTATGTCCATAGCATTTAAGCTTCTTATTCCTTTTTGAAAGTTATTTACACTAGTACTAGTTTACACTTAGTGTCTATCGTTTTCATAATTTAAAGACCATGTTTATATAGAGTAATTTGTGTTGGAGATTTACACAAGTAAAATATGAAGAAATTTGATGTTTTAATTGTATTTAGAACATTAAATTTATACAACATGGAGAAACAATTTCTGGTTAATATATGAATTAGTTTTTGTATCTTTACACCTGATCTTTTGGGAAATAGTATGAATAAATAAATGTAGACATTATTATACTATCATGGTATATAATATACAAAAATTTTCCCTCATAATTGAAATATCCTTATTGGTGTTACATATATAAAATGCCAAGACCAACAATTAATTTATTTTGGAAGGTATGACAAGTTTCTTTGCAGCAATAAATGAAAGTTGAAAATTTTAAACATCAAAGCCAGTAGAATGATCTTAGCCATACTTTAGATACTGAGGTTGAACAGCCCACTCATCAGGGAAGCTCATTAGAACAGAAAATAAACAGCTCATAATAGCTTCCAAAAGTCCCTGAAACTGAAGAAATGCAATAGCCTCCTTTTTCCACTAAAGCATATAAATGGTAAAGACTTTCGAGAGTCACTGTCAAATAAACCAACCTGCAGTGAAACCAAAGACAATCTACACACTCTACAAGAAACATAAACCAACCAAGCTGACTCAAAGGAGAAGAAAACACCTGAGTCCACAGCACAGGACAGTCTGTAACCTGTTGAGCTGCCGGCATGCTATATGGTGTGTTTCAGATGTGAAGTCACATCCATAGTGGGTGACCTTTGGTGATGCAGCTGTCTCTGAGGCACTTTTGCTCCAATAAGTAACCTGCATTCATAATCCTGTAAGTCACTCCAGTAAGATTCATTGATTTGTCAAATTGGACTTCCATAGTATATATACTTTGCTTGGTCATAGGTTCCTTATCTGGGGTGAGTTGAAGTATGTATCCCGTCTTCCCAGGATAAGTCTGTTACATAAGGTTATACGGCAAAATGAAATCTTAGTGTAACCATACATCCATGTGTTTAGAAGCCTGAGAAACTCCCTCATGAACTTTTGTCCATTGTTTTTTGTTTTGTGTGTGTGTGTGAGAAACTTGCTATTCCTTTTGTAAGGAACCACTCTGTTACTGTGACAGAGGCTTTGTTAATGTCTGCAAGTGTTTCTGAGCTTGTCATTTTGTATTTGATTTTGCTTGGTTACTGATAGGTGGCGGCATGTATCCATAAATATATAATAAATAACACACAGTATCAGTTCTCGTTCAAAAAATTTTAAGTGTTATGATGCTAAAACATTTCTGATAATCATGGAGTGTCTATGGCACATTTCTTCAAAGTCAGTGGTATCTAATACTTCTGTAAGACATAAACATTTATTTGGCTGGGAGACATTTTTATATGGTAATGTAAGCCATAAATGCTATACATATGTAAAAGGTATTTTTAAATCTACAGAAGAAAAATATTGTGGAAAGGATAATATAAATAATTAGCTATGAAATGAAAATGTAAATACATTTTGTACCCTTTTATAATGATAATGTGAATGTTTGGAAAAATCTAAATAAAACAATCACTTTAAATAACAAAATTTCCAGAACTAAAAACACTGTCATTTATTGATTTATATTTTCCAAATGTTATAAAATCTAATTACATTTTATAATAAATATGATGGTTTTGAAATCAAATCAAAGACACTTATTTCAGTTATTGCCATCGACCTTACAAAATATAAAAATATATAATTATATATATAATATATAGTAATTTTCTTCATAACTTCTTGACCTGTGTGTGTCCATATAATAAAGTATCTTGATAATCTATTTTCTTTGCTTGTATTAGACAAAGCCCTCGGTCAATGAAAGCCAAGATGTCCATGGAACCAGTATATCTAGTGCCCCCTAGTGGTCAAACTAAAGCTTTCCCCAAAGAGGTGAAAAATTACAAATGTAAAACACATAGACATCGCCTAGTTTTTATAAGTTAAAATGCTTTGCTCTTTTACTTAAGTTAAAACCTTTAGTGTTGATATTCATATGAAATATAGAATCTTCATCAAGATTCATAAAATGCAGTGTTCATTTCTATCTGTGTTCTAAGCTAGCTCTGATCACTGTAGAGTATAGTAAAATAGAGTTATGGGGAGAGAGAGGATTACTAAATAAAATAAATTTTAAAAAAACTTCAAAAACATAAGCTCATTGTCATGTATTTTCAGTACAGGAATATTAAAGTGAGTCAAAGAAGTATTACAGAGATGGCTTAGTCTATAATGCCATTGTCCTATAAATTCAAAGACCTAAGATTGGTTCTGTGGACCCCCTCACACAAACACACAAAGTAGAATGGCAGTAAATTAGTGTGTGGTGCCAGCACTGGGGATGCTGAAACAAAAAGGACCTAATGCTCTCTAAGAAGATAGTCAGCCTAAACTCAGGCTGAGTCACAGGGTCACTGAGAGACCCTGACTGAAAAAAAAAATTTAAATAAATAATTAAATGTAAAAAGAGAGGGAAAAAATTTAGCATTACCTTTTGCACTCTGCAATGCTCCCACTCATGTCTACACATATTCCCTCCACCCCCACATTGAGATACATACAAAGAAGTAATAAACAATGATTTAAAATTAAGTGTGTTGCTTCTGGAATGCATTTTTATTTAGCTGAAGAAGAAGTTTTCCATTTTAGTAGTGAAACAAGGACTTGTTTAGTGCTGGCATTCCCATGAAGAATAACTTTCTGTCTCATCAGTGCATGCTGAGACTTGTAATTTACTGGCCAGAATATATGCACTGCACTATCTATAGGAAATCTAGAGGTCTTTACTTTGATCATGTCGTGTGAGCACACGCATGCACATACACACCTGGCTTCTGCAGAAATCAATTTTCTATTACATGCTAAGGCTAGAAACAGCGATACAAGAAATCAGTAGGAAGAATACATATCACATCACTTTTCCTCTAAATATCACAGCACAGTGGAGTCAGCTAAGGCCAGGTATTTTTGTCTCCCCTGTGTGCTTGCACATAAACATAGATTGCATAAAACAGAAGGGGATTTGTCCCACCATCCTCATTAATGTCACTAAAAGTTTAAAGCCTAAATTTTCAACTATTCTATATCAAATAGAGCCTGCTGTTGTTTACTTTCTGACCTTTTTTTTGTTCCTGGTACTTTTATTCGTCATGTACAGAACTGTATTTTAAACTGGTGAATGGAATCTCCCCTGGAAATATAGCAGGTGGTTTGATTAATGCAGAACGCAGGGGTAAGCAGAGCATTTCCATACTTAGAAAAGGAATTCTTTAATCTCAATTCAGAAATTTGGGGTTGACTTACCTCAAATAAAATATTGTTTAAAAATATTGTATAGATCAGTGCATTCTTTATAGAAGCCACGGAGATAATATGGTTTAAAATTTTGGTTGTGTGTGTGTGTGTGTGTGTGTGTGTGTGTGTGTGTGTGTGTGTGTTAAAGGGCTTAAACCTACTCTACAAGGTTAATTTGGTTTGTTTAGCTCTACAGGAGAGAGACTTGTATAAAATTAATAAAACCAGCTCATGAGTGGCACTGTGAGCTTGTGAATAGCCTCAGAAGGACTTTTAATAAACCATTCTATGGACATTAACAACAGACTACAGTTACTGCCACAATGTTGTGGGAAGTGTTCTGCAAGGAAATGTTAGATGCAAGCACACATTATGGTATGAGGTAAACATTTAATACATTTACTTCAAACATGGGGTGTCTGTCCTTACAGTCCAAAACTTTGGAAATTTTAAGATATGTCTCTCTAACTTACACATTAATTGAATATTTAAAATATTATTGTGGAATGTAGACAATTAATTCTAATTAAATAATACTTTAAAAGCACAAGGAAGAAAATATTGTTAAGCAAAACCTTATAGAAATAAGCCCAGACATCAAGAAAGACATCAGAAAAAGAAGAAACATGTAAGTGTTACAGTAAAGAATCTGTATACATTTAGTTGGTTGTTGAGGAAAGGTATCAGAGTCTAAAATATGTAATGTATAATTTTGTAAACAGAACAGCCAATTTAAAAATGAGATCGCATATTACACTGTGGTTAGTGGTGTTTAATGACTCTAAAATAACACGAGATCTCTTCACAGAGGCTATATTTCAGATGTGGTGAAAAGACTACCAAAATTAATTAAACCCTTTGAAGATTCATAAGAATTATAAAACATGGAAAGTTTAATCACATCAAAGATTCAAAATATCTGTGAAGCCACTGGCATTTAAATACTGCAGTTTAGCATTGGTGAGGGTACCATGTCAGAATATGAGGTGCTTGCCCTCTTCTGATCACAGAAATATCTTTATAATTAGGAACCATGAATTGAAGTTTCTTAATTTGAGCCCAGATTGCAGAGTAATATGAGATCTTTTATAAGTAGGAGAGAAATAGCACACTGAGCCGGTGGTTATCTGTGACCCTCAGAAGAAACCAGTCTACGGACTCTGGCACAAGCCAACCTACCATGGGTACCTGCATGATTTCCATGTATATAAATAACCTTTAGTTCAAGGTTCAATTGCAGATGTGGGCCTCAGCCAAACTCCACTGTGAAATCTATCATGGGGCCACCATCCTAGATGCATAAGAAACAGGACATCCTATTCAAACATGTACAGCTGTAGATCATGAAATCAAGCTGAATCAGGCCTGACTTGAGCTAGCATCAGGGACATTTGTGCAAAACAACCAATACCAGCATGCCTTTCCACTGAAGTCGTGAAGTTACAGATTGCTTCAGGAGATTTTCAAGCTGAACCTAGCCTTGAAGAGTAACCCAGCCTTGAAGGCTATGAGGTGACTTCTCCGACCACTGGACACACATTGGATTGCGAAGGTTGGAGTATGAAGACGATGGCACCAAGAGCACAAACCATAACCAAAGAAATCAGAACAGCACCAGTAATCACTTAATCAAAGCCAATAGACTGTGGCTGAAAACTCAATATAAGCCTGTATACCACTTGCCAAGTGATGAGAGAGCAAGAATCGATAACTAACGGATATCAGTAAATTAAAAAAAAGAAAAGAAGACCAAAAATATCAATTGTTGTATAACAAAGCAATTCCAAGGTCAAGTCTTAATAAATGGAATAAGTTCAATGGAGAGTTCCCAAGGAGATTAGAACATATGACTGAGGAACTAGCAGGCAGGAAATGAGGACATTGAAATGATGCAGGTGGAGGAAGAAGGTTTGGGAGAAAATGATACAGGAATTACAAAGTATCATGAGGCCAGTTGAACTATTACTCTGCTAAAAGAAAGAGAGAGGGAGAGAGAGAGAGAGAGAGAGAGAGAGAGAGAGAGAGAGAGAGAGAGAGAGAGAGAGAGAGAGAGAGAGAGAGAGAGAGAGAGAGAGAGAGATTAGTTATGTCAAATTATAGAACACTTCTCAAATCTGTGATGTACAAGAGATAATGAATTTAAAGATATTTATACTCAAACAATTCTATATGTAGACTGTAAACACATAAGAGATATTCAAAATTCAAGAGAATTTTGAAAACATCAAATGAAAGGTGAATTCAGATATAATTTTGAAATACCACTACTCATTACAGAAATGGCAAATTCTAGGCAGAATGGCAGGTTCCATTTCCAGAAAGACGTCCGAGGTAGTCTTTTAATTTATATCTTATTGGATATCAAGGAACCCATATAGAAGTTAAAGGTTTTTGTTGTTGTCTTCTGTTTTGTTTTTACTGTTTGAAGATTTTATTAGTTAGCAAAAAAATCTGAATATAATGTCAAAGTTTCTTAGTAGTAACAGAAAACAATATCTCCATTAAATCATATCTAATATATTGTGTGATTAAAATTGTTTAAAAACATTCTACCACTGAATATATTTTATATTGACAATGAGAATGAATAGAATTAACAGTAAAATGTTATGTGTACCCAGTGGTTCACAGAATCTTTAATCAAGTACATTAGATAGAAATCAACTTGAATAAATGTCAACCACAAAATTAAAAAAAAAATTATGTTCTCTCAAAGCTGTGTTCTAAGAGTGATAGGTTTGTGGCTGGCTGCAACATTTTATGTGCTCTCATTTCAACTTTTTTCCGTTTCTTGTCTAACCTTTGGGGGGAATGAAATTTCACTTAAAGTTTAAGAGCATTTTATAAATAATTTAACCCTTAGCCAGAAAGACAATAATAGATCTGTCTAAGATAGATGAGTTTAGACAGGTAGAGAGATAGACAGATACAGCAATCTATGAATCTTTTACGGCACATGTGGAGAGAGCCAGTGTTGTTCCTTCATGTCTATCGGTTCACATTTTTCACATATGTTTTTGACTGTGTATATATACTGTGTATTTTCTTCTATTTATCAAAAAGAAAAAACTGTTAACTAATACAATTCTTCCTTTTGTCTAATGATATTGTCTCCCCTAACTGGGATTTTGTTACAAATTCCAGAAAGTGATTCTTGAATTACAAAAATAACACTTGATTTGTTTTGAATAGTTTGATGCAAAGATTAGTGACAGCGGGTTTTTTTTTTTTTTTGTTTTGTTTTGTTTTGCACATGGACCTTATGTATTTATAATAAACTACATACATTAAGAACAATAGTAAAATAATCAGAAAAGCAATATACCACATTTACATTCAAATGTTTAGCTTATTGGTATTTGGCGACCTTGAGGAAAATACTATCTATCCTATCCAGGTGAGTCTAAAAGCTTGTGCCTAAACGACTCTCTGACGTGCCTTGTATTTATCAACCTATAAAACATCTTTCTAGACCTTAAAACATTTTCTTAAACCCTAACCAACTTAAGCCTAACTGAAATTATAACTATCTAGTCTTCAATCCCATCAAAGACTTGAGAAGGAATTAAATTATTATCTAAGTAGGAAGAGAAGGCTAACAGCCTCTACAACTAAAAGATGACAGAGACAGTTTTCTGCCTGGTCAGTCACCCCTTCTTTCTCTATAATGTTGAAGCATCAGCTTCAGCCAAGATGATAGCAGTTTTTAAAAATCAATAAGTAAATAGATAAGGAAAATGTCCATATGATCCATGATAATGTACTTCTTATTTAAGCTGAATGTCAGAATATCGAACTTCAAGGAAGATAATATTTGTAAGTGACTGAAATCATCGGCTCTAGTTTAAATTATAAGTGGTTGGTGCTTGGACGGTGGCTCAGAGGTATCAGAGCACATCCTACACTTGCACAGCAACTGAGTTAACTCCCAGAAACCACTACAAAACGAAACTCTCTCAGAAACCCAGACCTGTAGCTGGGATAATCATTCACGTGTTAAGAAATGACATCGTTTTTACAGAGGTCCAGAGCTCGGTTCCCAACACCATGATGGGCAGCTCATAACTTCCTGTAACTCCAGCTTCAATAGGAGCAGATCCCTCTGGCCTCCAGAGGTATCTGTAGTCACATTTGCACATAAACACACACACGTACGCATGCACACACGCACGCACACACATGCACACACACTCACACATATACTAAAACCATAATTTAAAGCAGTAATATTAATTTTTAAATCCCCTCGGATGAGGATTTGGCTCAGTGACTAATGTCACATTTATAGAGGTAAATTATCTGAAATTTTTATCTTTGCGTTGCAAAGTGGGACCTGTCTCTTTACATCAGCTTTTCATTATTCACTTAATTGATCCTCTCTTTTAAAATTTTAGCTGTGGTGATTTTTCAGTTTGTTTAATTTTGAGATTTCCATTTAATTACATTTCTTTTTCCCCACCTAAATCCCCTTATAGCTCTTGCTACTCTCTTTCAAATCCTTAGCCTCTTTTCATTAGTTGTTATTTCATGCAAATATAAACATTAAATATATTTAGTATATAATATAATTACATATATTACACACATATACCTATATATGAACATAATTAGTATGTAATACATAATATAAATTCTGAAAGTTAACCTGTTCAGTTCACATATTGTTACGTGTGTGTGTGTGTGTGTGTGTGTGTGTGTGTGTGTGTGTGCATGTGTGTGTGTGTATTCAGGGCTGACCATTTGACACTGTACAATCAGTTGCTATGTTCTTCCTTGGGGAGGATCCTCTATCACCAGGCTATCTTGATCCGCAAGCTACCAATGACATCAGATGTTTTATTATTTATGAAAGCTCAGTGTTTGTAGATTAGCTTGATCCCAATGAATGAAAATAACCAGTCATAGGGGAAGGGAATAAGGGGAAATTGGGAGGGAGGGAAGAATGGGAGGATACAAGGGATGGGATAACCATTGAGATGTTACAATAATAAAATTAATAAAAATTTTTAAAAAATAAGAAAATAACCTAACACCATCCTAGACATCTGAAATGCTATAAATTTTTCTATTATAATACATGTGTGTATTTTCTCTCATTTTTTTAGATATACTTAGTTTCTTTCTAGACAATAAACAATACCATTAAATTATGATTCATAAAAAGGAACTGTTTCTGTCATTGAATTTTCCTAGGAGTTAAGATGCAAAGTCCTGAATCTGATGCTAGAACCTAAGTGACTTGTCATCATCCTCTGCATAGATAGCATGGGGTGTATTGATTAACAGAACCCCTCCCTTTTCCAGACAGGTTCTTACTGTGTATTCATGGCTGACTTACAACTTTGCTATGTAGTGCTGATTGATACTTAAGTCAAAGATGTGCCCTAGCCTCAGCATCCCAAATGCTGAGATTAATATTGTGCCACCAAACTCAGCCTGACTGGCTCCATTTAAACATTCTCGCATTTTTCAATTCTTCACAACTCTTGGCTCAATTCTTACCAACATAGACTCTGCCGTATGTAGTTTCTTATCTAATCCTGAATAAGTTTTCAGGATATTAACATTCACTGACTCATCAGGCAGAACAGATTGATACTAGTCTTGTTTTTATAAATATTGCTCCTTAGAGGCTATTTTCGAGTGCTTTCCACTCTCATTACAGCTTAATTAGGATCCTGTTTCAAAATAGACCAACTAGAAGTACAACACCTTACCTGCATGATTAATACTGCCCCATAAAATATCCTATTGCATGATTTACCCACCAAGTTTAATCATCTTAGATCTTGAATACATCCTGAATTAAGCCCACATGTGTCACCTTCCTTTAATTATCTTAATTGGAAGTCCTTTTGATCCACTATGTGGGGCAGTCTTTTATCTATGCTTCTTCCCTTGGTGGCTCAGTCCTATTAAAAGGTATGAAATTCATCTCTTCTTTCAAACACTAAGATTCCATGAAGAGAAAGTCTTTTTTTTTTTTTTTAATCATATGGTAGAGAAAAAACGGAAATTCTATCCTCACTGAACCGGGGCATTTAAGGCAACGTTACTAGTCTCCAAACAGTTTGTTCTCTTTTCTTTTCACCTACCTCCTCCATATGCCTCAACAGGGTGAAACAGATGCTCATTAATTCTTAAAATTCTTTTAAAATATATAATATAAAGTCTCAGAATACTGTGATTAAGACAAATGGTAGTTATGCAATTTAAAATCTTTACAAAATTAATCAATTGATCACCCTCACTGTTTGCAAGGTAGGCTGTAAAGATAGAATGATTTTTTTTTTCCTCCAAAAACTGAAAAGGAAACTCCTCAAGTTGATTGGCTGTCATGGTCTGAGAAAACAAATGGCATTGTTGTACGTCTCAATAGCCTACATTCTATTCCTTGTTTTGCTTTTAACAGACTGTGAAAAGACCAACAGCTGTTACAGAGCTAAGTAGAACAGAAAAGATTTACAGTAGGTGGTGCCACCTGTGATTTCTCCTGTTCCAACCTTTAAAATCTGTCGCTTTATTCTGGAGCTGAGTGGAGAACATGGCATGATTCTGTGCCGGGAAGAGTGAGTAGTCAACTGTGGCTCGAATCTCATGTGGAGGCTGTCCTTAACCTCACGAGTCACAGTAATGTATGCTGAAGCTCTTTTCTTGGTTTTGATGTATTTATTTGAAGCATCTAAGAAAAGGCCATAAGTAAAAAGCAATCAGAATGTAGCCAGGTTAACTATAGGAATGTAAGCAAAGGTTTACATCTTAGAATTTACACGTGTAACCATGTAACGCAACGGTCTTTCCTGTGTGCTTTATTTGGCTTCTTTGTCTTAAGATGAAAAGAATCAGATTTCTTAATGAATACCTAGTTGATATTAACAGATGTGGCATTCAAATTTGCAACATTTCCCAAGTAAACATCTGTTTCCAGGTAAGACAATGACCCAATTTAAGGAAGTGGAAAATTAAGCTTGGCGGGGGGAGTAGTTTGGGAATTTAATTTCTTAAGTTACCTAGCATTTATGAAAAAGAAGTTTGGTCTGTTAAACTTGTAATAGTATATTCAGAAATATTTAAGGTATGTAATAAAAATGTTTCAATAATATTTTCCTTCTCAAGTCTCTGATGGGGTTGAAGACCAGATAGTTTAGTGTTACAATTAAGCTTAGTTGTTTAGGGGTTAAGATGTTCTTATGTCCAGATAGATGTGTTAAGTGGATAATGATGAGATATGATAGATATTGGTTTACATACAGAATTTTAGACTCACCAAGATAGGAAAGATGTTTTCTTCAAGATTGCCAAATACAGATATCATTATATATTTTATGTATATATATATATAATTTCTTATTTGCTTGTGGTTCTTCTTGCTGTAGGTAGTTTATTGTATATATGTGAAATAATATGAATGTATACGTAAAAATATTTAATAAAAATTGTAAAAATATTTTATTAGAACAAACCTATCAAACCCCTCACATGTATGGAAGACTCCTTATTAAATCATGAGGTAATATTGTTTTTATCTTACAGTGCAACACTAATCAATGTAAGATAAATCTACCTACTGTTTCTTAATCCAGTAAAGAGCTCTGCCAGATGTTAAGTTTTCTATTGCTTTGTATTTCCCATAGTTAAGAGAGAAATTGAGTCAGTGGGATATATGAATAACTTGTGAGCTGTAAGATTCTAGGAGAAAAGTCAGATTTTAATAATAGAATAATGCTGGTAAATTCCCAAAGATTCACTGTGTCAAGGAACAGAGGGACTTTGGAGGCACAGACTCAATATAGCAGTGAAGGGGCTTTGTGTTCCTTGGTAATAGAAGTCATGAGGCAATGCTACCAAGTTCTTCATATTGTTTTCATGCTTTGATCTGTTGGTCTCAATTTGATTTGTTCTCTGAGTAAATATTTTTCTAAAACATTGCCCTGCAACATTTTGTAATGGTATCCTTTTTTTAACAGACTTTCATTCTCCTGCAACAATGAAGGAAAAGAAAGCCTGCAATCTCATTAAAGTTCAGCTTGAAGATTCTCCTTCAGAAGAGTTGACTGAAAAATTCAACCAAAGAGTTCACCACAGTCCATTACAATATTGCCAAAGAGAACATTTGAACCAACCTGAAGGTACTAAATTACTATTCATGGATAGTAATGGAGATAGATTTTATTTATGTCATGAATTATCAGTTATAATTTTAGTTAAGGACCCAAATTTTCGGTTTTGCTACTTATTTATCTTAAACATTTAGTAATTGCTTGACAAACTATCTATATACTAAAATTAATAACAGATTGTATACCTCATGGGTTAATTATTTACTTATTTATTTTTGTTCATCTTTCCAGTCTTTCCATCTCAGGCAGATATATTTTCCTAGTATTCTAACACCAGTACTAATATGTACAATGAAATTCGGCACAATGATTGCCACACTGGATCTTGGTTGTGCAGCAATAAATGTGTCCAGATAACTGTTCAATCTCTGTCTTTTATCAGCATTTGTCATGTCTGGGCCACAGTTCCTGATGTTGGTGGCATCATGCTTAGATTCAGAGTGTGAATTTAGCTTCTTTGTGACAAGTGACGACTATCACACTGACAGCTGAGACCAATCACTTTCAACACAGACCATCTCCCCAAAGACTGCACAGTCAGGGTCATTCCACATAAGCAACCAGTTATCAAGAATTACTGAAGGTAAAGAACAGATTTCTCAAGAGATTTTTTTTCCACACAATGTCATGCTTGCTTTGAGCCATCCACAGTTACTTCTGCTGATGAGAACATACGGCAAGTAGACTGATGTCTGGAGCATCTCCCATCTGATAACTCACCTCTGCAAAATGAGAAGCAAGCTGGTACCAAGATAGACTTCTGAATGACACTCTAGTAAAAGTCAGCATATCTTTTAGACACATATAAATGAATACCATAGCTAAAAATTTAACAGAAATGATTTTATAGATTAACTAAACCACACGCTAAAATTATTTTTGAAATGATAGGTCACATAATTTGTGAAACACCAAGGCCCGAAAGACATGTCCAGGCAAGAAAGAGGAATCTCAGACCTACAGCAGAAGAAAGTACAACAGGTACATATTCTGCCAAAGGAACCCAAGAAAGTGGAAAGGAACATACCTGATGTTATGCCCATTTTTTTTTCGCCTCTTGTTTAAATCCTCTTTTGAGTGAAATTGGCTATATCAGATGTCAGTAGTCAATGACTGACAATCAATGCATTAGCTTGCTTAGCCTGTCTAGTCTGAAATAAAAAAAGATAAGGCCATTAATTTCTATGTAAAATGACTTTGCATCCTAAGAATTTTATGTATGATTCTAAGTGTACAGCTGGCAAGACCTATGCTAGAAAGAAGAGGATCACACAATTTCACTTTGGAATGAGTAGCCCAATGCACTGTCTCTACATGTACTACAAAATATGCTTAGTAGTGGTTTTTAATCCTTATTTGGTACTTAGAAATTCATTAAGCTAGTTACATTTATTAACTATAAGTTGTGCCTTGGTAGCTTTGAACACAGTGAAAGTTTACATGTGAGGACGTGGTTGATGTCACCTGCCGTTAGCAATAAAACAGAAATGACTTGGGCCTCTCTGAATCTTGGTTAGTGTTCTGACTTTTTTCAGACTTCCCTTCAAGCTGAGAGTCACTATTCACTTATAATGTCTACAATCTATAGACATGACATAGCTAGGAACTGGTTCAGAGTTTGTCTCAGTTCTAGAGAAAAATATGATTCATTTTCTTTCCAGGTCACCATGCTTAAAGTGAATCAGTAAGGTAAAATAAAGACTCCAGCCGTTATGGCCCAATCAAACATACTTTTTCAAGTTAGCTTGACTCCACTATTCATTTCCAGGTTGTCTGAGGCACTAAAATCACACAATCCTAATCATCTCACTCTGTCCAGATCTATTTCTTTCTCTTTCCTTTTTTCTATTTATAGGACATGGCCTGTCTCTTCACTGTGTCTGCTGAAGAGAGTACATCAAATAATAATTGTTGTGGCCACTAAAACATAGAAAGCAACATAATAGTTCTGAGATGAGTCTTGTAAATTTTCATATTTTTCTTTTGGTGTTTTACCAACACACCACAAAACACCTTTGGAATTGCTTATCATACCATTCCATTGAGAGTCAATACAAATGAAACAGTCAGTTTAACTGGGTTATATAAAGTAACTAAATCATGAATTTCACAGCACATTTTTAGGAAACTTTTAAAATAATTATTCTGGAGATGGTGGTAGTTCAGTATGAAACCATTTGCTTTTTCAAGAAAATTCGGACATACAATGGAAGTTTTTTGTGTCTCTAATATGTCTCAATTCACTAAGTGACATGTTGCCCTTAGTATTTTTTGAATACATGTGTGTGTGTGTGTGTGTGTGTGTGTGTGTGTGTGTGTGTGTGTGTGTGTGTCTGTTCTCATTATGTTTTGTAGATCTCTTAAAAGAAAATATGAGACATTTGGTATGTATCTGGATTTACCTTGATATTAAAAATTCAGAAAAATAGTATAGGCAAAATTGAACAGAAGCTGTAATTCTAAAACAAAAGTAATTCTGTGTTTAAGATCAAATTTCAGTGTGGTTTAATTATAATTAAGATATTTGTGTGCATAAATGAGTTTCCATGGTCATATGTAACTTGTGGTACTAATTGCAGAATATTGTCAATAAAATTCAAATACAAAGAAAAAGAAAAAAATTATCTCTCAAATATTAAAATATATCTCATATATTCTTTATAAATTAAAAAATGTAGAAATACAATGTATCCCCAGTAGTATTGTTTAAATACCAAGTAAATGAACTATAATTAATATTCCCTAAAAGTAATAATTTTCTACACTTTTAATTTAAAATCTGCCATGTATTCTCTTTGATGTCATTCAAATTATGGCCTATTTTTAAAAAATACATGCATATATTCATATATATTCCTAAACACAATATATATATGTATATATATATATATATATTCGGAAAAATAATTTGTTCAAACTGATTAATGTTTCCTGTTTGCATATTTTCAAGACAGACCATTCAATTGTGGATAAGAAATTGGTGTACTCTATTCTGGGTAGATTGTTTCCCTCAGATTCCTGAGTTGCTTTATGTACTGCTGAGTCCTCCTGTCCATTTTGGCATGTTTAACTTTTTTGTCCTTGTTCAGCACATGTCTAAGCAATCAAATTATTAAGTTTGTTTGTAGATGTAGCTTCTGACATTATTACTACTAAACTCAATCTCCGCTAATTCCCTGATACTCTGGTTCTAACTAACTTTCCCACATCCTTTCTATAATATTCCTTGAGGCTTAGAAAGAGGGGTATTCATAGATGCTTCCATTGGGATTACACACAATAACTATATTTTGATTGGTTTTGATTTTTCACAATGGTCAATGTCTGCTTCAAAGTTTTGTTTCCTTGGAGAGAGGCGAGAGCTATAGTTTTCTGTGGATATAAAGTCAAATGTAAAGTACAGCTAGAGCTCTTGCTGGTTTACTAAAGTTGTGATTGTAGATTCTTCTCTGGTATCTATGAATTCATAGCCCTGAGTAGTTTGCTAAGTTTCCAGTGCCAGACATGGTTTCCATTTTGGTGAATGGGTCTTAAAGATAGTCAAGGAAAGGTGCATGACAAATAATAACATTTAATGGTAGAATCCAAATATATTACCAAGTTCTAGAAAAGACTGCACAAATTTAACAGTTGATCTTCACAAACTATGAATTTAAAAGGTATTGTTTTCAAATTTTATTTTATTCAGCATTCTATTACAAAGAAAAATCCTTTATAAAAAGAAAAATTGCTATATCCCATGGTTTCAGATATTTTAAAATGCAGTCATTTGCATCCATTGTCTTTGGTTCTATTTGGATGCAGAAAAACATGACATGGGGAAGTATGTGTAGAATAAAAGTACTTAGTTCATAGTGAAGAAGAAGAAGAGAAGGAGAAAGAGAAAGAAGAGGAGAGAGAGAGAGAGAGAGAGAGAGAGAGAGAGAGAGAGAGAGAGGGAGAGACTTCTTGGGTAGATTGCATATATCTTGTAAAAAGACATCTCCCTAACTTCTTCAAACTAAATCCCATCTTTTAAACCTTCTACCGTCTCCCAATAGTGTCCTGGATTGGGACTTAGTTTGTAACATATAAGCCTTTGAAAGACATTAAAGATAAAAGACAGTAAAAGCCATAGGAGAATTCCTCACAATAGACTCCATAGTATCAAAATATTATTATGTGTACCAGGAAGAATTTTCTTCAGGGTACTGTTAGAGGATAGTTATATAGTACAGTGAAAAGTCACCAAAACCTTAAAAATACTGTGCGTGATGGAAGAAACACTAAAGGACCTGAAATACGAACAAAAGTAATTGTTACCGAGTCTTAACCATGATTTCTCTCTAAGTGCATAGAGGAAAAGTTTTTCTATTTAGTAGTAGCAATGTTATATTAAACCTAAGATATTAAAGTTGAATACTGTGAAATGTGTTGTGGTGTCAGGTTTTCGACCATGTTCTAAGGCACACATACCTACCACGTACTACTATACCATTATTGTTCTGCATGTATGGTTTCATTAGATTGGGAATAATACATGAATGTGAGGTTTTTTTCTCTTTCTGAGAATTTAGCCTCTAGTTAATTTTATCTCTGTTCCTCTGTTAAATTAATAAGATGTTATTTCTTCTACATTTCTAAGCAGCACAAATTATGATAAAAATTAATTTTTAAGTTCATCTGGATTTGGAAATTTAAAAAAACCAAAAGTGATAGATAGCCTTAGTTTTAGGCCACACTGAGAGCAATGCTTCTAGAAGACTCTTTTAACAACACTGAAATCTATGTCTATGAATATGGGAAAGGAGATGTATCATTTGGACTGAGGATATCTCAAGAACATTTTGCTTGCCTTCCAAGGACATTAGCCCTTATGTTTCCAGAAGATACACGAAGATGACATGGGAATTCACCTGTATTGGCTAGACTCAATACCCTAGCTCCCATACACACATGGTCTGGTCTTTCTAAAGCCCAGATTGGCATCTCCTGTGATACTCAACACATATATTATTTATTGCTTAGTAATTTAATTATGGAAAAGTCACCACATCAGTCAGGTTCTTCACTTACTTTAATTATAGTTACTATGTCTTTGTTTTTAAAATTATGTATGTAGAGGATTGATGAGTTGTAAAATTCTGAAGTCAGTTGGTTAATGATTACTTAAAAGGAGCTATTTCTAGTAGTAAAGTACTATTATTAATAATTGAGTAGAATGAACATGTGTGTGTTCAGTGCTTACAGTGCCCCTCCTCAAAGGCATACTTTTCACGTACCAATCAATTTGTGGGGACATATATGAATTGCATGTGTATGTATATTATATTCCAAATGTGTGAGCTCACATGTGTGGCTGCAGTGCAAAGTGGATTGTGTATGTATTAATAAGTTTTCTCTGCCTTATTTTTTTATCTTTTATTTATGATAATTTATTCACATTACATCCTGATTGTTATCGCCTCACTCATATCTTCCAATTCCCATTCCCCACCCCTCACCACCTTGGGTTTTTAAAATTAATATATTTATTCAATTTACATCCCAATCATAATGCTCTTCTTCCTCTCCTCCCATTCCCACCCTTCCTCCCTCCTCCCTGTACCACCTCCCCCTATATAAGAAAATGGGAGATGCCCCTATCATCCCAGCATATCAAGTTGCGTCATGACCACTGAACGCATCTTCTACCACAGTGGCCAACAAGGAAGCCACACCAGTACGAAGAGATAGAAAAGCCAGCAAGAAAGTCCTTGTTAGAGACAGCCCCTGCTCCTCTTACTAGGGGACCCATATGATAAGCAACATTCCCATCAGGTACATATGTGTAGTGGGCCTAGGTCCAGTCCAAACATGGTCCTTGGTTGGTGTTTCAGTATCCACAAGCTCCCCCGGGGCCCAGGTTACTCGGTGCTGTTAGTTTTCTTGTGGAACTCCTATTTCCTCCATGTCCTTTTATCCTCTCCCCAATTCTTCTACCAAGTATTTGGCCATGAGCCTCATCATCTCTTTCAACCCATTCTGGAGTGACAGTACATGCTGCTCAGGATGTGAGATAGGAGAACACTCCTCCACTACTAGTCAGAGTTCAAACTTTTACAACCACTTTGGAAATCAGTGTGAAGGATTCTCAGCAAATTAGGAATAGCTCTACTGCAAGACCCATCTGTACCATTCCTGGATACATAACCCCCAAAATTTCCCATCATACAAGGGCATTTGCTCCACTATATTCACATCAATTTTATTTGTAATAGTCAGAAACTGGAAACAACCCAGATGTCCCTTAACTGAAGAATGAATAAAAAAACCTGTGATACATTTACACAATGTATTAGTACTCAGCTACTAGAAACAAGGAAATCATGGAATGTGCAAGCAAATGGATGGAACTAGAAAATATCACCCTGAGTGACGTATCATAGACCCAGAAAGATACACATGGTATCTACTCACTTATAAGCAGATTTGGCCATATATTATAGGATAAACATACTATAATGCACAGACCCAAAGACGCTAAGTAACAGGGAAGGACCAAGGGAAGATGGCATCAATCTCACTGAGAAGGCGAAATAGAGTATACAGAGGAAGTGCTTGAAGAGAACAAACAGGATAAAAGAGTGAGTGTGAGGGAAATGAGAGTGAGGATCTGGTGTAGGGAGATGGGAAGTGGTTACAGGAAGCCAGAGGGCTTACAGGGAGGAGAAACCCTTGCCGGGATCATCTTTGAGGCATGCTGGAGGCCTATGGCAGGGTAGAATATGGGGTAGGATATAGGGCTGACTCTAGCTGAGATCCCTAGCAGCAGCGGACATGGAGACTGAAGAAGGCCCCTCTAATCAGACAGGACTCCTAACAGAGTGAGGGAAACACCAAGCCACCCACAAAAACTTCAACCTAAAATTTACCCTGCCTACAAGATGTGCAGGGATAAAGAAAGAACAGAGATTAATGGAATATCCAACTAATGCCTGGCCACACAATGCAAAAGAACCAACCCTTGACATTATTAACAACTCTCTGCTATGCTTGCAGATGGGAGTCTACCACCTTATGTTTTGATATGGGTTTCATTTCAGCTAGTCTGGCTGTCAGCTCCTCTGGGGATCCCAACTTTCTGTATGTTGTGCAGATGACTACAGGTGGTCTCTATAGTGCCTGGTTTCCTCATTCTACATTCTGAGCTTCCTCATCCTGGTTTTTCTGCTTGCTCTGCCAAGCAGATCCATCAAAAAAGTACAAAGTTACTATTTTAATTGTACAAATTTGAAGAATATATTCTGATAATTCAATATATTTACATGGTTATGAATGAACAAACCATTGTAGCTAATAGATTCATCTTAAATCTTTTTAAATGTCTTCCATAATATGCAATAATAACTATGTTTATATGGTAAAGTGTCATATTTCAATAAATTTCAACTTATGCATTGATCAAATTGGGATAGTTAATGGCACTATCTCCTTATAATTATTGTGTGCTTAGATACTTTATGCTCCTTTTGTTATTACTTATAACACCTGTAATGGGTTATTGTAAACTACATACCCCTCATTTTTTCATAGAAAATACTAAGTCAGCATGTCTCTGTCACTTTGATTACCTATCTCTCCTCTAAACCCACTCTTGCTTTTACTTCCCACTCTTCTCAAACTTTCATTCTTGCTACTATACTTCCAATTGACTTTTTAAAAACATCCACATGTAAAAGAAGATTAAATATTTAGTATATATGTTGAGTCCTGATTTGCTTGGCATAATATCCTCTAATATCTTTTTGGCTCATCCATTAATGAAATGAAATCTATGCTGATTCTGTGTCCTAGCTACTGAAAACAGTGCACCAAAGACATATGTATATGGGTACCTCTTTGATGTGCCAAGGTCACTCATTTTAGATATGAACCCACAAGTGGTAGCTGGACTGAGATTAGCAGTAGCTTCAGCTTCTCCCCAGAAAACCTCAAACTCGTGTTTACAATGAACCCATATAATTTTTTCTATGCCGCAGGTATTTATGTGTCCTTCCTATGATATAAGAGAGACAAATGGCATTTATGGTTTCCCTTAGAGTTTTAGCAGCTGCCTTGCCATTAGCACAGGATGAACTTTCACAAATGCCTACCTATAACTAAGAAAATTAATATAAGGTAGAAAATAAGTAGAAGAAAAACCTACTGAAAATTTTATCGTATAGGGCCCTGAGCACTAGATAAATGAGTGGTAAAAATGGGAGCTTGGTGTACACCAGAATATTCCTGTATTGTGTTCTTTGGTTCAGTAGAGTATTATTTTATTTATAAAGGAAAGAATTATCATTTCATTAGAGAAGGCCGAAGTCATTTGTTTCAGATACTAAATATGAAACCTTAAATATCCTTATACTTTCTATATTCCAGATTACCGATGAAGAATGTACTTAGAATTAATAAAAATATTAATATATTATATATAATATTTCATATTTATATATACTTAGTCTGTAATTTCTATCAGTATGTAATATAATTTTAAAGCTTATTACAAAGTTTCATACAAAGAGATATAGAACTTCAATGTCTTACTATTTTTAACAAGAAATGATGAGATTGTAGCTTCTCTACTAATTTCTGAAGTTCCAGGGATATACATTGTGATAATCATTTATATAGATTATTCTTTAAATTATCAAGTATCAGATACTATAGTAACATCTAATAGTAAAAAAAAAATTAGTAAAATTTTATATATTAAAAATTCAGGTTTTATTCAATACTCACAGCATTTGAAAAACTTAAAGATCAGTATTTACTTATTTTAAATTTGAGATCCATACACTGAACTATAAGAAGACCATCGTGGAACAAATGCAATTGCACTGTTAATTATTTAAGTATAGATTTGAATTGATATGAACTCTGAGCACCTAGGATAGGTTTTTGTACTGAAAGTGCCAAAGCTCATGTATGGCATTGATTGCGTGAATGTCTTCTTCAGACTCCACGTCTTCAGTGATGCCCCTGGCTGACCTCCATGTTGATCCATCCTTGTTTATAATAAAGCAGAGTAAAGATAAAGGATTATTCTTATAAAAGAAGATCTAGCACTAAAGTAAAATGTAAAAAGCAAAGGAAAACATAAATAGTCCTCTTTCTGTAGCTGGAGAATCTGTTTTCCGTGCTACAAATCCATCTGTGATACATTAGAACCAGGAGAATTTGTCTCACAATTATGGAACTTGGGAAATAGTGGCAACAGGGAATTTTCAGTTTCATTGCGTGTAAAGTTGTCTTTGAATTTAGTCTCATCTCAGTCATCATATTTATGTGTTTACCTCCATCAGAATAGGAAATTTTATTAAGCACGCCACAATGTTTTTCTGTTCCTAAAGAAGAAGCTACCTAATATTTTGACCGTCTGATACCATGTTCTCCATATATTTCAGCTGAAGTCAACTGACATACGAACTGAAAATACCATTACTACGAAAATTATTTAATCTCAGAAATTAATCCTACCATTCTTTATGGTAGGTATTTCATGTGCAATGTTTATTTGACCACACAGGGTGTTTCTTAATGACATTTCAACAGAAGCTCTTCCTTATTCAAAGACTGTGGATTATATGAAAACCTCAAAAATGTTTTTTAAAACATAGTGTATTAAAATATGCTCTCATTGGAAAATTTCCTGCTGTACAAGTTTGGCTAAAATAACTAAATTTAAATTTTTAAATTGACATATACTGGTATTCTTCTAACTTTGCATAGAATTTCTACTATTATTTTCTTTCTATTTAGTCATCCATCCAGAAAACTGTGTCCAACAAAACATTATCTCCTGGAATATCCTAGAAATGTCACTATGGAGAACAATTTTAAGAAGACAGAAAAAAAAATTCATCTATATGGGTTTAGTCACTCAACAATATAATTTAATGAAAAAAATAAAAATATACAATTTAAATATCGATGACAGTTAACTGTTGTTCAAATCTGGTTTCTTTCAACTGTCACCATGAATTAAACAGGGAATGAGACAAGTTTTAAATAACCAGGTTGCAAGCCTTTAAATAATTTTAACCCTCACAGGCCAGCCAAGCCATTGGCCATTATACATCAATGAAACCTCTGATTCTTTGACCAAATAAGAATCTTCTTTTCATTTTCTACCTAAACTTAATCTTATGGCTTCACTACAAAAGCAGGCATAAATTGTATATATCTCATCAAGAATGCCTCTTTGTATAAGGAGAAAGTACTAGCCTGCCTATCAAGTTCAAAAGAGGATCATTCCTTGTACCGCTGAAGTTGCATTTAAAAGCACAAACAGAGAGACAGAGAGAAAGAGAAATGGAAAGAAAAAGGTTGATGAATCCCATCAAGGCAAAGTATTTTCCCCCAGTGAATCATTGAATAAGAATAAAACTTTGAGAAATAATTACTATGCCTTCTTGTATAAGCCTAAGAAAAAAAATACTTTAGGAGTAGAATATATAGATTGCTTCCACAAGAAAAATCTACTGCTTTTTTAAAAGTACTGATTCAAAAATTGCTGTGATTTCAGTCCATTCTCAATTACAGTGCTATAAATTGATGCCCAGTATCATTATGCCATTTTCTTTCTTAAGGATAGTCATAGAAGCAACAATGCTGAATAGAGGAGAGTTTTCAAAATTACTATTTGCTTCAAAAGTGTATATCAAATAGTCTTGACTACAAACTTTATTTCATAGGATAAATGAAATAAAAACTACATGTGTTCAAAAACCTTCTATAAAATTGTCATATTTTTCTTAATTTCATTCATGACAATCATTTTCCTACAAGATATCAAATTTCTTGCATGTGTACATGTTTTGCCCATACATATACATGTGTATATACTTATGTGCATCAGTTTTTATGGGCACTAGGCATTTAACTTCATGTAGTCCTGTGCTTAAGGTGACCTGATATTACAACCTATTACAGTTCTTACATCTCAGTGAAGCTAAACTCCAGACCCTAGGTAGATTCTGCCTCTTGATGAAGTTTTGAATAAATACCTGAGGACCTAGCAATCCATCTACCCACTGCAGTTACTGCCATCAGGATGTACGCACAGTTTTCTTAGGAATTGCTCAAAGGCTTGAATGTCTAGACTTGGACTCTGCTATTATACAGAGACAAATGAAGAACCTGGGTCTGTGTTCCATTCTCAGGACATTAAGTCCATAAGCTTGAAGACCTGTGAAAACAAAAGTGCTGATTTGCTAGTTTGTGCATTATAACTAACATGAATGCAAATTTGAAATCATTACTATATTGGTGGCTAATATTCTTTTTTCATAATTGTCTCATATATTTTTGGAAAATAAGTATTAACATTTAAAGATTTTTACTTTGGAGAAAATGTCTATTTTCATTAACTATTTTTTCTGCTCTGGAATAATTAATGGAGTCACTGAAATATTATTGTACTTTCATTGTACTACCTGTGTTTAAAAATGGTTATTTTGTAAGAATTGTCAGAATGAAAGAATAAAACAGAATGCCTGAACATACACTTGACATGTACAACCATGTAAAACATGTAATGGAGATGCTGATCCGGAAGCTGTAAAGCTCTAGACAAAGAATTACAGAACATGAGGAATGAAAGAGGGGTATAAATGGTCTCCACCAGGGAAAAGCCACCAATTGATTATCATTACCAAGTGATCAGCTTTAATGTCCTATACATACAGGTAACATTATACATACTGAGAACATAGTTCTACATACCTTAAATTAGATAACAACAAGTAAAGAGGCCATGAACTTGACAGAAAGAGAATGGCTGCATAGGAGTGACTGGAGTGGATAAGGGGAGGAACCAGATTTTCACTGGACTGAGTACAGTGCTGGCATTGAAACTTTCAAGGTGAGAATATGTGGGTTGAGATTTTGAGTGTATCTGGTATCATCACTTGGAGACACAATCTCACAGCAAACTCTGTGATCCTCTAACCCTTAAAATATTTCAGTCTGATCCTCTTCAATGACACCTGAGCCTTAAGTGCAGAAGAGTTTCATATTTTTTTCCATTGGGACTGAATATCAAAAGCTTCACATATAATGTCTCCACAACAGACCTGCCTGAACATTAGCTGAACAAGAATGACACCAGGGAAGATGCCCATGAGGCCACAGCTTATACAAGGAAACATACAGAACTGAACAAAGCTGGGAATGGGAGAAGTGTCCTTCCTTAGAGTAGGCTGCTCAGTGCTAAATGGTCATCCCTAAAAACATACAGGCAGTCTTACATTAACAAAAAAGAGCATGTGATTAGTGACAAAAAGACTGATTCTCATTCCCACATTACAAAATGTTGATCCTGGCCTAAACTTTCTGGAATTTACTAACTTTGCCACACACATTAGTCAACAAACATGCCAATGATAACCCTTCATTGTTTCTATTGTATCACTGTCAAAACTACCATTTAGAACTCATAGATCTACCATTAATCATATAAACATAAAATCAACTAGAATATAGCCAGGCTGAGTGTTGTAAAAGTACAAAAATATTTAAAGAATGGAAGTTCATCTTGAACTGCTATATTCTGCTATACATCACCCAAATTTACTCTGCTTTCTTGAACCAGTGTCCACATGAGTGTTTTTGTTTGTATTGGCTTAGTTCTAACTTATCTCTTTCATTATTGAATCAAAATGCATTAAAATCCATTAAAAAATAAAAACTAAGACATCACTTTAAATCAATTATTTTTATGGATATAATTGTGTGTATGTGTTCTGTTTACGTATGTGCATGTCAATTTTACCAAACATTTCTATTGACTATGGAGGATTTAACTTCAAATTTAATCTAAAGTTCCCCTGGAAAATACTGGATGTAACTTTGAAAAAATTGTTTATAAGGAAAGTATAAAAATACAAAATAAAAATTGTGTATGTGAATTTGAATAAAGCCAAGTTGAGTGTGTGTGTTTGTGTATGTGTGCTTATTTGTATCAAAAGGAATTTATAGTTTAATACAGAAATATAGGAAGGGCAGTAGTAGTAAGGAACATCACATTTACAAAAGCTAATTTATTCAAATTAGTAATTGGCCAGAGGGGTAATTAACTTGAATTCATCTAGATTTGTGATATTTGTTATTAGATGATAGAATTTTGACAAAATTTATATTAGCCTATTTTATCAGTTGATTTTAATATGTCAAAATGTTTTACTAACTTATATTTTAAACACTTGGCTGCCAGAGTTGTAAATATAAGACAGAATTTCAATGCAATTATAAACAATAAGAGGAAATGCAATTTATCAGAATTAAGGGTAACGGGATGAGTGAGTTTAAGGTTAAATAGATATATTACTGGATTGAGAAATGGGTCAGATGCCACAGACAAAAATGAAGTGTTCTGACTGGGTTCCATTTTGTTTTATTCCTTTGTCACAGAGACTTGCTGTGAAAACTATCGGAAATGGAATTTCTAAAGTCTAACTCGCTCATATTAACAACAGAGATGCTGGCGAATATTGGTGTGTAGAGGGGCTTGTCCCAAGTCTGGCAAACTCAGCTAGACCTCCAGAGCCTGCAGCGTAGAAGAAGAGGGCTGACGCTGCCCTTGTGGCATGGCCTGTGTGTGGGCACCCACAAATTAACATGCACTCACACACATGCAAATACACACACGTACAATAGACATGTAAAATAATTCAGTATTAGCAACCTCGAATACCGTTAAGGACCAACAGGTCATTCATTCATGACTGGTTAGGCTGTAAAGTAATGCAGCAATTCTAATGAGTCTGCAGTTCTTATAAATTAACTGTGAACTTCAATAAGGCCCATCAAGAAAACCTTTGAGCAATGTCATAGTAAATAAAAGTATACTACTTTAAAGCCTGTAGTAATATGTTCATAGTTACCTTGAAATCTATTTTTCTTCTCCCTCCTTCCCTCCCTCCCTCCCTCCCTCCCTCCCTCCCTCCCTCCCTCCCTCCCTCTCTCTCTCTTCCCCCCTCTCTCCCTCTTTCTTTCCCTCCCCCTTCCTATCTTCCTCCTCTTTCTTTTCACTTATTAGACAATATCCCTGTGTGTAGTCCAGGCTGTCTTATAACCTGTGCTTTTCCTGGATTTGGCATTCTTAGTACTAGAATGGTAGATGTATACGACCACATGACTCTAGAGCTTTACTCATCATAGTGAACATGAAGACTCAGCTGCGATATTCTTAAGAATAGCTGACCTATATAGAAAGAACATCCAAATTATTGAATACTGCTCAGAAAATAAATGCAGTCGTATATGTAATGAGTTGAATCAATCTCCAGAAATTATGCTCTATGTGAAGTGTCATTTTCAAAAGACATTTATGCTATGTTTTCATTTCTATAACTTTTGGAAGCATGCATTTCTTTTTGAAATGTCAGTGAGTCATCCCAACAGATTAGCAAGAAGGTTGGGGAGTGCTGTAGGCAAGATCATAGAAGCACGACAAGGTATTTGCTCTGCACTTTATCTGTACTGTGGTTGTACAGATATAAATTACACATAATAACAAAGCTGTAGAAAATCTAGGTGCACACACATATACAATCATAAAAATAAATTTGACAAATATAAATTATTGGTAGAGGTTATCAAAACTATGTTCTGACTGGGATACTATTTATTTTTAATTATAAGATGTTTTTCGTTTAAAAGCCAGACCTAGTGGACAACGCTATTTGGGCAGGTTGTAGATGTGGAACTCAGAGTCCTTAAAATGGACAGGGCATGAGGTTTTATTATCACATCCCACTAGATTTTCTCTGCTTACTGACTGCTGACACATTCAGCACTTTTTTCTCTCCAGCATCATGTTCTCTATTTCACATTTTTAACTATAATTACCTATTTTCTGCTATTCTTCTTTATTTTGCACCTGTTTATATGATACCAATTACACTATATGTTTTCTATCAAGATCTACCTTTGATGTGAAATAATGTAATGTACCAGATGTCTCCTTCTCTCTATGATCTTTTCAGGGAATTTCAATCATTCTTACTGTATAGTATTTGGGGTTCCTATTTGCAAATATTTTGTTTGGCATATAGAATTAAAAATGTTCAATTATTAATAATATATCACTGTTTTCTTTTAATATTGGAATTATTTTTAGTGATCCAAAGTTTGTTATTTTTTATTATTTTTTTATTTTTTACATAACCTTTTATATTAGTACACATATAACTTAGTTATCTTTATATATATTTATATTTATAAATTATTTATAATATTACACAATAAACTACCTACAACAAGATGAAAAATGAAACAATCAGGAATTATATAAATGTTACATTCTTAGTGTATTGGCTGTTTGTATTTGGCAGCCTCGAAGACTGTTCTTTTTTCTTTTTTTTTTTTTTCTGCCACGAGGTGTGTTTTATTTTCATCAATCATACAAATAATTTTCTATAATATCCCAGGGCAAACCGGTGAAATTTGGCAGTCTGATTATAGTAAGGGGGGGTCCCGCTTCAGAGACCCGCAGGCCGGTGGCATTGGCGTGGAGTGCCTGGGTTCACAGTGCAGCTTGTGGCTTGCGTCCATCTTGCAGGTGATTCTTCCTCCGCATCACGAGGGGGGTCTTGGAGATGATGGGGTGGGGTGGGGTGGGGGAAATCCTCCTAGGCTTTTAGGAAATTTCACTTCTCTTTTCCTGTTCAATGGTCTCTTTGGTCGGCAGGGTGTTCTTCTCCTGCGTCTCGGTTTTCTTCAGCTTGGCCTTATCAAAGCTGGCGATTTCCCCCATGTCCGGTTTGTCTGCCATTTTCTTGCAATCCGTGAAGTCTCGCTCTGAGCTGGCGCTCCAGGTGCTCCCACTTGCGTTGCTGCAGCAAGAGACTCAAAGATTGTTCTTAAGAGGATATCAGTAAACATTTAATTTAATCTGACTAAAATTCATGATAACTAAATGATGTAGGAAATGAAATCATAAATATTTCTAAGAAAATGACTAGACATGTCATCTTCACAGTATTCTAGGCACAAAATAGGCCTAATATTGAACATAGATAATCAAAAATATATAGTATATTAGCATAATTTTAAATCAGCTACTTCAATTTGATATTGAACTTTCCATATAGACTGCCATGGAATTTCCTTTGAGTAATGTATTTTATATTTCACATCTTTGAGGACTATTTTATTTGTGACTCCATGTAACTAATTTATGATGATTGAAAGGAAAGATACTATTTATTACTCTACACATTAAGCCGAATAGAACTGAGAATGATAATTCAAAGAACCTAATGTTAATATTTTAACTAAATTTAAGTGGCAACATTATTTTTGTAACATTATAAGTGCAAGCGATTTAATATATGATTCTCAGAACTTAAACAATATGCATAGTATTATTCCCTGGCGGGTGAGGATTTCTTTGTGAAAAACTGAGTTTCATCAGAAATTTTGACATATGGCTCTGTGGTGAGTTTAGGATTAGTTTTATGACATTCCTGCCAACTTTTATATTCAAGATGTGAAGACCTGGGCAAAGGTCCAAAATAAAATGTAAAGTATGCCTAAATGTTTGAAAATAGTAATTCCTTTCCAAAAGCTATATACCATTTCAGAATAGAATAGTTATCTATGCCAGTCTTCCTTTGATTTGCAATTCTTGGAGTGCCATTTGAACAAAGAGTGGTAGTCATACATTCTGCCCTGTGCCAACATCACAGTGACAGAAATAAGGTAGAGTTTCAGTTTCCAGAGGAGAAAAGAAATCATGGCATTTAACTTGTCATATGACTGTACCAAGGGTCATCTGAAGATGAAGGCTAAGATACATGCTTTACTGGGAATAAAATTTGGAAATATTTATAAAGGAGGAAAAGAGAAACACATCTAATTTTTTGGGGTCATGAATGCCCTCAAGGAGATTTTGGCAAATATTTAGTATTTACCTCAGTTGATTCCATGTATCTCTGTACTTTTTAATATACCTTCTAAACATTTATACACATTCAGTTCTCCACAATCCTCTTTTGGCTAATCACAAAGTTTATCCCTTTGAACTCTGAGGCCTTTGGAAACTGTCCATAATCCTCGACAATATATAACAGGCTGAATGCCAGTTAAGCTCCCAGTGGCTACGTTACATATTTTCATGTTTATCACTTCAGCTGCTTTATCGGATCATATCAATGTCTATGAAATGTTTCACACTGAAAGTCCTCAATAAATGTTTACTCTGATCATCTGTGGCACTGATATTAATTAGAAGGGCTTTGTCAAAAGTGTTTGCTACATGTTTTGAAATGCAAAGGTGATGGTTCTATAAAATGCATCATAGAGATTAATATTTATTTCTTATTTAAAAATTTATATCGTAGCTATCACTTTAGAGCCTAGATGTTTTGAAAAATTACTCTTTTAGTATTTGAACAAAATCACTGGGAAGAAAGGGCATCCTATTTATGATTAGTTTTAGTTCCAAGCCCTGTCCAAGCTTGAATAATTTTATGGAACTTAGTATATAAGGCTGCAGAAATGACCTGGGATTTATTTCTCTTAGTAATATCATACCCATTATCGTTCTTAACTTTTTAAAGAAATAATTTCTATTCTACACTTCCCTGGAATATTTCTTCTCTTCATTTATATGATATCCATGAACTCTTTGCTTGGTCTATTATGCTGATAATTATAGTAATATTTAAGTCATACCTAGACTCCTCTTGCTTTGTTATACTACATGTTTTCAGTATTTTCAATGTGTCTTTATACTTCTTTCATGTGTATTTGTGTTCAAACGCATTTACACACTTGCACAGGAGTGCATATGCCTCTGCACTTGTGCAAGCAGAAGGATTCAAGAGGCTAGGAGAGAATTATATACCCATTTTGTACATATACATATAAGCACTCACAAACACATAAAATATAAATAAAAATTTAAAAGGGAAATAGTTTATATGACTTTAAAACATAAATTACATAATGGCATATATCTTATGATGAATAAATATATGTATTATTTTATATTCTAGTGCTTTCCATCTAGGTAGATGTAACTCAGAGAAGAAAAGGTAAACATAAAATAATTGTTTTATAATACATTGAAAACTTCTTAAATGTAGTTTATTAAAGTTAATTTTAAAAAATTTTTAAAAAAGTTAATTTTAACATGTATTTAAGGTATTTAAATTTTATGGACTATGAAATGATTTAAGTAAGATCAGCAGAGTAAGTTGGGGAACTTTCAGGAAAAGAATCTCTTTCTTCCCTCCAACCAACTTCAATGCTGTGAAAAAACTCTCAGAATTTCTTGATGTTTCTAATATATGAGGTAGTTTGACATAATATGTGTACCTCGCCTGCTGAAGCAGTGCATATAAGGAGAAATTAACTTCATCGTCACTGTTTTTAGTGATAATACCTTATTAAATTTAAACATCTAAAACTGTATTCATGAAACTCATTTGATTAATGTTAATCTGTATCTGCTAAGGAGATCTTCTAATCTTATGTGGACTTGATGATTTCTTTTCAAGTTATGTAAATTATCATATAATTTTGTGAGTTTTCTAATGATGGTTGGAGGAGCAACTACTTAGATTATATAAAGACCATGATAACATTATAGAGTACAACCTGTTAATACACAAACTCTGGTTAAAACTTAATTTAGGATTCTTAATATAATTATGTTCTAGAGATACCATCACACTGTAATCCCAAAGCTGGCCATCATCTTATCATGTAACCTTGGTTATCTTTGAATACTTACCTCAGTTACGAGTGTTAAAATCACCGACCAGAGTCACGTATGCAGCAACATTCTTATTTAAGATGCTAAAAACAGCACAGTTAAAAATTTCTGTGACAATAGAAACATTGCACCTTGCTTCACCACCTACTTGAGAAAATATTACCTGTGGCCACATATTTACAAATGTGTGAGAATTTAAGCAAAGACCAGATATTTATTCAAATATTATCTTAATATTTGATTTTATTGTCTATTCCCTTCCTTATTGAAGACAGAATTTCATCCTAACATGGTAAAATTTGTCAGACATAACTAATTTATGAATCATTTTCTTTAATAAGATTATTAACTAAGAATGCAACTCCTTCAAAGAAAATGTATTTAAAATATCAGTCACATTATATTAATTATAATTAATTTTAAATGGCTTTTTGTCATTCATTTTAATAACTAGTATTGTTGCATGAGTATATATTTATAAACATATAAATATACAATGAGTTTAAAAGAAAAAAATTTGTGATAGTACTAACTCCTGGATTCCTTGTCTCTAAACTTGCTTATCAGAAATTGGGCCATTCACAGAAAAGATAATTAAAGAAAATCGTTGCTTTCAGCTACATTACGGACTAGTGGAAGGAAGAGGTGATTTGTCATCTTGGGTAGTAAAGTGAGATAACAATTACACAGTTTATCCTTTTTTATACTTTATCTTTACTTTCCTTTACATTTACAAGTGTGTGGGTTTGTATCTACTATATGTGTCATAATCTGCTAAAGGCCAGAAAATGGCATCTAACATCCAGGTGCTTATAAACCTTCTGATATAGGCACTGAAAACCTATATAAGACCAATAAGATCTGTTAACCGTGAAGCCATATCTCCATTCATGTACATATCTTTATAAGGCTAGAAATTTTTTAATGTTTTCCTCCATAAAGAAACCATGGATTCTTGAAGTGATCAATATATTCATTCCCAATTAAATATTATAGTATGGTTATATACATTAAAACATCAAACGATATCTCATTATTATGTGTTAGTCTTATTGTTTACTGTCAGGAGAGTTCGAACATATATAACAAGAGAGAGAAAATTTTTCTTGTTCATTCTTTGTTATTTCTTTGTGTGTGCATGTTATACACATGTGTGTCGGCCTATGTGCAGGTATGTGTGCACATGTATGTTCCTGTTAGCGTGGAGGCTGGAGGTCAACTTCAGATGTGATTCTCCATCAGTATCTACCTAATTTTTTGAGACAGGTTTTCTGAGTGAATATGGTGCCCATTGACTCAGCTAGGCAGTAATCTCTTGGGCTCTCTCTGTCTCCTCTAGCTGTAAGAAGAAACCTCTGTGGCTGGTTTCAAGTGAGTGTCAAGGGTCACAGCCCAGTTCCTCATGCCATTAGGGTAAGTACCTTACTAACTGAATCACTTTCTTATCCTTGAAAATGCAAATTTAAAATTTATAAATAATATGACTTATTACTATCTTAACTTTGAGTAACTTTAAAAAGCAACATTTTCAGGTTTGAAAAACAAATTGACTTGTATTACCTTTTTTTTTTTTCTGAAAATAAATGTGGTTAAGTTAAACATTTGGAATTTTTACACGATGTGACACTTTATCATCATGATATATTTGTCATACACAATTATGTAATCAATTCACATGATGACATGAATGATCGGTGCTAAGATTGATGTTTAAAATCATTGAGGAATTAAGCCAGTGATTCTAAAGACTGCAACATGAACCTTTTGCAATTTGTCTAAACCAGTGTCTAATTTTATTTTTAATTGTAATTCATAGTCTACAAAATGTAGTAGGAATCAAACTACATTCACATTAATTGACATGTCAGTAAAGTTACTGTTTTTGTAGTGTACTAAATAAGTGGTCCACATTCAGGACGTGCACTAGAGGTGGCAACACTGTACCTCCTAATGCAGGATTCTAATCCATTTGTATTGTATATACACGTTTTGAAACTTTACTTCTGCTGAATGCCATGACTTGATATTCTGTTCAGTTACAAACTGTCTGAACTTAAACAGAAAAAAAAAAAAAAAAGGACAGCAGTCAAAACATCATAACTTTAAAGGATTCTAATTGAACAGTGATAACAGCCTGAAGCCTCTACCAAATTATCAAGTTTGTCAGCCACGCTGTCAATAATCTCATTGTGCTTTTTTTTTTTTTTCCAGTTTCTGTACTTGAGAACAAAAGACTCTTCTCTGTGTTGCAGTGAATCAGGGATTATATTCTGTAAGAACCACTAGAGGTGATGGAGGCCTAAGTGGTCTCCTGCTGCTGGTCATGGACCGTAAAGCAGCTGAGAATACTAATGGTAGCAAGGCAGGAAAAAAAATTTTTTTTTGCACCTTTAAAACCATACTAGCTTCTATTGATGTACACAGGGATTAGATGGATTTCTACAAGCAGGACACAAAACTTAGTCTAAATTGTTTACCCTTATAGATTTCATCCGAAACACAGGATGGAATGTGGCTGAACCGGTGCTGATACTGGAACATGACTTTGACGCATACAATTAAACTAGCACATGGCTTCTTTTCTCACTATGTCTTTTCACTTTGTTAGTTACCATCCCCACTGAATACACTGAAAGGACAGTGAAATTTTAAAGGAGAAAAATGATGCGGGGTGAAGACCTACTGGTTCAAATCAGGGATGAAGGGAGAATATAACAGTTTGTGCTATGGAAGCAACATTTAGACCCCTCACATAACAGTTGATTTTCACACCATCTTCTCTCCATGCGTACGTGTCTGGGATATACAATAACTTGAAGTGACTGTCTCTCCTACAGAGAAAATCTTTTTTTAAGATTTCCTTCTCTGCAGAGCCTTCCTCTCCTGAATTCACAAAACATCCTCTTATGTTCCAGACTCAGCATTAATTTCTCCTGCTCTCTGTTACCGCACAATAATATATGTTTTTGCCTAGAAATAGCACTTTTGGAGTGAATCATTGTAAAGGTAAATAATGTGAAATGTTGGCTTGCAGACTTTCTTGAATCAATTGCTGTTTCATGGCCCAATTAAAAACTGCTACTTCCATCATCAGAATAAAAAGAGCGGCATGTCCAGAGACTGAGCACTGTGGCACTAAAGACGTGCATGGTCTACACTCTAAGACAAGAGCATTAACCTCTTGACCCATTTGACTGGTTCAACTTGGAATCAGCTGAAGCACATCGTGCCTGCCAGGCATATAGCACATATCAGCGTTTCAACTTGACACATCTGGAAAGGAGGAAATTCTGCTGAGGGATTGCCGACATCAGATTGACCTAGGAGCATGTACATGAGGCTATATTCATACCTGCTAATTGATGGAAGAGGGCTCAGCCCACTGCAGGCAGTACACCCCTCGGCAGATGGACCTGGATTAAATAAGAAAGGTAGGTAAGCAAGTCAAAGGGAGAAAACAAGGAAGTAGTGGTCCTCTGGAGCTTATGCCGCAGGTCCCAGAAGGAATGAATCTTAGCCTCACCTTCATCAGCCTGCCTGTGGCTGCCTGCCCGCCTGCCTGTCTATCTGTCTTTAGGGCGGATGTCTAACTGCTTCTGTATGAATATATATAGATATATCGGTATTTGTTAGGGTGCCAACTGATGGTGTCTCCTTATCAGCCTCTGTTCCAGTGAGTGTTAAAATTAATTTTATAAAATTGTGCTTGTTTCTCAGTTTCTCTCTTAACCTGGCTAACACACAAATAATTGAGACTCTTTTATTTTTGTTTAATGATAAGTTTCACAACACAATAACTGAGCAATTATTGCTCTAGTCTTAATCCTCTAAGCTAATTTGGCTTCTTCCCAACTTTGTAGATTTTTCTGTTCAAGCTCTTCTCTCTCTCTCTCTCTCTCTCTCTCTATATATATATATATATATATATATATAGAGACTACACATATATATATTCCTCATCACTGCTGTTATTCTTATCCAATTTCATTTGTGTTTGATCCTGCTAAGTGATGTCAGTTTTTGATAAACAAAATGATAGATGAGATTCTAAAGCCTGGGTTGTTTCTCAATTAATCCTGAATCACCACTCTCATGTATGATGACAGTTGGGAATGGATGCCTGCAGTTTCTCTCCTTTGCCTCTGAAAACCACAAAGAATATAGTCCTTACACAGAAATCTCAGAGACAGAGGACTATCAACACAAAACTCACTTTAATGCTTGCAGTGAAAATGATTTTACTTTACCCTAATTGGAAAAATATTACCAACAGTAATAACAGTTAACATCATATGTCATTCATTTGCACAGTACTATTTTTCTGAAAGATTTTTATATTTATTTTTACCACAACTCCATAGTATTAATACATTTGCAAATAACCTTGGCCACTGTATTATATGATAAAATTTTTTGTTGAGTTAATGTACAGAGGCAAATTTCAGCATGAATATCTTATCTTAAGATTTCATTGCAGCATTTTATTACATTTCATAATATATAAATAGAGTAGAATATTCATATACTACTTAATGAAAAGGTGAATATAGCAATAGAGACTACAGTTTTCTGAATCCATCTTCAAGAGTTCATTAGTCTGCCTATGTGTTCGTGCCAAAGCACTCCAACCTTTAATTAAAACTAGCAATCCCCAGCATCCATTTGGTACCAAAAGCTGCCAATATTGCCACTCTTTGATATCTGTGCCAAAAGGTATCAATGACTGGGGGTTTGGACATGTGGCCTCTGGAATTACCATAAACTATTCATAGATCTCCCATTGTGTTCAATGGCAGAGCTTAAATCCTACTGAGGAAAGTGTACTTCTTCCTGCTAGGAAGGACTCATAAAAAATCCTGACCATTCAGTCTTTATTAACATTGAATCTGTAATAGAAAAATAGTCTACTAAGGCTTATAGAGGAAGCAGATACTGAAGAAGCTATGTATGAAACAAACAGTTTCATTGGATTTCTTTTTTTTTCTCAAGGTTATAAAAAGGTATTTTATTCTTTTTTAAACACATTTCTATTGAAAAATAAAATAATTCATATTACATCTCATTTGCTATCCCATCCCCTGCATCCTCCCATTCCTCCATAAATTTCTTTTATATAAAGAATTCTGTGGTTTTACTAGTAATACAGTAACAGTTTATCTATTTAAATTTTCTGCAGAATAACACATATCTTTACATAAATAATAACAGATAATATATTTGTTACTATATAATTTTATATTTTTTAAAAAATACAGTTGGGCTTTTTTATATTTACAGTTGATTTAATGTATTAATTGAGGTAATGTTTAACAGTTTCCCAGATGAGGACAAAAAAAAATGTAGTTTTACAGCCTTCTTACAGCTATGCAAATACAGAGGAAAGTGAAAAACTAAATCTTCATTCACAGATTTATGTTGTAAAAACATTTTGAAATGCATGTTATGTGGGTGTTTTTACTCTTGGCTTGAGACAAATGCCTATTGATAGAATAATGTAGTAAATGAAAAAATAAAGCCAAAATATTTTTAAAATGTAAGAACCAGGAATACATAAGAATAAGTTAGAAGAACAATAGACATTGCTTATTCTTTTTTGAACCACACTCCCATAAATTATTCTTATCCCCACTTTGCCACACACTCAGGAAAACCTGATTCATTTAAACAAAGCTATGAAAATGGCTATTATTAGTATACCTTTAATGAAGTCATTAATATATTGATTACCGTGTGTGTGTGTGTGTGTGTGTGTGTGTGTGTGTGTGTATACTCCTGCAGTTGTGAGCATAATTAGTTGTGGATACATATGGTACAGCATGTATGTGGAGATCAGAAGGAAATCTCAAGTTCCCAGTTGTCTTCCACCTTTGTTTTAAACAGAGATTCTTTAATTCTTCGTTTCTTTCTTTAATCACATTATAACCTAATTCTAGCCCCCTTCCTCATCTCCTCCTAGTCTCACCCTCATGCCCAACCTCTCCCCAAGCCACACATCCTTCCCAGAGAAGGTGTGACCCTCAAGGAGTACCAACCCAGCCGGACATCTCAAGTCATAGCAAGACTAAACATATCCTCTCTCACTGTGGCCTCACAATGCAACCCAGCTAAAGGAAATATTTCTTTCTCAACGCAAGCAACAGAGTCAGAAACAACCACTACTCCCATTTTTCAGGAACTCATATGTTGACCAAGATTTTCATCTGCTACGAATATGTAGGGGTGTTCTAGGTTTAGCCCATGTATGCTCTTTGGTGGTTCAGTCTCTCTGAGTCCCCATGAGCCCAGATTAGTTTATTATGTAGGTCTTCTTATGGTGTCCTTGACCCCTTGAGTTTCCACTTTCCTTCCTCCCACTCTTCCACTAAACTTCTCAATTTCAGCCTATTGTTTGGCTGTAGTGCTTTGCATCTGTTTCCATCAGCTGCTGGATGAAGCCTCTCCGAAGACAGTTATATTAGGCTCCTATCTGCAAGCATATCAAAGGATCATTAGTAGTGGCAGAGGTTGTCTCTCTCCCATCAGGTGGGTCTCAATGGGATTGTCATTGGCTTACCATTCCCTTAATTTCTACTCTATCTTTATCTCTACACATCTTATAGACAAAACAAAAAGTTTTATAGATTTGTTTGTATGTTTGTTTGTTTTTTGAGACATGTTTCTTTCTGTGATAGACCTGACTAACCTAGACTCACTTTGTAGACTAGTCTGGCTTCAGACTCACAGTGACACCTGCCTCTGCCTCCTGAGTTCTGGGATTAAACACATGTGCCACCACACCAAGCTTATGGCAAAACAAATATTGAGTCATAGGTTTTATAGGTGGTTTGATGTCCTCTCCCTCCAATGGAAGCCCTACCTGGCTACAGGATGTGGTGACTTCAGAGTCCTTAATCCCATGCCACTAGGACACTTGGCTGATGTCAACTCATAGACTCCTAGGAGCCTCCCTGCCTCAGAAATCACCCCACATCAATTTCCATTCTCTTTCCTGGTCCTGCTCCAATCCAGTGTCCGCCTGCTCTTCCCACAGCTGATCCCCACCCGTTACTCTCATCACACCCTCCCTCACCATTTTCCTCCCTCCATCTACTTCAGATGTCTATTTTACTTCCTCATCTTTTCTTGGGTCTCATTGGCTTCTTTGGGTCTGTGGATTGTAGCATGATTATTCTGTACTTTATGGCTAATATCCATTTATAAGTGAGTGCATATGATGCATGTCTTTCTGGGTCTGAGTTACCTCACTCAGGATGATTTTTTTTTTCTAGTTCTACCCATTTGGCTGCAAAGTGCATGATGTCTTTGTTTTTAATAGCTGAGTAGTATTCCAATGTGTAAATAAACCAACTGTTTCATGTAAGCTTTATTTATAATAGCTAGAAACTGGAAACATCCTAGATGTCCCTTAAACAGGGATTATAATTGGTCTAACATTTCACCGTATAAGCCAGGTAGTCTGATTTATGAAATTCCAGTGTTCTATCTTTTCCTGTCTTCCATCCTGCAATCATTGATATTATAAGCATTTGTCACCATACTAACATTTTCCTTGGTATCTAGGCATGTATAACAGTTGCTTAATCTTGAAAGGCAAGTGCTGTAGTACCTGAGTCATCTCCCTAGGCTATTTGTCTAAGGTGCATTCTGAATATATATATATATATATATATATATATATATATATATATATATATATATATATATACATGTATATATATATATTAAAATAAATTAAATATTCTAAAATTTTAATTTGCAATTTGTTTACTGTCCTACAACCTTCTCTTTTGTTTACCTTATAAAAACTTATGTAATGTAACTATAGGTTTTTAGGCCATGACAGATATGTGGCAACTAGAAGGCAACTTTGTGGGACTTACTTTTGCCCATCTTTATATGGTTATCAAGGTCAGGTTCCCAGCTTTGCACATCACAGACATTTCCTACTGAGCCATCTCACTGGTGCTCAAATATGATTAGTTGAAACATTACATCAGTAAAATACTGTCTTCTTTTTTATTATAAACATATTGTCATCTAAGCACGGTATAAAACAGAACATTTTGAATAATAAACTATATTTGCAAATGAAAATGAAAAAAGCAAAAAATAAATTAATAAATATATAACAAGTAGTGTAATAAGACTTTAGTAAAAAGTATTTTAAAAAGTGAAGTGTCCTAAATAAGTCACATTACATATTAAATTTTAATAGAATAAAGAAATTCTAAAGAAGATGGATTAACACAAGAAGTGGTTGGATTTGACACTTTAGTTATGGAAGCTTGGTACTGATTAATTCAGCATGAGAATAATTTTATTTATGAGTGCTATGAATTAGAATTCTTTTTCTGTCATGTTTATTCATCTTTTTATAAAATATGGGGACATCACACTATTTTTTGAGACAAATTTTCTCTGTGTAGCCTTGGCTGTCCCAAACTCACAGAGATCTGCCTGCCTCTGTCTCCCTGGGTGCTAGGATTACAGGTGTGTGTCACTGCTCCTGGATACAACAGAGATTCTTTATTGTTATTTTTTTATTAACTTTATATCATGTTCATAGCCCCCTCCCTCCTCTCTTCCCAGTCGCACCCTTCCTCTCCCCTCCTCTGTGCTCCCTCCCCTATTCCTCAAAAGGGGAGCCCTACTACCTTGGCACCCCAGTTCATCAAATCATATCAGGATTCAGTTAGTCCTCTTCTCCTGTGGCCTTGCAAGGCAGTCCCATCAGAAGAAGTGATGGAAAAGCCAGGAATGGAGTCCATGTCAGAGACTGACCCTGCCCCTCTTTTGGAAACCTCTAAGCTGTACTACCAAATCTGTAATCATAAATCAAGGAAAGATAGAGCTAAGAAATATACATATGCACATATATTTTTATATATTGTATGTATAACCACATATAATGTCATATATATTATATATAAATATATATTTATTTCTATGATTTTTCTCCCCTAAATTTCCTATCTAGGTGAAAATGAGGTGGTAGAATATTGTATATTTGAAATCTAGGATACAAAATGGCAGTAGAAATGTTTTTATTACTTCTTGGCACTTCTTGATCTGTGTCCATGTTTAAAGCATTTAAAAACTAAGTTAAACAATATAGCATATCTAGTCTACCCCTGCCATTGATGGATTGTTCTGGGTAGTAACCAACAGTGTGGCCAGTGGTCTATGATGTCTGGCATCTTTGAGGACTTACTTGATTACAACTTCAAAAGAAGTACCTCATTTACTCTCCAGAGTGTGTGCTTTCTTTGTTAGGCTCTGATGTCCAGTAGAGGTGTCACTGTTATAGGGTAACTCCAATGTAACTATTGGATGTATATGTGTAGATATATTTTTAGAAGCTTCTACAGAGGTAGCTTTCTGCATTTTTTAAATTCCATAGGATTATCTCAGCTTTTAAAGAATTAGTTTTGTTTCTTCAGGAATGGAAACTTGATACTGGCCTGTCAATAAGAATGTTCATCCCTATGAGAGGCTAATTCTCCTCCCAGAAGTCAGTAGTGACTTTTATCACTTTGTCTTGGAGTGGGACCCCATGAACTTTTCCTCCTTTCATGTTGCCATGTCTATTGATATTGACGTTGTTCGGGTTTAGCTATGCAGCTATTTTTAGAAGGAATTGCTTCTGGGTAGACTTCCTTGTATTCTGGCTCTTAAAGGCTTTCTGCCCCTTTTCCATGATGGTCACTTACACATGTGTAGGGAAGCCATAGTGGAAATAGAGCCATACAAACATTAAAAACAAGTAAATAAATAAACTCTGACTGATCAGCATGCATATATTATTGTACATATGTGCAGGAATATATATGTATTTAACAGTAATAATCAAAGAAAAAGAGTGAGGGTAGTGGGATGCTATGAGGGAGGAAAGAAAAGGGAGAAAGTGATGTAATGCTATCTTAATTCAAAATGTATTAAAATTGTTAAAGGATTAGTTTTATTATTGAAAATAAATACTATAGATGAATGGAGAAAATTTCATGTAGTCTACAAGAGGTTGGTTTTACGTTTTAATTCAAACATAAGCTGAAATTGAAGAGAAAAGAAAAGCCTTTAAACTGTAGACCAAAATAAAGCAAATATAACTAAGTTGATGTTTGATAAACCAGAGACAATATAAATTTTTATCTATGCCATATGAAACGATCGCATGATAAGTCCTGAGGACTCTGTAGCCAACAAGATTTATCAGTTATGCAGATACATTTTCTCAAGTTTCAGCAAGTTTCAGAGCTGTTCCCATGTAGAGGAATCAGCTCTACTGATAACTTGGCTTTTGATTTCTTGAAATCTTTCTTCCTGTCTCCAGCCAAGATCTTCAGGGGTTTTCTCCGGTCATATCTGATTTTTATTCATTCTTGTGTTAATACAACACAAAGCCTCTTCCTCACTATAACACATTTCCTGCCTTCAATTTTGAAGTTAAGACATGTTTAGGTAGATTTAATTTAGCAGTCCTTTTCTTATCATGTTTTGCTTTATTTTGATCTTCTTTCACACTTAATTACTTATTTAATTGTTTTACATCCTGATCCCAGCCTCTTCCCTCCTATCATTCTAGCTCCATCCCAAGCCCCTTTCTTCCAATCCCTTTTCTCCTTCCTCCCAGAGAAAGGGAGGCCCCGAACTGGTACCAATCTACCCTGGTATCTCAAGCCACCCCAGGACTAAACACATCTTTTCCCACCTGAGAGTGACAATGCAGCCCAGCCAGTGGAAAAGATAGATGCCTTTCCCTTGCTCAAACAAAGAGCAGAGAATCATCTTTAGCTAAATTGTTCGCTTGTGTTTATACAAAGGTGTACATTCCACGCTTGTGTTTATACAAAGGTGTATATTACCTGTAAAAGTTTATATATTTAATATATTTACAGAACAAAAGGACCAAATACCAATGATGTTAAAGTGACCCTGTCAAGAGTCACTCTCAAGGATGCTGAGATGCTGAGATGCTGGGAGATTAGGAAATATTTATTCCAGCATATGAGCTTAAGTAATAAAAGATCTAAGAAAGTGTTTTATGGACTAAGGAGATATTTTAAAGTTGATAATTGCAAGTTGTGAAACTTAGGGAGTATAAAGCCTTGGATGGTAATAAGAAAATAATTTAATTTCTGTAAATTCATAATTTATAGAATTTTGGACTCACAAAATCAGATAATGGAATACTTTCTCCAAGGTTGCCAAATGCAATGGAACTGAATATTGTAAATGTAATTCTTTCATGATAGTTTTCACAATTGTTCTTATTGTATACAGTTTATTAGTGTTAGAGAAAAATCCATTTGTTGGACTTAGTGAGGGTGAGGAAAGACATAGAGGTGACCTATAATACATTGTATAAGATGTATATTCAATTGTTTTTTGTTTTTTTGGAAGTTTTTGTTTTGTTTGTTTGTTTGTTTTTGTTTGTGTTTTGTTAATTGCTGAACTGGCAGTGACCTAAATGCTCACAGATTCTGGCATTGTCATTGCTGTTGAGGAATCCCTTTCTCAATGTTGTGTAAAAATTATTCCAAAATTATCCTATTGATTAAGAAACTGAAGAACCTGTGACTGCGAAAAATGGAAAAAATAGTGTTAAAATGTAAACTGATGATAAATAGAAAAGTCATTATTTAATTTCAAAAGGTCAAACTCACTATTAAGAAGAATTAACAGTTTTAAATATATTAAAATACTGTTAAGAATACTTAATAGTTTTAAATAAATGAAATTATAACTATATTTGTAATAAGTATTAGAATTCTGAAATACATACAGTGAATATAAAGAGACAAGAAAAGACATGTAAAGAACAATAAAATATTCAGGGACTTTAGTGTCCCATATTTAGAACTAGATAGTTCAAATCAACAGAAAATATAACAGGGAAGACTACTAATATTACAGTGTTGAGTAAACAATCATAAAATACTAATGCGGATATTTCCACAACTGCATCAAAATATACATTATTCACTAGCATATAAAACACATGCACCGGGTTAGAGTATATACTAGGCTGTAAAACAAATCTTTGAAACTTAAGAAAACAGAATTTATGCTTGTGTTACTTCAGATGAAAGTTGGATGAACCTGGTAACCAATAAAAAAAAAGAGAAAGCTGAAAAACTACTACTGTATAGGAAAAAACCAATAGGTCAATGAAGAAAATTTTTTCTTACACAATTTCTACATGGTTCCTTTATTTTCTTCAGGTTTTTTTTTTTATTAATTGTCTCATAGTTACATTTCTAATAATGGTTTGTGTTATTGCTAATACAAAATGTTCTTCACATCAAAATCCCATATATTCAGATGTCTCTTAAAATACCACATAGACGTTTGGAAGATATAGTTAGTTCTGTTATTATTAATAAGGCTATAAGAAAAACAAAAATGTATTCACTGTCTGAAAATTTACCAGAGTGATATTTTTAATATATTTTATTAATTTATTCATATTACATCTCAGTTGTTAACCCATCCCTTGTATCCATCCATTCCTCCCTCCCTCCCATTTTCCCCTTACTCCCGTCCTCTATGACTATGACTGAGGGGGACTTCCTCCCCCTATATATGCTCATAGGGTATCATGATCATCTGCTTAGATGCAGAGAAAGCATTTGATAAAATCCAACACCCATTCATGTTTAAAGTTTTGGAGAGATTGGGGATACAAGGCACTTTCCTCAACATTGAAGCCTATATACAGCAAGCCAATAGCCAAAATCAAATTAAATAATGAGCTACTCAAAGAAATAACTCTACAATTGGGAACAAGGCAAGGCTGCCCACTCTCTCCATATCTCTTCAATATAGTATTCAAAGTTCTAGCCCGAGCAATAAAACAACAAAAGGAGATCAAGGGGATCCAAATGGGAAAGGAGGAAGTCAAATTATCCCTATTTGCACATGATATGATAGTATATATAAGTGACCCCCAAAATTCCACCAGAGAACTCCTATCACTGATAAACACCTTCAGCAAATTGGCTGGATACAAAATTAACTCAAAAAAGTCAGTAGCCTTCCTATATACAAATGACAGTCATGCAGAGGAAGAAATTAAGAAAACTACACTCTTCATGATAGCCACAAGCAATATAAAATATTTAGTAATTACTCTAACCAAGCAAGTAAAGACTTGTTTGAAAAAAAATTTAAAACTCTGTAGGAAGAAATTTTATAAATGAATATAATTAGAGCTACATGGAAATTGAAAAAACATAAAAACATAAATGATATAGTAAAGGGTTTAAATTGGAAAGGCCTTGACAATAAATAAATTAATAAGAAAACAGTCAACATAGATTTTTGTCTAAAGAAACTAGACAATATTTTATTATTATTAAAAATGACCTTAGAATGACTAGAAAGCAACAGAAATCAAAAAAAAATAGAACAGAACTGAGTAATATTAAGAAAGCAACAGAAAAAGTAATGAAACTAAAGTTACCCTCTTGAAAGAATAAAATTTCAATAACTCTAGAAGGTTAATAATAGTGATTATATAAATAAATGTAATCAGTAGTAAAAGTGAATCATTACAAATATTAGCACAGGAATATAAACACATTTAAAAGAATTTTTGTAATCATATGCAAAAAAATTGGATATCTAATAACTAATTATTAAATTTATAGAAATAAGCAACCAGCCAAAAGTTAAGTAATGAAGATATAGATAGATTGAAATGATTAATAATAAGAAATATGAACTAGTAATAAAAATACTAACATTGGATAAAAGCCTGGAATATGATAGTTTTAATGATGAGTTCTATCAAATATTTAAATAATTAATATCCATCCTGTTAAAACTCTAGTGAAAATACTGAAGTGGAGAGAACAGCTTCCAGTTTATTTTCATGATACTAGCATTACCCTTTTTGCAAAGATAGTAAGAACATTGTGTGGAAAAGACCATGGGTGACTTATCCTAATGAATGTAAATAAATAAGCTTGGAGATTAGACAAGTGGACCAGAGATTAAAATGTTCGCTGCACAGCTGTGAGTACCTGAGTTCAGCTCTCCAGCACCACTGTAAAACCTGGGCACTGTGTGATTTAATACCAGAGTCAGTGACAGGCAGATCCTGGAGGTAGCTGGACAACCAGTGCAGTTGAAATTGTAAGATCCATGTTCAGTGAGATGCTGTCTAAAAGATGGAAGGAAGGGAAGGAGGATAGAGGAAAGGAAGCAAGGAAAGAGGAGGGGAAGGTAGCAAAGACGAGCCAAGGTAAGTGAGGGATACAGGAAGGAATGAAGGGAACAAGGGGTAAAGGGAGGAGAGAGAGAGAAAGAGAGAGAGAGAGAGAGAGAGAGAGAGAGAGAGAGAGAGAGAGAAGGAGGGAGAGGGAGAGAGGGGGGGGAGGGAGAGGGAGAGAACAAAAAGAAAAATTAAGGGGAGAAAGACCAAGAAAGACAGCCCAAAATAATAAGCTTCTGGCTTCAACATACATCTATATGAAAAAGAACAAACACTCTCAAAAATAGATGTACACATGCATAAACCACCCACGCACAAAGACACACACACACACACACACACACACACACACACACACACACACACCAAAGAAATAACAAGTTAATATAACACTATAACACTTTTGTCTGAGATTTTATGCCTGGAATGTAAAGATAGCTCAATGTAGAAAATACATTAATGTTACAACAACATTTTAATAAAAGAGTTAAGAATAAAAACAATAGGCATGTCAGTTAAATAAAATAAAATTAAATACCTCTTGATCTCTCTACAATATTTATATAATATCTCATATAATATTAGATATAGATAACATATGCTTTCATATATATAATCTGATTTGCAAAGCATAAGATTTTATGCCATTAAACTTTTTTTTTCTTTATGCAGTTTTACATGGAGCTGGGGACTCAGGACCTGCTCCACACTCTGTTTCACAAGGCAAGGCCTGTGAGTTTTGAGGGCTGCCAGAAGTACTTACTGCAGTCTGAGCACCTGAAGCCTTCTGGACAATCCAGGCTCCAGGGGCTTGGTTAGTGTTGGAGAGTAGATGGGGGAAACGGCAATCCACACCCAGAAAGACAACAGGAGTCCTTTACTAGCAAGCCATTACTTAGTTTAACTGGGAGATCAAGGGGCAGCACCCAGTTCCTTTTAGGGTCTTGGGTAAAATATGGATTCCCAAGGACACAACCCTAGCTGTGCTGCACTTGGAAAGACAGCTATAGGTTGCTAGAATATTACAGAAATGCCACAGGTCATGCAGCAGCAGTGATTCCTAGGAAGGGACCATTAGTATCATCAGGCTTCACAGCAGTAGGAAAGAACTAAGACATTGTGCCTCTTAAGGGAAGATGGAAACCACCTCATCCCTAATTCCTTGACCTTGCTTTCCAAAAGAGTGCTGCAAGAAGTTCAGGTAGGCACAATACACAGACCTTGGAGGACTTCAGTGCCATTACTGAAACTGAGAGACTTGCTGGAGTGGCAGTCCATGGCATTCTTGAACAAAGTACAACCTAATAATAATAAATTATTATCAAAATCTTCATTTTGTTTATTCTCTGCAATGAATACAAAACTTCTGGGTTGTTTGGGGAAAACTGAACCCAATAAATTTGTTTATAAAAATGCTTGCTTGCCAGCCTCTGGAGCTAGACACCAAGTTCACATTTTAGATGGATCGCAATCTGTGACAGTTATCTTAAGTGGTAAAGAATTAGATTCTTACTAATAACTATTAGCCAGGATGTTTCCAAAAGTCTATTGATAGATCTCCAACACAGAGAGATTAAAAAATAAATGTCTTTACAGGAAATCAACAGTGCAGCTCCGTTTATCTCTGGGTAAATTTCTGACAAAGTTTGGCCAGTAAAAATAGGATTATCTATTGTTTTTGTCCATAGTTGAATGCTGTGATCCTAAGGGTAAATCCTACTACCTGCTAGAACAGCCAAGAGTTGAGACAATCCATATTCTCAAAAATTACAAAATGAATAGAATGTTCCTTCCAAATAAATATGATCTTCAGGATGTCCGAGAGATGAATTCAGTATTCCTGTCCAATAAATTCATTTTACCCCATGACCTTGAAATAGGTATTCTTTATTGTCAGTTAACTTATAATTTTATAGGTTGGGAAAAGTAAATACTATTATATCTTACCTACAGAATTTACACAATGGATGTTTGACAGTCTGGTTCCTTGTGTAGCATCTCATTCATTCAAGGATTCTACTCATTCTTGAACTTAAAGCCAAATATTTCTGACTGCTGTATTATCAAGTGTAGTGATTTCTCCCATACAGAATACATTTCAGGGTTCTCTACTCGGCCGAGTCAGCAACTCCAGATCTTATACTACTTTCTCCATTGCTCACGTTAGTACCACAACTTTGGCTTCCCACTGGTTTCTCTCAAGCACTGACCCTTGTCACAAGGGGTTTACATTTACTGCACATATATTGCTTCTCTTTACCAAATTATAACAAAGGATATGCATTCTACAATTCTAGACTTAGGTGATGATCATGTAGTAAGTATTTCTTTGGCCAATAAGATGACTTGGTGGGTAAAGGACTTGACACCAAGCCCTGAGGGTCTGAGATTACGCAAGAGGTGGAAGGAGAGAACTGACTCCCTTATTTCTCCTGTGATATCCACATGTGTTTTGTGGTATGTGCACACATTGTTTCAAACACACAAATGCATGAATGAATGAATGAATTAATGAATGAATGAATGAATGACTTAAGTCTTCCTGGACTGGCTATAAACCACATTCATATGTACTGCTCTTTCCATTCATTATGCAATGTACCCATTTTCCTTGACACATTACAACATTTCAGTTAAGGACAAACCACACACACGATGGCATATGCCATATAGGACAGGTGTGTAATAGACTGCATAACGAGGTTTCTGTAAATAAAGTCTGCAATGTTCCTATAATGACAAAATTGAATAATGATGCGTTTATCAGAATGATTCCCTGTCAAGAATTGACATATGACTGAATTTATAATGATTACATATACTTTTGTGATTTCTACTAAATTGCAAACTACGTGAAAATAAAAATTGGCACTTTTTGAGATTATATGTACATACAGTCTATTGCAATGCCTAAAACATAATAAAACACAATATTTATTTCCTTTAAATATTAGAATACTATATAAGAAATTGAGAGTATTTGTACAATCATTTACAAGTTTATTTTCATACTTTTTTATTTTCATCAAAATTTTATTTCCATTTTAAGGAAAGGGAAATAATAAATGAGATGTTACAAATCAGAGATAAAATTGTAGCTGTTTCCACATTAATGCACCTGAGAGTCTTGTCCTGATATATTTTATTCCTGTTATTTCATCTTGGAAGAATGAAGAGAATGAACAGAACAGAAATCAGAAAGACTGATTTCTAAGTATGTATGACAGAGTGAACATTCTTAGCTCCTTCAGCCCATACTACTTAAATACTGAAAGAACACTCAAAGTAGAATAATCTCTGATCATTCAGACACGGCACCATTGGGAAAATAAATGCACATGGATCATTCCACTTCACTCTTCATTGTGTTTGTATTGTGCGGGAGAAACCTTCCAATGATAATTTGTACTGCAAAGATAGCCATGTGGTACTTTCAATTGGTTTTATAAGAAAAAATTCACGTAGGTAAGCAGGTATCCTAACGACTTTTAATAAAATGCTTATTTGTATCATATATGTACGTATGTATGTATGTGTATGTTTATGTATATATGCATGCATGTATGTGTGTATGTATAATATAAAGAAACTGGTCATAAATGCTTCATTCTTTCAGTCTCATCTTAGTCATCAATACCTAGTACCTACCCTGTTATTTCCGCATAGATGGTTTTAATACTATATTGAAATCCATCTGATTTGTTAATATTTTGTTTTAGTGAGATCTCAGTTAGGAAGCTAACATTTTCTAAAGCATATTTTGCAAAAGAATAAAATAATCAATTGTGTATCTAATATGAAGTGATATCAAGCAAGAAATTCTACCATCTACATGTCATGATGAAAAATGCTTCATCTCACATTGAAAAATACCTCATGAACTTTGAGCATAGGAGAGAAAAGTAAATGGGAGAAAGGTGAGATCTGTAGGAGCTTCTCATGTTGTGGGTTAAGAATTCATGTAACACAAGTGCCAAAATGGGTGTTGTCAATATTTATACTTGATAAAGTTTTCACTTCATCTTAAGCTATCATTATTCAGGGAACAAAAGATTCATACAAATCTAGAAAATATGGGTCTTTCTGCTGATCTAGTTATCTATGCTCTGCCTCCTATGCTACATTTACGTAGTCTCTTAAAGAGTGCTGGAGAGATGGCTCAGCAGTTAAGAGCACTGACTGCTCTTCCAGAGGTCATGAGTTCAACTCCCAGCGACCACATGGTGGCTCACAACCATCTATAATGTGATCTGATGCCCTCCTCTGGCCTGCAGATGTACATGTAGGCAAAGCACTGGATATGTAATAAATAAATAAATATTTTAAAAAAGAAATAAAAAAGAGTTATTATACCTTATTTATTATCAAATTATTGACTAATTTCTCATGATAACTCCAAATAGCAGTGTTTGTTTTCAGTTACAGTATATTTGTTACACAACATATTTCACAGATTGGTACTTAAATAATACACATGCACTTTTGATCTAGTCATACTTGAATACAAACTGACTATTTTTTCATTTACTGATGAAACAATACAAATATGTATTGATGAATTTGACAGATAAACAAATTAAAACCTATTAGCATATTTAAATAAAATGTGTTAGAAAGCTAGCCTTTATTTTTGTATAACCTGAGGAATATGTTTTTTTAATTTGTTCATTTTACATTGGGATTGTAGCCCTCTCCCAGATCCCACCCTTCCTCCCTCAAGCCCCCTTCACTCTGCCATAGTCCTCAAAAAGGAGGAGCCCTCCTCCCCTAACATCTGACCTAAGCCTATCAAGTCTCATCTGAACTGCCTGTATCCTCTTCTTTTGTGACCTGGCAAGGCTGCCCCACCAGTGGGAAGTGATGAACCTGTGGGGGCCAGAGTCTATGTCTGAAGTAATCCCTACTCCCCCTATTATTGTCCCCACAAGGATGTTATGATGCCAATCTATTACATCTGAGCAGAGAGTCTAGGTTCACAATGCATGGTCCTTATTTGGTGCATCAGTCTTTGCAGCACCCCACTTCTCTTCCTGGATTTGTTGGCTCCATTGGTCTCCTTATGGAGCTCCTGATGCTTTCAGGACCCTCTTTACCAAACTCTTCCATAGACTCCTTGTGTTCCACTTCAGAGTTTGGCTAGGTTTCTCACCATATTCTTGGATGTCCTGCTGGGTGGAGTCTTTCAAAGGACCTCTATGATAGGTTCCCTTCCTGTTCTTTCTCTTAATCCCCTTTAGGTATCTATTCTATTTGCCCTTCTAAATAATAATTAAGCATTTTCCCTAGGATCCTCCTTGTTATTTAGTTTCTTTAGGACTGTGTATTGTAGTATGGTTAGCATGTATTATTTAGCTTATAGCTAAATCCTGGCTCTAGGTTACCTCGCTTAGGGATGATCTCTTCTAGTTCCATCCATTTGCCTGGACATTTCAAGATTTCCTTGTTTTAAATAGCTGAGTTGTATTCCATTGTGTAAATGTACCGGTTTCTTTATCCAATCTTTGGTTGAGGAACGTCTAGGTTGTTTCTGAATTCTGGCTATTATAAATAAAGCTGCTATGAACATAGCTGAGCAAATGTCCTTGCTGGATGGTGGAGCATCATTTGGGTGTATGCTCTGGAGTGGTATGGCTGAGTCTTGAGGTAGAACTATTCCCAATTTTTTGAGAAAGTGCCAGATTGATTTCCAAAGTGATTGTACAAGTTTGGAGTGCCACCAGCACTGGAGGAATGTTCCCCTTTCCCCACATCCTCGCCAACATGTGGTGTTACTTCAGTGTTTGACCTTAGCCATTTTGGTCGGTGTAAGATAAAATCTGAGTCATTTTGATTTGCATTTTCCTCGTGACTAGGGATGCTGAGATTTGCATTTTCCTCGTAACTAGGGATGCTGAGATTGTCTTTAAGTGTTTCTCTACCACTAGATACTCACCTGTTAACAATTCTTTTTTTAGCTCTGTACTCCATTTTTTAATTGGATTATTTGGTTTGGTGTTGTCTAATTTCTGGAGTTTGTTATACATTTTGCATATTAGGGCTTTGTCCGATGTAGGGTGGTGAAGATCTTTCCCCAGTCTGTAGGCTGGCATTTTGTGCTTTTGTCAGTTTCCTCTGCCTTAAAGAAGCTTTTCAGTTTCATGAGGTCCCATTTATTTGTTGTTGATCTTAGAACCTGAGATACTGATGCTCTGTTCAATTCCTGTGCAAATGAGCTCAAGGCTCTTCCTCACTTTTTCTTCTAACAGGTTTAGTGTGTCTGGTTTTATATTGAGATCTTTAATACACTTGGACTTTAGTTTTGTGCAGGATGATAAATAAAGGTCCATTTGCATTTTTCTACAAGTAGACATTCAGTTAGACCAACACCATTTGTTGAAGATGCTACCTTTTTTCATTTATTGTCATCTGTACCTAATTCCAAATGATGGCAATACTACATTTAATATCTTCTTAGGAAATCCATTGACAAAGCATGAAAACAAATTATATAAATTATGAATTCATTTTTAGTACATCCACTAAAATTATTTTGTTTCTGTAATAGTAGAGTGACTAGTATAGAAATATAAAGTTCCTATGCTTCTGTTGTCAAGGTAAATTGCCTATATTCCCTGTCAAGTTTAGTCCTGCTGTGATAGTCACTGCTAAATTCTCTTTATAATTTGGTTGAAAGCATTGCCATGACTCTCAATGTTTACACTTGCTTAAATACACTTAGTTGGAGTTGAAGCCTGACACAGTGGCTGACAGGACATGTAATTGTGGTTGTCAACTGCCTCCCAAGTTCAAAGCCCAACATCAGATTAACCATGTGTTTCTCAAAGGGCAAAACCAAGAAAACTAACTAGCAGCAGACTGAAGTTAGATTTGTGCATGTGTGTTTAATTCTAGTCCTTTAGAAGGAATATAATGGAGAGCTTCTGAATGAAGCTCTGAAAGAAGGCTGAAGCAAAGGAATCTATATATTGTGTTATCAGATGAAACATTTACCTTGAGGTTTGATATGAAGTGATAAGACATACCTTCTCCTCTAGGTCCTTTCAAGTCAAGGTGTGGTTTGGGAGTATAACAGTTAGTATTACAACAGCTTGTTAAAGGTGTTGTTTATCAGGTCTCATGCATACAAAAATCTAGATATTGCTTTTGTTAGCTCTAAATCAGTATTGTGTGTGTGAGGAACTTAGGGACATACACGTATAGAATATAACAATATTGCATCTAAATAATTGCATATTCATTTCAATGAGCTTAGGATTTAGAGCTCCATATTTGCTCCGTTAATTTTTTTTTAATCTACAACCAATGTTTGCATGAAGCAAAACTCATGACATAATCACATTAAAACTTAAACATAAATGGATTTCAAATAATATAATCTAGATAGCTGGAGCTATTTCACACTGAATTTTAAAAGAGGCACTTCAATGTCTAAACAGCTTCAAGAACAGTATATATGTTTTTAGTTAATAACAGAAACTTAAGAACATTGTGCATGAGTCCTGAAATTTTAAGCAAAAGTTTTTAAATATACTTAATTTAGAAAATTATGATTTGCAATCTCAGTAAACCTTCATACTACTTAAAATAATTAATTGCACCAAAGCTACAGGATAAAGACAAATCCATTTAAAGCAATCAATTTGATATTTTAAGACTGTGTAGCAAAATATAGTGATAGACTTCGATTATACAATGCTAAGTAAAAATTTAAATCTACAGTGACATATGTGGGGGAATGCTTAATTCCTTCCCTCATGTTACCTCTGAAGTAATTTGCAAATATTAAGGCTAAGAATAGAACTTTCTTCTTAGACATGTCATTTAAATTTAAGCAATGGTAGATGGCAACATTATTTTTAAAAAGTATAATCTTGCAACTACCCAGATTTGAAATAAAAGAAAGAGGAGAAAATTAATAGGGTACATGCAATCTAAAAGAAGGCATTAATAGGGTACATGGGATCTAAAATAAGGCATTAATTGGATAATCAGATCTATCATCCCTCATAAATTGAGTGAGAGAGCATCATTAGCTCTCTTTGCAAAAGAGTCAGAAATTGGCCACCACATTCCTCATTTTTCTCTCTTTCACTTGAATATCTGTCGTCTTTATACCTAAATCAAATAATGATCAATACGTGGTAGCTATAGAGATATTGGCTAATTTCTCCAGCATCTCACAAAATTAGTCTTGTTCCTGTTTCAGTTTTATATAACTCTAACTTAAAATAATACTGCCCAAGATGGTAATCAGTCATTTCCAAGTATATGATAATTTTTTAAAAAATAGGTTTTAATGAGTGTTAATACTTCTCTAAATTACAAAAGACTCTCTTAAGTCATTAAATCCCTAAGATGAGGAAAACAATGTACTTCTTATTAAATTCATCATGAAATAACCAGATCTCTCTATTTATACAACCTTCAAAGTTAAATAGAAGGTATGAACTGTTTGCTAATTCTTTTAGCCTTCTCTGGAGCAGGATATGCCTTTTGTTTGGCTTTCTTCCTCACTTCTCTCTGCCTTCCTTTTAACCCTTTCTTTGTTAAACCCTTGATGTCAATATTGAATCCTTTTTTTAAAAACATGTCATTCATCTTGCCTTGTATTTCCCCCACTCACCTCCCCTAGTCCTCAGAAAAGGAGAGCCCTCCTCTCTTATCATCAGTCCCAGCCTATCAAGTCTCATCTGAACTGCCTCCATCTTTTTCCTTTGTGGCCTGGCAAGGTTGTCCCCCCCGGAGGAAGACATCAACAAGTAGATACCAGAGTCCACAAGACAGGTAGCCCCTACTCCTCATATCAGGTAACACACAAGGAGAATGTACTGCCTATCTATTACATCTGAGCAGAGGGTTTAGTTCCTCACCATGCATGGTCCTTAATTGGTCCCTACTCCCCATATTATGGGACTCACAAGAATGCGCTGCCTATAAACTATATCTGAGCAGGGAGTCTATGTCCTTACCATGCATGGTCCTTGGTTGGTGCAACAGTCTTTGCAGAGCTCTCTGGGAGGATATTTGTTAGTTGCCTTGGTTTCCTTGTGGAGCTCCTGTCCCTTCCAGGTGTTTCTGTCCCCCAACACTTCCATAAGACTCCCTTCACTCAACTCCAAAATTTGGCTGTGATTCTCAGCATCTGCTACAATCACCTGATGGTTGAAATATTTCAGAGGACCAATATAGTAGGGTCCAGTCCTTTTCCTTCTGTACATTTACTTGTGGTGTCTATTCTATTTGCCCTTCTTAATGGGAATTAAAAATCCTCCCTAGAAACTTCCTTGCTATTTAGCTGCTGCTTCTTTCTTTCTTTCTCTTCTTCTTCTTCTTCTTCTTCTTCTTCTTCTTCTTCTTCTTCTTCTTCTTCTTCTTCTTCTTCATTGTTGTTGTCATTTAGCTGCTTTAGGGCTGTGTATTGTAGTGTGGTTATCCTGTAATATGTGGCTAATATCTAGATACTGAAATGTCAAAAAACCATCAACAGAACAAAATGACACCCCACAAACTGGGAAAAGATCTTCATCAACCTTACATCTGACTGAGGGCTAATATACAAAATATATAAAGAACTCAAGAAATTAAACACCACCAAATCAGATAATCCAATTAAAAAATTGGGTTGAGAGTTAAACAGAGAATTCTCAATGAAGGAATATTGGATGGCCATAAAACAAATGAATGTTCAACTAGTGGGCATTTCTTTCATGCTGTTTAGTTAGTCATCAGGGAAACACAGATCAATCAACTCTAAACTTCCAGCTTATACCCTTTAGAATGACTAAGATAAAAACCCAAGTGACAGCACATGCTGGCAAAGATGTGGAGAAAGGGAAACACTCCTCCATTGCTGGTGGGACTCTAAAGTTGTAAAACTAATTTGGAAAACAATTTAGCTCTTCTCAGAAAATTGGGAATAGTTCTACCTCAAGACCCAGAAATACCACTTCTGGGCATAAACCTGAAAGTTGTTCCACCATTACAACAAGGACATTTGCTCAATTATGTTTGTAGCACCTTTATTAGTGATAGTCAGAATTTGGAAACAGTATGGATGTCCCCCAATGGAAAAATGGATAAAAAACAAAACAAAACAAAAAATACAATGGTATATTTTTTACATAATGGAATAATTCTCAGCAATTAAAAACAAGGAAATCATGAAATTTGCAGGCAAACTGATGTAAATAGAAAAGATCATCCTGAGATATACACACTAGTCAACTAGTCCCATTTTTGTATTCTTTTTCATCTCTCTTGTATGTAAATTTTAATTTTAAAAATACTAAAAACTACTCTAATCAGATTTTCCCACATCACAGAAATCTTTTATTGTTTGTTTGTTTTCTTGCTCACTTGCTTTTGTCTCTGGGTATCTCTGAGTCTGATCAAAATTAGGCAAAATATGAGGCAGAGGCAATATTGGACAATGAAAACTGTAAACTTTTAGTAGATCTTCAGCTTTTTCCTGGTTAGGTTTTGACAGTTTCATTCAAGCATGTAATGGATTTTGGTTACTCACATCACACTTGTTTACATTCTTTTTCTCCTCTTCCATTGAACACCTTTTTGTCCAGGTACCCAGTAGTTATGTTCATATTTGCATCATTTTGGCTTAGCCCTCCATGAGTAACTACTGGTACTTAATGGTTGCAACAAGAAGAGATGTCATCTTCATCAGTGTTCTATTCACTGATGAATTGTCCTTAATACAGTAAATAAATAACGTACACACCAATATTTATGCAAGTAATCCTAATTAAATATGGTGAGAAGGAAGATAATAGAACATAGAAAATATGAAAGGGGTAAGGGGAAAGTTTACTGGGGAAGGGTTTATGTAAGTAAGAGGGTGGGAGAGGAAGGTGGAGAAAGGAAAGAGAAGGCTACATTGAACTGATAATGTTTGAAAATGACAGATAAAATCCCACACAGATGGTGAAGTAGAATTATCATATACAGCATATATTAGCAGATTATGCTAATTCTAGATGCCATGGGTGGCCAAATAAAAAGTTCAGTGCTAGATATGGGATATATCCTAACAATTTACTGTTCTGAGAAGTTCCCATAGGTCCCAAAAATAAGATAGGCTATTGCCTTTGCTCTTGATTGCTCAAACAACTTGATAGTAACATGCTATTGTCAAATATAGCACACATTATGGTTACAGTATAAGGAAAAATTGGGGTGGAACAGATATGATATTTTTCTCCATATAGGCTATCTTTCATAGTACCAAAAGGTGCTATGCAGTCTTCTTAAGGATAAATGTTAGGGTGATGGTTATTCTTGGTTGTAAACTTTTTTAAAAAATAGAATTGACTAAACTCCAAGTGACTAAGTACTCATAGAGTTTTTCCTTAATTAAATAACTTGAAGTATGAAGACTCACTTTGAATCTGGATCTTTTATGATGAGGAGATCCAATCTAGGCCATACCTTCTGCTAGCCATAAAGAACTGGAAGAAAGAAGCATGCACTCTTCCTGCTTGCTCTTGCTTTCCTGGCAAGTATACCATATTCAACCTTACAAGATGTTCCCAGGGGTGCAGTAGTAGCATGAATGTTATAGGGTTAGTCAACCTCTTTATGGTTGTATGAAGACCAGGTGTATGGAAGGAAACGCAGGGGTTACTACATTGCTCTGGCATTCGTAGGCCTTTGGGGAAGAGCCTATATCTATCATTTGATAAAAAGACATGATTAAACTTTTCTCTATGTCTATCTCCCTATCCATGTAGTAGTTCACGTATACATCTTCATCAGTTTGCTTCATTGTACAGTGGACAACAGCAAATACAGAGGCATAGAACCATTCAAGGGGCAGAAAATATGTGTCCATAGAATTCTCAGCCCTGAGAAGGAGATGTATATAATCTAACATAGTCAAAACTAATATCAAAGATGAAAATAACATTTATATATATATATATATATATATATATATATATATATATATATATATATATGCATAAGAAAATTTTAGATCCAGCAAACTACAGATTGTTTTCACTTGGTTACTGTAAAGTCGCTCATTTTGAACCATTACATAAGTAATAGTATAAACTTGTAAATCTAACTGAAAAACCACATTTTCATGGGCTCAACAGTTCTTCCTAAGAAAAGTAATAAAGTGGAGTAACATTGAAGTGAAGAATGTAAGAGTCTTAACTAACACAAAGAGCAGAAACTTCAAACACACACATATGTATAAAATTTATATATGTATATGTAATATACACATATATAATATATAATTTTATTTGAGGCAGAGCCACAAGGCCAAGTTGCCTTGTATTTTTTATATAGTCTGAAGAAGACCTTAGAGTCATCTTCATCTCCTGCCTCCATCCCCTAACTTCTGAGTGACAGTCCTATTTCACCTCAGCCTTTTATGTGGTACTGGGAACTGAAGCGAAGGAAGGCTTCCTATAAGGTAAACAAACACTCATCTGACTGAGACTCATCCTCACCTCTAAAGCAATCATGTTTCCTTCCATTCCTGCCAACAGTATAAAAAAGAATATTGGAAAAGGGCAAAGAGGCTATGGAGTCCTCATTTTGCATAATCTGAATATGAGGAAAACAAGATCAAATTACCAATGGTGAAAGCAAAATAATATAAAAAATGAATCCACACAACAAAAAGAATACTATTTCCTATGTAATTATATGAATGCATATGTATATGTGTACAAAGTAGTAAATACATACACATAGATGAATAGAGATATAATTGAATATATTTGTATATTCATGTTATGCACATAGAGAAACACATACATACTATACATATGTACAAATAAGTAATAATTAAGCACTTTAATATGAAAGAGCCAATAATGATATATGAAGTGACATACTACTTTTAAACTTTAGGGAAGAAATCTATACTTATTTATAAGGTAAAAATCTGTTGTAGCATCCATTAAGAGACTCAGAGTAACAAAAGTCTTACCAGAGTGGAGGACTGAGAAACAGCCTGAATTTTATTTATTCAGATGGTGACTTATGCTAAGCAAGACAACATTCACAAAGTAAAGAATCCTCTCTCTCTCTCTCTCTCTCTCTCTCTCTCTCTCTCTCTCTCTCTCTCTCTCTCTCTCTCTCTCTCTCTCTCTCTCTCTCTCTCTCTCTCTCTTCTCCCCCCTCCTCTCTCTTTTATGTAGTAGGTACAAATATAAACATTTTATAACAAATATAATACATGTGCAAAAACAGCAAAAAGCCACCACATACACATATTCTCAGCTGCATCTAATCATGTCATCCACTATTTTTTTCTCTCTGTAGATATTGATATGCAGAAGATAAAGTCTGGATGTTAGGGCTTCTTTCCTTTTAAGATTCACTGCTACAACTTAGCATTTCAAAGTGAGGCCTATTTAGCAAATCTCCAGTTACCTAAACACAATTAAAACCCATAATCACTGATCAAAAAATTAGCATAGTTTGTTTGAGAACATCACACAAAACATCAGGCCTCTCTAGGAGCATCACCTGCAGAGCTGTTAATGAACATGCCTCGAAGAACATGCTTTGACCTTGTTTCTCTGTGTAGAGGGGAAAAAGTACAACATTAAAAGGACAGAAGGAAAGTGAACCAAGCCAGGACAGATTTAGGAATGTTACACATGAGTATAGTTTTTCAAAATGGACTCAATGATGACAGGATCATATCTCAGAGGCCACAGCTATTATTGTGGCAACTAGAGAATCTTGAGAATTCTTTCACTGCAGTCTGGATAACATTTTCCCTCTAACTGTGTGTGTCTGTGTGTGTGTGTGTGTGTGTGTGTACACATGTATACACACGTGCACCTGTCTCCATGTATTCTGTATATGTGCGTCTCCTTCCTTAGATAGCAATAGATTATAGTCATGGAAAATGGTTTCAATATATGAGAGGTCCAAACCCTAAAACTCACCTTAGAACTCAAGGAAGCACAGGCATCATGGAGTGTTACTACTCAAATAGAATAAAAACTGATGTCCATAGAAACAGTTTTTTTTTTCTTTTTCTTTTTTAATCTGATAGAGAATTAGTGTAAGCAGAGATGCTGTCTATTTTTTGTCAGCATGACACAGCCAGTGTAATTTAGAAGGGGAAGCTTAGTTGAGAAAATGCCCTATCAGATTGGCCTTTGGGCATGTTTATGCTGCATTTTCTTGGTTAATTATTGATTTGGAAAGTTTCAGCCACGGTAGGCAGTGCCACTCTTTGGCAGTTCTCCTAGGTGTTGTGAATTGGTGACCTTGAGTGATACAATAAAACTGCCTGAGAAAGCTATGGGGTGCAAGCCCAAGCCAGTAAGTAGCAGTCTTACATGGCCCCTGCTTTAATTCCTGCCTCTAAACTTCCTGCCTCCTAACTTTTCTCAGTGAAAGACTGATGTGGAGCTATAAGCTGAAATAAACCATTTTGTCTCAAGTTGTCTTTGGTTGTGATGTTTCATTGCAGCATTAGAAACCCTCCATAATACAGAACCGTGAGTAGGAAAGTAAGTTAGTGGACACAGATGTGGATAGGCCAAGAGGGCTGCAGAGATAGCTCAGGTAGTAAACTACTTGGCTTATAAGCATGAGGTCTGAGTTCAATTTCAAAAAGCTATGCAAATAAAACAAACAAAAGTCTCTGGTGAACCGGTGTGTGACTCTAATCCATACATATGGTTGCAGAGAAAGATAGGGCCTGTGGCTGCCCTGCAAGGCCGCCTAGTCTACCAGTGCAGCTTCCAGTCAGCACAAGAACCTGATTTAAAAACCAAGATGGTTTTTTTTCCTGATAAATCACTTGTAATGTAGTCCTTTGGTCTCAGTCATACTTGCTCCCATATGCACACCCACAAATGTAAAGCCTGATACATATATGTACCTGTACAGAATCACTCACACCCAAGAACATACAAGGAGTAAGTAAATACAATGAGCTAATAAAGTATCATATGTTTATAAGAATGAATGCATTATATATACAAAAATAAAGTTTTTTTTTAGATAACCATGTATTAGTGTACAGACTCTGGTTTCAAGGAAATACTTACTGTTTGATGGAATACCTGTTTCTGAGGCACATATTTTAAAACCATCTTCTCTTAACTGTTCTGAATCTGATATAAATTAATTACCAGCATCTTAGTGCAGAGAACTGTGCTTTGAACAAACTATGGATTTTCTTCCTCATGCTCACCGAATGCCAATGATAGTAGACAAGAAAATTTATGCCATGTGTTTCTCTTAATTAAGCTTCTGTGCTTATAAGCCATTGCAAGAATAGAAGGAAAATCTCAATTCAAGAGTCTCTAAGTAATATTAACTCATGGTTAAATCATTTTCATAAATCTCATAAATAAGATTTTTTTAATTTGTAAGAGCTCTTTTGTTTAAGATAATGACTGACATGTACAATAGAATTCCCTTAATATTAATGAACAAATTGGAGCCTGAAGAATTTTGAAAAATCTACATATAAGTTTTTGCATTTCATACAATCTCATGCAATTAATTACTGGTATCATGCTATATTTGAATATTACTATAAAAAGACCAAGGCTATTGGAATTCTACATTATGTTGATTGTTAATCTTATTATACTGACCTAACACAAAATTGAGCAGTATTAGGTATTTATATTAAATAAGGTACCTCTCAACTTTAGCTTTCTCTTTATTTTGTGGAGAGGTTCAGTGAGCTTTTTATGTGTATTTTGAATTTGGTACATTAATTCAGACCCTTACATTCCACCTTTATTGTGGCTTACTCAAGTCTAAGGCATTGAGAAACACTTGGCTCTGATGGTCAGTGCAAAGAGAAACCAAGATTGTTTTAAAGCCTTTCCCTTCCACACATCGTCCAGTTGTGGGTCTGTGTGGTATTTTACCATCTTCTACGGGAAGCTACTGCTGTGAGGATGACTGAACAGCGATCTATGAGGATAGCAGAATGCCATTGGGAGTCATTTTATTCACACTTTCCAATGTTGCTACTTAGGAACGGGGTGGGTTTTCACTAGTTCCATGACCTGTCTCTGCTCAGATTCTTGACCAACTCAGCAGTTTAAAGTATGAGTTCCACAGGAAGTAGGCCTTGAATCCAATCAGAGTGGTTGATTATACTAGTAATGTAACCACCAGCGCCACTACAAACATTGTGCGTTTGTTTTTATTCTTTGAGAATTTCATACATAAGTGCCATTGTGTACACATGTAAAAAACATTCATTTCTTCCTTCAGATCACGTGGCATACCTCTCCTCTAGGACAAGGCTTACTCACTTCATGTTTTCTTGTATTTTGATACCTCACTAAAAGCAATTACACTTTCCATATTTGCATTTTCTGGGGCCACTCACTAAAACATGGGAAATGTAATTACAATTTATTAGGACAGCCTTTTTGAGGTACCTATCAAACAAAATCATAATGGCCTTTAAATTTTTAAAATTGAAATAGCAATTAATAGTAATACATCTCTAATACCAAACAAATTTCAGTCCCCTCTTCTGAATTGTGAAGGCTCCAAGTTTAACCATGATGTATCTGCTGAATAACAGTGTAACAAGAAACCTAAATACCTAAATATATTAAGAATAGTTAACAAAGCTGATGTTGAAGAAAAGAAAGAAAAATTGTAAGAACCAGATGGGTTAAATACACCACAATAAAACCCACGGAATAAACAAACCTGGACACAGGCATTCACTGAGACTGAACTGACAGTCAGAGAGCCTGTATGAGTCTAACCTAGACCCTTCTGCATTAGCTCTGTGTTTTCAGAGAAGGGGTGAGCACTGTCTCTGATGTTTTTGCCTAGTATTGACACCCTTGTCCTCAGTGGTGCTGTACACCCTTAATCCCAGCGCTTGGGAGGCAGAGGCAGGAAGATCTCTATGGGTTAGAGGCCAGCCTGGTCTTCAAAGCAAGTCCAGGACAAGAGAAACCCTGTCTTCAGAAACAAACAAACAAACAAACAAACAAACAAAAAAGACCCTTGTCCTCCTAGCGGGTTTCCTCCTCCAGCCTTAATATGCGGGTGGGGGCAGCCTGGAAGCCTGTCCTTTTCTGAAGGGAAATGGAGGAGGAATGGATGGGGACATTAGAGGAGGGGATAAGGTTGGGGGAGGGGCTGGGAAAAGAGAGAGTGGAGAAACTGTGGCCTGGATATAATATATAATAGAATAAATTAATTTATAAATCACACAAAAAAACCTGCTGTTGATGATTTTGATATTTCAATGTAAACATGACTATATTTGGGGATGAAAAGCAAACTAAAACAAATCCAGCATGAGATTAGAAAGGAAATCACCATAAAGAAATTTTAAATATTTAAAGTAATTTAGTTGAGGGTTTCATATATGTACACATTGTATATGTATTCTTCCTACCTCGTCTCCAAATTGTACTGTGTCCCCAGACACATCTTCTAAAATTATAAATTATTATTGTTGTATTATATATTTATATATTATAAAATTTACATATTTATATTTTCATATATCAGATATAGAAATTTATATATTTCTATAAAGTTTTATATACACACACACACACACACACACACACACACACACACACAAAGAGACATATATATATCCTACAGAATCCAATTAGTTCTCCTTTTTTTCCTTTTGTAATTTTTTTCTGCTTGAGACAGGGTTTCTCTATATAGCCCTGGCCTTTCTGGAAGTAGCGTTATAAACCAGGCTAGCCTTGAACTCAGAGATCAACCTGCCGCTGCCTCCAAAGCGCTGGGATTAAAACCTTGTGCCATCACTGCTTGGCTAGTTCTGCTCTGATTTGCTTGTATTTAGGGCTGACCCTTGAAAGCTGTTTCAGCCATAATATTCATTTACATAATAGAGTTTTAGGTTACTCGATATAACCAGTCTTACCAAATTCTTCCATTCTTAAAAACGTTCTGCTTTTCTTCAGTTTGGGAGAGAATTTCAAATTTAATATTTATGTGACCATGAGTCACTGTGTTAAAACTGTAAACATTAACACCACTAGCATCTGCTGGTGTTTGCAAACACCAACCAGCTCTTTCTCAAGGCTAACTAGAAAGCTGGCATTACACCTTTGAGTTAGTTGAAGATTTTCTAACTACATGATATAAATTTCATGCTCATACATTTCACAAAAGATATGATTAAAAGATTTGTAGGAAAAAGTTGTGTAAAAGTTTTATTTCTTCTTTATTAAACATGTTTATATATTTTACAGAAGAGACTTTTTTTTATTCATTGAGCTATTATTTACCAAACCTTCACATTCAACCATTTATAAAGCGTTGTGCTAGTACAGGAGTTTGAGAGAATAAATAATCATCAATAGATTACGCTTAATATAGTGTCAGTATACTAAAGACAGTCAAGCATCTTTTTTTATTTAAATAAAGTGGCTATAAAAAGGTACACAAACTACTATTTGTGTAAATCTCACATCCCTGGGAAAACAAACGAAAGCTTTGGAAAATACTTTTGAAATCCAAGACCATAATCTGTACTTGTGTATAGACTGTAAAGCCATTACCAAAGGTTCTTCAAAAATGATAATAAAGCTACCATATGACCCAGCTATACCACCTCAGGTGTATATCCAGAAGATTCTACATGGGAGAGACATTTACATGGTTAAAGTTCTGTTTATTTATACAAGAAATTTTTATATAATTAAAAAAAATGGCTCAAGAATTACTTAATATGGTAACTTTTCAAGCTATAAAACAGATGCTCTGCATCACATTTTTTTTGCAGAAAATACATGAAAGTTTGCTGTTTTACTCAATGCAGATAACTTCCTTTAAACTTACTCTGTGTACAGTGATTTCTTTTGTAGTTGTCTTTTATCTCCATATTTGTTTAAGTAATGCTTTTCATCATTTTAAATTCATCAAGCTGCGTCTCCAATGGTTTAGAAATGAGAGGTTGATCACAGACAGAATAGTTGAATGAAAACACAAACTTTTTCAGTTGCTGTAAAGTGCCTTGGGCAGAGTGGAGAAAGTTAAACAAGCCCGAGGACCCTCATTCAGGAATTACTCTTTGTACAAAACAGTTCAAACAGAAAATTCTCACTTTCTGTTTATTGTTTGGGAAATCTTACATCCTCCTTTGCCATATCTAAAAAAGAGTCTGGGCACAATCTAAAATATCCTTCTTACCAATGCACACCTACTATAGATATAAACTTCCAGGGACTCTTTCAATAGAGGAATCATCATCAGTCCTCCAAGATTCAGGTGAAGATGTTGGACAATTGAATTAAGACACTAAGACACTGAGGCAATACTCCTTTCATCTAACCTACATCCTGTAATGATCTATTTTTGTACTTTGCTCTTTCCATCATGAAAAAAATCAGGGAGGCTGAGTAAAGACACTGAGTAAGAGGACTTTGTTCAATTTTCACCTCTAGGAGAACAAGCTCCTTTTACACACCGTCAATGATCAAGTTTTCTCTGGAAAACTTTACAGGATGGTAGCCAGTGTCCTGCTGTAAACACTGAGAAAACTCAAATAATCCTTCTAATGTTCTATATTACATTCATATAAAATAATCTATCAATTATTACTTGGACAATTTTTGACCACAGTATTTTAAAATTTATTATAATTTATTCAGATTACATTCCAACTGTTATCCCCTCACCTGTATATTCCCGTTTCCAGCCTCCCTCCCTCTGCCTCCCTATTCCCCTCCCCTAGACCTCTGACAGAAGAGGAACTCTTCACTGACCATATGACCACAGGCTATAAGGTCTCATCTGGATAGCTTGTTTCCCCTTCTGTGCGTTGCCAGGCCTTCCCACCAAGGCAAAGTAATCAAATAGGAGCACAAGAGTCTATGTCAGAGGCAACTCCACTCTCCCCACTACCATGAAGAATGAGCTGTCCGTTTGGTAGATCCGAACAGAGTGTCTAGATTTACTGCACACATTGTCCTCGGTTGGTGCAACAGTTTGTGCAGGCCACCCTGGGTCCAGATCTGCTGTACTTGATAATCTTATGGGGATCCTGAACCATCTGCATCCTTCCATCTCCCCATTCTTCCATACTACTCTCATCCAGAGTCCAGCAGTGAGTACAAGGATCTGTTTTGATCCACTCCTGGGTGAGAACCATTAGATTAAAGATTTGAGTTACCAGGATGAACTGTGCCAGTTTGTGCTTCTGTTTGATGAGATATGAGCTGCTGTGTACAAGTGTGATTGGACCAAACAGACATGACCCTCTAATCAGCATGGCAGATTTTTTGAACTCTTTGTATATCACTGACGGATGCTTGCATGTGAAGGATTTTATTCTTGAATTAGAGTCTTATGAACTCTAAGAAAAGAAGGTAGGTTTGAAATTTTATTTTGGGGCTGATACAAAGGTGAAGAGAGATAAACATATTATTTCTAGGCTTTTTTTTTTTTTTTTTTTTTTTTTTTTTTTTTTTTTTTTTTTTTTAAATTTTTTTTTTATTAATTTATTCTTGTTACATCTCAATGTTTATCCCATCCCTTGTATCCTCCCATTCCTCCCCCCCCCACATTTTCCCATTATTCCCCTCCCCTATGACTGTTCCTGAGGGGGATTACGTCCCCCTATATATTCTCATAGGGTATCAAGTCTCTTCTTGGCTACTTGCTGTCCTTCCTCTGAGTGCCACCAGGTCTCCCCCTCCAGGGGACATGGTCAAATGTGAGGCACCAGATTATGTGAGAAAGTCGTATCACACTCTCCACTCAACTGTGGAGAATATTCTGACCATTGGCTAGATCTGGGAAGGGGTTTAAAGTTTACCTCCTGTATTGTCCTTGGCTGGTGCCTTAGTTTGAGCGGGACCCCTGGGCCCAAATCTGCCTATCATATTGTTCTACTTGTAGATTTCTAGGACCCTCTGGATCCTTTTATTTTGCTGTTCTCCCATGCGTCTCTCATTTAGAGTCCCAATAGGATGCCTTCCCCTCTGTCCCAGTTTCCTGGTAAGTGAAGGCTTTCGTGGGACATGCCCCTTGGGCTAGTATGCAGATATAAGTGAGTATATACCATTTGATTCTTTCTGCTCCAGCACACAACAAGAAAATTTGCTCAACCATGTTCATAGCAGCCTTATTCATAATAGCCAGAACATGGAAACAGCCTAAGTGTCCCTCAGTAGAAGAGTGGATAAAGAAACTGTGGTACATATACACTATGGAATACTACTCAGCTATTAAAAACAAGGAATTCCCGAAATTTGTGGATAAATGGATTGAGCTATTTCTAGGCTTTAATGGCTGTTGTATGGCAAAGGAATTTGAGTTTTGGTGACCTAATTTTAGAAATCAGAATTCTGCTGTGCCTTCAGAAGATCAGAGAGAATTATTTTTCACCTTATTTTGATATTTTCTGAATCTGTCTTGTCTAGAGTCTAGTGTATATCTGTTTGCGGTTTTACTGAAACATGAGATTCAAAATGAAATGATACATTTCATTACCTAGAAAACAGAACTATCAACAATTTAGGAGAGACCACTTCCATAGTACCAATTCTAAATACTAAGTATAACAATTACTGCTTTCAATCAAGGGGATGTTAATAAGACAGTACCAAAACAAAAAGGGATAAAACAGCACAGTTTAAAATGTGTATGAACCAGAAGACCGCTACTCAAAATGTGTACTTGCCAAAAGGCAAAAACACCAATTAAAATACAAAATCAATAGAATAAATATATTTTACCCAAACTCAATGACAATAGCCTCAATATATTGTATATTTACACAAGGGATTTTTACTCAGCTCTTTAAAAAGGGATATTATAGTATTTTCAAGTAAGTGGATGGAGCTATAAACAATCATCCTGAATGAAGTAATGCAGACCCAGAAAGAAAAACATTGTGTGTTTCCTCTTATATATGATGTTATAATTTAAGCTTTATATATGTGTGTGTGTGTGTGTATATATATATATATATATATATATATATATATATATATATATATATATATATATATATATATATATATTTCAATGAGAATAATTCCAGAGGTTAGGTAGTTAGTAAGGAACACTTGGAGAAGAAATGATCTTCAAAAGAAGGGGGCAAAGCATGTAGCACACGTGCGCACATACACACACACACACAATAAATATATATGTGTGTGTATATATATTACATATATATGAAATAAATTAGAGTAGTGTCAACATACAATGCAGGAGATCATACCCCAAGTGGATATCTTGTGCTACTCTGTAAAATCATTAATAATGAATTATTGACTAAATAACAATTGCATATTATTGCTAAAGCTACTGTTAATCCCCCACAACTTGAGAGTGAGGCCCTATTGCCAAGGACATTAGCTTCCTGTGTTATTGAGCATGGAGAAGCTGAACTATGGTCCACCTAAAACCTTGACTCCTCTGAGGAGCCATTATGGTGCTAAAAAATACTTTTATGCCACTAGAGGAGAAAAGGAAACATCAATAACACTCAGATACAAACCTTACAACCTATAACAGCAACTTGTCAGCAATATATACAAGTGAAATAGTGGCACAAATCTTATGAAAGTAACCAGTAATTTTTCAATTGGATTTAAGAATCATCCCAAGAGTTAGAAAATAAACCTGAATCTGCTAATATAGGTATGTGCTATCCTATCCTGCATATCCAATACCCAAGTTATCCAAACATGCTTACTTTGGAAGATACTAAGGTTTTAAAGCAAGGAAGCTATGATATAGTAAGAAAAAAAGTATTCTACACACACACACACACACACACACACACACACACATTTATATATATATTTGTTAAGAGTTTTATGGATTTTATTTTTAATTATTAAATTTTTTACTTATACATTTATATTATATACATATATACAATAAACTACCTATAACAAGAAGAATCATGACTCTATCAAGGATTATATAAATGCTACATTCTTAGTGTTTTGGCTATTTGACAGCCTTGAAAAAACAACTTTCCTATCTTAGTGCATTTAACAAAAATTCAATAAAAAGCAGAACTTAAAAGTTACAAGAGAAATGAAAATATGAAGGACTTGAACTCATAGGAATAAAGGAAAGAGTAATCCAGAGTGTCAAATCTGGCAAAGATCACCTCAGAGAAAACACTAAGGCTGCCCATTAAATGTAACTTTTTCAGATCTAATAGTCTTAAACAAAAGAATTTGATTAACTTTATTTATTTTTTTAATTTTTTATTATTAATTTATTCTTGTTACATCTCAATGGTTATCCCATCCCTTGTGTCCTCCCATTCTTCCCTCCCTCCCCTTTTCCCCTTATACCCCTCCCCTATGACTGTTCCTGAGAGGGATTTCCTCCCCCTGTATATGCTCATAGGGTATCAAGTCTCTTCTTGGCAACCTGAGGTCCTTCCTCTGAGTGCCACCAGGTCTCCCCCTCCAGGGGACATGGTCAAATGTGAGGCACCAGAGTAAGTGTGAAAGTCATACCCCACTCTCCATTCAACTGTGGAGAATGTTCTGACCTTTGGCTAAATCTGGGTATGGGTTTAAAGTTTACTGCCTGTATCGTCCTTGGCTGGTGCCTTAGTTTGAGCGGGACCCCTGGGCCCAAATCTGCCTATCCCCTTGAATAATGAATGGTAATCAATGCTTAGTCCTACACACAGAATAGGAAAGAAGTCACATCACCTGAAAATGAAACATATGGAAACAAAAATCTAATTTACCTAAGCTTTTACATGAAAATTGATAACAGCAAAATATTTAATTAGAAAATTATCCATTGCATATTTACTAAAGTATATAATTGTGACCTAGTGAAGGATTTTAAACATGCTCTGTTGATTTCTAGACAGCCAGAAAGAGCCACTACCTAAGGACATCCCAAGTCTTGGAATTGCCTAGTCTCAAGTTGGAAAAGCACTTTTTCTTCATCTCACATCTAAATTTTGTCAGATTTTACTGAAACTTGCATTTTTTACTTTTTACATTTTATTAATTTGTCTTAGTCTATTATTAGTATTATGTATGCAAGAATATTAACATATATTTTATTATAGCACTATATTTTAATTTATATCCATATAAATATGCTTTATGTATATATTTAATATATACTATTAAAATATTCAGCATAGTAATATTCACCACTTCTATACAGCACAGGGCATATAATCATATATTCCTACTTTACCACTTGGTAGTTAAATAACATTTGTTAAATAATTTGCTTTCTTTAGCACACTGTTTCCAATTTGAATATCATCAGGCAGTAATAATAGTTCATAGTGTTGTGAGGAGAGATCAAATAGTGCATGCAAAATCTTGACAGAAATTACTAAGGTAATTATTTAATAAATATCTATTATTATAGTAAAATTAAACATAAATAATAAATAGTATATGGATTATATAAATATATGTGAGTCTCTGTATATCTGCAAATACTTATGAAGAATAATAATTACATCTACAGTTTCATTCATTGCATGTGAACATAGATCACTTTTAAAATATTTAATGAATCTGAGTCTTATAAAATTTTAACACAGAATTCAAATGTGTAGATGAGGTGCTGTAAAAGGCAAATTTTCAGTTGACAAATATTCCCACAGGAGAAGAATAGGGTTCTTTTCATGGCTGGAAAATGCAATACTTCAACACAAACATGTACTAGAAACTCTAATCCACTTTCTTCCTACCACTGCACCAAGAGCATTATGAACCAGAAAATTGTTCGAGAGAGCCACAGATAAGGAATTACAAATCTGGAGGTTCACGAATCACATAAAGCAGATGTAAGGTTAATTTGCATGGTTTAGTTGGCTTCTTCTTTTTATAATGTATTTCACCGGTTTGAAATTCTAAAAAAAACTGATAGCAAATAAAAAGATTTTTATGGGCTGCCTGATTTCTTGCTGACTAAGCTGTCTAAAGGAAAAGCCAATTACTACAGCATGCATTTGGTTGTGCAGAAAGCAGAACATATTCATTGTTAAATAGAGCCATTAAATATTTAGGGAGGGAAAAAAGTTCTATGAATTGATATGAAAACCATGCAATACCACCTATGGATCTTTTTCTCTTAAACAATAAGAAAACATTTTTAAAGGGTAACCAGGAGAATCTCAAGCGTGAAATATGATTTGATTTAATGTAATTCAGAGGTCTTTTAAAATGTTGATTGTTGCATTGGCATACAGGGAACAGGGAAGAAAATTTACAGATATAAAGCTAAATTTTCACCTCAGAGTAATAAAAGAACCAATATGGTCACTTGAACAAAGGACTAGCTGAAGCATTGGGGTTCTATTTTTGGCCTCACCAATGACTTGCTCAGTGACCTTGGACATATCACTTAAATGGTTTTGTGCTTCGAGATTTCCAGCTGCAATACAGAAATTATAATGCCTACCCCTACTTCACAAGACTCTAGAATACTTTTAGTTGTGTTGGTTTAAAAGAAATCTCAAAAGCTTTTGAAACTATCGGAATTCACTATAAAAATGCAAATATCATATTAATTCTTTTAGTGTTTGATATAATTTTCTTTTGTCTTTTATAAGATTTTTCTACAACTCATCGGGATAATATTAAAAAGATGAATGGTTTCCTTTGGCAACTTGGGAGCATTCTACCAATGCCATAGCTTTAAGCATGTAGTATGACTGGGAGGATGAGATGGTTCATAGATTAAGGAAGAACACTTGCTGTCCTTCCAGAGGTCCTAAGGTCAGTTCCTGATGCTAAATTATGCAGCTTCCAACTTTTTGTAATGCCCAATTCATGGGATCTGAGACCTGCTTTCTCTGAGCATCTGCACTCACCTGCACAGAATCCCCCCACCGACATATATGTTAAAAATAAAAAGATCTGCAAAGAAATGTTTGTGATCAACTGGCATATTTTCTATTCTTCAACATATTTTAAAGACATATCAGAAAAGACTTACAAAATTATTATATTAATGTAACTACATCTATAAGTGAAAATTTTTCTTTTTACTTTGGGCTTCATCATCGTTTCTTTCCACAATTTCATTCAAGCACTAGGGTGGCATATAGTCTGTCCAAGTGTAACCCATATCTATCTCCCAATCTAGAAAACCCATCAGTGTCTCCCAAAACACCTTGCTCTACCACATTGCTTCCTCCTACATAACAGTTTATGGCTTCAGACCTCAGCAAGAGTTTTTAAATAGTTGCAAGACTTCTCAAAAGGTATTTTATTTTGTTGTTTTTTTTTTTATGTCCTTTCATACTATTTTTTACTCTTTCTATTTACTGTTTGCTATTACTCTTTTACTATTACATATATAAAACATATTTAGCATTTACAATTATTATTTATACAAGATTGAAATGTTTACGAGTTGGTCTATTTAAACTCCAAACAGGATATCTGCATGCTAACCACAAAGATATTGTTTACTTATATACTGTAATAATTCTGATTTTTTATTTTTATCCAAACTCCTAAACCTTTTTATTTAAAAAAAAATTCTCATCTCCAGTCTAGAATAACCATGAAGAAATCAGGCTTCTTAATGCCATCTGCTTTCAGAGTTAACTTTTGAAACTAAGAATAAATAAATAAGTAAATGAATAAATAAATACTAGATAAATATATTCTTACATATATTCTTAGTGATATATATCTATACATATATTCTTATTAAAGTAGAAATTTTGCTAATCTACTCATCATGTGGCAGAGATGCTGATGGTTGTAAGCATACAAGCGTCAGTGCAGGTGTACATGGCAACGTTTGCAGATACAGACCACAGGATGATGGCTCTGTTGTCTGTCTCCATCATGCTCTTCCTTGTTCCTATGAGGCAGAGAGTTCCACTGATCAACATGAACCTCCTGTGTCCACCCTTGTGTAATAATGGGACTATAGGTGTTCATGGATCCACGGCAGGCTCTGTACATGAATGCTGGAATCAAACTTAGAATCCTGATTCTGTAGCAAGGACACTTACAGAACCATCTCCCCAGGCTGTAGTTAGGGGATTTAATGATCTATCACTTAATACGAAATACATCTTGACAATATGACATACTTGTTATCTATATCTGGCCATCTCCTATATCTCACATTGCTTTTAAAACACCGAAAATACTATGCTATGTTTCTATATATTTGTTCTCCTTAGATTGCTCTCCCATTTTGTGTGTGTGTGTGTGTGTGTGTGTGTGTGTGTGTGTGTGTTGTTTGTGTATTGGGAAGGGGAAGGCTATCAAATTCTTATTTCAAACTCATTTCAAAATAATATCCTAATGACCACAAAGCTGAGAAATGGTAAGGTTTCAATTCCTTCCCCCCCAAACCAGTCTTCTTGCTCTCCAATATTGCTCTTTAGCCTACAAATTTCATCACCACAGAAGCAGAGCATGCTTCTAAAAAGCACATCATACTATTTTATTTAATGATACATAATTCTCATGATTTATAAAATCACTATTTGCTGATCTTTTTACATTCTCCAATCTATGTGTGATTTCCAAATTATAAATTATGGAATTTCATGATCAATTTCACACATGTAAAGAGGAACAAAATATAGGATGTCTTATTGTGTTACTAAATGAATAAAAATACCTTGACATTGTATCTAGTCCTTTAAATAACAGAATGTTAAAAGAAAGTGTACTGCAGCATTATTTGTACAATACTTTTAGGATTTGTACATGTTATGTTCATGCTGCCATTAAGAATGACTTCCAGGAATAATTTTGAAGTAGCATTTGATATTCTAAAGTCGGGTTCTGTTCTTAGAGCCAGGAATGCATGTATTAGATGAGCGGTGTTTCCACATGACCTAGAATGGCCATTGGCCATTGCTTTTAAAATCAAAGTTACATCAAACAAAGAATGTATTAACTCGTGAACAAGATAAATTTTAAAAGCAACACTTTCTTCAGTTATATTTTAAACCCCCTTTAAATTTAATATTCTGTGCAGAATTTCACACTTGCAGTTTTTCAGTTATGTGCACATGTTTTGCAAATTATAATTTCAATCCAATGGCATCTTAGGGATCATTTATTTCTCTGTTACAACTAGCAAGATGTTTATCCAAAGAGTAGGAATGAAACTCTCTTCCTCATTCTTATTTTCTCTTATTTCTAGGTTTAATTTCCTCTGCTTAAAGAAAAAAAAGACATGTAGCTACTCATCTAAGATGCCGTAGTTCTCTCTTCTTTATCCCTACAGCTCTTGCTGAGACTAAGTGGCCATTCATGCTCCCATCATGGCATGCATCCAAACACCAACTCTTTTTGTAACCAGTCTTGCGCTCTGCATGCAACTGTATCAATGTGCCAGAAGCTAATGAAGGGTTTCTTCAATAACTGTCACGTCTTTCTTCCTTTAATCACTTCACTCTTCCTGCCTCATATACATGCTCTTCTATTGTACATCCTTAAATAGTTACCATGGTAATGATTACTGTTACTCTTGGGGTTTTGGCTCTATTCTTTTCAAAGAAATTGTAGGATTACTTTTTGCTATATTGAGCAATATATCAAGTCACATTTTGAGTTGTAGAGTAGAAACTAATAGTAAATAAAGTATAATTGTCCATGTCTCATTTGTAAAACTCCATAGGCCATTGAATTGCCTCAAAGCTACTCACTACGGAAGACAGTATGGAGAATCATCAATGTATAGTTCTGCTTTAAAAATAAATTATGTGTCATTGGTTTCTAAATTGAACAAATCTTATAATAAGACATTTGTTACAAGCTAAAAATGTCACTGGTGAAATATTTTACAAAACTGTTTTTTTAATCATTTAAAAGAAGGATTGAATAACTAAGAAATTTGTATAGAAATATTATTTGAAGATAATGTTTTAGCCCTTGAAAGTTTCTATAAGAAAGGCATTAAAAGATATAAAGTTAAAAATACACAATCATAATTTTTAAATGATATAAAGCTTGGAAAAATAATGTGCATATTTTGCAAACTTGCACAAAGGATAAAAAATAACACTTCGAATAATTTTTAGTTACCAGTGAGATGTTATGATGCACAGTTAAATAAAGGGTTTCATAAATGGTTTCATAGGTGACTATCTTCTGGCTCTAGTATACCCTCAAATTTCTCCTCCTAGAGGTTGTCTTGTGCAAAATATAGAACTCAGTTTAAGAAAACTGGCATCTCATTTACTCAAAAAGAAATTTAAGAAGGAGCGTATCCTTGTTTCCTTGTTTTTCTTTCCGTATAAGATGATACAATGATCACACAGTTCCAAACAGTTAAAGGAGACTGAAAATCACAGGAGTCGATGAAAAAGGGCATTGAAAATAAAATGAATTGTTAAATCTGTGCAAAATGATAACATTAACCATACAGACTAGCATATAGAAACCAAAATGATTGTGGTGATAGATAATATTTTGTCACGATATTCTGTCACAAAAGTATATATTCTACCAAAACTATGAACAATGTAGGAATTTAGGCAATTTTGTTCCAGCAATTAAATCTCTCAACTATTAAATCAGGTGGGTTTTGTTGTTGTTGTTTGCACATGTGTATGTGTGGGGTTGTACATGTGCCTGTTTGCATGTATGAGTGCATATGCCACAGCATGACTGTTCAGAAAAAGAGAACAGCTTGTGAGAGGTGACATTCTCCCCCCATAGCGAATGTTCTGAGGAGAAAACTCAGGATACCAGTCAGAGAGACAAGTTCTTTAAACAAGAGACCATTTCACTGGCAAAAACTCAGTTGTGTAATTTTTCTTGGATTTTTAAAACATCTTAGAAGACTGTATCAGGCTGTGTCTCTGTAAATAACAAATATCTCCAAATATTCATGGCATAAGTAGTATTTACCAGGGTCTTTGTGATGGCCTCACCTGCTACTTTCTTTATATTATGGTTTCCAGTTTCGTGTTTTCATGGGATTCCTGAACATGTGGGGAAGTGGGTTTATGAAACTTGTATCTTCCCTTGAGCGGTTTTCTTTTTGTTTGTTTGTTTCATCCAATTCTGATATACTATGTTTTCTTTTATCTTATCATGAATATGATATGATATTATATTGTATTGTATTTTACTTACATTAATTTTACATTGTTTTCGTTTATATTATTTGCATATAATATTATATTATTTCCTTTAAAAGAAAACAAACTTTACTAAATCAACGACTTTTATTATATTTTCAAAGAAAAGCCAAGATTAAAAAATAAAGAAAAGCCCCATCATCCTACATCCTGAGGAGGCCTGGGTCTGGCCTAGACAACATTCAGCATAGAGACCTCTCTCTGTTGCTGGCTCCATCTGCCTAACCCACCTGGGACACAGACAGGAGAGAGCTTGCAGAGCCAGCATAGATCCACCCAGAACAAGGCCAGCAAAGGATCCACCAAACCTGCTAAAACCAGAGACAATCAGAGAGCTAGAGGTCAGCTTAAGAACACAAGCAACAAAACCCAGGACAATATGACACCAGCGGAAACCAGCTATCCTACCACAGCAAACTCTGATGACACTATAGAAGCTGAGTATAAATGTGATATTATAAAACTGACAGAGGCCTGAAAAGAAGAAAGTAAACCCCTCAAAGAAATTCAGGAAAATATATTCAAAAAGGTGAAGGAATTAAATAAACCCTTTATAGATATGCATAAGAATAATATCAAGCAGGAGAAGGAAATGAATAAAAGGGTTAAAGACATAAAAATGGAAATAGAAGCAATAAAGAAACACAATCTGAGGCAATCCTGGAGAGGGAACACCTAGGGAGGAGAACAGGAATGGTAGACACAAGCATCACCAACAGAACACAAGAGATGGAAGAGAGACGCTCAGGCATGGAGGATGTGAATGAAGAAATGGATACATCTGTCAAGGAAAATGTTAAAATGAAAAAGTTCCTGACACAAAACATCCAATAAATCTCAGACACCATGAAAAGACCAAAGCTAACAATAATAGAAATAGAAGGAGAAGACTCCCATCTCCAAGGCCCCAAAAATATTTCCAACAAAATCATAAGAGAAAACTTCCCAGACTAAAGAAACAGATGCCTATAAATATGCAAGAAGTTACAGCACACCAAATAGATTGTACCAGAGGAAAAAAAAATATCCTCCTGCCACATTATTTACAGAAGAAAGAACGAATATTAAAAGCTACAAGAGAAAAAGGCCAAGTCACATAGAAATGCAAACCTGTCAGAACTACACCTGAGTTCTCAACAGAGACTATGAAAGCCAGAAGGGCCTAGATGGATATCATGCACTCCCTAAGAGACCACAGATGTCATTCCAGACTACGGTACTTTGCAAAACTTTCAATCACCCTAAGTGTAGAAAACAAGATATTGCATGACACTGTTGATTCATGAGTCATATACTCTCATTTGCTTTCAACTCTTCTGTTCTTAAGTAAAAAGATGTTAATCTTTCATGGAAAATGTATCAATGTCTGAAATTTAAATCCCTTTGTATTTCTATTTCAATGTAGAATTGCTGGTTTTATTTTACAAAGAGGCAATTTTTGCCACCTTGGCATTCACTTCATTCTGAGATATTCAGAAATTTCATACATCTCTGCATTTTTCTTTTACTTTTATAAGTATATATTTTGTATACTTAGAACTAAATCTGTATCTTCATGTGAAGAAGCATATAACACAATATAACAAATATAATATAAAATATGACAAAATTTGATATAGTAACATATCTTAGAATAAAAGAATCACCATTTTAATTTTTTAAAAATATAGTATTGGCAATATAGTTTATGTAATCTTGGTTTTCTTTTCTTCCTTAATTGATATATTTTTATTTATGTATATGATGTTCATTTTTAAGGTATGTTTTTTCTATATATTTCTGTCTGTTCTGGAACTTACACTTGTAAACCAGGCAGGCCGTGAACTCAGAGATCTGTCTGCCTCTGCCTCCCACATGCTGAGATTAACGGTACCATGACTGGCACTTGTTTTTCTTTTAGATATGTGTTTATGAAGATGTTGAATAAATTAAATAATTTTTATACACATGTACCAAATTTTGCCTGACTTTATACAGATTTTTTCATTTTAACTTGAAACTACTATACTACATTAAATTTATTTTTACTGCAAAAACTAAGTTGGGAGTGGTCGTATTTTAGGTTCTAGGATAGATATGAAATCTGTTCCTCTTATGCTGCTAGTTTTAGAGCACATTTTTCTTCCTTGTTCCTGCTAATATTAGCACACTTGCATTAAAACCTAGCTGTTGACAATCCCACGACATGAAATGTTTCTCCTAATTATGATATTAGAGGAGGATATGTTGTGAAAACTGTTGGCTTGCTTTACTAAAACTTGCAAAATGTGAATTCTTACTGCATTAGCCACAAGTTGTTGAAATAATATATAGTGCCAAAATTTAGATTTTGTTTTTTAATGAATACAAATTGAGTTATAAGTCAGATATATGTGTATCACCTTCTAAATATTTTATTCTGAGAGGAGGTTTACTTCATTTTACTCTAGAGCAGTTAAAATATGTTTTTATAAACATGTAGTAATCTTAAATATTTCCTTCTTTCATGCAACTGAAAAAACAATAATCTGTTTCTATGACTTTGAATTCCCATTTTTGGTTTGTTCTATAGACCTTCAGAAAGCACTGACTATTGGAGGATTTTTCAAAGAGACAAAAATATCAACAATTCATTCTTTTAGAATCACTTCTGTATATTATCAATGGAAACACATTGCTAGGCACAGTAGCGTTTGCCAATAATTTTCTTATAGTCCCAGATAAGTTTGCTCCATGTTTTCCTGTAGTTACAAGATACATGCACTTCTGCATCACTCATATTACCATAAACTTCCATCTTTGCAAAACATCACAGCTTTAAAAGACGTAGAAATGCAGGTACTCTTGTTTCTTGGTACCAAAAACCAACCATAGGCCCATTTGTGCTTCCTTTGGAATTTTTCTCTTGAGGAGTCAAAGCAGCCTAGAAACCTGGCATAGCCTAACGCCGGATTTGAAGCAAACCATTAGTTTTCTCTTTTAAAAAAGTTACCTGAATAATGCCTCTTAATGTCCCTCCCCTGAGTCCTGATTCCTGCCTATATCTGAGCCCCAACCTCCAGCAGGAACCTCCTGCTGAACCCACGTCATGCCTTCCAGTAAACCAGTTAGGCTGCCTACAGATATTCTCTCTGTCTCTGTCTCTCTGTCTCTCCTCTTCCCTCCTCCCTCCTCCCTCCTCCCTCCTCCCTCTGCTCTAACTCACAAGCTCTCACTCTTGCTCTCACTCTTGTTCTCACTCTTGTTCCCGCTATTGCTCTCTCCCCAGACACAGTCTCCCGGTCTGCTCTCCAAGCACTGTAAAAGAACAGGAGTTGCAATTGTCGCTCACCCCTGCCCAAACCTCCTGTAAAACTCACAAACCATCCATTCCTAACCTCCCTCCCCGATTTGTTGCTTTGTCCCAGACACCACCTCCAGTAGGCAAGCCTGTCATCCCAAGGGCTGCTCCTCAACAGGCTGAATTCAGACTCACACCTCTCTGACTCCTTCTGAGTTCCGACTTTCCAAGTCTCATGCCCAGCTCTGAAGCTGGAAACCTGCTATGGTCTCCTTTTTCTTTCTGACCCATCCCTAAGGCTTTCTCCTTCAAATTTCCCTACTGCAACTCAACACAACCCGACGTCCAACAACCTCGAGCATTCCCTGTGAACATACCAGCTGAATAGGCCTGAAAGACAGACAAAAACACAGCCACCCCACACTCTGGAAATCCAGAGATGAAATAGGAACCAAGGAACAAAAATCCACTCAACAAGGATGAGACCAGAAGTCAGCACCTAGACCTTTAATCATCACAAACCCAGTTGTCCATACAATGGAATAACACTTCCGTAACAGCCTGTGTGATATGACTCTGACTCTGGTGTCTCCTCCTGGGATTCATTTACTCTGTTGGCTTGCTATGTCCAGCATTAATATGAAATTATTTACTTCATCTTCTTATTATTTTACTTTGTCATATTTGGTTATCTCTTAGAAGCCTGTTCTTTTCGAATGAGAGACAGAAAGAGAACAACAAATTTGGAAAGGCGGGGGGTGGGAAGGAACCGGGAAAAGTAGATGGAGGGGAAACTATAATTAGAATATATTGTATGTGAAAAGAATCTATTTTCAATACAAGAAACTTGTAAAAAAAAGTTTATATTAAAATATTTGCCATATGGTGTGTGGTAGTCTAACCCAATGACCGTCCTTCCTAATGTATCCCACCCCAATCTCCAGACACTGTAAGTGGATTGAGATGATCCAGGATTATCCTGCTCCCAATGTACACACATGAGTCATTACAATAAAGATGTAAGACAGCAGCACAGAGGAAGGCAACATGAATGTAGGAAACTTCCATAAAGAAAATATGCTAATGTGTCCCTGTAAGATACAGAGCTGCAGAAATGTTAGAGGTCAGGGGACACAGGGACTCTTTAGAGGGCTGCAAAATTAAAAAAAAAAAAAAAGTGCCCTCCCTAGAGTTTCAAGAAGGAATCAACTTATTACACTTTGATACTATGTAGTCTAAAAAGAGAAACAAGAGTTTCAACTAAAAAAATTTAATGGTGTTTTTAGCAATTTAAAGGTGTTGAAATTTACTACAAACAAACTTTATAGGCAAGTTTTCTAGCATCAGATATGAAAATGATGTTTTACTCCATAAGTATTTATGAGGACTACCTATACGGAAGCTTATTCACAAGAGAGTCTGCCTCACAAAATCTAGGACACTCTACAGAACTTAGAACAAGTCAAAAGATACAGTTTTTGAAGTGTGTAGAGTAGGGTAATGAAATATGTGTTGTCTTGTCCATGAGGAAAGGATGAAGCAAGTTTTTCCCTTAGCATCCCCTTATTCAGTGTTCCCAGGATGTCTCAAAGTATATGATTGCAAAAAAGCCAGCACACAAGTGTAGAAGATGTCTGTATCACTGAGACTTCTAAATACATACAACAATGTGTGAGAAAGTAGTAAGGATTGATAAATCTTTATAACATATATTTTTATACTTGCACTGTATTTTATCACTTCTTAATTAGATGTACAGTTATAAATCAGTGTAAAGGGGTTCTGTTGAAATGAAAGCTGTCATCACCTGATTTCATTCTTGCATGAACATCATAGTTCATACAACTACTAATCAAACTCTGATGGTGTAGCCCATTAAACATAATACACTTAAGCTTTATGGTATGTCTGCATATTGGAAGGCTAGCATTCCCGGAGCTGTGTAAAAGACATGCACAAGATGACAGCAAGTGTTAGGGTTAGGTAGAGCCAAAGACCCTTCAGCATCCTGTGAACAGAACGAGTGAAGGGTTTCATTCACTGACAGGGTCATGCATGGAAAGGCTAGTAACTGACAGGTGCAAAGGCTCTGGGGTTTGGAGGTTAGGGCTTGGAGCTTGGAAATTTCCACATAAAGCTATGGTCCAATGTATGAGAAGGATTGTAAGCTTTGTCACAGGTGAAAGCAGTCTTGGCGGGCTTTGCCCTTGCACATACCATGGATACTCCCTGAGATTAACCTTCAGATAGATTGCATGTAGCCATTCTGGGCCTGGAATTCAGGAAGGGGACCAAGGGACTCCACCTGGACTATTGTGTTTCTAATCCACCTTCAATGGGAGAGGGAGACCGCCCCTTGCACGTGAGAGACAGGCAGGCGGAGAGGACAGAGAGGAGCAGCAGGTTCAGACCAGGCTTTAGCACATGTAGATTGGGGGAATGATCAGCGTATAGGCCGGACACGCGCACAGGCCAAAGACACCAAGGGACCCGTCCCGTGGAAAGGATACCGGAAGGCTCACTTTTTTTTTTTTTTAACCTTTTTTAACTTTTGTGTAAGCTAGTTGGGTTGTATTATAAAGTTTTATTGTTAAGAAACAGAGCCAACACAATGTTTCAGACACAGTGACGTGAAATGTTTTGCTTACTGTATTAGCATGTACTATGAAGAAGAGGAACTAGGGGTACTCTGAGTCCCCCTACTTCAGCTTTACTGACTTGTTTTCCTCGCTTCAGGAGTCTTGGGTCATCATTTCTTACATCCCCCCCCCCCGACCCCGACACCATAGTTTTCATTGTCATTATTGGTCCATCCCCTTGGTAAAGGGTGTCCCTGGAGAACCCAGGAAGAACTGCTAGTCCAGTTCATTTGAGTGTGAGAGAAAGTGATTTTGTCATGAATCAGGGTAAAAAGAAATACAAAGCTGCTGCCAGCATAGATTGTATAGCTAGGATCATCCTGTAATAAACGTAGCATAAAATGCATAACATATTCAAACTGCATTTAGTATCATTAGCCAGCATTATATATTGTGAATGATGTTGTGTGCTCTACTTCTAGCACAATTGAAAGTGCAGTGGGTTTTAAGAGCACTTGCTCTGTGCTGAGTTTTTCATGACTAAAACATCACAAGCTGACAATTCACAAAACACTAGTTCCATACTTATCTGACAGGATGATTGCTATGCATGTAACTCATTTTTATCTTCAATGCCACTGTACATATCATGACCATACATGACAAAGAATCCATGCTTATTTTTAAAGCTGAACCCCACCAAATCCAATCATTTTCGTCAATGAACACATCTGAATTAATTGAAAACCAATAGTCCTCTTTCCTGTACCTTTCCTGACTCAGCTTTATATCTTTAGGATTATAAGATTTCCTAGACACTCTTTGTTTAAAACTGACTAACTTTTTTATTTATGAGCATCTTTTATTGCTGGATACTTTGGGTTGTTTAATGTATTATTATACCTTCATACTATATATGTTTGTTTTCTAATATCTTTCTCTAACAATATTTACATTTTAAAAATAAAACTATTGAAAGACACCATCACATTTCATATTTTCCTGAGCTATAATGATTTCTAAGATGTATTATATTTTTGAAATGAAAGAATAAATTAAATGGTTCTTTCCGTAAAAAAAAAAAAAACAAAAAAACAAAAAAAACCAAGAGCTATTATCTTCCCAAAGGGGCAAAAAGCAGCTTATGCCAATAAACAAAAACAAAACCTTGCAAACAGCCGGCATCAGAGAGCATGATGGACAGGGATTGAACCTTGCGGCTGAATGAGCAGAATAAACGATACCAAGCTTTAGTGATAGCAACGTTAAATAAGCTTGACTGAGGAAAAGTACAGCCTGAACATTGCATGTCAGCAACACACAGAGCCTCAAAGCAGATTATCCAAGAATGTAACAAAGATGAATTAGCACTGGTATCTCTAGAGTTTACAAACATCATGAACCAAGATAAGAAACTCTGTCATGCACATATGTAAAAAAAGCTAGGCACAAAGGCACTCCTGTATTAATTTGGAAAATATTTTTAAAACTCTGAGAGCTATATCCAAGTTTGTTCCATGAAAATTTTTAAAATTTTCCTTCTTAAATTCAATGAAAAGTTGTATATTATTATTATTATTACCAATATATGATCATTCATATGTTCTTGGTAATAAGCAGATTCAAGAAACAATTGTATAACACCCCAAAATAGACATATATAAAATTAGGGCAACTGCAGAAGAATTAAACCTTCCTTGATATAGTACTTTCTTGTAACAATATATAATTTGTGAATTTATAAAGGTCATATATTGAAGCATACCAAGTGCTGTGTGGCATAATAGCTTCCCTGAAGTAAGTAGGCATCCCTCTCTTCAAAACATGAGGGATTTGGAAACTGACTTCTTATACATGTAGTGAAGCCATCAGTGTATGGTCATAAGAATAATAAGAAGGGCCTCATCCAAAGGAACACTTTCTTTAGAAAACAGAAAAAGGAGACAAAAACATTATGTGAACATAGGGTGAGATATTAGCTTGACACTTCTTCAAGCAATGGATCACTGAGTTATAGAAATTATTGGATTTTATGCAACAAATATAGACACATTCTTCTTTGAACCCTCCAGAAGGATCATCCAGTGATTTCAGGTTTACAGCTGCCTGAAGTGTGACATAATTCATTTTTCTCATTTAAGGTTCTGACTGGGCCTTAAATTACATACAGATTCTGAGATGACTCAAAAGCAAACTACATTACTAAAAACACAACAGCAGCACAGGTGACAACTCGCTGAAAGTACAACCCAGGAATTCTCTACATACCTCAGCTCATCCCTGAAGATGACTAACTTTCTGTCTCTCTGTGGTCCTTAGGTACCTGTTGCTCTTTGTCTACTGATGGGACCATGTGAGCTTTTAGAGCACCATATTAGCATGTCCACAGGTATTGTTATTGTTATTGTTTGGGTCATGTTCATGCAGTCATACATTGCAGTATCATGGGTGTAACTTTTGAGTCATTTCTAGGAGAGAAAGTAAAGTAGGGAGTGACAGAGGAACAACTGAATGCGGAAACAGTGTGGGAAATAATGTATTTACATCTTTAAAAAGAAAAAACAAACCAAGAAAAAAAAAAAACAGAAGTGGCTGAGTGTTCCAGAGTAACCAAGGTCAGAGTGTACTAGAAGCTAAGAATAAGTGTCCTGAGGAAAAGAGAGCACAGACAGGCTGAAACTGCAGTGGATGAGAAGCTGGAAACAGGAGAAGGTGGGGGTGAGGCAACAGGGATTGCAAGGCGGGGTTACTTAAGTCCAAGAGAATTTCCTAAACTCCAGATTTCAAGAGCTGAATTTAGGTCTGTTTGGGACTCTAAACCTTGTGCATTGAATACTTAAAACAATGCTTCTCTGCCATGAATGTTCACAGGCACATTCCTCTGTCTCTCACAGGTTAGATTTAGCAACTTGACCTGGATCTCAGCGCTACCTACACAAAGGAAGCCCGCCCTGTGTCTAAAGACAGTAAATGAAGAACTCCCAGCTACTCCTTCACGATGCTGTCACGTTCACAGTTCTTATAATTACAATGAGGACTTCCTTGGGGAAGAATATTTCATCTCCCACACCAGCTATTTTCTTTCAAATAATACCAAAATATTTATATAATGTAATCAACTTGTTTTTCAAAGCATGGAATTAAGAAGGAATAGTTTTTAAAACTGTCTAATATTTGCATACATAATCTCTTTCAAACTACCAAACAGAAATAGTTTAATAGCAGCAATTCACTTTGTTTTACATAATGAAAAAATCCTTCACACATTGAAATAATTAAAACTGGAGAAATGTGTTAATCATATATGCCATGACCTATTGTTCCATTTTACATAGTTATTTTTTCTTTATTATTTTCAGTGACTACTTTAATCACTCATTCATACATTCATATCTATTATATAAAATATATAAGTTTTAATTTCTTGATAGAATTCCAGTTTACTTACAAATTATATAAAATAGCTGTGCATGTATAATATATTATAGATACACTATTTGCTTTAAAATGCTGAAAAGATTTAACCAGGATGTATTTTTAAAGATTTAATTTTATTATTTGTGTGTGTATCTTTCTCCACCCTTGTGTGTGTGTGTGTGTGTGTGTGTGTGTGTGCGTGCGCGCGTGTCTGCTTGTGCATGGTTGCATGCAGGATTATATGCACTGTGTGCAGGTATCTATAGAAGGCAGAAGACGGTGTTGGATACCCTGAAACTAGAGTTAAAAGTTTGTTGTCAATTTCTCAGCTTGAGGGAGGGCTGGGAATATAGCACTGGCCCTATATAGTGATAGTACTATTAACCACTGAGCCATCTCTCCTGGCTCAGAACCTAATTTTGAATAAAATGTATAATAAAAATATAATTCTAAATTACTACATGTTCTCAGAGAAATGAGTTTCATCTAAACAATATCAATAGTAGCATCACATAAGTAAAAACCAAAACCAAATAATATTCTAAAATATATTAACAGTAAATCTAAACATTGAAAATGTTATCAAACATATGAAAAGCTTTATTTTATCTTGGCATTATCACTAAATTTGTTATTACCTAATGTTTACTTTAACTGCTGTGAACTCATTTGAAGAATTAAATATTCAAATATTAGAGACAATAGTTTGAGGGAATAAATGATTTAAAGTTCAAAAATATACAGACAAAGAAAACAACTAAAGGTCGCTACTGTTTGGACCCCACATTCTCATCTTTCATATTTAAAGATGTTTTTTTGTTTGTGCATGTGCAGCTTTGTAAAGCCAAATTGTGGCTTACATTTCTTTCCGCCCATTCTTTTCAAAACCTGTCACCATCCTGGCCTCAGCTTCTCAATTTAATGGGTAGCTTGATGCCTATTTTTAAAAAGATCCACCCCATCCCTGGCTTATGCAGTCCCATCTGGTCGGTCTGCTGCTCCTAATGCTGCAAGAAGTCACAATATCTGCCATAGTTACTCTTTCTCTATTATGGAGGGGTTTTGGGCATTCTATTGATTGTGTTCTGATGATTTCAGCTACCTGAAGCAGCATTTGCATCCTCCTTTGTCACCTGCAAGCCCTGAATCTTCACATTATCTTAATGTGGTTTTCTTCCTCCCCTCACCCCCTGCCCCGCCCCCTTTCTGTTTATCTAAATCTTACTTATTTCTCATGACCTGGAATAGCTCCTATCTACCAAACTATACACTTCTTTTGATTACTTTCGATGACACTGACCTTACCTTTATTTCTTTTACTGCATTTATAATCTAGTTTCACAGACTAGCCCATGAATATTCTTTAATTATTCTGCATGCTTTCTTCTTTCTACAAAATATTATTAGCCTCTTGGAGGTGAGGGTTATTTTCTATATTACTTTATATTTTTCATACCAATAACAGTAACTCACAGTTCAGGGAGGATATGGAATGTGTTCCAAAGGGGATATATTGATTTGCAGTTTCCTTATAAATCATCCACTAAAATTTTCAAGCAAATTGGCATGTAAAATATCATGAGAGCATTATGGTAGTAGAAGATTAATTGTAAACTGAATACATGCTAAAGAGATTTTCTTTTCTCCTCACCCTCCCTTCTTCCTCAATATTCTCATTCCGTTCCTCTATCTCTTTCTTCTCATTTGTTCTATAACTCATTGATTGATACTAGTAGCTTTATATTTTATATCTAAATATCTGCATACTTATTTCGATAACACCTCTCCTGCAAACTTACACTTACATAACTGTCATAGATAAATTGTAAAAGAAAAAAAGAACAATTATTAAATTCCTCTGGATGTAAAATATTTTTTCCTCTGTGTAATTATTTGCATAGAATAAACCCCTTTCAATGTTATAAAATTTACTTAAGTCAATCAGATACTCTCTTTATCTTCCATTATTGATTACTTTTGTTTGAACAACATTTGGTTTAAGACCAGTTCATCATCTTTTGGTCTCTTGGGCTGTCCTATGTTTTATAAATTCTTATAGAATATTTCTACCAGAAGAAAAAAATTTTCAGAAGCTTTACTGCTTAATCTTCTTACTTCTCTGCTCCTTCTAACCTATAAATGTATTAGAACCACCCACAATATGTTTCTTCTCCCTTTCAGCTTAGTGATATTTTAATGTGATATTTACTCATCAAATACATGGTCTCCAAAACCCTCAAGTACTTCACATGATCAATTGCGTTTTTCTTCCAAAAACTGCTAACAGGAAAGGAATTTTCAACTTTGGTTACAGAATAAACATATGCTCAAATTCTGCAGTGAAGCTACCACTGACAATCATCTTCCCATATGTATTCTTTTTTCCACTATCTAAAATTATTGAAATTACAGTACCTTTTTACTTTCTGTACTCATTTCCTTCCAATTTACTTATAAAAGTCATGAAATATAGGCAGCACAGTAGCTTCACAAATGACACAGAATCGAGTCTTAGCTCAATGCTTCCTCAACAAGAATATGTGAACTCTCTTGCCCTCTGTTCTTGAATGACTTGAGATAGAAATAATAACAACCTTATAGAAATGTCTTGAGGATTGAGTCACATAGTACAGGCAAAGCAATTAACAGCATATGACACACAGTAAATAATTTCTTCTTTGCTTCTTATTCTTGATTTTGTAATTTCCAGTGGTCTACTTGTAACTCTCTTAACAAAAATTCCAATGATACAAAACTTTCAAATCTACATGGGAACATCCCTTTTCTATTTTAGCCTCTTCCTCTATGTTGTTCTTTAATTCAATCAACAAATATTCGCAAGTAAGTATATTGGAAAGGAAAGAAAGCTTACCACATAGGCTGCTGTATAAAATGAAGAAGCACACATCTCTGCATATTTATTCCATATAGAGAAAAAATCATGAAAAAGTACACCAGCCAAGGACAATACAGGAGGTAAACTTTAAACCCCTTCCCAGATCTAGCCAATGGTCAGAATATTCTCCACAGTTGAGTGGAGAGTGTGATACGACTTTCTCACATACTCTGGTGCCTCACATTTGACCATGTCCCCTCGAGGGGGAGACCTGGTGGCACTCAGAGGAAGGACAGCAAGTAGCCAAGAAGAGACTTGATACCCTATGAGAATATATAGGGGGACGTAATCCCCCTCAGGAACAGTCATAGGGGAGGGGAATAATGGGAAAATGGGGGGGGGGTAGTGAATGGAGGATACAAGGGATGGGATAACATTGAGATGTAACAAGAATAAATTAATAAAAAAAAATAATTATAAAAAAAATAAAATAAAAAAAAAGAAAGGAAAAAAAAAAGAAAAAAAAAGAAAAAGTACAGAGTAGTTTACAAACAAACAAGCAAATAAATGAACATTATTGTCGTAGAAAATTGGTTTAAATGTAAAGAAGCAAATTAATTAAAGGACACAATAGGAGCTTAATTGAAGTTAATAAATCCAGATGGCTCTACAAGAATATTTTATTTAAACATAGACTGACTGGGCACCAGCTTAATATTCAAATGTAAGAGAAGAGGACTTACAAATGTGAGGCTAGACAGTGTTTTATAGTGAGAAGCAGAATACTTGTGGGTAAATAGTAAGATTCTTTATCTGCTGTCAAACAAATGACCCAAATTCCATAAACAAGAAGCTGATTATCAGTAAATGACATCAGAGGCTTTCGACATTCAAACATAGAAAACAGAGGTATTCAAGTTTCAATACCATTGTCAGAAAATATTAACATACTCCCTCAGTGTGTTTTAGGTTGCTGTCTGTTGCTGGATAAATATCCTCTTACAGGTTATATTCCATCATCAGGGAATGTTGGGCAGGAAATTAAGCCAAGAACTGGGAGATAGCTGAGATCTCAGTGCAACACTCCTGACTTTCTCTTCCCTTGCAGCTTGCTCAGCCATCTTTCTTGTACAAGCCATGGCAACCCACACAGAGATGACACCACTCCCATTTGACTGGTCTTTACAATGCTAATTAGGAGTTCAGAAATTGCCCAATTGGCCAGCCAATCTGGTCAAGGCAATCCCTCAGTTGAGATTCCTTCTTTGGAGATATATCTGTGTTTGTGTCAATTTGAATAAAGCTAACTATGACAACAGGAAGCACTCTAAGTTGGCACGTATTCTGGTTCTCTTTTATAACCATTAACTTTCTTTTAATCATTTTTTAGATTCTTATGCTTTCTTTAAATATACTCTGTCTTTATATTAAGATTTGACCTGGAAGGCCAAACTCCTCCTAGACAGGGTAAGCAAGCCCTCAATAGTTCCTGCCTGGCAAATATGTCTGTCAGATATATTGGGCCAGAAAGCTAAAGATGATGCTCCAATGTTACAGAGTGTTGGATGACTGTTCAGGCAGCAAACTATCTCTGTCATTTTTTTTATTTTGGAAGCTGATAACCTGCATTTCCAGTTTACTCAGGTAATTAAATTTTAGTCCTTCTCAAGTGTCTTATGGGATTGAAGACCAGATAGTTTACAAATAAACTTTGTTGTTTAGGGGTTAATATGTTTTAGGTCTAGATAGATGTTTTAAGTTGATAGAGATGAGATATGATAGATATTGATTTACATTAAGAATCTAAGACTCATCATGATAGGAAAGATGTTTTCTTCAAGGTTGCCAAATACAAACAGCCAAAACACTATGAATGAAACATTTATATAATTCCTGATTGTCTTGTGGTTCTTCCTGCTGCAGGTATTTTATTTTATATATGTGTAATAATATAAATTCATATGTAAAGAAGAAAAGAATAATTTAAAATTTTTTAAGGATTTTTATTTTAATATTATCTGAAATCTCTGTCTATTTTTTTCTGCATCTTTTAACATCTAATGCTTTTGATCTTACAGTAACCAGCAGTTTCCTCGTGTACCATTTAACACTAGATTTTTTGCAACTTCCACTTTCTGGTTTATTTAATGTTAATATCTTATTCATAACTACTGTCACAATTTTCATTATTTTCTAAGTTATCTAGAATATTATACTTCTTTTTATTGATTAACTCATTTATTTTTTGGACATCCCAATCACAGCTTCCCCTCTCTCCTCTCCTCCAAGTCTCTACTTCTTTCCTGCCTCTCCCAACCCAATTCATCCTTTCTCCCTTTCTCCCCGGAAATGGGGAGGCCTCCCATGAATATCAACCAGCCTTGGTATATCAATTTACGGTAATATTAGGCACATTTTTTTCTATTTCAGGTAGACAAAACAACCCAGTTGAGATAAAGAGATCCAAAGGCAGGATTGTAGTCAGATACAGCCACTGATCCTGCTTAAAATTCCATATGACGACCCAGGTGCACAACTATTACACATGCGCAGAGTGTTTAGCTTCATCTCATGTATGTTCTCTAGTTGGTAGAGTCTCTATTTACATCTATGTGTCAAAGTTACTTGATTTTGTAGGTTTTCTTGTGATGTCCTGGACTTCTCTGGCTTCTTAAATCTTTACTCTCCTTTTTCCACAGAATTCCCCATGTTTCACTTAATGTGTAGTTGTGGGTCTCTGTATCAGTTTCCATCAGTTACTGGATGAAGCTTCTCTGATGACTGTAAGTATAGCAGAATATCATTAATACTGTCTGGAGTAGGTTTACTCTCTTGTTATGGTTCTCAAGATGGGCCAGTTATTGGTTGGCCATTCCCTCAAACCCTGTTCTATCTTTAACCTCTGCACCATATACAAATGATGAAAAGGTTGAGAAAGAAATTAGGGTAACAACACCCTTCACAATAGCCACAAAAAATATAACATATCTTGGTGTAACTCTAACCAATTAAATGAGAGCCCTCTATGACAACAACTTAACTCTTTGAAGAAAGTAATTGAAGAAGGTATCAAAGATAAAACAATCTCCCATGCTCATAGATCAATATAATTAATATATCAATAATATTGCTAGTCTAACTGGATGTCTGCATGTAGAAATATGCAAATAGATCCGTATATGTAGGAACCAGGTCTGACTGCGTTGCCTGCCTGTTTTGCTGTTTCATGTCCTGTTTCTAGCAGGTTACGTGTCTGTGTTTATGTTGGTCAGCTGGTCATGTTTACTGCTCTGAGAATGCACCTCACCCCTTCTCGAGACTTTTCCTCCTGTGCGCAATCACCTCTTGAGGGATTTCACCTGCAAATGGTATTCCTGTTTTGCTGTCTATAAGAAGGCTTTTTGAACACTGAATAAAGGTTGTTGTTGTTGAAGCTGCTGCTGCTGCTGCCACTGTTGCTCTCTTAGCATGAAGGACCTGCTGTGTTATTGTGTGTGTATGTGTGTGTGAGTTAAATCCGCAGTCCCTCGCCCTTGATTCAGTATCGTGGTGGCACGGGCGCCACACATATATATATCACCCTGCACATAACTCAAGTACAAGTAGATCATTGACCTTAACATAAAACTAGAAAAACTAGATTGGATAGAAGAGAAATTACAGAAAAGCCTTGAACATGCTGGCACAGCAGACAGCTTCCTGAACAGAACATGAACAGCTCAGGCACTAAGATCAACAATTAATAAACAGGACCTCATGAAAAGAAAAGCTTCTATAAGACAGAAGACACTGACAAAAGGACAAAAGGACAGCCTACAGATGGGAATAGATCTTCACTAACCTACTTTTGACAGAGGTCTGATATATAAATTATATAAAGAACTAAAAAAACTTGGACCTCAACAAACCAAATAACCCAATGAAAAATGAAATACAAACCTGAGCAAATAATTTTTGACAGAATAACCTCTAATAGTTGAGAAGCACTTAAAGCATTGTTCAACACTCTTAGTCATTAAGGAAATGCAATTCAAAAATACCCTCTGCGATTCCATCTTACAATGCTCAAAATGGCTAATATCCAAAACTCAAGTTCCAGCACATGCTGGAAAAGACTTGGAACAAGAGGAATACTCCTACATTGCTCGAGGGAGTGCAAACCTATACAATCACTTTGAAAATCAATTTGACAGTTTTTCATAAAAATGGGAATAGATCTATCTCAAGAGCCACCTACACTACTCCTGGGCACATACCCCAAAGAAACTCTACCATATGTCCTTGTGGTAACAAGGACATTTGCTCAAGTATGTTCATAGCACCTTTGTTCATAGTATCCAGAAACTGAAAACAACCTAGATGTCCCCCAACTGAAGAATGAGTAAAGAAAATGTACATTTGCACAATGGAGTATTACTCAGCCTTTAAAAATAATGACATTATGAATTTTGCATACAAATAATTAGAACTAGTAAAGATTACCCTGAGTGAGGTAACACAGACCCATGAAAAGAAATATGGTATATACACACTTATCATGAATATTAGTCAAAAAGTACAGAATAATCATGCTACAAACCATAGACCCAAAGTAACTCCAATTTCTAGTTCTATACCTGGATATCTCAGTGTCAACAAAACTGGGCAATTTCTATCAATGATTTTGATTCCTGGGAAATCCTTTTATGCATGGGCTGCAGTTATTAATAGTATAATCATCTACATTGAAACTCAAATTACAAGTGTAATTCATTCTTCATTCACTTCTCTACTCCATTCATAAATTAGCTTTCTTTTCTTCTTCATTTTCATGTGTTTCTATGTATCTCCCATCTATACAAACATCTTGTCTGAGTGTCTCTCGTCATTTTTATTCCTAATTCTTCTTTAGTTATCTACCACAGAGTAAAAGGCTTGAGCTGACTGTAGAATGACATTTTCATATTAAACAAATTAGAACATCGCGTATCGAAATGGTGAAAATTATGGCCCCAAATGATGATCTTGGGAGCATCTAGCTGCTGGCTAAATCCAAATTGCTATAATAATATATGAAGTCTCACATATGCTTAGCCACCCTGGTTAGAGATGAATCGAGAAGATCCCACAGGAGATGGACAGTTCCAAACAAGAAGATCCATCTAGCCATAACAATGCCTGGCAGAACAAAATTGTTTGTAGACGCCTTCTAATATTTAAGAAAGTAGTGACTACCCTTCCCTTTTATTCACAGTAATGACAACAAAAACACTGGAAATGCTAATTTTAAAAAAGCAAGTCTTCTCCCCCCCCCCCACCCCAACTCCTGCTGGTTTTTCAAGGCAGGGTTTCTCTGTGTAGCCCTGAGTGTCCTGGAACTTGCTTTGTAGACCAGACTGAAAAGCACATCTTTTAGAAAAATAAAGAAACCCAAGTGGAGGGGTTAACTCAGCATTCCAAAGCATATATTACTCTTTCAAACCTCCAGATTTCAGATTCCAACATTAACCTCAGGTGGATCAAAACTACCTGTAACTCCTACTGCAATGGATCCAAAGCCTTCTTTTGGCCCGTGTGGACATTTGCACTCATGCACTCATATGTGTATAACTACACACAAACATAAACATACACACATGAATAAAATAATGCAAATATGTTTTAAAGTATAAAAACTATGTCTCAGCAAATAATAGTTTGAAAATAGAATTATTTTTTAAATTTATACCCTTAATAACTTAGAAGGACTCTCACTTTCCTCCATATGTGGACAATAAGGATTTGTATGATAGTAATTCTTTCCAGTTTGAATCATATCAGCAGAATTATAGCATTAACCTTTAAGTATAAAAAGGTCTAAGTCAGGAAATATAATTTGTAAATGCAAGACAGAGTAAGAGAAGGTGATGCTTAAAATGACCAAAAAATAGATGACGATGTGTAGTTTCTATTTATTTATTTTACTGTATGCTTGTCCCTACAGAATAATTATTCCATTACACACAGAGATTCAATACACCTTCAAACATAAGCAATTATATATTTTATAATTTCTGAAGAGACAATAAATTATAATTACAATAACATTATTTTTCCAATTATTTAATTTTTTACAGTCCTTCAGCATAGTGTGTATAGGTATGTGTTTCCATGATTGTATATGTATGTGTATGTGTGTATAGGTGCAGATGCTTCTCGGTGTGTTGAGGAAAGAGTAGGCTATTGGAGTGCTGCAACCTAGAGTTACAGGTGTTTGGGGGACACAAGCCTTTTGTTGTGAGTGATGGGACCTGAACTCTTGTCCTCATGATTTCACATCAAATGCTTTTATTAGCTCAGCCATAAGGACTCTATTGTTTATCTCCTTCATGGGACAGTAGCCTGAAACATGCTATCGGGGCCTGAAGTGCCTAAAACAAGCACAAGATCAACTGAGATTTGAATACTGCCTAAATATCATTTTCAGTATCATAGTCAACTAAGGTTCTGTTGAAATCTTGAATATTTTAAAATTGATTCTGTGCTCTGTACTAATAAAGACTCTTATGGACAATAAGTGTATCAGTTTGCTGCTGAGCACATGAACAAATAAATGAGACCTTTCATCTTGGCATTTTATTTGCCTAAAAATTACAGTTAGGAAAAAAGTCCATTAATTTTCAATTTTGAATGTGCTTAGGTAAAGTTGTATCACCAAGAACGGGTATTGTTGAATATGCTTTAATCAAGATGGATGCTGTTTTGTCACATTTTCTTTCTAGTCCTGGTCCTACTATCACACAATATTTTTCAAACATTACATCGGTGTTTAGTAATGTATTTTACATTAAGTTCTTATTCTGTGTATATACCTTGAATCATTTCTTATTTATTTGGTGTTGATTAGAGGTACTGTTTAGTTTGTTTGTTTTGATTTTATGTAATTGCCAGTAAACAGAAGTAATCTTACAAATGGATACAACTTTAGTTCTGTTTTGTGGGGTGATCTTTTTTGACATGGTGACTTACTTATATAATGAAGGCCAAAATTATTTTGTTTTGTAGCTGTCATATAGTCTCAACATTGGCTGTGTAGATAACAGCATAAACAGACATCTCTAACTGGGAGGGTTACTACTGGCTGTTGAAGATTTGAATTTTACGTCAGGAATTTGATCAAGCTTAGAAAATGAACTTTGCAATAATTCTACAAGTTGCTAAGGTTTCCCCAAAGCAGAGTCAGGTAGTTCTAATGCTCGAAGCCATAGAATAGGGAAGCATGAATTGCTAAGCAATAATTTCCCACACAACATACTTATGAATAAAATACATGGCATTCTCTCCTCCAAATGTGCTATGATCAACCTCTTAAACACTGGAGTCATATCTTACAAACAGATAGACGTTAGCTTTCAATTTTTCTCTGGAGCTGGTATATCAGTCACCAAGATAACTGCCACAAATAATTGGTATTGTCACCATTAACTAAGCACTCAAAATATGTGCATGTAGACTAAAAGTAGAAATATCTTGTCCTTTCAGAATTAATGTACTAGTAACACCCTTCAATATAAAATATATCTAAAGGCAAGCAACAAAGTGTCCATCATGAAAACTCCTGGCATACCCCAAACTGTCAGAGTTCCAGCTGGCTCCTCGCACTGCCTGTGAGCCAGCGCCTCACGGGGGAATGTGTTACATGACTTCATGCAAGAAAGCAACAAAAACAATATTTGTGAATAAATATTGGTTTGACATAAAGTCAAACTAACTACGTTTCTTACTAAAAGACATGTAGTTAAGTAAAAGGTGCCAAATAGAATGTCTATTTAAAGAGAAAAAATGGAAAGTAAATCTACATTTGAGTGTAACTGAAACAGATGGTGTAAATTGGTCCTTTGTTAGTTGCTGAAGTTTAAATAAAAATATCCTACAATGGAGGGTTTTTAAAAAGTCATTTTTATGAAAATAAATACTTCTAACAACACCTACAACTTTTGGAATATTTTTTGATTTTCTTTCCAATACTCTCAAAACATACTTCTGACTCAAAGTGTTCAACCCAAACAAAATTCATGTAACTCAGCTATTTTAAACTTAGAAATGTCTCAGAAATCTAATAAATATTTATTGGTTTTACTATAAGCCTTTAGTCAAAGCAGAATACGTAACTGCATTTCTGTTGGGAGGGGAATAATTTTTTGTTAGGAGGAGTCTATATCTTAAAATTATTTATAAAGTATGACATTCATTCCTCATGAGATATTATAAAAATGCAAATATTCTGTTAACCTTTTATTATCCTTTGATATCCTGTATGTGCTTATATATTATATAAGCCAGCTATTTCTGTGCCCTCTCTCCTCTCTTAAATACAAATGTAAATATCAAATAATAATGGTGGAAGTACATATATAAAACGAGTTTAGTCATGGAAAACAAGAATTTTTTGATCCTACAAATCTTCTAATTTGATAGATGGCTGGTCCATGGTACTTCTTTCATTACACTCTCATTGACACAGTTCCTTTAGTGCAGATTTGTCATCACAAGTTAACAAAACATATATACCGCCACACCAAAATTAGTTACCACATTATTCTAACAGTTGTTACATATCCAAAGTTGGTACTCAAAGTCAGTGAAGTGATAAAAACTGTGCTATATACATATAATTGGTTTTTCAGCAATAAAGAAGAATGAATATATGTTATTTGTAGAAAAATACATCAACAGGTGATTATCATATCAAGTAAATAAGCCAGTCCCAGAAGAGCATATAGATATATTTTTCTTTCATTTCTCGTTCCTAGACTTTATAACTACATAATATTCTCTATGCATACTCAAAATGAAGGAAGAAATTAAATTGTCAAATGGGAAAAAAAATGTCAAAAGGACATGAAAATCAGGGCAATGGTAGATGAGCAATAGCATTCTGACTGCAAAATATAGACTCACATCAAAATTTAAAATAAATTTTCTTTAAAAACGAGAGTTGTCTTATGTTGAGGAGGGGAAGACCTGGTGGCACTCAGAGGAAGGACAGCAGGTTACCAAGAAGAGACTTGATACCCTATGAGCATATACAGGGGGAGGAAATCCCCCTTAGGAACAGTCATAGGGAAGTGGAATAAGGGGAAAATAGGAGAGAGGGAAGAATGGGAAATACAAGGGATGGGATAACCATTGAGATGTAACAAGAATAAATTAATAAAAATTTTTTTTAAAAAACTAGAGTTGTCATTAATACTAACAGATATAAATAAAACTGTAAGTATGGCCTTCACATATGTTGTATCTATGTACAATATAACCTTGATAATATTCAAGCACATATGTCAATCTTATTAGGAAAATATATTCCTGGCTATTTTTGTCTCTAAAAATACTTCTTATATATCATTTTTCAGCACTGTGTTTTGGAACATCCTACTTGTAGCAGAATTTGAGACAAAGATCATCCATTTATATTCTTTCTGAAGAGAATAAGGAATCAGATACAAACATAAGAATAGTTCTAGACGGGCACAGTGATGCACTCCTGTAATCCCAGCACCCCTGGAGGTAGAGGCAGGTGGATCTCTGTGAGTTATAGGCTAGCATAATCTACAAAATGAATCCAAGACAGCCAGGGATACACAGAGAAACCCTATCTCCAAACACAAAACAGAACAAACAAAAATCCCACAATATTCCTAAATAAAAATTTTGTAGTTTAGTTATGAAATATTGCCCTAGGTCCATGAGTTGGTTTGGTCAAAAGCCTGTGATGCTACAGAGACATAATATAACATTTAGGATTTAAAGCCTACTGTTAGAAAGCCTGGTGATGGGAGTGTGCGTAAGAAGAGGTAATTAGAGTTCCTCCTCTTTATTTTTTCTTTTACTTCTCAGACACCACATGGTGAATGATTCCCATCAGCCATACTATGGCACTTCATTTATAAAGCAACAGGTACAAATAATAATGGAAAAAAACTCCCAACTGAGTGAAAACTAGGCTTTCTTTGTCTGAATTATTTATTCACCTAAATATCTATGTATTTAATTTTACTTTTTATAGAAAATATTTTTCTCAGGTAATATATCCTGACGATGACTTCCCTTTCCTCTACAACTCCTAGCTCCTCCAAATATCCCCCTACAACTGGACCCTCTTCTGCCTCTCATTGGAATAAAAACAACAGAAGTCTAGTAATGATAATAATAAAATATAACAAAATAAAATATAATAAAACAAAAACTATCATATTGGAATTAAACAAGACAAACAAAAAGAAGGAAAAGAGCCCAAGAAAAGGCACAAGAGGCATAGAACCACTTGTTCACACATGCAGGAATCTCATAAAAACACTCAATTGGAATCCATAATATATACACAGAGAACCTGGGGCAAACCCATGCGGACACTGTGCAGCCTGAGTCAGCTCTGAGAGCTCTTATTGGCTTTGTTCATGTTGCTTTATTGGCCCGTCCTCTCCCCCATCCCATCTGGCTCTTAAATTATTTCTGCCTTCCCTCCCCAGATGTTCCCCTCGCCATGAGGAATGGGATTGGATGAAGACATCTCATTTAAGGCTGAATGTTCTGACGTCTCTTATTCTGTCCATAATGTCTGGCTGTGGGTCTCTGTATTTACTCCTATCTGGTGCAGCAAGACGTTCATTTGATGATCAGCTTTTCTTTCTTATACCTCCTCTATCAAGTATCAGAAAGAAGAATACCACATACTTTTATCAATGTTGAGTTTTAGTTTTGACAGCAATAGGAGTGAGCACACAAGTTGTCTGTTTTAGAGTTTAAGGATACACTGATTTTTTTTCATTTGTTTCTTTTATAGATAACCAAATACATCTTCCAGGGAAACAACCTTAACAGGATAAAATAGAACAGTGAAGTACCAGTCTTCCAATAGCTCAAATGCATGCTATTTTATTTTGAAGGGAAAAAGAAATAATATAAATGCTCTGTATTCTGCATGAGCAGCTCATCAGCCTCCAACTTTGAGGTACATAACTGAATAAGAACCAAGCTGCCATTATGAGGAGCATCCCTGATTCTTTTCCAATTGTGCAGAACGTCACAGACTTGAGCAATGAGTAAATATAGCAGGGAGGCTAGGATACTTTGATTATTGGAAGATCCATAGAGATGTCTCAGAGATGCCAAATGTTCCTGTAGAACTTTTTGTAAGGTGCAAGACAGGTTAAGATGCTTTTACTTGGTCTCAGAGTACAGTCTGATGTCCCTCTGAGCCTCACCAGGCTCTCACTCTATTTGCTTTAATAAAGATGATTCCTCTAATAAAGCCATTACATGTATTTGTGGACGCTTTGAACCATTTTGTACTATTATATTATATTATATTTGCACTTATAATTGTGTGTGTATGTATTCCTCCAAGGTAGAGAGCATAGTTTATATGTCCTTTTATCACAAATTAGATATATGTATAATTATATACATGTTTGTATTCTCTTAGGTTATATGGTATATCTATGTATGCTGTCTTGTTAACTGTAGAATAACTTATGGTTCTAATAAAAAGCTGCTACATAATAGCAGACTGTGTATCAATTATACTAATACACTAATCTCCATAAAATTTATTCCATACTCTTCTATGTAATGGAATAGCCATTTCCTAATATAAACATTCAATTTTTTTTAAGTTTTTGATTCTTTGTGACTTCCACATCATGCAGCCCATCCCACTCATCTCCCCATCACTTTGCAACCTTGCAACCTCTTCAACAAAATAAAATAAAAGATAAAACATTAAAAAATCTCATCACGGAAGCTGTAGTGTGTCACAGTGTATCCCACAATATACCCTTTTGTGTATACATCTTTACTTGTAAGCGTTCATTGCAATGAGTCATTGCTTTACTTTGAGGCCTCTGGCTACTGCTAAGCATCAGTACTGGTGTTGCAGTACTCGCTAAGACTCTTCCAGGATATTCTCTTGTTGCCCTACGTCATAGAGATTCTGCAACTTTGTATCTTATGGACCAGTGTATTCACACACTCCAGTAGTTCATGAATGAAGTAGACATTAGGGTGCACACACACAAAGCTCTGGATCTGGGCCTGTGTGATAGTTGAATTGGTCATTCTCCCACCACTCCCTTACCTACAGCCCTAGGGTAAGCTCTCCAGAACATCCTCTGACAGTTCACCCAATGCCACAGCCAATAAGGGGAATGACAAGCTCTCTAATTCTCATGTCCTTGGGGCCAGCACACCAGCATCCATTCGACCCAAGCCGATTCTACTGAAATTCCCAGTCTAGGTGCTGGGCTGGCTCTTCCTATGCTGCAGCCAATGGGCAAGAGATGGGTCAGCCCTCCAGAATGCTTCAGCCAATAAGAGTGGGGAATGGTTCACTCAAGCTCCTGGCACAAGGGCCAACTCTACTGTGCGGCCAAGGTGAGGTACAAGGCCAGCTCTCCAGAATGCAGTAGCCAGTGAGGGATGGGGGCTAACTCTTTTTTTTATTATTGATTTATTCATATTACATCTCAATTCTTATCCCATCCCTTGTATCCTCCCATTCCTCCCTCCCTCCCATTTTCCCCTTACTCCCCTCCCCTATGACTGTGACTGAGGGGGACTTTCTCCCCCTGTATATGCTCATAGGGTATCAAGTCTCTTCTTGGTAGCCTGCTATCCTTCCTCTGAGTGCCACCAGGTCTCCCCCTCCAGGGGACATGATTAAATATGGGGCACCAGAGTTCCTGTAAAAGTCAGACCCCACTCTCTACTCAACTGTGGAGAATGTCCTGACCCTTGGATAGTTCTGGGTAGGGGTTTGAATTTTACTGCACGTATTGTCCTTGGCTGGTGCCATAGATTAAGCAGGACCCCTGGGGCCAACGCTTTACAGCCTTTGGACAGCAACATGATCCTGCCCAGACCAGGGACATGTCTTTAGTGCTAATATGAGCCACGGTTATCAACACAGATCTGGGCTACTGCATGACAATGGATTTCAGAAATAGCACAGGCTAAGACCTCACCATAGCCTCAGGTGGCAGGGCTGGCTACCAACAGGCTATTGTTCTCAGTTCCACTTTTCTTCACAGGCTAAGACCTCACCATAGCCTCAGGTGGCAGGGCTGGCTACCAACAGGCTATTGTTCTCAGTTCCACTTCTCTTCATAAAGCTCAGACTGTTCTGCTTCACTTTCTCACCTGCCCACTACGTACTTGCACATTGTAGTGGCTCCTGCGGAGGCTGAGCCATGTGATTAGGCAGCCTCTTCGTTTCCTCCCTCTGCCTGCAACCAAAGGCATGGTGGAGATAGGGCCTCTGGATGTCTTCTCCAGCCCACCAAAGATTCAGAATTTTTAATGAAATTTTTATAGAGGTAACTACTTTTATTTATACTTTGGCAATTAATTTAAAATATTAAATTCACAATTTTATTTTTCCTTTATACCTTTTTTTTTTTTTTTTTTTTTTTACTTTAGTAGTTATGGGTTTTAAGCCTATGCTGGTGGCTTTCATACCAGCATATCTGTATCTTTTTGAACAAGTGGGAAAGGGAATATCCTGAAATAACAATAATTAAAAACCATAAAACTGCAGCTGCCATTACAACGTGGTAAGAAAACCTGCTTCAGCTCAGGTCATGCAATGTAAATGGTCATGAAGTTAGTTCACAGACCTAACTTAAAGCATTTCTTTTTGTAATCACGAAAACATTTAAAAGTCTCACTTTGGATTTTTAATAATAGTTCATCTACTTTCGCTAATTTAATTGAGGATATTTTTATTTCATGTAATTCTGTAATTCTCAAATATTCTATATTGAAGTCTCCATTATCCTTGCATGCAAAGATCTTTCATATTGATGAAAGAAGAGTGCAGACTAACACAGGTAAGCACAGAGGGCTGTTTTCCACTGAATTTCTAATTATTCCTTAGGTCATCAGGGCTTCCCATCTTCCAGGGTGAACTGCTGCTCTGCTTTTTAAATAATCATAGATTATTCAGAGGGCACCCTGGGATGCTATTAGTGTAATTCACAAAGCCAGAAATTAGCATAAAATTCTGATTAATCTATTCAGCAATTGTGCATTATATTTTGCACTCTAGAACTAAAGTTTATGAAAGACGACTTTAAAAGATCTCTACTTCTGTAACTAAAACCACTGAAAGACAAATAATACAGAATGAATAAACTTCAGTGTGATAATTATTGTATCAGAATATCAAATAATGTATCACCTGAGCCTAAACATGAGAACAATTAACTATGCCTTAAATAATTTGTGAGGCTACCTGTGGAAAGATGTTGACCTAGACTTTGAGATTGTATTTTTATGGAAGAAAGCAAGAGATCTGAAAATTAGCAAAGACTTTGTACGGTAACATACTAATACATGTAGAATAAAGACAATTCCGAGATAGCCAGAACCCCACTAGGGCTGGGCTTAAAAGAAGACTGGAGGTTGATAGGACAATTCAAATTGTGCAATGTGTCATATCTAGAAAGTCTTTCTATGTTGTTATAAGATATTTACAATTTTCCTATTAATATTGCATCCCTTCCACAATTTTCTGACAAATTGTTCAAAAAATTATCTAAAAGTTGATCTATTTACCTAAAATGAGAGGCCATATTTTTATCATATATAATACAAACCTTCAAATAGTGTAGGCAGAGCACACATATGCTTTCTATGACCAGAGTATTCAGAAGAGCTGTGGTTGTAGTTTTTATTGCTCAGGTGATTTAAGAATACATGACTTGACCCGAGTCCAGAGCTTTTCTACTTACCTATCCCTAGGCCTATGCCTGAAAGCTTTAACCTCCATAGGATCTAATAGTCTGCAAGCCAGGACACTGAAGGCTTCAGCTTCAGGTCTTCTTCTGCTAACCTAGGTGTAGAATGTTTTCAGCCTCTGAAGCTTAATGCTAAATAAGTTCACCCTTTCTAGTTCTTTATGAACTCAGGCTAACTGTTTCAACTTAACTGTTCTGGCTCAAAAGTTCTCTCGAAGTTGATTAATTCAAACTGGCTACTCTCTGCTTCTCACTAAATTGGTCTGTTTGGAAAACTAGCCTCTGAACTCCAGGAACTGAATTGCACAAACTCATGCACTCAACTGAACTGCCCCAAACCACATCACAGTGTTCCATAATCCTGAACTCTACTGTACTATCTCCATAAACTAATATTCTCTCTCTCTCTCTCTCTCTCTCTCTCTCTCTCTCTCTCTCTCTCTCTCTCTCTCTCTCTCTTTCTCGCTGTCTCTGTCTGTCTGTCTCATTCTCTGCACTTTTCTTAAGTAGCTTGTCTTTCCTGTTTGTTTTTGTGAATTGAGCGTATCCTGTCTATTCATTCTGTCAAATCCTTCTCTGATTAGTCACTTTGACCCTCAATCAGATGTCACTGTTTTGGATTAAAGGTGCAAATTAAAGGTTTCTCTGTATTCCAGCCAGAGACATTAAAGGTTTGCATTCCAGCCAGCGGAATTAAAGGTGTATAATGATGGCATGTCTGTATTCTAGATGGATCAGAAAGGCCTAGGTCTTTGGCCTTGGTCCCTTGAGAAAACATCCATGTTGCTGGATTCAAATTCCCCTACAAGAGCAAAATCATTGATAGACAAACACTTTCTGAAAAGACCACAGATAGAGCTATTCAACAACAGCCTGCTCCTCACAAATAAGATGAAGCAACACTGTGAACTCTGCAGAGTTTTCACTGTGGCTTTACATGGGAAAATATAGTAAAAAGTCAAAAGGTCTTCATCCTTTCTCCACAAAGGACTTATAGAAAGATGACTTTAAATTAACAGGCTGTCATACACTTGATCTCCTAGCTTTGAAAATATAGAGGAAATAGAATCAGGAATTCAAGTTTATTCTTGTCTACATAATAACACTGAGGCCATTCTATGCTACATGAGACTGGCTAAAAGAAAGTCCACGTAAATGTCTTATCTCACCCATTAAAGCAAAACCTCCTGACTCATATACTTCCAGACAACTATTGCACTGGAGATGAGATTCAAAGTGAGTTTTTGAAGGAATGAAAATGTCTGAACACTGACCATACTCTTCTTAATTCATATATATATACCAGTGGATTTGCTCCTAGGGTTGAAATTATTGTCCAATGTGTTTAGATAAACCTCATCTCAACATCTTCTGTGTCACATATTCCAACATGGCCATGATGTAGAACTAGTTTCAAAATTGCCCCAAAGCAACAATATAGCTTTATGAAAAAATATGTAAGAAATTATGATGAATGATAATAAAGTAGGTCTAGAGTGTGTGTGCAATAAATAATATCCTATAAACAGCACCAGTCAGAGAGAAAAACCAAGAAGTAGGAGGGAGGAAAGTGTCAGGCTCAAGGAAATGAAAAATAGAGACAAATTTTGGAAGAAGAAGAAGAGAGTCAAGAATGTGCAGTGTCAGACTCCAACTTGATGAAGAATTAAGAACAATAGCAATAGATTCATTATTATACCTGGAAAGCGCTGAGTTGACATGATGTGGAGTGATGAAGAAGACCTGAAATCATATGTTGATGGTGTGTGGTTGTAGATGTGGACAGCTGATGAACGTATCTTGAAAAATGTGTTCTATCGACATTTGCTTCTGGCACTCCCTAATGCACTTCAAGTCCAATTCAAAGACACAAAATGAAGGCATGGACATAAATCATTTATACTTTTAAGTAAATATGATAAGACCTCTAAGAAGAATGTTTTAATATTTGTACATGTTGCTTTAATAAGAAAAATTAATTCTTAATGCAAATTATCTAAGGGAGGATAGAATATGTATCACATTTTGAATTTTAAAATTACTGCTAATCATTAGACATCTATTCTCTTGTTACAGTCATCATGAAACAGGTTTTGAAGTGAGTTAATGAGAGAGACACTGACCGGAGGAGAATGTGCAAAGAATTAGAAGGAATATTCTGTTATATTAAGTGACTGATGTGCAAGGATTGTTTATAAACTTTGACATCTTAACTTTTAAAGTGTCACAAAGACAAAGCACATATATTACCCTCTTTTATATTAAATTTTATCTAATGATAATAACTATATTGGATTGAAGAACTGTTTAGATTAAGTGGATCCTTTGTCTTGTTATTCTCTTTTTCCCTTCCTATAGTTTGTATGACGTGTGTGTCTTTAGTTATTCACACATACACACAGACACACAGACACACACACAAACACAAATAGAGTTTAGCTCTATTAAGAATGTACTTATTCCTCTTTCTCTTTCTAATCTTCTCTAATGGTAATTATAAATATCTTGCAAGTATACGACTGCATTACCATTTATTGTCTTACACTGACTCATGACAACAGTAAAAGCTGTGTTGATTTTGTAGGTGAAACAACGAAGAGAGGAAAGCATGAGATAAAAGAGTTCATATAATGTAAGGAAGCACCCAGAACTAGGGCAATCACTTTTACCAACTAGTTCTAAGTTGGATACATACAATTATGTTGGAGACATAAATTTATATTTATCATAGTGTTTTATTTTTATATATGTGATGCAAATTTGGTCAGTATAGCTTTCCATGGTGTTGTTACAAATCTGATTTTCACACTTATAGTATAAAAGAGCATTTAATAATCTCAGAATAAAGAATAACCTACAAAACTACATATGTCCATTGAAAAAGACTAGTCAGTCTTTTAATAGCATGGTGACTTCATTTAAATTACAAATATAGTTTTGTTTAAAATGTGGGATTTTTAAAAAAAATACCAAAGTAATGGTATTAATTTCCTAATAAACAAATAGCAGAAATGTCTTGGAAAATGGACTGGAGAGCTGGTATAGGCACCACAACCTAGATTTAATTACTATAACCCACAAATAAAGAGACTAGGTATGGTGCGATGATGGCAGCCATCTGTAATCCTAGGACTCAGGAAGCAAAGGAGGAGAAGGATGCCTACTGCTCCTAGACAGACAGCTCAGCCTACTCTGTGACTACCAGGCTTGTGAGAGGTCATGTCTAAACAATGAGACAAAGAAACAACAGATAAATCAATCAAAACATATGCAGGTCTTGAAGAAGAATACCTGAGGTTTTCCTTTGTCTTCCATATGTAAATGCTTACATGCACTCACATACATCATATTAGTTTACACACTTATAAACAGAACTTATATAACATAAGAAAATAATTTCCAAATTAATCTTGTCCACATAAGAGATATTGTATCAGAAGATTGTTTCAATACGTAGATATAATCCTAATCATACCTAAACCTTGTGAACAATTTATTTGAAATTGCTTCTCTTGCTATTTTTTATTTGACTGAAAACACATGTAGTAACCCTTGCAATGGCTAAAGTCCTCCACATTACTGTGCATTCTGCTCCTGGAAATGCTGTGGGAATTATGATGGTATTCAGTTGAAAACAGCACAAGGCTGATGTCTCTCAATTTATCAAAAGTTCATGATGACTTGGGAATCTTAAGGAGGCTTCCAGCAATTCACCTAGGTACCCTTCACGTTTCATCACTTCTGGTGGATTTCATGGCAGGAAACAAATCAAGTCAGTTCCAGTGTCAGGGAATACAGCACAGGTGAACAACGGGGTAAGAATAGATGCATATATCCATTAAGAAATGTTAACATGTTTATAAACATTCTAAATACCTTCATTTTTTTTTTACCTTTACTAAGAATTCAAATTATCTTTTTCTGACAATTTTACTAAGGTACAGAGTCAACTTGTATTTTAAAGTTCATGGGAAAATATAATGAGCATTTAACTTTTTTAGACTGCACAAAGCACTACAAAGTTCACAAAAACCTGGGATCTAACTAAAATACAAAACATCACAGTTATCAGTCTAAACCATATGATGCTTATTTTGTTCAAGAGTCTGTTCTAAGAGCTTTAAAAATACCATCACATTTCCACTTTACAACTGTGCTCACAGGTAGGGAATGCAATTTTTATCATCCCCACTTTCCAGATGGAATATCTTTCTGTCACTTAGCTCCTGGGAACTTAAGTCACATGCCTAAGTCACACAGATGGTAAGAAATGGAGATGAAATTTAATGCAGGTTGTCTAGTCTTCACAAACATTTAATCACAGTTTACTGACATCTCATATACTTTAGCATGCTGAATACCTATTACAATGTTATTTGCAGAATAATTGTTCTTTGTGCCTATCTTTATTTCTTTCTTTATCTCACTGTACCATTTCTTGACAAAGAATACTTTATTGCTTATTCATTTTGTTATTCTCATCTGTGGTGAGATGAGATAATGTCAATAGATTTGTGGAAAGATGATCAATTTCTCTAGTCCTACAGTCTTAGAAGCTTTTATAAAAGAGTCATTTCCTCTAACAAGAAGAGTGTAGACATGTTCTTCTGAGTTTGGGCTTAAGTAGCAGTCATGCAAAGCCATCACTCAGAGGAAAGCCTGACAACAGAGGTATAACTTTTTTTTTTTTTAATTTGGAAGCAATACTGTGTGTGCCCTCAAATCAACTCAGTATTCACAATGTGTCTCACAGATGGAGGTTATTAACCATGTGTTCCATCTGGTAACTTCCTTTTTTAGCTAATCATTCTTGTTAAGTAGGTGCTAAGTCTTCAAAATTATTATTTTCATGTTGCTTCCTCTACATTTGAGAGAACTGGGGCATAGTATCAATTGTCCCTCCCTAATTATAGTCTGTGGCCTGGGTATAAACTCAAAGAAGAACAAACATCAACCATCCAACAAAATATTGAGAAATCTGGAGAAGTGATGGTTTGAAAGCTCTGAAGGCTCAATCTTTGTAACATTCAGTATTCAGCCCAGTGAGGTGAGCAACAGCAATAAGGTTATGCAGACCTTCATCATTGACTGTGGTGGAGCGAACAAAAATATACAGATTCCATTTGACCCGGAATGGCCAACTATTACATAATCCCTAGCTATTTATTGCTCTGTGTAAAATCATGTGATTGCCTACTTTTTCCATTAAATTAAAACTTCTAAGTAATTTTATAATTTGTGTAAGAGAGGACCTATAGGAGCAGCAGATTTTATGGTTCTGAAAGTAGCTGTGAAAAAAATTACATACTTGTCACAGTGTTCACACTATCCAGATGTTATGGAATCAGTACTTCATATTTGACTCACAGGAAGAAATAGTGTATGAACAAAAGGTCACCACGAACGCATATGGGATCTTGATATTTATTATAAAATAATTAATTAAACTAAAATTAATAATTTAATGTCAATAAAAATATACCACACAAATTATTTGCAATTGAAAACTTTATAAAAGCTAACATTCTTGTCCTCGTGGTTGTTATTTTTAACAAGACAAGTTATCTTGAATTGGTAGCATAAGAAAACAAGGGATCCTTACAATATACATATTCTTTTGAATTTCTAACATTGTACGTTTGAGGGCATCAAAATATAATACTAGCATCTGTCTTCTACTCTTTTAATGATTAAATAGATAATAGAGAAAAAGATACATTTTAACTAAGAATCAAATATTGAAATATTGAGATTTGTGCCATATTTCTCAATCTTTCATACATATGTTTCTTTGAGTAATCTACCAGCTATTACAAATACACCTAAGACCTCATTCTCATAGCAAAAAAATTCTACATCTTATGTAAAATTTTCCAAGATATTTAAGTAGGCAACCTCTCATAGAGTGATTCAGGGATGTTTGTACATTGACTAGGCAAGGGCCTTACAGCTTTGTACTAGCTCATTTCCCTTCTACTGTCTGGTACTCAACAGATCTCACCTCCTTATATTGAGCCAGATAGAAATTTCATATGCTTCATCCTGGATACATCAGTGTGAAACAACATCTTTCTATTCAAGAAACCAAGTGTAATGTTCTCTACTATAGTGTAATTCTTATTTAATTACATGGGACTTTTATTCAATTAAAGCTCAAATGAAAGTTTAGTTTAGATCTTTGGCTTCATAATTTACAAAGTTATTGAGTCATGTAATTTTTTGAAGGCCATTTTAAATTAACACATAAAATATAAAAATTGTACTTATTAATGGAGGCACATGTAGTGTTTTTATACATGTGGACATTGTGTAGTAGTTTATTCAATTTAAACATTGACCATGTGACTTCACATGTGGCTTCCCTTTATTGTAAGTAGTATGAATGGGGGCCATCATCAGAAAGCATCTAATGTGCAGACTTCTAAGCTCTCTACAGGTGCTCTTTCTACTTGCTGAACAAGCCACAGATTTTCTATGCCTGACATAACAATGGCAAATACCTTGCCTGTGTTCAAATAAATTCTAGGGCTTGAAGGAATGAGCAAATCATGGGTTGATTTATCACCCTGCAGCAAGTGGAAAGGTCTTTGACAAAGCTGTCATCTCACCACTGCTGCAGATGAGCACCACATGCCATTTTAGCACCTCATTATCAGTGGCAATAAAGGCAACTAGCATCAATAGAACATCCCAGTTTTTACAGAGAACTTGGAAATATGCTTTCTTTAATAGTATGCTTAAAGTGTAAATCAAGTTTAATTTGCTCTTCCTCTTGCTCCTTGAAGCAACATTGGAACTCAAGCAGTGAGCTGTTTTCTTCTTGAAGAAATATTAAATTAATTTTCAGAACATGTATCGTAATTTAAAAGGCAAACAGTTCCAAGTTGAAGAAAGAATTCAGAAATTTTTAAGCAGTTTAACCTTTAAAGGGAATGAATCTGGATTTGATTTAAAAAAAATCACATGATTGTACTGATGTGTAATTATCACAATCAAAATTCATCAAACCAAGGTTAAACTATGTATGTGTTTGTATTAAATGAAGGTTAACTTGAAGTGATTTAATTGATATCTCCCACTGAAAACACTTTATGAAAATAAATGAGAGATAAAGAAATAAAGCCAGTAATGAACTTCCTAGCCAACTAGAATAGTAATATGGAGGATAATAAATGGTCAAATGAATGAAGAATTTGTTAGAAATGAAAGACCATATTTGGCTTTTGATTGAGAACAAAAACTGTGACTAAGTATTTTCTTCCCTTTCCTTAAAACAAAACAAAAAACAAAAAAGAATTTATCAATAGTTAGGACTCACTTGGCACTCATGACCCCAGAGCAGCATGATCTTTCTTATTATTTTTGGGTATTTCCACATGCAGAAACTGTTTTGATTGCCTTGACCAGTCAAAGCAGATCATTGATTTTCTTTGCAACGTTCATCCTTGCCTGCAGTTTCCTTGAACCCCTACTGTTTCTACTGTTTTAACTCAAGTACAAAGGAGAAACAGGTAGGTAGAAGCAACAGTCATAGTTTGTGTAGACTGCATCATTCACTGAGTCATGCAGATCATCCTTTGACTTAAGAAAATAAAGGAAACAGAATGCTAAAAAAAACTGATGATCTTTAGCAGCCCCGCAGAATGCTATGGTACCTTCCTTTGAACATGTGTTTACCTCACCACACCTATCTTTGGACTGTGGTTAACTTGCAGTTCAATGTTTCATTTTGTTGATACTGACTTTAATTATTTAATATCTCAGTTGAGAAACGAGAACATAGCTGTCTTTCAAAGATGGCTGTATATCTGTGACTTTCATCTATTTATTCGATCAAATTGTATTCATAGTAAAATTATAAGAAAACTACAAGCCTGTAGCTTTTGAATATTGTTTTCATAGTAGCATATGCTTAAGCTGCTAAGTAAGTATAAGTCAATCAACAAAAGGAACTGTACTAGTAAAGGAAATTACTGTTCTGTCACAAACTCTGTGTTAATTTTTTAAAAACTTATATTGGTACAAATTTTACAATAGAATTGCGATTAAGAGTGTCCATCCAGTAGCCTCACAAAGGAGACTATTGAGGCTGGTGGTTCTGGACCCAGGGGGCCTGCACAAACTGCTGTACCAACCAAAGACAAGGCATGCAGTAAACCTAGACCCCTCTTCAGATATAACCAATGGACAGGGCATTCTCCATGGTTGTGGGGAGAGCGGAGACTACCTCTGACATGAACTCTGGTACTCCCTATTTGATCACTTCCCCTAGGTGGGGAAGCGTGATGGCACTCAGAGGTAGGGGAAGCAGGCTATTCAGATGAGACTTAATAGGCTGTGATCCAGTCTCCTTCTGTCAGAAGTCTAGGAGAGAGGAATAGGGAATAGGAAAGAGGATGGGAGGAGGAAACAGGAAGATACAAGTGAGGGGATAACAATCGAGATGTAATCTGAATAAATTATTTTAAATGTTTGAGATTCTAAAACATATAAAAATTATACCTCCAACCTTATGGTCTAATATACTTGTAAAGACTGAAAGCAATTGTTAGGTATTTGGTTTCAGTTTTCTTTTCTTTTATAAAGCCATTGTAATTTTAATAATTACCCCAGATAAAGACACCACAAATAAAAACTATAGACCAATACTCCTTACAAACATAGAAGCAAAACAAAAATCTCAACAATATAATTGCAAACCCGATACTGGCCATATTTCTCAGTGTGCATTTGTCATTCACATTTCTCTAGTTTTTCCTAAAGTCCTGTTTGTGTTTCTGGCTCTCATTCAGAGTATTTCCTAGGATGTCATGGGGCACTAGAATCTGTTCTTACTGATTGTTCCTATATTTTAATTTTGATTGTTACCATTTTTATTTAGATATGTTGGAGGATTTTGACAACTGCAAGTAGAAAAACTACATGAGATTTATAGAATGTTTTTCAATTAAGATTTGCTTTGCCTATCTCATGTTTAAAATAGGTGTATGTGGTTTTAAATTACATAGGATGTTTTTATTTCAGGCATTATAATCATTATGTCTGTAAGACCAATAAAATATATTCTATATCTTAATCATGTGTCATTAATTTAAATTTCCCCTTTATTCTTTTTCAATTTATTTTTTCATATACATTTATATTATTTCACATATATGCAATAAACTACCTATACCAAGAAGAACCATGACACAATCAGGAATTATATAAATGTTGCATTCTTATTGTTTTGGCTACTTGTATTTGATAGCCTTGAAGAAAATATTTTCCATAGCTTGGTGCATCAAGACTCAGCCATACAATGCCTTGGAATATACCCAAAAGATGCTCCACCATGCAAACAGGACATTTGCTCAACCTTGTTCCTAGCAGCTTTATTTGTAATAGCCAGAATCTGGAAACAACCTAGATGTCCCTCTACCAATGAATGAATAAAGAAAATGTGGCACATTTATACAATGGAATGCTATTCTGCTATTAAAAACATAGAAATCTTAAAATTTGCAGGCAAATGGATGGAACTAGAAAAGATCATCCTGACTGAGGTAACCCAGACCCAGAATGAAACATATGATATATAATACACACATGGTATATTCTCACTCATAAGTGGATATTAGCCACATAATACAAGATAACTACACTACAACACAGAGACTGAAACATCAACCAAGGATCATGTATGATATGGACTTAGACCTTCTGCTTAGATGTAGCAGCACAGTCTCCTTGTGGATGCCAAAATGTAGAGAGTAGTGACTACTTCGAACATGCACTGTCGCCACTGAATTCAGACCACTTCCCCCTGGCAGTATGGCCTTGCCAGGCTACAGAGGAAGACATTACATGTAGCACAGATGAGACTTAAAAGGCTGAGGTCAGATGTTAGGGGAGGATGGCTCCCCTTTCTTAGGACTAGGGGAAAGAAGGAGAGGGGCTGAGGGAGGGAGGGGTATCAGGAAAGAATGAAGGAGAGAGATACAATTGGGATGTGAAGAATTTTAACTGCAGAATAAGCAGGTAACTTATATTGCTAATTCCACTACATTGGAATAGCTCTGAGACTGGCTGAGATATGAATGTCTAGGCATAGACAATGCTTCTGGTTGGCTACAGAACCCCTATGAATTATTATTAGCTGCCATTCTTCATATGGCATGAATGAAGATTTACAGATTTTTTTTCCTGCTCTACAAAGAGCAGAAGACCAGTCTTAATTGTTCTGTGCATCATGAACACCTTATACACTTATAGTTTTAGGATTGTGTAACGCTTATGAGAAATTATATGCTTTCCAAAGAAAAGAACCAGACACTGGCATTGGATCAGACCCGAAAAGATGCATTCCTCTCATCTTGCAGGACACTGACCTCCTGTATCCTTCATGTTCCAGCACCAAGTGCTTCAGTTGCTCTTCCTCATCAGAACAAGAGAGCTCCCAGGACACTTTCAAAGAAAGCGTCCCTCCCAATTTGCCCAGCATTTCAATCTGTCCCACACAGGACTCTAATTAAACCTGGAGTTTGTCAACATTTAAAAACTGAACCACAAATGCTGTACCACCATCTCCCCAGTTTGATTTGGGCCCCTAACAAGGTACTATTCATCACAAATCAGCCAAAAGAAACCTTAAGAGAATTATGCCACATTTCCTTTAGGGGGGTCGGGTAGGTTTTTGGCTGCTTTCTTGGGATATAGAGGGTTATTTTCAATGGGAGTTGGTTACAAGTTATTATTGATTTCAATTTTTAAACTAGGGTAATTACATTTGTAGGAGGCTCAAGATTCCAAGAGGATAAACTTTGGAAATGGACTAACTTGAAGACATCTTAAAATGTGCATAGAATGCAATCCCAACCTATAAAATAGGTCTGCAGGATCTAGAAGAAGGATTCTGAACAAAGTTTTCAATAGAAATGACAGTTATGACTTGTTGCTGAGTGGGAAACCGTTAAAAGTTAAGGGGTCAGCCAGGAAAAGTAAAGAAAAGAAAAGATAAAACTAAAATGTTCAGGAGAACACCAGAGATAATTTATTTGTATTTTTTCTAAATCTCAATCAAGAACATTGTTGTTAATTGTCATTTCTTGTAGTTTTATTAAAATGAAGAGGACATGCTAATATCACTGTGTTTCATATGTGCTATGTTAAAATTTTGGATTCTCTTTTCCCTGCCCTTAAGCGTCTAAAAGGAACTTGTGATGAAATTGTTTTGTTTTCCTTTTTCAGGTTTTTGAAGCAGGGTTTCTCTGTGTGTAACCCTAGCTGCTCTGTAGATCAGGCTGGCCTTCAGGTCACAGACATCTGCCTGCCTCTGTCTCCTGAGTGCTAGGATTAAAGGCATGCACTGCCACTGCCACCATGGCAACCACTGCCACCACCACCACCACCACAATTTCTGAATCCATGCCAATTTATAGTTTATATACTTGGAACCTTTTGAATGCAATTTCTTTTTAAAATAATCCTTTTATGTAATCACATATACATAGTAATACAGCAGTAATAACAATGTCCAATGTATTTTTAGCTGTAAAGAAAATACAAATATCAAACATGGATTCAAATATCTTCCAGTGACCAACACATGCAAAGTTTTAACAAAGAATAAGTCTTTTTTGTTTGTTTGTTTGTTTGTTTGTTTTTATTTACTATTTTATTAACTTATTCATATTATATCTAAATTATTATCCCATCTCTTTTTTTTTATTAATTTATTCTTGTTACATCTCAATGTTTATCCCATCCCTTGTATCCTCCCATTCCTCCCCCAGCCCATTTTCCCATTATTCCCCTCCCCTATGACTGTTCCTGAGGGGGATTACCTTCCCCTATATATTCTCATAGGGTATCAAGTCTCTTCTTGGCTACCTGCTGTCCTTCCTCTGAGTGCCACCAGGTCTCCCCCTCCAGGGGACATGGTCAAATGTGAGGCACCATAGTACGTGAGAAAGTCATAGCACACTCTCCACTCAACTGTGGAGAATATTCTGACCATTGGCTAGATCTGGGAAGGAGTTTAAAGTTTACCTCCTGTATTGTCCTTGGTGGTGCCTTAGTTTGAGCGGGACCCCTGGGCCCAAATCTGCCTATCATATTGTTCTACTTGTAGATTTCTAGGACCTTCTGTATCCTTTTATTTTGCTATTCTCCCGTGCGTCTCTCATTTAGAGTCCCAATAGGATGCCTTCCCCTCTGTCCCAGTTTCCTGGTAAGTGAAGGCTTTCGTGGGACATGCCTCTTGGGCTAGTATGCAGATATAAGTGAGTATATACCATTTGAGTCTTTCTGCTTCTGGGTTAACTCACTCTTTATGATCATTTCTAGCTCAATCCATTTATCCACAAATTTCGGGAATTCCTTGTTTGTTTGTTTTTTGTTTTTGTTTTTTTTAATTTAATTTTTAATATATACTTTTATTTTATTTCACATGTATAAAACAAACCACATACAACAGGGAGAACCATGTGACATTCATGAGAATACTGAGTACTATATATGTTACATTCATAGTGACTTGGCCATCTGCATTCGTCTCCTTTGAAGTAAGTGTTTTTCCTGTCTTGTTGGTTCTAGATCTCCGAATGAGATTCAATATCTATCTCAGATTTCCTTTTCTTTTCTTACTTCTTTGGAAAACTTTTCCTCTGCATCTATAGAAATGCAAGGAACATAAAGATTATGATCAGTTTACCATTAATTTATTTGCTTGTTTTACTATAGATTCTTTTCTCATATACTATATCCTGATTATAGTTTCCCCTTTCTCTACTCCTCCCAAATCTTACCACCTTCACTCCCTTCCAGGTCCATTCCATTTCTTCTTTCATTGGAAAAGAATAGGTCCTAAGAGAAAACAGCCAAAGAAGACTAAATAAAATATAAAAAGATGAGTGATCTCTTTCATACCGAACAACCTAACTGATGGAAGAAATTTCTCAAGAGTAGGCAAAAGAGTCAGAGACCTATTTGTTCTCATAGTTAGGAGTCCCATAAAAATACTAAGCTCATACGTTCAATATAAATGCAAAGGACCAGGTATAGACCCAAGTAGGCTATTGGCTTGCTTCTTCAGTCTCTGAGCTCATATATGCCCTGTTTAGTTGATTGGAATCCTGCGTTCTCTCTGGCTCTTCTTAAACTCTCTTTCTACCTCTTCTTCTGTGGAATTCCTTGGGTTATGAAGAATGAGTTTTGATTTAAATTTCCTATTTATTCTCTCTCTCTCTCTCTCTCTCTCTCTCTCTCTCTCTCTCTCTCTCTCTCTCTCTCTCTCTCTCTCTCTCTCTCTCTCTCTCCCCCCTCTATTTCCTACACACACATAATATCTAGCATAGATCTCTACATCTTTACTACTTTCTGCCAGAGCAAGTGTCTCTGATAATGATTGAATAACAGACTGATTTATATTATGATTATATAGGAATATTACCAGGAATCATCTTATTATTATTATTTTAGATTGGAAGTGTTTGGTTTTACATAGGTCTCTAGGATATCTGGTCTCTGGTTCTTGGTTATCAAAGCACTATGTGGTGTCATTTCTTTCTTCTATAGTTAGCCTTAAATCAAATCAAGCATTGATTGACTACTCCCACAAGTTTTATGCTTCCATTGACTTAACTTATTTTGTAGGCAGGTCATATATTTGGTCAAAGATTTTGTGGCTTGGTTGGTATCCATGTCTCTCTTTCAATAGCTGACTGAGTACCTTCCCTAAACAACATGTTCCTGCACCAAAGAGATTAGAACTTCAGCATGAAGGTTCTGTGTAGACAGAAGCTTGATTTCTCCATGTTCACTGGGTTGAGTGGACATTGTCCTTGGCAATGGGCCCTCACTGTCAATATGCAGAAGGCAACCCATGTTCTTTTGGGTTGTTTGAGGATGTCTATCAGACTTCATTTACCAACAACTCAATGAATACAACCTAGTTGCTACAAATGAAAACCTTGTAAGAGGTTGACCTTTGAGATGTCATATCCTCCATTACTAGGAGTCCTCATTATGTCTACCTTTATGGGTCTCAGGAAGTTTCCACTGCTCAGTTTTATACCCTGGATGCTTTCCAGTTCAAGTTGTCTCTCCCTGCATGATTTCCCTCTACCTCACCTCATGATCCTCATGATAATATTTTTAACGTCTGAGTAACACTCCATTTTGTAAATGTACCACCTTTTCTTTATCCATTCTTCTGTTGAGGGACATCTACCTTGTTTCCAGTTTCTGGCAATTATGAATAAAGCAACAATGAACATGCTTGGACAAGTATCTTTGTGATAGGAGGGAGATTTCTTTGGGTATATACCCGAGTGGAATAGCTGGGACTTGAGTAGATCAATTGACAATTTTCTGAGGAACTACCATATTGAATTCCATAGTGGATATATATAAGTTTGCACTCCCATCAGAAATGGAGGAGTGTCACCTTGTTTTGCATCCTCCTCACCAGCATGAAATGTCACATGTATTTTTGTTCTTAGCCATGCTGAAGGTGGACTCTCAAAGTAGATTTCACTAGTATTTCCTTGATAGCTAAGGATGCTGAGACTTTAAGTTTTTCTCAGCCATTTACAATTACTCTATTGAGAATGCTTTGTTCAGCCTGTTCTCCATTTTTAATTTGAATATTAGGGGTTTATTGATATCTAGTTTCTTGAGATGTTTATATGTGTTGGATATTAGTCTTCTATGGTATGTGGAGGTAGTTTTAAAAAAATTCCTATTCTCTAGGCTACCATATTGTCCAATGGCAGCCTTTGTCTTATAGAAGCTTTTCAGTTCTTTGAGGTTCCATTTATTAAGTGTTAATTTTAGTGGCTGTGCAAGTAGTGCTCTGTTCAGAAAGTTTTATCTTATATCAGTAGTTTCAAACCTGTTCTACATTCTCTCTTGTATCAGGTTCAATGTATCTGGTTTTATGTTGAAGGCTTTGATCCACTTGTACTTGAGTTTTGTCCAGGGTAATAAATATGGATCTATTTGAATTCTACATGCGGATACCAATTTGATTCACACCATTTGTTAAAGATGCTGTCTTTTTTTTTCCAATGTGTTGAGTCATCTCCTTATAACTGGGATGAAGCCTACTTAACTGTGGTGGATATTTTGATGTGTTGTTAGGTTAAGTTTCCAAGTATTTTGTTGAGTATTTTTGCATCTATGTTCATAAGGGAACCTGGTATGTAATTTTCTTTCTTTCTTGCATCTTCATATCATTTAGTTAGGAGGGTAACTGTGGCCTCATAAGATGTATTGGGCAGTGTTCCTTCAGTTAGTATTTTGTGGAAATATTTGATGAATATTAGTGTTAACACTTCTTTGAGAGTATTTAAGTCTGTGTTAAAACAATCTGGCCCTGGGATTCTTTTGGGGTGGAAGAATTTAATGACTGTTTCTATTTCACCAGGGCTTATAGCTCTGTTTTAGTGATTTATCTGACCTTGACTTAACTTTGGTAAGTGATACCTATTAAGAAAATTATCCATTTGTTTTAGATTTTCTAATTTCATGGAATACAGGTTTTTGAAATATGTCCTTAGGATTCTCTGTATTTTTTAGTGTCTTTTGTTAGTTTGAATATTTTCTTTCTGTCTTTTAGTAAGTTTGGATAAGAGTTTGTCTAACTTTTGAGTTTTTTTCAAAGAGCCAACTCTTTGTTTAATTGATTCTTTGTATTATGAACTTTCTTTCTATTTTATTTATTTCAGTCCTCTGGTTATTTCTTGTAATTTAGCCAATCACAAGATCTACTAGATCCAGGAGTCCTTTGGGTGTTCATGCTTCTTTCTTTTTAGATCTTTAAAGTATACTCTTAAGTTGCTTGTTTGAGATATCTCCAATTACTTTTTTAAATATAGGTACTTAGACTTATGAAACTTCCTCTTACCACTTTTACTTTGTCTCCTAAGTTTGGATATATTGTACATTTATTTTCATTGAGCTATAAGAAGTCTAATTTTTTGAAGTTCTGCCCCAATCCAGTCTTCATTCAGTAGAGAGCTGTATAGTTTCTATGAATTTGCAGCTTTCCTGTTGTTTCTGTTTTTGATTATGCCAGCTTTAATCCATGAGGATGCAGGTAGTTATTTCAGTTTTCTTGTATCTGTTGAGATTTGCTTGATGACAGATTATGTGATCAATTTTGGAGAATGTTCCATGAGGTACAGAATAGAAAGTATTTTCTTCTATATTTGGGTGAAATGAATATGTGAATATCAGTTAGGTTTATTTTGTTTATAGAATCTGTTAGCTCCATAACTTTTCTGTTTTGTTTTTGTCTGACTGATCTGCCAATCAGTGAGAGAATGGTATTGAAGTCTACTATTATCAGTGTGTAAGGATCAATATATAAATTAAGCTGTGGCAGTGTTACTTTTCCAGATTTGGGTAATCTTCTATTGGGGAATAAAAGTTAAGAATTAAAATGTTACCTTAGTGGATTGTTTCCATTTCTGTATATGCAGCATCCTTCCCCATTATTTTTTATTACTTTTGCTTTGAAGTTGATTTTTTAGATATTAAAATGTCTACACGTACTTGATTTTTGATTCATTCACTTCTTATATCTTTTACCATCCTTGACCCTGAGATAATACCTATCCTTGATGTTGAGCTGTATTATTGGACAGAGCAGAAGGATTGATCCAATTTTCTAACTCATCTTGTTAGTCTGTGTCTTTTTATTAGGGTATTGAGACCATGATGGATATTGAGAGATATCAATTATGAAACATTGTTGATCCCTGTTGTTTTGTTGATATTTTTCTTGTTGTTGTTGTTGGTGGTGGTGGTGGTGGTGGTGGTGGGGTTGGTGATGATGGTATGTGGTTGTGTTTCTCCTTTTAGATTTTCCTGGTTTTAGATTATTTACTTTCTGTGTTTCCATTGGTGTGGTCAACCTTGGTTTGGAGTTTTCCTCCTAGCATCTTCTGTATTGTAGGTTTTATAGATAGATACTAAATTTTTGATATCATGATATACTTGTTTTCTCCATCTATGGTGATTGAAAGTTTTGCTCAGTAGAATAGTCTAAGCTGACAGCTCTGGTCTCTAATAGCTGGAAACACTTCTGTCCAGTCTTTTCTGGCTTTTAAAATCTTCATTAAAAAGCTAGACATAATTACAGTAGGTATTATTTTCTATGTTACATGGTTTTTACCTTGTAGCTTTTAATATTACTTTTTGTTGCTGTAGTTCTATATGCTTAATGCTTAGCTTATAACCTGACAAAGAGAATTTCTCTTCTGGTCCAATCTATTTGTTGTTCTTTATGATCCTTGATCCTTTATAGGCATCTCCTTCTTAGGTTAGGAAATTTTATTTTGTTTTGTTTTTCGTTTCTCATGTATTTTTTGTTTTTTTTTTTTTTTACAGTTCTTTTATTTTTTATTACAATTTATTCACATTACATCCCAGTCGTAGTCTCTTGTCTCTTATTTTCCTGTTCCCACCTTCCCTCCCTTCTTCACCCTATTCCCCTCCCCTAGACCTCTGGCAGGTGAGGTCCTCTGGCCCAGAAATTTTTCTTCTATGATTTTCTTGAACTTTGACCCATAATACTTCTCTTTCTTCTATTCCTATTATTCTCAGGTTGAGTTTTACTTTAATGTGCCATATTTTCTGGATATTTTATGTCAGGATTTTTTTAGATTTAACATTTTCTTTAATGCAGGTATCCACGTCTATGATACCTTTGATGCCAGCAAATATCTCTTCCATCTCTTGCTTTTTGTTGGTGAAGGTTTCCTCTGTAGTTCCATCTTGAATTCTTAATTCATTTCCAGATTATTATTCACTTGCAGATTTTCCCCAGTTTGTGTTTTCTTTATGCTTCTTTTTTTTCCATTTTTAGATCTTGAATGTGTTTATTTATTTACTTGAAGAGTTTGTTTGTATTTTCTGGGCTTTCTTTAAGGAACTTATTTATTTCTCCAATTATTTTCATATTATTGGTCTTATTTAAATAACTTATTTTTTCCTTTCAAAATATATACATATTTTAAATATATACATATGTATATGTACATATATGTGTATATATGTTTTGGTTTTGGTTTGTTTGCTATTTAAGACATGGTTCCCTATGTAGCCTTGGCTATCCTAGAACTTGTTCATTAGACCAAACTCACAGAAGTCTGCATGTCTCTGCCTCTTGAGGCCCAGGTTGTGTGTGTGTGTGTGTGTGTGTGTGTGTGTGTGTGTGTAGGGTTGTTGTTTCTTGTGTGTTTTGTGTTGTTGTTTGTTCATTTCTGCAAGCCTTTAATCCCAGCTCTTAGGCAGTCAGATCTCTGAGTTTGAAGCCAGCCTCATCTATCATTTTCATATAGTCAGTTGTAATGTATTTTCTTTCTACCTCATCTATGTTGGAATATGCAATGCCTGCTGTGCTAGTGTAGGTGGGTTCTAGTGGGAATACTTTCCTGAATGTTATTGATCATGTTCTAATGCTGGTGTCTATGTATCTGGGTTTGGGATTATTATAGGTCCAGGTGCTGATATCTGGATTCATCATTATTGGGTGGGTGTCCTTGGTCCAGGTTTCTGCTTCCTCTCAGGATTTTCAGAGAGATGATGTTTGTGTGTTACTTGTTTGACTGTCCTGCTCAGCTGGTGTGTTCACAGGGCACGCCTAACAGTGTTGCAAGCTGATTTTCTGGCCAATATGACATGTAGTTTATTGGGTGCCTGATGGAGTCGCAGCCTGTTTAACTTCACTGTAGTCATCTTGTGACCTGATTAAAATATGTATAGATTGATGACCATATGTGAAACATGTCCTACTCTGTGTTGCAATAGAAATTTGTGATTTGACATTATCAAGTTTAGAGTCTTACACTAGAGCTCAAATTAATATTTGTTTTATGTTATGGTGACCATAGTGTAGCTTATATTCAGTAACAGAGTAAGTAAAAAACATTTCATGGGGATGGAGAGAGGCCTCAATAGTTAAGATCACTGGCTGCTCTTTCAGAGGTCCTGAGTTCAATTCTTGTTAACCACATTGGAGCTCACAACCATCTGTAATGGAATCTGAATCTTTCTTCCTCTGGTGTGCATGAAGACAGAACACTCATATTCATTAAAAAAATAAATCTTTTGAAAAAGAAACATTTCACTAAAAAATTAAGATAAAAATTTGAGTCAACATATGTATTATTAATAGTGCAGAACAGGGAATGAAGTTTTCTTATAATCAGAAGTTAATATTCACTCAAAATAATTTAGCTTGTCCAATCCGGAACCTCTGTAGCTTATAAGCAAGGGCCCTATCTCACTTGAAAAGTACATTGAGCCTGCCTTCAGTCTCTTGAATTTACGTGCACTGAGTTTTCATGTGGTGAAATAAAAAACTTAAAAACACAGCAAATGTAGGAAAAACATATCTTCCTATGGCATTAAGATTGAATGCAGTAATCTGATGCCACCAAGCAGACTCAACCAGAAATGCTGACATGAGGGAGTCAATAGCAAGTCAAAACTCATCACCAGACAAACAGGATACAGCTTCACTGTTAAAGAAATATCTTCACTGTTCTCACTTGTTTTAAGTGAAAAATTAGTAATGAGATTAAAGTTGAAAAAAAAAGAAAACTCTGGCCCAGAGTCTTGTGCGATGACAGTAAAACATGTTAATTTCTTGACAAGCTGAAAACGAAGGATAAAAACCATTTGCTTGTAGTTGAATCTGGTCCTGTTTCAAATGTGGGAAAGGAATTCAAATTTATATGCTGTCAGAAATGAATGTCTTGTTAAAGCAGGAGAAGGCTCCAGTGCCACTGCAGAGAATAGTATCCTCTGGTACTGTCCTTAGGCCATCCCCTCAGTGTTGAGTAAGATGTGGAAGACTGTGGGAGTGTTCTGCTTTCCCATAGGCTCCACTGGGTTGTCAAGACTAGGACTGGCTCCAGAAATCTGACCAAGCAAATCCCCCCATACCCACATCAGATAACCTTTTGTGACCTAACACTAGAGCCAGAGCAAAGCAAGGGAGAATTTTAGAGAACATTGGCTCTAAGTAACATGTCTCACAGTGTCAATTAATTAATATGCACATACATAGAGAGTATACAACCCCCTTATAAAACTTAATTATAAAGTTGAAACTATTCAAGTAGTTCCTAATCACAAGTTCTCTCCTATCAACACTTATCCCATTCCCTCTAATTTTCAGTCAGTGAAATATTCATTTAGGGGATCATCTTCTCAGCTTCCCAACATTTGCTCCCTCACATGCTTTTTCTTTGCTATCTAAATAAATCTATGCTGCTGTTGCATGTGTATACATGTAAAAGTAATTACTAATAACAAGGACCTTGACAGAAAGGGCAAGCTCTCCACATGAACATGCAATACTCTAAGAACACTTTAAGATACTTGTCATGAGGCAATGAAAACACTAACATGATATACAGCTAAATTATTACTTAACAATTAATAGAGAATTTGTATTAAAATAAATTATTAGAAATGTTCTAAGCAAAAAAAAACATTTCAATTGTTTTTAATTTTATAGGTAAGTTATGTTTTAATAATTAAAAATTTATTGTAAAAAATTTCAAATAAAAATATGCAGTGATATTAGCCAGAATAAAAATCTATGTATCTCAGCAAACTTCTGTGCCACTAGAACAGTCATCCTGAGTTTTCACTGGAGTCACATTGGAGTTTAAACTTTCATTTTATCACTTATCTTTTAAAGCACCTATCTACTTCTGTACAAAATTTGTACAAATAATTGACAGAGTTTTAATTTTTTTTAATGTATGACCTTTTTGACTCAAATGATCACTACTTGGATTCCATCTTTCTTCATTAACCAATATATTCCATTTCATCCCTTCCACATCTTTCATTGTGCTCACATGTGAATGTGTTTTACACACACAGACACACACACACTCACATTATGTATATGTTTATGTAAATATGTATATGTGTGCACATATGTGTGTAATATGCCATGATCCATTTATGAGAGAAATCATGCAAGTTTTTTTTCCTTTAATTGTTTTACCTGGTTTAATCTTATGTTTTCTAAGTCTATCAACTCTGTCCATTTTTCCTTCGAATGTGTGAATGTGTGATATCTCTCTCTCTCTCTCTCTCTCTCTCTCTCTCTCTCTCTCTCTCTCTCTCCCTCTCTCTCTCTCTGTGTGTGTGTGTGTGTGTGTGTGTGTGTGTGTGGCTTGTTGAAAACTGCATGTGTGCTTTTTTATATCCACTCTCTTTCCCCAAGCTCTTTCCAGACATAACTGCCCTTCCTGACTTTCAATAATTTGTGTCCCTTCCTGACTTTCAATAATTTGTGCCCCACACAGGCCAATTTGTTCTACACAAATAATCAGGGTTGTGTTGCCATTCACAGGATAATAATCCACTTGTAAGTGGATGCATTCTTAGAGAAAACTGACCACGTGTCTCACAGAAGTTACAGACTGCTGATAGCTCCTCTGTCATCGGTGGGACTTGATGGCTAGTTCCTCTCCCCATGCCGAGATATGTTCTCACTTCTGTGTGGACAGGTCTTATCTGTGCTTTTTCAACCTCTATTAGTTCATATCTGTATCACAGTAAAAGATACATTTCTTTCTTTGTTAAAACTGAATTTATTTCAGTTTAGATTTGTCTGTTTAAGCAGTCATGGAACTAGTTTAGAAAGTCTAAGTATGATTTAGACCCCCCAAAAGTAGAAGTCTTATATCTTATTTTTATGATGAATATATCTTTGTAGAAATATAAGACCTGTTCTTTCACTGAAAATTGTAAAATGGAAGTTTTTGTTAATCTTCTTTTTTAATATATAGTTATGCTTAAGGAGAAGTTTTAAAAGTCAAACATTAAGAAAAAATCAAAGAGATAGGAAACTGCATGATGTACATGCATCTTCCAGGAAAGCCATTATAATTGAATCATTCTGTTCTCCTTCCATGGAGATTCTAATGGCTCCATACTATGCAAGCAAGTGCGACTAATAATAGAATCCATCCTCATAAGCATGCTGTTAAGGCAAGAGATGACAGCAGGAGCAGGAGGAGAAACAACACTCTACATGAATCACTCTGACCTAGAAGACTGAAGGAAACACAAAAGCAACAATGAGATTACAACAAGCAGCGGTCTCAGGAGACAAAGTGGGGTTGTGTTAGCTCTAAGGATTCCACACAAAGAGGCAGGCCCCTAAAGTGAACCCCCACCACTGGAAATATAAGAAAGGTTTCAGAGAGATAAAATGCTAAGTTTCAGTCATTAGTAAAACATTGCTTTGTAAAAAGTAATATTAGAACTTGCCGTGACACTATCCAAAATCTCACAGAAACTGTTCATTGCCACTTAAATGACAGAATAATGGTAAATTGAGATTTGTATCTCATTTTGTAGGTCATTATGACGAAAAAGTGAACTGAACAGATAGCTTTCTTATTCAATAAAATTGATAACATCAAATTCTTAAATATTACAACTGTGAAGTAATTGCTTTGTTGTAAAGCTATGAATCCTTTCAAAATTTTCTGTACTTTATCAACCAGATTCCAAATATTATTTCATTGTATTTCCTCATTTAGTTTATTTTTAAAATGATGATCAATTATAAATATCAAATTGGTTGACTATGAAGAGAAACTTCTACTTCAAATAATCTCTTAATATATGAAATGCTCAATTAATTTGCAAAAAATTAATACTTAATGGTTATTTTAAGTTGCTTTAATTGCAAAGATATGGAAAATGTTGATGCTTTATGTTAAAAGCAAGAATCAAGGGATTTTCTGTTTTACCAGATTTCAGTGTGCTGGACCACATCAAACTTATCTCTTTGAGAGCTACTAACCTCTGTCATTGAAGTGGGAATGTACTTATAAGAAAGTGTCTTAGAGTTTCTTTTGCTGTGATGAAACACCAGGACCACAAACAAGGTGGGGAGGAAAGAGTTTATGTTGTCTCACACTTCCACATTGTAAAAATTCATTGAAGGATGTCTGATCAGGAACTCAATCAGGGCAGGAACTTGGAGGCAGAATCTGATGCAGAGAAAATGGAAGGATGCTGCTTATTGCCTGCTCCTCGTGGCTTATTTAGCCTGCTTTCTTATGGAACCCAAGCCCACCAGCTCACCCACAGTAGAATGGGATCTCCCCCATCAATCAATAATTAAGATAATGCTCTACAGACTTCCTTGCAGCTCAATCTTATGGAGGCATTTTTTCAATTAAGGCTCCTTCCTCTCCAGTGACTCTAGCTTGTGCCAAGTTGACATAAAGCTCACCACCACAGAAGGTCAATTGATGCACATGGTCTTCTTTCCAATAAAAGTTTATGTGTCAGGTATGGCTTATGTCCTGGAATTTGCCTATCAATAATTTAAGAACAGCTAAAAGTAAAATAATGACCTAACTGTAACTTAGGAATGTTATTTATAAAAGGCAGTATTTTTCTCTTCACATAATTTACTGTATTTTTTATAACAAAACATTGAAGGTATAAGTATTCTAGCTACGAAACTTAAGTCCAATATTTCTAATGATAATTTTTATTTTTTTCTTTTTTTTTTAAATATAACCTGATAGATCTAAACTCAAAATCTGTACAATTTTATTAAAAAAATGATAGCATGACATAAAAACCACACAATTACTGTAGTGTTTTGTAATTAATCATATTCTGTAAGTTAGATACTATTGTTCACTTGTAGCTAGCTGTATTTTTACCCTATCTGGGGTCTGCTTAGCTGAGAGATACCATATTTACAAGCCTCAGCACAGGTGTAGCTTTTTCACAGAATATATGTTAGGCATGCAAATATTTTCCAGGTCTGTACACGGGTTTATTTTGTCATGTTGTTGTTTAGATTAGATTACCAAAACATCTATGTCACAACCATTTTCTTAGATCAGAAACTGCAATCTACATATGAATTGTGAATGTTCCTAAATTAAAGGAATTGATCCTTTGGAAAATGTTTTTTTTTTTTTTTAACATGTTTTGCTTTGAGAATTAAACAGTCTTGAACAATATTTATTTTTATTTCTATTCTTTGTAAGGAAAGTGCCCTTCACTCTTTGGAGAAGCAGCGTCGTTTACTGTGTCAGAATTTCCCAGTGCTCCACAGTAAATAGAAATTGTCATTCAATTAATAAAATGTGTAAAGAAGCATAAAATTGTAAAAGTTACCACATAATGCACGATTCCCCTGACTTGTTCTAGTGTTCTCCACAGAATTTCGAATGACGAGCTCCTTATTTTCTTCATGTCACTTTTGGAGATTTTTGTTGGTATTTTTTCCCTGTAACATTTTTCCTAGTTACTCATTCTTAGCAGTTAATGTTGGGCAGAAAATGCTCTCTGACTTCTTGTGAGGTGGCTCTCAAGTTCTGCAGAGCTGGCACTTTTTTCTACCTGTATTTGTAGGTAATGGAAGCAATTTTGTAAATGTATCTCTTGTATTAAGGGACTCATTCTGGAAGTAAGAAATTCAGCTCTGTAATTTCTAGACACTTCGAAAGGCTTAGGCTAGTATGGTTGGGAAGCATTAGGGTAGTTAACTATCACCAAAAGCATCTCTTTAAGTGAAATTTTCTTAGATATATCTATGTTATGAAATCACAGACACAGATGTAAATCATATGTATTAATCCAAACATGGTGATTGGCATTACTTTGTTAAAATTGTCATTTACTTCATAATAAAGTTGAAAAGCATACTTCAGTCAGCTGATTTGAATTCAAAACATGCCTACAATAATAACAAGAATAAAGAGAAAGGTGGCCCCATTCTATCTGCCTCTCTTCAGGACTATAGGGCCAGAGGAAAGAAAAATTCCTGTATAGTGGAACCAGTAGTCAGCTCTTAGATCACAGGGGTTTTCCAATAATCTTTGCACAATCAGAGATAAGAAGCTAAAATCCTCAAAGCCATGAGTCATCAAGCTGTCAGCTAAACAGCAGCCTTTATTACTTTCACATCCTTGTTCTTCCATCCCTTAGAAATTTTTAGAAGGCTTTTCTCCTAGTGGTGAGCTTTCTCGGGCTTTCTGAAGATCCATCAGCCCATCGTAATTCCTAATTTGTGTTCAGAGCCACCAAAGATACTCATCGAAATCTGATGCCTAACTCACACACAGAGGGACATAATTGGTCCAGTCATAGGGTATGAAAGTCCTTCCTTTAGAAGCTGCTTAGCTACCATTTTCAGGAACTCACGCCTCACTCTATGCTGAAGATGGTACATTGTGTATAAGCCACTATATAGCATTTTATTCCAAATCACGATGCAATTCAATCTGTAAACAACTGTTTTTTTATTTTAAATTTTTATTTTTATTTACGTTTCTGTGTGTAAAGGCCACAAGTGTGCAGGTGTCCATGGAGATTCAAAGAGGATGTCTGCTCCCTTGGGGCTGGAGTTACAGGTGATGATTGTTAAGAACCAAACTTTGTCCTTTGGAAAAGCAGGAAAAGCTAATTGTTGAGTAATATCTCCAGCACTCTAAAATGGTATTTTTGAAAAAATACAAATAAAAATATTTCCTCCAGGGTCTGGAGAGATCTTGCAGAGGACATTCACAACCCTCCATGCACATGCATATATGCACTCATGCACACGAGCGCGCACACACACACACACACACACACACACACACACGTGTGTGCACGCACATACACATGCACGCACACACACACGCATGCACACACACACATGCACACACATACACATGTGCACATGCACACACACATGCACACACACACAAACACATATGCACACATGCATGCACACAAACAAACAGACAAAAAGCACTTATCCACATAAAATAATTAAACTTAATTTAAAAAATTCTTCCAACCAAATAATCAAAGAATGTATGCAATTTATGTATCAGGTAAGGACTTTATTTCATGTTTAAAGAGTTGGGTAGATCTGGGAAGGGGTTTAAAGTTTACCTCCTGTATTGTCCTTGGCTGGTGCCTTAGTTTGAGCGGGACCCCTGGGCCCAAATCTGCCTATCATATTGTTCTACTTGTAGATTTCTAGGACCCTCTGGATCCTTTTATTTTGCTGTTCTCCCATGCGTCTCTCATTTAGAGTCCCAATATGATGCCTTCCCTTCTGTCCCAGTTTCCTGGTAAGTGAAGGCTTTTGTGGGACATGCCCCTTGGGCTAGTATGCAGATATAAGTGAGTATATACCATTTGATTCTTTCTGCTTCTGGGTTAACTCACTCATTATGATCATTTCTAGCTCAATCCATTTATCCACAAATTTCGGGAATTCCTTGTTTTTAATAGCTGAGTAGTATTCCATAGTGTATATGTACCACAGTTTCTTCATCCATTCTCCTACTGAGGGACACTTAGGCTGTTTCCATGTTCTGGCTATTATGAATAAGGCTGCTATGAACATGGTTGAGCAAATTTTCTTGTTGTGTGTTGGAGCATCTTCTGGGTATATTCCAAGTAGTGGAATAGCTGGGTCTTGAGGAAGCCCTATTCCCATTTTTCTGAGATAGCACCAGATAGATTTCCAAAGTGGCTGTACTAGTTTGCACTCCCACCAGCAATGAAGGAGTGTTCCTCTCTCCCCACATCCTCGCCAGCATGTGGTGTCGCTTGAATTTTTGATCTTAGCCATTCTGATGGGTGTAAGATGGAATCTCAGAGTTGTTTTGATTTGCATTTCCCTGATGACTAAGGAGGTTGAGCATTTCTTTAAGTGTTCTCAGATCTAGCCAATCGTCAGAATATTCTCCACAGTTGAGTGGAGAGTGTGATACGACTTTCTCATGTACTCTGGTGCCTCACATTTGACCATGTCCCCTGGAGAGGGAGACCTGGTGGCACTCAGAGGAAGGACAGCAGGTAGCCAAGAAGAGACTTGATACCCTATGAGAATATATAGGGGGACGTAATCCCCCTCAGAACAGTCATAGGGGAGGGGAATAATGGGAAAATGGGGGGGGGGCGGAATGGGAGGATACAAGGGATGGGATAAACATTGAGATGTAACAAGAATAAATTAATAAAAAAAAATAGAAAAAAAAAAAAAAGAAAGAGACCTTGTCATTTAAAATAACATGGCAAAACTACTGATCCACCCTTACCCAAATTAGCATATGTCTTATTGGTCTAGTACACAGTCCCACATCATTAAAAAATGATATGTAAAACAACAAAAAAAAGAGTTGGGAAAAGTAAAATCTGTTTAATTGAATAATACAGTGAAATCCAAAGATACTCCACAATAGCTATAGGATCAACATACCATAGGACTAACAATCTTGTAGTTCTTTTGATTAACTTTGATGTGAAGATGGAATGATGCTGTAAGATAAACACAGGTGATACATGAATATCAAAGACTTGGAATTTAGCACTAATTGCACAAACAGGAAAACTTTTAATAAAAGATGTTCAACTATAGATATCATGTAAGAGAGATGATTTTCCATCTACTAATATCAAAGTGCTAGAGTCTGTAATTGTAAAAAACAGAATGAAAGAGATGTATTCAATGTGGTCATCTTGGAAAGAGAGACAGCGAACATGAGTGGCCCTCTTCTGGACCCATAAGCAAATCATCTTCAGGGACCAGCATGAGGATAAGAAGTAAATGCAAGATGAACGACAGAGACTGGGACAGAGACAGAAAATTGCAAAAATAAACGTACCTACCAAGGTGTACTGTGCACTGTCTCAGTGCCACTCACCTTTCTAGGTTCCTCTGATTCATTATAAAGATTTATCAGGAGACACGTCATCATTGGCTTTAGTCTTTTAGTCTTTAGTTTTTGCTTACTACCACCCCTACCCCAAAAATAAGATTCCATAGGAAATTTTAACTCTTGGGTTCTACTTCTTCAGTGGACAAACAGCCAATGAAAAGGAAGCACATGTCTCTTTAGAATGTACAATAATAAATTGCTACCCAGGATGACAGTTAGGCACTTATATTTCCCACTCTTTGTTTTATCATCTCGTCTTGAGGTAAAATATCTCTGTATCTGAAATAATTCCCACAAACACACCACAGATAGGCATCAAGGTTAGAAGAACTTCAGTTGGTGTTAGGTAACTATGCAAAGAGAAACATTTGTTTTTTCTTTCTTTCTGTCTTTCTTTTCTTCTTCTTTTTTTTTTTTTTTTTTTTTTTTGCCTGTGATCCAGCACTTGGATAGGTGAGGTAGGAGAATAATAAATTTGAGGCCAGCCTGGGCTTCTTAGACAACACCGTGCTTCAAAGCACCAAAATGTAGATTGCTGATGCCAGCATTTCCAAATTTAAAAATACTACTTTTCAACAAGTTGCCTCTAAAGGTGCAAGAGTACCAATTATGTCCAGCGGATAACCTACAGCTGTCTGATTTGAATTAAAGCACATTCGACAGTAGGAAACTCATTTGTGATACAGTAAACCTAGGCAACTTCCCATGGCTACTGAAGCCGAGCTGCTTCCATTCTAAACATTGTTATACCCGCAGATGCACTTATCACTCACCCTTCATGAAAGAAGCTTCTTTTGGCAGCAGAGGCAACCTTACAGAAAGCCACATATACTCAAAATGCAGAAAATAACTGCTCCTGTGGAAGCCATCCCTAGGCAATTCATCTAAAACACAATATCTTCATCTGAAGCTCAGGGACTATTGGGGAAAGTTGTAGGAATCTGAACAATTTTAAGAGCCAGAAGATCAAAAAGACTGCGACATTGTGTCTTCTATGTACAGAACAAAGCTTAACCCATGAGTCTAAACAACATGGATCCTTTAAAAAGACTTGAACAACACCAGTTGACATGCCAATCTGGATGGAGAATTTTTTAAAAATAGTCTCCAACCCTAGATGAAGTTCTACAGACAATTAATATTATTGAAAGAGGAAGAATTTGTATTCCTCTTGCAGGAACACTAAAAATGGCTATACAGTATCAGGTGGACACCATAAAAAACATACACATACAAATAACAATAAAAATCTCAGGACAAGAAGAAGATCAAAGGGAACCAACTAACCAGAGCCCAGAGGGCCTTGTGGAGAATGAAGCACCAAGGACCATGAATGGACTGGACCCAGGCTCCCTACACAGATGTAAGTGATGGGCAGCTTGGGCTTCAATGTAGATTCCCTAGTAAGGGGAGTGGGAAATGTCTCTAACATTAACTTTATTGCCTGTTTATTAAGCACTTTCTCCTGGCTTGGCTGCTACACCAGCCCACAGGGGAAGATGACATGCTCAATTCTGATGCGGCTTGTTGAGGTGGTGGTGGGATGGAAGGGGAGAGTCTCCCTTTTTCTGAGGAATAGAGGTAGTGGAAGGGAGAAAGGTTGAGACAGGGAGGAGAGGAGAGAGGAGGCTATGATCAGGATGTAAAATGAATAAATAAATAAAAATTTTAAAAAGAAAAATATCAATGATTAAAAAAACTTAGAATGTTGCATTTATGTCAACAATTAATAAATGGGACCTCATGAGGCTGAGAAGCTTCTGTAAGGCTGGAGACACTGTCAAGAGAACAAAGTGACAGCCTACAGACTGGGAAAAGATCTTCACCAACCCTACATCTGACAAAGGTCTAATATCAAAAATATATAAAGAACTCAAGAAGCTAAACACCACCAAACCAAATAACCCAATTGAGAAATGGGGCTTGGAACTAAACAGAGAATTCTCAACAGAGGAATATCAAATGGCTAAGAAACACTTAAAGAGATGCTCAACCTCCTTAGTCATCAGGGAAATACAAATCAAAGTTATATATTGATAGGTAAAATTCTCAAGTTAGTAGACTACTTTATCTGTATTTCAAACCAAAATGAAATCCTTATGGATAAAGTTTGTTTTATTATTGAATTTAAAAAAAATTAAATGAAAGGAAGAGGTCATAACTACTCCTAAATTAGAAGATTTTTATTGTAGAGACAAAGGAGAAAGCAGGCAGAAGGAAGAGTCCAGGCTAACCATGGCCAGCAGACTAAACTGGGCCAAAAGAGGAGAGGGGAAAACAGAGAGGAGCTAAGGACCAAAAAATTTGGATGGGCCAAGAGACCAAGAGAAAACACAGAAACAATATATGTACATAGGAATCAGGAGGAGACCCTGGCCATGAGAAGAAGACAAAGTTTAGGTAGAGAGTCCGGTGAGATGTGTTTGGAAGGAGGAACAGGTTCTCTGATTTGGAGATCTAACAATTATGATGCCTAAGTGAAAAATAATAATCAGCTAAAAACTGGCATCTTAACAGTCGGTTAGGGATTCTTAGCTTTAGAGGTAGCACACATGGAAACTGCATGAGCTGTTGTAGTCAATAACTCATGTGAATGGGGCTCTAAACTTTAACAATTACTGTGAGTGTTATGTTGAAAAATTTCAGGGATGAGGACATAACTTAGTTTTAAGTACTTGTATAGTATACACAGACTTCTGGGTTTGATATTCAGACTCACCAAGATGACAACAAAACCATTAATATTCAGTATCTGCCGCGGACCATCTCAGGCAGATTAGGTCCTGGGAAACGAGGGTTCTCGAAGCATCGGTGGGCAAAGATAAACGAGCTGACAGACCAACTCAGGGGAAAGTTTAAGTCAGTTTATTTTGCAGGCAAGCAAGCTAGGATTTTATACACATTTTTTGAAATGGGGAGTGTTTTTGTGGTTACATTTTTTTTCATACAATTCAAAATACAGGATGCAGAGTAATTGTGTTTTCATCAATCTTGAGTCACTAGTTTAGTGTCAATACGCATGTGCCCTCTTTATCAAAGGTCAATGTTGTCTCATTATGCCAAACATCTGTGAGTCAAGACAGTTTTTTTCTTAGCTCTTCTCATCACTATCTGGAGATTACTTATACACTTTATTTGTAAGTCATAATATGAACTATTAACTGGTGATTAATTCTTAACCTTGTTTGTTTGAATAAGTGGAGTGGAACCTGAATGGCCCTTGGCTGCAGTCTCAAGTTAGGGCATCTCCTAGCAACACAGTTAAGTCTGAAAAGTTCTGATGAGAAAGTAAAAAAAAAAAAAAAAAAAAAAGGCAGAATGTTCCAAAACAAATGAGAAAGAAGAAAAGGAGGCTGCAATCAGTCACTCCTGGTAGGAACAGAAGACCAATTCCAGGTGGCTCTCCCTGGACAGGGTTTGTTGCCTCGGGTTTTACAGTATCATTTGTCACACAGACTCCACTGGAGGGGTTGTGACAAGTATCAAAATACTCAAACATTTTTATCATTACATTTTTTTTATTTTGAGATGTTGTTAAAAAAACAGACAAAAATAAACTACAATAACAAAGCCTCACAAAAACAAGAAAACAAGATAAATCACCTCCCATGGGGGGAAAAGCAAAACAAAACACCAAACTATAATCAAAAAATAGAACACACAAAAAACAGTGGCATCCAATAAAAGTTGGTCAACTACCCCTGCACATGAGCACTGAACTGGAGTAGTTGATCTCTCCAGTGTCACTCTACTGGAGAAAACTGATTTTCTCTATCCTCTCAGGTAAAGGACAGTTTTGTTGTAACACTTTACCCTAGCAGCTATGTTGTCACTCTAACACTTTATCTTCTTGTCTCAAAAAATAAGATAATAGTGATAATTTATATCCAATCATCTATTCTACCACAAATTAACATGTCTACAGCTGTCCTGCAGCTTTGCTGATGCAGCTTTCCCTTCTCGTTAAAGAAGCTTAGTTTTGTTGTACATGACGATCAATACACTAAACCACAACTGGTCGAGATGCAGAGATGAGTTGAGGGTGGGGTAACAGTTTCTAATTAACACATTTACAACACAAACACTGCACTGCTCAGGAAATACTGTATAATAAGAATGGAACCATGGACTGTAACATCAGGAAACACAGTATCTGCTGCAAGACAGTCTCTTCTAAGAAGAAAAGAGGAGGCAAAGTATGTGTGGTGGCTGAGGTGGGGGAGAAGGAGATGGATCTCAGATCATTGCTGAGAAGGCATAGGAGAGGAATGTGACCAAGATACTTTGTATGATAGTCTCAAGGCCTGAATAAAGGTTAAATACAATTTTTTTAATTAAGAAGAGAATAAATGTTACAATAATTATCATCACTACTTGAAAATCTATATTTTTAATTGGAAAATTTTAAAATTTGCTATATTGAGTAATTAACTAGTAATTATATAATCTTTAAACTCTAGTCTCTTAACATGTAATCATAAACAATATTCTAAAAATAAAAGGTAAATTCTTATTTAAAGATAACCATTCTATATGTGATACATAACAATAAATTAATGTTATATTACATGATATTGATTTTAAAAATCATCTCACTATAAAATTACTCTAATAATTTCTGAGTTGTTTAGTACTCAAGTAGTTTACAGAAAATGTATTTTAAAATATTTAAAATAAAAATTACCTTAATTTTAATTTTTCTATAAGTATATTTGACACCTGTGTATTATGAGCTGAAAAGTTTTTCAAATTGCTCAGTACACCATGCTAGGCTCAAACTCAGAGTTCTGCCTACCTTTCTGCCTCTGCCTCCCAACTGCTAGGATTAAATGTATGTGCTACCACCACCTGCCATGAATGGCAAAGAAAAAGAACAGGAAATATGTGAATAAAACACTTTTTAAAATGATAATCTGCTATACTTGTAGACCATAGCCTAGCATAATTGTCATCAGAGAGACTTCATCCACCAACAGATGGCGACAGATGCAGAGATCCAGAGCCAAGGATTAGGCACAGTTCAGGGAATCCTGTGGAAGGAAGGGTTTTAGAATCTACATGGGTCAAAATATCACAAAGATATTGCCCACAGAATCAGCTAACTAGGAATTGTAGGAGCTCACAGAGATTGAACCAACAACCATGGAGCCTGTATGGGACTGACCTAGGTCCTCTATGTATATAGTTGAATAGCTTGGTGTTTTTGCAGGACTCCTAACAATGGAAGTGGGGCCTGCCTCTGAGTCTTATGCCTGCCTTTGGGACTCTTTTCTTTTGTTCAGTCTTCATATGGGTGGAGGTGCCTAGTCTTATTGCAACTTGATAACTTGATATACCATGTTTGGTTGAAATTCTTGGGAGTACTGCTGTATTCTGAAGGGACATGGGGAGGCAGGGAGGAATGACTCTGAAGGAGGAGAGAGGTGAGTAGGAAGGACTGGGAAGAGAGAAGGAAGAGGAAACATGATTGTGATATATCAGAGAATAATAAATAAATTTTAAAAATTATTCAAATCTCTAGCTTGGTATGTCTTATTTATTCTTTATGTACTAGTCTCAATCATTCTATAAATGTTTAACTTAATAGAAATAGAAAAGTGTTGCAATAATACCAGACTCTGCTCTTATTACAATGAGGTAGGGGCACTATATTACATTATTATTCCCCCTTGAGAGAGAATTTTCAGTTTGGGAAACTATTAAGAAAAGGAAATAGTAAGGCGTAGTTATTCTATTTTTTCTCATTAGATGAATCAAAAGGCAAACCAAAGAGTCCAAACACTATTTAAAACAGATTCAGATTCCACTGTAAAATTGTTCTTTTTTAGAATACTTGATAAAATATATATAAGAAAACATTTATTCCATTGCTTAGAGTTATCAGTATATGTTTAAAGAGCATAGAGATAGATAGATAGATAGATGATAGGATAGATAGATAGATAGATAGATAGATAGATAGATAGATGATAGATGCTAAATAGAGAATAAAAGTTAGATGGAAGATATATCCATGATAAACAGAGAGACAGACAGACAGACAGATTAAGAAAGCTGAGGGGTATGGAGATATGGCTGAGAGCTTAAGAGAACTGACTATCCTCCTAGAGAACTTGTGCATCAAAATGACACCCTAAAACTACCTGCAATTCCAATTCTAGGGGATCTGATGCTCTCTTTTACCCACTGTGAGCCCCAGATATACATGGAGGCATAGCAAACACACACATTTTAAAAAATATGTAAAAAAATTAGAAAATTGGAAGATAAAATATGCAAAAACTCTGAGGTAAACACCTTCTAGAAAACAAAATCTGAAATAGAAGAACCCTTGAAAAAAAAGATAGATAGAATTATAATAGATAGATAATAGAGAGATGATAGATAGAAAAACAGATAGATAGATGATAGATAGATAATAGAGAGATGATAGACAGATACGTAGATAGATAGATAGAAAATAGATAGATAGAGGACAGATAGATGGTAGGTAGATAGATGTTGAGAGCGAGAGAGAGAGAGATGATAGATTAATTGATAGATATGGAAGGAATTCTAATAACAGTAATATAATTGTGCAACAGTTTGAGAAAATAATCATATGGAAAAATGATTTTAATAATAATAAAATAAAAAACATAAATTACAATACTTCAAATTTAATGTACAGTAAATGTACCAAAAATTTACTAAGAAAGAATATTGTAGATGAAGGCAATAAAAATAAATAGCCATTGAACTCAAAAATAATTTACTGGCAATTATCCACTGAAAGTAAAGGAGAAAGAAGGTAAGAAAGAGTTCAATAATTTTAAGGGAGTTATAAAATGTCATCAGATAAGATAGCTAAGAAAATTGACATGCAGATCAACTAAGCAGGTCCCCCAAAAGAGGAATGAAAAAAAAGTACCAATATACATTCTTACCAAATCATCAATATTCAAGGAAAGAAGTTTGCAAAGAGTGATAGAAAAGTGATCTGCTTCTTTCAAGAGAATTGCAACACATTGCTAGCAGATTTCTCAATGGAATTTTTGCCACTCAAATGAGTAGGATATTACCAGACTGCTTCAGGGGAGGAAAATTCCAACCACTTTACAATATGGGGCAAAACTATCCTTCAAAAATACACAAGATTCCTAGAGAGGTGTTCAGGAAGTTTCTCATTACTAGGTTTTCTAAATGTTTATCTCTCAACTTATATCAAAATTCTATGTAATCTTGTTACTCTTAGGAATTTAAAATTTGGAATTAGAAGTTACTCCCATACCACATACTCCCACCAATGCAATTTTATGTGAAAAATCTATAAAAGTTTCAAAGGAAGAAAATGATTCAATATTGATGGAGGGGATTGGGTTATAATAGGCAATTTTCATGTAAGAATAAAATGTGTTTTGAGTTAATATCAGGAAATATGACCATATGTTATTATGTTTACCAGTTAAATAGATGACGTGTATGATCCTTGTAAAATGTACAATATGATAGTTGTCAGTATTAGGTGATTGTCTTAATCATCCAAGGAGATATCTATTTTCATAACTTCAAATATTAGGTCATAATAATTTTTATGGAATGATAAGTTTTTTTTTTAAAGAGCAGTCTTTCCAAAAGAAGAAATTTAAATAACGGTTCTGAAACACAGTAGAGTTTTTCTCTATCTGATGACAGCTCTCTACTACATATATGATATAAAGACATTGTGGTTTGATGTAAATATACATACATGTATTCATGAAATTAATTGCAAACATGCATTTATGTGGAATTCTGAAGTATCTCTTGTATTATTTCACAATACACCTAAAACAACCAATGAGTTTAGTCAATAGTATTGAGAGATTTTGATGTTGATTTCCAAATAGTCATTGTGCCTTCCTATACATAGTAACAGCAAAACAAAATAAAACCAGTCCTATAACTTCCCTTTATGTACAAGGCATATATTTGAAGTCTTCTGCTGGGTACCTGAAATGCTGGTGTGATGCCTAATCTCTACCACCAACTGGATGAGATGCCGAATGGCCTGGGCAACATGCCTTAAGGTAATGTTGTGAGAGGTTGTCTAGGTTAGGTTAACCTGTGGCCGGAGCCATTAGGATTAGGGCAGATAGGTTAACTGAAGTGGGAAGACTAGCTCACTACCTATGGTACCATTCTTTGGGCTGGGATTCTAAATGTATAAATAGGAGAATGAGAACTGAGAGAAGCACTGTTCTCCACTTCCTGGTTGCTGATGTAACTTGGCCAGCTGCTTCAAGCAACTACCACCCAGATTTCACTGCTATGCTTTTCTGTACCCTTAAACTCTGATCCAAAAATCAAACGTTTCAGAGGGAGCATTCTTATTTTCGTGTATTACTTAATACCTGTATACTAAATGTGCTTTATGTAGAACTCAAACGCAGTAGGTGAATTGTGATAAGAATTAGAAAAGTGAATTATAGAATTCCTGCCTTCAGACCATAGAACATATAAAAAAGAAACAGTGAAGTAAATATGTATGTCAGTAGCTAAAGAACTCACTGCTTAAGCCTGAGGACCTAAGTTCAGATCTCTGGATCCCACATAAAATATCAGATAGGTGTAGTGGTACTTAGACAATTCTGCCCTCAAAAGGTAGAGAAAAGTGCTCAGACCTCCGGGTTTAACAGAGAGATGTCTTAATGAATAAGATTGAAGTGTGATATATGATCATTTCTGAAAACAACTGTGTGCCTCAATATATATGCACCAACACACACACACCACCACCAGCAGCAGCAGCACCCCACACACACCCCTACATACATACGAGGATGTAGATGTTTGTCCATGCATGCAACATGCACAGTCACAACATGACTGATGTGAAGCTAGTCACGTGACCACCTTAAATAAAGATTGTCAATACATTTTAACAGATGGAGGAAAAATATAAAAGCCATAAATCAAAGAAAAAGTTAAATCCAAATTTTTTCAAGATAACCTTTAAAATTTAGTGGAAGGTATTCTACATATAACACAAATAGTTTAGTCATGTGAAAAGATACTTAACTCATTTAACAAGTAATAAGTTGTAAATTTCAAATCACAGTGAGATAACATTTTCACAGCAGATTACCAAAATTCACAGATTCTGACATACAAATTATCAGGAATGGCATAAAACAGGACAAACTTGGAAATAATACTGGCATTTTGTTTGTTGGAAGAAAGGAAAATGTGAAACAAGAAACCATATTAATAAATACATTCTGAGAACAAAATTTACATGCAATGGGAGTTCTAAAAACTCGGATGGTAAGGAACATGTATTAACAAGGGAAAATTGCATTTAGTACATGACTTCCAAAGTAGTGTATCAGGATGCCCTCAGGTATTGGTTGAAAAATGAAATGAGTTGATGCATTTTGTAAGGATGATTAGAATTCAGAAACTCAGATGAGGGAAAGAAAGTTAAAAAAAAAAAATGAAACTGAGCAAAGAGGTTGTTATAACATAACATTCTGTAAAATGAAGAAAGAGAACAAAGTTCAAAGTCATTTTCACACCTTGTAATTATGTGGCCTGGAAGACGACAGGTGACCTGGAAGCAATGGAGATAGAACCATATATACATCTCTTGTCTGACAAGTGATCTATACAAGGTGGCCAGGTTTTGATCTCCCATTTAAGCTTTATGTCTTGACTACACAGCTACACTTAATGAATTACAGAAGCAACACTCAAAATTATTCTCTTATGGTTCATGGATAATGCATTTCAGATGTCATATCCTGGTTTTTATTGGTTTTCTGCCTAATGATTGTGGAATCATTAGAGATAGTCTTCCCTCCAAAAGAACTGTAGTGCTTTAGACCAGCCTTTGGTGAATTATAATTTTGTTCCCAATGGTTATTCCTATAACCTCTACTGAAAAGCTGCCTTTCTCTTCCCAAAGAATTCATTTTTATTCTGAAGTGTATGCCTATACCTAGGATGGAATACATTTCTCATTGTGGTAGACATTTTTTCCAGCAATGGGAAAGAAGATAGTCTTATCTTATGCTCAACAGTTAATACATATATAACATATTATAATACATTTAGCAGTAGAACTTTATATTAGGTAGAATTTAACATTAAGTTTCACAGTGGAAAAAAAAAAACTTTAATAGCTTATATTTGAAAAACAATGAGCTCCACATTTGGGTTCTATAAAACACAGCCAGACAGAATGAATAGTTCTCTAAGTAGAAGTGAGCATATGAGGACAGGGCAATAGAAAATGAGCCATAGCCAAACAAGAGGAGAGTAGAATTGGAGAGATTCTAACTAGTGTCAAGTGGCTCATGACTATAAACACCCTCATAGAGTGAGCATGCCTTTAAGCAAAGGGGGAACATTATTAAATTTGATTAGGTAAGGTGGAATTAGAATGTCTATCTTGCCACATAGGTTCACTTTCATTAATAAAGCTGTATCCCTCCTCAAAATCAAGCATGGTTTCATAAGCCTGTGACCTTGCCTGTAGCACCAGGAGGACTTTCCTTTTAAAGAATCCTTTCCTTCATTCAATGTTCTCTCCTTCCTTCAAAACACTGATAGCATTGTGGTCACTGAAGTTACATCAGTGAGCAATTAGTTTGAAGTTGAACATAGAAGTTATAAATGTGTGAATATTATGCTGACCCAATTCCTTGACACTTATAAAATGTTCCATGAATACCTGCTTCATTGAGCCCATGACATAGTAGTTCAGAAGAGTAAAGTGACTACAAAACAAATGTTATTCTAATTTCTTCCAAACGCAAGTGCTGCCAACAAAGGATTGATGTATTTCTGTTTAAAGTTGATTCCTACACGATTTCATAAACACTTATAATGTTTTGATTACACACACTCCATAAATCTTTCCTCCCCCCCCCCCTGCTGCTAAACACTTTCTAATAGTTTTTCTTCCACTTTTACATTGTCACTTTGTGATCTACTGAGTTTAATTTGAATTGTTCTTATGTGCATGGAAGGAATGGTTTATACTGATTCAGGAGCAGTTAACCAGTTGCTGTCTGACACATTTCACTAATCAGTTCTTTTTGAAGAGAGAAGTGTGTGTGGTTAGAAATGTAAGAAAAAGAAGAAAAAAAGAAAGAATGAAAGAGAGAGAAAGAGAGAAAGGAAGGAAGGAAGAAAGGAAGGAAGAAATTCGAGAAAACTGCACTATATACATTTTGATTCCTGATGCTTCTCTGAATTAACCAATAATGACTCAAAAATGATAAACAAAGAAAAGAAAAAAGGTGGAATGGAAGGGCTACTTGGATTAACCTCTTTCATTTGTCAGTTCTTCTTTACCTATAAATTAATAATTTCGTAGAATATATATAAACAGTAAAGTAAACTCTTGAGTTAGTTTAATGTGCTATTTTATTTCCAATTTTTGAGTAACAACAATATCCTTCAAATAAATATGTATTATACTATGTATCTGTATTTATATATATATATATATGCATTTATGTACATGGATATCTCTGATGGGATGGACATCCATCTTAGGAAAATTGTAGTTAGTTAGTCATGATTCTCTAATCTTGCTATTCATACCACCCTTAATGATATTCTATTTTAATGCCCATTAAAATAATATTTCTCATCTTACTACTGACAGTCAAGTGTTGCCACCTGACCTTTGTTTTGGAGTTAGTAATCACCATTATGTTCCATGAAATCATTCCACTATTTCTGATTCCATGGGGTCATCATTGTTCCTGTTGATGATGCCTCCTTTGACCCTGATGTCCTTTTTTTCTCAGCTAAGTAATCCTCCATTGTGTAAATGTACCATATTCTCTCTCTCTCTCTCTCTCTCTCTCTCTCTCTCTCTCTCTCTCTCTCTCTCTCTCTCTCTCTCTCTCTCTCTCTCAACAGGTTTTCTCTGTGTAGCTTTGGCTGTCCTGGCCTTGAACTCACAGAGCTCCACCTGGCCCTGCCTCCCTGAGTGCTGGGATTATAGGCATGTGCCACTGTGTCTGGCTCCACTGTGTCTTTATCCATTGCTGAGAGAAATCAAGGTTGTTTTGTTTTCCAGCTATTATGCATAAAGCTGTAACGAATGTAGTTGACCAGGTGTCCTTGTGATAGAATAGAGTGTCTTTTGGGTATATACATCAGAGAATTATAGCTGGGTCTCGAGGGAGATCATTTCCCAATATTCTGAATAACTGAAATATTGTGTTCAATGGTGGCTCTGCAAGTTTGGACTACCATCAGCAATAGTGGAGTCTTCTGCTTGCTCCATCTCCTCACCAGCGTGAGCTATCAGTTGTGTTATTGATCTTAGCCATTCCAACAGATGTAAGATGTAATCTCAAAATAGATTGATTTGCATTTCCCTGAGGACTAAGGATATTGAACATTTCAGCAAGTGTTTCTTCACAATTTGAGATTTCTCTATTGATAAGTCTTTGTTTAGATCTCCATTTTTAAATTAGTTTTTAGAAATATCTCATTTCATAAATGCTTTATATATGTTGATATTTTACTACATCAGATGTGGAATTGGCAAATATATTCTTCCATTTAATAAGCTATGTCTTTGTCCAATTGACAGTGTCTTGGACTTGCAGAAGCATTTCATTTTCATGAGGTCCCATTTATTAATTATTGATCCTAGTGCCTGCACTATTAGTGTTCTCTTCAGAAAGTTGTCTCCTGTGCCAATGCATTTAAAGCTGTTCACCACTTCCTCTTCTATCAGTAACAGTGAGTCTGGTTTCATGTTGAGGTCTTTGGTCCACTGGTGTTCTGTTTTGGTCAAAGTGATATATATATATATGTCTATTTGCATTCTTCTACATGCATCCACTCAGTTTTACCAGCACCATTTGCTGAAGATGGTGTCTTTTTCCACTGTTTATTTCGTGCTTCTTTATCAAAAGTCAGGTGTCCGTAAGTATGTGAATTTATGTCTTAAACTCCAGCCATTGATTACCATATCTGTTTTTACGTCAGTACCATCCATTATTTTATTACTATAACTTTGCCATACAACTTGATATCAAACATGGTGATGCCTCCAGCAATTCTTTTATAAATGTCACACACAATTGTGAGTTGCCACATGAGTGCTATTAAACCTGGGTCTTCTGGAAGAGTGCCAGTGTTCTTAACCACTGAGCCATTTCTCCAGCCCCCTGAGTCTCATCCTTAATTGGAGAAACTTCTCTTCACCATGATAAGAAGAACATACAAATATAGGTATTTTCTCAAGTGATTGTTCCATGCTTATCCCTAAGCGGGATATCCATATCATGTTACAAAGACTGAGAACAATATAGAAGATAAAACGGGAAAAATATGAAATCTGGAATACAGTAAAAGGAGCTGTGAAATACTATCTTTTGAGTATGGTTCAGGCAGTGAGATCAAGATCTCAAAACAGCAATCACCGCTAGCAGTGGATCCAAATAATTCTCAGCCTGTTAAAACTCGATCACATGTCAGGGTGGAGTCTTTGTGGCTCTATCCCTTCCTGCCAAACTATGAGTTTCTTACGGATATAAGGAAAACATAGTCTAAGTCTTCCTAGGCTCACCATACTCCAATGAGTCATAGCAAATCTATGATAATACCAATGCCAAAGGAAGCAGAAAGTAATGAACTAAAGAGAGGACCTTCTGAGTATGAGAAAGGAGGTTGATATGAGTGGAAAGCAATAAAGGAGACAGTGATCAGATTGAACTATATATGTGTATGAAATTTTCTAAAGAAAAAATGTAATGGTTGAAAAGTAATGCAGCGGCTTAATCTGACAGTGATATTTGGAGGTAATATACACAGTCTATAGTTAACGATGAAAGAGATTATGAGTGTACGATTGTCCATTAGCAATAATACAAGAGGAGAAAGAGCTTTAGTTATGGACATTAAATGAAGATACACATATGCTGATAGTATACAGATACTTGTCTTTCAGCTCCTGCTTTTCTTTATAGCAAAGACTATATCTAGCCCTCTAGAGAGACTCTATTTATTAATATTGATCATGGGATATTTAAATTCATGAGCTCTATCTTAAGTGTGAGGCCAGTCCTGTTTTCTTTCTTTGCTGTACAATAGTAGTGGTTTTCAATTGGATAGATACTCTTTGGCTCTTTTAATAGCAAATCATAAACAATGCTAATCAGCCTTTTTGTACTATGCACTTCAAGATTGTTAGTTGTTTAGGAAACAGTTTATTAAAAGTTTGGATTATATTTGTGGTAGGAGTGTGATATGCATATCTTATTCCATCCAGGGATTTTAAGAATTAGACAAATAGTAAAGATCTACAGTTAAATTTAAACAAAAATTCAATTTCTGTAAAGGAAATCTCTTTTTAGATGACAAATGTGACAATAATGTAAAGAGAAGGCACCAGAACTAGTTTGCTTTTGTGTGCTTTGAATTTTGATTTTCTTGTTGGGATAACTGTTTTTATCATCTACAAGTTCCTTGTTATTACAGTATATTAACTTATTCATAACCGAACATAATATTTGACTATATATACAGATAATTTTATGGTTATTCAGTAATACTTAAGTTTATATTCTGTCCCCCTAAAACTAAGTATTATAACTTAATCACAGAATCACTTGCTATCCATTTTTATCTAAGTAATATACATCTCTATATTAAAAAACAAGATTCTTGAAACATATTGATCTTATCTATTTTTATTGGTGATTCTGAATGTGTGTGTGTTCTTTCTCTCTAATTGTACGTTTCATAACATACCATAGCTGTTAAAATATGCATTAGGAAATAAACTATGCAGAACGAATGTGTTTTGTGCTGCAAGTATCTGGGATATTTTTATGAGTACTTATGAAAACTAAACACATGTATAATATGTGCCATGTAATTTTCAAGATAATAAAATATATATAGTTTATTTGTCACCTTAAACAAAACTCAAATCCAAGTGGATTAAAGACCTCAACATAAAACCAGAGACACTTAGCCACTTAGAGGAAAAAGTGGGAAAGAGCCTAGAACATATTGGCACAGGAGACAACTTCCTGAACAGAACACCAACGGCCCAGGCCTTAATATCAACCATTAATAAATGGGACCTCATGAGGCTGAGAAGCTTCTGTAAGGCAGGAGACACTGTCAAGAGAACAAAGCGACAGCCTATAGACTGGAAAAAGATCTTCACCAACCCTACATCTGACAAAGGTCTAATATCCAAAATATATAAAGAACTCAAGAAATTAAACACCACCAAACCGAATAACCCAATTGAGAAATGCGGCTTGGAACTAAACAGAGAATTCTCAACAGAGGAATATCAAATGGCTGAGAAACACTTAAAGAAATGCTCAACCTCCTTAGTCATCAGGGAAATGCAAATCAAAACAACTCTGAGATTCCATCTTACACCCATCAGAATGGCTAAGATCAAAAACTCAAGCGACGCCACATGCTGGCGAGGATGTGGGGAGAGAGGAACACTCCTTCATTGATGGTGGGAATGCAAACTAGTACAGCCACTTTGGAAATCTATCTGGTGCTATCTCAGAAAAATGGGAATAGGGCTTCCTCAAGACCCAGCTATTCCACTCCTTAGATTATACCCAGAAGATGCTCCAGCACACAACAAGAAAATTTGCTCAACCATGTTCATAGCAGCCTTATTCATAATAGCCAGTACATGGAAACAGCCTAAGTGTCCCTCAATAGAAGAGTGGATAAAGAAACTGTGGTACATATACACTATGGAATACTACTCAGCTATTAAAAACAAGGAATTCCCAAAATTTGTGGATAAATGGATTGAGCTAGAAATGATCATAATGAGTGAGTTAACCCAGAAGCAGAAAGAATCAAATGGTATATACTCACTTATATCTGCATACTAGCCCAAGGGGCATGTCCCACGAAAGCCTTCACTTACCAGGAAACTGGGACAGAGGGAAAGGCATCCTACTGGGACTCTAAATGAGAGACGCATGGGAGAATAGCAAAATAAAAGGATACAGAGGGTCCTAGAAATCTACAAGTAGAACAATATGATAGGCAGATTTGGGCCCAGGGGTCCCGCTCAAACTAAGGCACCAGCCAAGGACAATACAGGAGGTAAACTTTAAACCCCTTCCCAGATCTAGCCAATGGTCAGAATATTCTCCACAGTTGAATGGAGAGTGTGCTATGACTTTCTCACGTACTATGGTGCCTCACATTTGACCATGTCCCCTGGAGGGGGAGACCTGGTGGCACTCAGAGGAAGGACAGCAAGTAGCCAAGAAGAGACTTGATACCCTATGAGAATATGCAGGGGGAGGTAATCCCCCCCAGGAACAGTCATAGGGGAGGGGAATAATGGGAAAATGGGGGGGGGGGGAATGGGAGGATACAAGGGATGGGATAAACATTGAGATGTAACAAGAATAAATTAATTAAAAAAAAAGAGAGAATATAAAGAGCTAAACTTGAGGGACATGGTACCAAAAATTTTTACCTAATGCTAAATCAAACATATCTATAAGCTACTGAGAACTTTAAAACATAAAATTATTTCCAATCAAGATATATAAGTAATCAGTAATATTTCTGGAGCAATCAAGTAATGTATTCAAAATAATGCATCATGTGTCATTCAATACCACATTGATTCAATTCAGTACCCTGAAAAACACTAAACATATAAGAATAGTGCATTTCAAAATTGTGACCTATTTTATGATGATTTTATCTTCCATATCTAAGAATATTATCCACTGTTTCATGAAGAAAATACAAACTGCATTCTGGGAAATCAATGATTTAGGCCAAATACCAAACTTTGTGATTAAAATTATTATTAGTTTAATTGTCACTAGAAAAAAAAGTAACAAAAGAAAATCACCATTGTTTATAGTTAAAGAGTTGCTACTGAACAAGGGAGCAATTAAAATGAGGATAGCTTTTATTAAAATAATCTCCACTGTAGAGTCATAGGAAGATGTCACTCTTCATCTTTCTTGAGTGTGAAAATCAGACATTTCAATGGAGCCAACAACTGTCCAGTGGAGTGACAAGGAGGATCACGTGTCACTCGGTATCTAAATGGCCTATCTCCTTGTACTATAGTATTTACCTTTACTAAAATCAAAAGTGATTATTTTAGTTTAGTAAACTGGTAGTTTAAACTCAGGAGGCATCACCAGTATATCAAGAACTGCAGGAAACAAAGGAATCCTGAGAATGGGAGAGGGAGAATCATTTTCCCCAGAGAGGAGCACACTAATTTGCTATGCAATACCAATGGTCAGACTTGAAAACAAAAACACAATAATATACAGACCAATTAAGATGTATTTATATATTCTGGAGTGTGTGTGTGTGTGTGTGTGTGTGTGTGTGTGTGTGTGTGTTAAAAAACAATTAATGTAAAAAAAGGCTATGAATTTTTAATTTTATTATTAAACATTTTTTATTTTTACCTATATATTTGTATTATTACATGTATACAATAAATTACCTATAGCAAGAAGATCCATGTTTTGGCTATTTGTGTTTGATAGCCTTGAAGAAAACATCTTTCCTATCGTGGTGCATGTAAAATTCTGAATGTAAATCAATCTCCACCACATTAACAGCTTAAAACATCTATCTAGATCTAAAAACCACCTTAACCCCTAAACAATGAAGCTTCATTGTAAAATTGAGCTGCCTGGTCTTCAACCCCATCAGAGACTTGAGAAGGAATAAACCTCAGAGACATGCAGAGTATGACATTTTAAAATGCTTTTATTATTATAAAGATTCACTAACAATGAAACAGACTAACTCTTGGAAATACCCTGCCTACCTCAAAGAGGATGATGAGCATCAAAGAACCTCCTTATGGAGATGTCTTCATATTTGGCAAACAAGCCACTGGGGAAAATGTCCTCATTTCTACCACAGACAGAATTCTACCTAATAAACGGCATGCTTGGATGCAGGCAGTCGAAGGCCAAAGTCTCTGCCAAGACAGGGTAAGCAAGTCCTCAATAGCTCCTCCCTCACAAATATGTCTGTCAGATAGTTTGGGCCAGAGCTGAAGAAGATGTCCCAACATAACAGAGTTTTGGCTAACTATTCAGGTAGCAAACTGTCTCTGTCATCTTCTCATTTGGAAAGCTACTAACCTGCACTTCCAGCATAATCAGGTAATCCAAGTACGTATTTTTTAAAAATTAAAAAAAGGGTAAGCATATTTTAAAATATTCTGTAACTTGAACGTCTAATGAGATTGCCAATGCTTTACTTTACTTATGTTTATCAAAGCCTTACTTCCAAACCAAAGTGCTAGATAGGTTTTCCTATGAACTGTGACAGTTCACTTGTTTACACAGTGCTGTTATCAAAAAGTTAAGGTACACATAGCAGTTTTTCCCTGCAAATTGAAAATGGTGAGTAGACTCCAAAAATCATTATGGGAGTGAGAAGGAATTTGCATATATTCTAGAAAAAATGAATTGATGACCTCCAACAACAAACAAATGAAATCCTTTTCCTTCTAGAAAGCTCTATACAAATCGTATCAAAAGAGATAAAGAAATCATTAAGTTGTACAAGTGAATACAGACAGTACCATCTTTATTATCAAAACAAAACTAAATCTATCTCACTACAAACACTTGAGATTAAGAATTTTGAGGGTGTAATTTTTATTATTTTTTCTTTTTTCCACATATATTTATGTTATTACACACATATATATTAAACTACACATAGCAAAAAGAACAATGAAATAAACAGGAATTATATAAATGTTATATTCATAGTGTTTTGGCTATTTGTATTGTACAACCTTGAAGAAAACATTTTTCCTATCTTGGTGAGTCTAAAATTTTGAATGTAAATTAATATCTATCATATCTCATCTTCATCAACTTAAAAAATCCATCTATACCTAAAAATAATTTAACCTTTAAACAATGAAGCTTCATTGCAAAACTAAACTATCTTGTCTTCAATCACATCAGAGACTTGAAAAGGAATAAAATTAATTATCTGAGTAGACAAGAAGTGCTAGTATCTTCCAACTAAGTACAAGAGATGGAAGAGAGAATCTTAAGTGTGGAAGATATGATCGATCAGAAGTTATTGATACATCAGTCAAGGAAAACGGGTGTGGGGACACACGCCTTTAATCTTAGCACTGTGAGGCAGGTGGATGCCTCGGCCAGTCTGGCCTACAAAGTGAGTCTAGGAGAACCCAAGGCTACACAGAGAAGCCCTGCCTCAAAAATACAAAAATAAAAAATAAAGGTTTCTATCACAAAACACCCAAGAAATCTAGGACACTACAAAAAGACCAAATCTAAGAAAAATAGGAATAGAAGAAGGAGAGTGTATTATATTTTAGGTGGTTGAGATGTTAAGGACATCATAACCTACAGGAGATCAATGGGTCAAAGAAATAATCATTCAGTTATGTAATGAGCATAAGAAATCTTGGTGGTACTTCAGAGATTCCCAAAACTAGCCCTGGCATTGTTTAACAATGAAATGAGAGATCTGGAATTTATTGAGCTTATAAATGATTATCAGTTAGAATGTATTAAGAATATTATTTGAATTAGACTATCCTGAAAAAAAAAAAGAAGAATAGTATTTGAGTCATGGTATTAACTCCAAGATAAATTACCTGATAAAGCATGTCCTTTTGAAGGTGCCTTTTCCTTTTTTTTCTTGAACCTTTTCCCTTCTCACATTTAATAAACTAGCCATGCCTGGAAAGAAATTTTAGCAACAGACAAAACAAACTGAAACATAAACCTGAATTCTTCTCTTTGTCACCTTGTATTGGAAAAGAACAGACATAAACATATTAATGACCTGAATAATATTTTCCCTCTAGGTCCCCCAAATGTCTTAGAGTATCAGATGAAACCTCTATGGATATTCTTTATCAAATATAGAGCCATTTCCAGAATTGATGAAATTATGACCTGAAATAACCTGAGACTAAGCAAACATATTTTTAAACGCTTTTACTTTGCGTTTTATTTGCCCTCCCTCAAAGTTCTGCTATATACAAGCATATGAAATACTATTAGACTTATACAAATGACACTTGAAATTGAGAATATAACAGGAGTATTTACAGTATTCTATCACTAAGAAATTGGCTTTTTCAGGTTTTATCCTCTTTTCAGGCTTTTGCATAAATACATCAGTATATATATTATTGGGTAATGGTAACAAAATGGATCTAATGAATTTCTTTACATTTCTTTTTTTTAACTTTGAAATGAAAAAATATTGGTGTACTGTTTGGTTGGTTGGTTGGTTTTGGTTTTTCCAGAGAGGGTTTCTCTGTGTAGCCTTGGCTGTCCTAGACTCATTTTGTAGACCAGGTCACAGAGATCTGCCTGCCTCTGCCTTCAAAGTGCTGGGATTAAAAGTGTGGGCCAACATTCCCAGCTTGTTTGTTTTTCAAATCTTCCTTTCAAAGGCAAATTCTCCAGCCCATAGAGAGGATTTTATCTCTAATTTCCTTAAAATGTTTTCATTGTTTCAAAAACCATTCAAAAGTTTTTTGGTGTCTCCCTAATACTGAACTACATCTAAAAGTTAGTTGAATAGAAAAACACAATTAACCTATTAAATATACCTTGAATATTTTATTTCTCTCTCTTAATAGTATTTTGGACTAGATGATTCCAAAATCAAATGCTCCATCTTCTATTTCAATCATTTCCCGTTTGCCTTCCTTCTTACAGGAAAAAATGACATGAATTTCCCTTAACGAAAGATAGATTCATATAAACCATCAACTCTTCCTTCTCTGTCCATTTTTCTCATATCTACCTATTCATAAATTTCTTGCATTTAGTCTACAAGTGTATTTTATTCCTACACACTTATCTTTGATCACATTGTTACCACCTATAATAAACTCCTCATCATTTCTCACTGAGATATGCAAATGTTCTCAAACTCTGTTTTTTATTTCAATTTCTCCTTCCTCCTTCTTCTTTCTTCTTCTTCTTTCTCTTCCTCCTCCTACTTCTCCTCTTCCTCCTCCTCCTCTTCCTCCTCCTCTTTCTTCTTTTTCTGTCTCCTTCGCCATCTCCTCCATCTCCCCCTTTTCCTACTTCTTCTTTTTCTTCTCCTCTTTCTCCTCCTCTCCTTCTCCTCCTCCTCCTCTTTCTCCTCCTCCTCCTCCTCCTCTTTCTTCTCCTTCTCCTCCTCTTTCTTCTCCTTCTCCTCCTCTTCCTTTTTCTGTTCCTTCCTTCTCCTTCTTCTTCTTTCTTCTCCTGCTTCTTTTTTCTTCTTCTCCATCTCCCTCTCCTTTTTTCTTCTCCTTCTCCTCTCCTTCTCCTCTTTCTTTCTTCTTCTTTTTCTTTCTTCTTCTTTCTTCTTCTTCTCTTCTTCTTCTTCTTCTTTTCTTTTCTTCTTCTTCTTCTTCTTCTTCTTCTTCTTTCTTCTTCTTCTTCTTTCTTCTTCTTCTTCTTCTTCTTTGTATTCTTCTTTCTCATTCGAATTCTTCCAGGTTTGAACTAACCTAACACTATATGGGAAAATATATGATGAATCAAGATCATGTTTCTATTTGAGTTAAGGTAGATAATATTTTTTGTTTGTTTGGGTTTTGTTTTGTTTCATTGTATTCCAGTATACTGTGGTATATCAGAAACTGATTTTTTTTCAGAATCTCTATCTATTCTACTTGTATTCAAATACTTTCTGTACAGCAATGGGCTCTTAACAGCAAAGGAAATGAAGATTGTAGAAGGGAAATAGGCGTACAAAACTGATAACTGCAAAAATCAAGATTAATATTTGAATGAATAAAAAACCTAAAAATAGATTTAAGTATTTTAAAAACATAATAAAATGGAAGAAATGTCTCAAACGATAAATTAATATGATTGTGTAAAACATTATTATGGTAAATTTTATATATTTTACATTATTCTGTATATAATATTTTGACATGTTTGCTTACTTAATTTGTCCGATTGGAAGAGAGTTAACATTTATTTAAACCCTTGTATACAGGGTTATTTCCAAGTGTTCAAATTACAAAGTAGGTGCACACACACACACACACACACACACACACACACACACACACACATCTTTCCATGTACACAACATACATTTTAAAGTACAAAATGGAAAGAGATTTGTTAGACCATTAGCTAATAACAAACACAAATTATGAATCTTATAAATAATACACAATAATTGTATCTATGTAGGATTCTCGGTTCAACAAAAAACATACAGTACATGGAAAATCCAATGGCAAACATGTAGGAACAGACTGCCTTAGTTTAAGTTTCTATTCTACCTTTGAATGGCCATATTTCCTCAGCAAGGTTACTTTTTCAGCTGGAGTCTCAGGGTCTTTATCTGTGAAACACAGTGTGAGCATAAGAAAATATTCTAAATTGCATAAAAGTCATCTGTAATAAATATCTATTATTTTATTGCATATTTATTCATTTATTGTACATTTACTTGGTTGAAAATTATCTCTCACATATAAATAAGTCTAGGAAATGGGTTCATATACAATTATTTTCATCTAAAATCTAGGGAGAGATTAGTTGCTTGATACTGGTTAATCCTAAACATAGAAAGACTTTTTCAAAATAATGAATTTTATGCAACAAAGTTCTTTAAAAGCATCATGAAGTGAGACTGCTTATCAGAGTGACAATCATAACTATGTAATATTCTGTAGTAAAAATGTCAAGTGTTTGTCTTAAATGCCACTTATTTTTTTAAAATGTAACCAAAGCAGAAGAATAGGAAAAATGTTCATAAAGGTATCTTATAATATCTCAAATAATTATTAATTGATTACAATGCAAATGATATCAACAATGATTAAAGCATTTCCTGAGAGGTCCATGGATAACTCATACTGGGGCTTAGATTTGACCTTGGCACCTGGCCTAGTGCTCTTAAATTGTCAACAAATAATTTTTCCTGGGGAGAATTCTTATCCCTTAAGTGGTTTATGATTCTTCATTTTTACCCATAACGTTGTGTTTCAAATCCAAATTAGTATTTTAATACTTTATCTTTTTATGTCAAGTTATTCTGCATTTTTAATCTTTCTGTAGCTAAGCAAAATACATTAAGCAATTTTAATGGGACAATATTTAAGGAATAAGTTAATAAAGGAAAATGAATACAATCAGCTCATGTTCAAAATGTGTGAATGCAAACATTTTCCTTCTTTTACTTTTAGTGTTATAATTATATCATTTTCTCTCTTCATTCCTCCCTCCAAATCCTCTTCCATAATCTAGTTTTACTTTTTTTTATATTTTAATTATATATTTATAATTTTTTATTTTATTTTATTTTATTATTAATTTATTCTTGATACATCTCAATGTTTATCCCATCCCTTGCACCCTCCCATTCTTCCCTCCCTCCCATTTTCCCATTATTCCCCTCCCCTATGACTGTTCCTGAGGGGGATTACCTCCCCATGTATATGCTCATAGGGTATCAAATCTCTTCTTGGTATTCTGCTGCCCTTCCCCTGTGTGCCACCAGGTCTCCCCCTCCAGGGGACATGACCAAATGTGAGGCACCAGAGTACGTGAGAAAGACATATCCCACTCTCCACTCCACTGTGGAGAATGTTCTGACCATTGGCTAGATCTGGGTAGGGGTTTAAAGTTTACCTCCTGTATTGTCCTTGGCTGGTGCCTTAGTTTGAGCAGGACCACTTGGCCCAAATCTGCCTATCATAATGTTCTACTTGTAGGTTTCTAGGACCCTCTGGATCCTTCTACTTTGCTATTCTCCCATGCTTCTCTCATCTAGAGTCCCAATAGGATGTCCTTACCTCTGTCCCAGTTTCCTGGTAAGTGAAGGCTTTCGTGGGACATGCCCCTTGGGCTAGTATGCAGATATAAGTGAGTGTATACCATTTGATTCTTTCTGCTTCTGGGTTAACTCACTCTTTATGATCATTTCTAGCTCAATCCATTTAACCACAAATTTCAGGAATTCCTTGTTTTTAATAGCTGAGTAGTATTCCGTAGTGTATATGTACCACAGTTTCTTTATCCATTCTCCTACTGAGGGACACTTAGGCTGTTTCCATGTTCTGGCTATTATGAATAAGGCTGCTATGAACATGGTTGAGCAAATTTTCTTGTTGTGTGCTGGAGCATCTTCTGGGTATATTCCAAGGAGTGGAATAGCTGGGTCTTGAGGAAGCCCTATTCCCATTTTTCTGAGATAGCACCAGATAGATTTCCAAAGTGGCTGTACTAGTTTGCATTCCCACCATCAATGAAGGAGTGTTCCTCTCTCCCCACATCCTCGCCAGCATGTGGCGTCGCTTGAGTTCTTGATCTTAGCCATTCTGATGGGTGTAAGATGGAATCTCAGAGTTGTTTTGATTTGCATTTCCCTGATGACTAAGGAGGTTGAGCATTTCTTTAAGTGTTTCTCAGCCATTTGATATTCCTCTGTTGAGAATTCTGTTTAGTTCCAAGCCCCATTTCTCAATTGGGTTATTCGGTTTGGTGGTGTTTAATTTCTTGAGTTCTTTATATATTTTGGATATTAGACCTTTGTCAGATGTAGGGTTGGTGAAGATCTTTTTCCAGTCTGTAGGCTGTCGCTTTGTTCTCTTGACAGTGTCTCCTGCCTTACAGAAGCTTCTCAGCCTCATGAGGTCTCATTTATTAATTGTTGACCTTAAGGCCCGGGCTGTTGGTGTTCTGTTCAGGAAGTTGTCTCCTGTGCCAATATGTTCTAGGCTCTTTCCCACTTTTTCTTCTAAGTGACTTAGTGTCTCTGGTTTTATGTTGAGGTCTTTAATCCACTTGGATTTCATTTTGTGCAAGGTGACAAATATGGGTCCAGTTGCAATTTTTTACACATAGACCTCCAGTTAGACCAGCACCATTTGGTGAAGATGCTATCCTTTTTCCATTGAGTGGATCTGGCTTCTTTGTCAAAAATCAAGTGACCATATGTGTGTGGATTCATATCTGGGTCTTCGATTCGATTCCACTGATCAACCAGCCTGTTGCTGTGCCAGTACCATGCTGTTTTAATTACTATTGCTTTATAGTACAGTTTGAGATCAGGTATAGAAATTTCTCTGGATCACCTTTTATTGTACAAGATTGTTTTAACTATTCTGGGTTTTTTGTTTTTTTATACGAAGTTCAGAATTTGACTTTCAATGTCTTTAAAAAATTGTGTAGGTATTTTGATAGGGATTGCATTGAATCTGTAGATTGCTTTCAGCAGGATGGCCATTTTTACTATGTTAATTCTCCTGATCCTTGAGCAAGGAAGATCATTCCATCTTCTCAGGTCATCTTCAATCTCTTTCTTCAGAGTTTTGAAATTTTTTTCAAACAAGTCCTTCACTTGCTTAGTTAGAGTAACTCCTAGATATTTTATATTGCTTGTGGCTAATGTGAAGGGTGTGGTTTTCCTAATTTCTTCCTCTGAAAGCTTGTCAATTGTGGATACGAAAGCTACAGACTTTTTTGAGTTAATTTTGTATCCAGCTAATTTGCTGAAAGTGTTTATCAGCTGTAGGAGTTCTCTGGTGGAATTTTGAGGGTCACTTATGTACACTATCATATCATCTAAAAATAGGAATAATTTGACTTCCTCCTTTCCCATTTGGATGCCCTTGATCTTCTTTTGTTGTCTTATTGCTCTGGCTAGAACTTCGAGTACTATATTGAAGAGATTTGGAGAGAGTGGTCAGCCTTCCCTTGTTCCCAATTTTAGAGGAATTTCCTCGAGTATCTCACCATTTACTTTGATTTTGGCTATTGGCTTGCTGTATATAGTCTTTATTATGTTGAGGAAAGTGCCTTGTATCCCTGGTCTCTCTAAAACTTTAAACATGAATGGGTGCTGGATTTTATCAAATGCTTTCTCTGCATCTAAAGAGATGACCATGTGGTTTTTTATTTTCAGATTGTTTATATGGTGGATTACATTGATGGATTTCCGTATATTAAACCATCCCTGCATGCCTGGAATGAAGCCTAATTGGTCATGACGAATGATATCTTTGATGTGTTCCTGTATTCATTTTGCAAGTATTTTATTTAGTATTTTTGCATCGATGTTCATAAGAGAAATTGGTCTGAAATTCTCTTTCGTTGTTGAGTCTTTGTGAGTTTTGGGTATCAAGGAGACTATGGACTCATAGAATGAATTTGGTAATTTTCCATCCATTTCTATCTTTTGGAGTAGCTTGAATAGAATCAGTATTAGCTCACCCTTGAAGGTCTCGTAGAATTCTGCACTGAAGCCATCTGGCCCTGGGCTTTTTTTGGTTGGGAGAATATCGATGATTGCTTCTATTTCTGTAGGGGAAATGGGACTAGTTAGCTTGTTTATCTCTTCTTCACTCAACTTTGGCAAGTGAAATTGATCAAGAAAATCATCCATTTCCCTTAGATTTTCAAATTTTGTGGCGTATATGCCTTCAAAGTAGGATCTTATGATTCTTTGTATTTCTTCAGTGTCTGTTGTTATGTCTCCCTTTTCATTTCTGATTTTGTTGATTTCAATACTGTCTCTCTGCCTTTTAGTTAGTTTGGCTAACGGTCTGTCTATCTTGTTGATTTTCTCAAAGAACCAGCTCTTGGTTTTGTTGATTCTTTGGACTGTTTTCTTAGTTTCTAATTTGTTAATTTCAGCACTGAGTTTGATTATTTCCAGACGTCTACTCCTCTTGGGTGTTTCTGCTTCTTTTTTTTCTAGGGCTTCCAGTTGTATTATTAAGATGCTTATGTGCGATATTTCCAATTTCTTTTTAAAGGCACTTAGTGCTATGAATTTTCCTCTTAGAACTGCTTTCAATGTATCCCACAAATTTGGGTATGTTGTTTCTTCATTTTCATTGAATTTCAGAAACTCCTTGATTTCTTTCTTTCTTTCTTTCCTGACCCAGGTGTCACTTAGCAGAGAGTTGTTTAGTTTCCACATATGTGTAAGCTTTTTATTATTTCTGTTGTTGTTGAATTGCAGCCTAAGAACATGGTGATCTGATAGGATACAAGGTATTATTTCAATCCTCTTGTATCTATTGAGGCTTGCTTTGTGACCTACGATGTGATCAATTTTGGAGAAGATTCCATGGGGTTCAGAGAAGAAGGTATATTCTTTCTTGTTTGGGTGAAAGGTTCTATAGATATCTGTTAGATCCATTGACCCAATGCATTGGTTAATGATGTTATTTCTCGGCTTAGTTTTCTGTTTCAATGACTTATCCTTCAGTGAGAGTGGGGTGTTGAAGTCTCCCCACTATTATTGTGTGGGGATCGATGTGTGGTTTAAGCTTTTTTAGGAGATCTTTTACAAATGTGGGTGCCCTTGTATTGGGAGCATAGATGTTCAGAATTGTGATGTCATCTTGGTTGACTTTACTTTTGATGAGTATGAAGTGTCCTTCCTCATCCCTTTTGATTAATTTTGGTTGAAAGTCTATTTTGTTCGATACTAAAATGACTACGCCTGCTTGCTTCTTGTTACCATTTGCTTGGAATATTTTTTTCCAACCTTTTACCCTGAGGTAATGCCTATCATTATGGGTGAGATGTGTTTCTTGGATGCAGAAGAATGTTGGATCTTGTTTATGCACCCATTCAGTTAGTCTGTGTCTTTTTATTGGAGAATTGAGACCATTGATGTTGAGAGATATTAATGACCAGTGACTGTTAAGAGTCTTAATTTTGATGTTTCCAGTCGAGCGTTTGTGTAGTTGTGTTTTTGTCATGGGATAGTTATCTATTTCCTGAGTAGTTTTGGTTGTAGCTTGACACTTTGGGATGGAGTTTTCCTTCTAGTACCTTCTGTAAAGCTGGATTTGGGGATAGGTACTGTTTGAATTTGTTTTTGTCATGAAATATTTTGTTTTCTCCTTCAATGGTTAGTGATAGTTTTGCTGGGTAAAGTAGTCTGGCCTGGCATCTGTGGTCTCTTAGCGTTTGCAGGATCTCTGTCCAGGCCCTTCTGGCTTTTATGGTATCTGCTGAGAAGTCGGGTGTAATTCTGATAGGTTTGCCATTAAATGTTATTTGGCCTTTTTCCCTTGCAGCTTTTAATATTTTTTCTTCGTTCTGTATGTTTTGTGTTTTGATTATTATGTGACAGGCAGTTTTTCTTTTCTGATCAATTCTATTTGGTGTTCTGTAGGCCTCTTGTATGTTTATAGGCATCTCTTTCTTTTGATTGAGGAAATTTTCTTCTATGATTTTGTTGAGAATAGTTTCTGGGCCTTGGAGTCTGATATCTTCTCTTTCTTCAATGCCTATTATCCTCAGATTTCTTCTTTTCATGGTGTCCTTAATCTCTTGGATGTTTTGTGTCAGGAGTTTTCCAGATTCGGCATTTTCTTTAGTGGTTACTTCAAGATCTGTGATTGTATCTTCTAGACCTGAGATTCGTTCTTCCATCTCTTAGATTCTGTTAGAATAGCTCACCTCTGTGTTGCTCACCTTCTTCTCTAAGGTCTCACGTTCTCGTTTTTCTTCTGTCTGTGTGTTTATCATTGAATCCATTTTCATTTTCAGATCTTGAACTGATTTTTTTGTTTCTTTCATCTGATTGTACATTCCTGAGTTTCTTCCATTGCCTCTTTATAGGTCTTCAGAGCTTGAACCGTTTTATTTATTTCTTTCATCTGGTTGCTTGCATTTTCCTGCAACTTTTCCAGTTCCATTCTATGTGCTTCTTTTATGTCTCTCACCTGTTTGGCTGTGTCTTCCTGCATTTGATTACAAATTTTATTTGTTTCCTCCATTACCATCCTCATTACTAAGGATTTGACGTCATTTTCTTGTATTTCCATTGTATATAAGTTCTCTGGGTTATTTTCTTTGGGAGAGCTGGAAATTGGAGACACCATGTTGTTTTGGGGTTTTTTGCGTATGCTTTTTAGCTGTCCTTTAGACATCTTCCCATCTTTGTTTTTGTTGGGTAGCTTCCAGAGTTGGATGGAGGGAGTCTGATGATAGACTCACTTGTTTTCTCATGATTTTCCTAGGCTGGGAGCTCTAATGCTTCACTAGTGTGGATGTTAGGAGGTTAGCCCTGTTGTTTTGGACTCTCACAGTCAGTGATCTTCAGCTCCCCTATGCTGTGGGTCCTGCACTCATTCTGGGTCTCTGAATGAGTTTTGGGTCAGGCCAAGGTATCCACAGCCTTCTGTGCCCTCTGCCCAGTCCAGCCAGGACCACTGGTCCCGAACCACGGGCCGAACTCAGCTAGATTCTCAGGGCCTGAACCATCTGCCGAGCTCAGCCAGGGATTCTGGGCCCAAAATCCACACAGGGTCCAGCCAGAATTTTTGGGCTGGGACTACTCACCAAGCTCAGCTAGGGGCTTTTGGCCCAATGTGCATGCTGTGGGTCAGTTATTGACTCGGGGCCTGAACCGTCCGCGAAGCTCAGCCAGGAATTCTGGATTCAAACTGCACACTGTGTCCAACCAGAGTCTTAGAGCCGGTGGAACTGAGCACTCCGCCCAGCCTGTGTCACAGCAGGAGAACTGTGGCTGTGCTGAGTTAGCGCTGGTGGTGGAACTGAGCACTCTGCCCAGCCTGTGTCACGGCAGGGGAGCTGCCGCGGAGCTGAAACAGGGCTGCTGGTGGAACCAAGCTCTCCGCCCAGACTGCGTCACCGCAGGGGAGCTGCCGCTGAGCTGAGGTGGTGCCTTGGGTGGAACTGAGTGCTCCGCCCAGCCTGAGCCACAGCAGGGGAGCTGTGGCTGCACTGAGTTAGTGCCTCGGGCAGAATTGCTTGATGGGCTGAGCCAGAATCCGGGACTCTGGGGCCGAACTGTCCACTGAGTCCAGTCTGGGTCCCAAGGCACCACAAGACCCAAATCCTTCCCAGAGTCCCCTCTCCCGCAGCAACTCTCACTGGCCACCACACCAATCGCCTCTACCGGAAGGCTATGAGCTGCAAACCTCAGCCACCGCCGCTGGTGCTGCTGGTGCCGCTGCTGCTGCTGCCTCTGCCGCTGCTGCTCCGATCCGAGAAAATCCGCTCTCCTCCCATGTGCAGGGGCATACAGGTCCTCCACACCCTGGTCCCTCCTAACAGTGGAGCACTCCCGCTGCTGTGGTGTGGGGACCTCGGTGTTCCTGGCTCAGAAATCTGTGCAATTCCCTGAATTGTTCACTGGGGCCTCCAAACAAGGTCCACACTGCTCGCCGCCATCTTGGATCCATCCATAATCCAGTTTTATTTCTTTCAAATACATAGATTCTTTTATCATAGATTGTTCTTGCAAACACATACGCATCTATTCATACATACAACACACACATGCACACACACACATTTTTCCAAATATAATATTCTCAGTCCATATAATGTAACATGTAAATGTGTTTTTAAAACGATCATTCTTACTGGCTAAAAATTAGTGTACTTTTCTCCCATTCTCTGTTAGTCATCAGTCATGTATCTGGAGGTGCCATTCTACTATCCTTGTTTAACTGTTGGATATTGATGGATGCTGGGGGATGTGCTGTCCTTTTCTTTAGCTGTCCACAGAGGAGCCTACCAAGCTCTAATGGATAGTGCAAAGTAATGGTCACACACGAGATTTGTTCCTGCCTGAACTCATTCATTTTAAAACAACAAAAATATGTAACGAAAAACAAAAGAACAGGAACAGATTATTTGAATGTGAGAAAGAGACAGAGGAAGAGAACAATAAGGATGGGGAGATGATTAGAAGGTTGGGGGTGAAAGCATAAAAAGTATTCCAAATGCACTTCGTATATGCGTGACATTATCATAGTGCTAATTCAGAAAAAGTGTTTAAAAGGAGTTGAAAAATATTTACATTCTAACCCCTATAATGATGAGAAAATTAAAGTGAAAAACATAAAAGTAACTTTAAAAGCACCAATTATAAAGTTAGACGTTAAAAATTTCCCTCCATCCATCAATACCAAAATATAATTTTTCTCAAGTATTCTTGGACATTCTCTAAGATCAAGTTATGCTACGACACTTATTATATTCAAAGTAATTGATGTTACAAAATGTATATTATTTAAATAAAATGGACTCAAGCTAGATATCAATGACTGAAAACTAGAAATTCCTTGGGACATTAATAAAAAATAGGATTTTCTAGAATACCCAAGATTTAAAGAAATAGTGCAATGGAAAAATGTTAAGTTGTTTTAAATTAAACTACATGCAGCAAATGCACTACTTCTTAGAGGAGTGATATTGTTTTAAACATGGAAACATATAGATAATTATTTGAAAATTCATAATATATAGCATATCTGGATCATGTACACCCCTCACTCCTGCTACCAGATCTACTTAGTAAGCTTCCTGTGAATCGGATAAAAACGCCCCCCACCTACTGCTCATATATAAGAATATTTGGTGTCATTGGGGAACTTCCTTAAAAGGGTTAGGTGACATGTCCTTGATAGAGGAGTGAGTTTTAGTTTTCAAAAGCATATGTCAGGTGTTCTCTGACTCTGTCTCTGTCTCTCTTCTCTCCTCTCCTCTCCTCTTCTCTTCTCTTCTCTCTCTCTCTCTCTCTCTCTCTCTCTCTCTCTCTCTCTCTCTGTTCAGAATATGTTCATCAATTGTCAGATGCTCTCACATACTGCTTTAATATTATGTCTGCCTGTTGGCTCCCATATTTACACCATGATGGTCATGGATTCAGCCTCAGAAATGGTAAGCATATTTCCAATTAAATACTCCTATAAGTTTCTGTGGACAGTCAATTCACAGAAAAAGACCGGTAACTAAGACACTCACCATTACCTCTCCCTCCCAAAACTGTGTCTTCTTTTTTATTATTTATTTATTTATTTATTTATTTATTTATCGTAGCCCATTGAGGCCAGATAGTGTATCCATGCACACATCTGTGTGGGTCATTGACTGGAGCTTGAAGATTCTAACAGTAGCATACCTCCAATGGCAGGTGAGTGCCCCTCTCTTAGCAGCCAATAGATCCTCCTCAGGAGCTGCTCATGGTTCATGCTGGATCTTTTCACTAGTTTGGTCCAGCATGTAGATAACCACTGCTGCTTTATGTTCATGTGTGCAACAGCCACGGGGATCTCATATACAGAGGACAGAATTTTGAAGTTCTCCATATCCTTTGGCTCTTAGAGTCTTCCTACAGTCTCTTCCTCGCTGTTCTCTGAGCCTTGTAGAGAGGCTGATATATAATTGTAAATGATACATAAAATCAACTGAAGCCAAAATTTCATGGATCAAAAAGAAAAATAAAATAGCTTTTAGTAAACTAACCAAAAAAAGAAAACCAGACAGAGTTCAAATAATTGATGAACTATAAAAGACAGTTATGCTATGACTGACCTTAAATAATATAAATATGTTAAGTTGGTCATTTAAATTAATATACATGTATTAGTGAATACAGTTATTCAAGATACACTGTTATCGGTAATCCAAAGTTTTATATATTATAACTTAAAAAGAAAAAAAAAAAAAAAACTACCAGAGTATGTGATCCTCAATTAAACTTTAAAGTTTAGAAATTCAGTTTTAAAATGTTGCAGGGTTTAATTTTATCAGCATTCTGTTCTCCAGAAGCGAAAAGGCAATCACATTCTCCTGGATGAGACATGCACTGTGGCATCAGATCAGCCACCTTTAAGGAAAGAGAAACTACGGACATAGATTAACTAACAAACACAATTTCATTACTCATCATGACTTGGAATGGGAGCTGAAATCCTTCTTTTCGCTTTGTGTGGACACTAGGGTGCCACGCTCCTCATCTGAGCCACGCAACGGTTAGCATTTCATCTAAACTATTTGGTGTTCTGCAGGAAAAGCAATCCCACACAGGTATAGACCAATATACTTCAACAGAGAGCTGGCTTTTATCAATTTAAACAGGTAAATTGATTCATTCAAGTAAGAAAAGAAAAGCCAATTTGGGGCGCAAGTTACCCACCCTGGATGATCCAAATAACAAGATAATGGCAACATCTTCATTTTCTCACAGCACAATATGAACAAAGTTAATGTATAGGATTTCACAGCCCTAAATGAAAGTGCGCGTTGGCAGTCATCTGGGTAATTTGAAGTGTGGATATTCTATCTGAAGATAGGAAACAAAATAAGATTTCATCAGATGTCTTTTGCTTACCTGAAGTACTTCAATTGTAAATACAAAGATTCTGAACGTTCAAAGTAAAGATCAATCCATTCAGGTCACATTTTATGCAAAAATGCTATGTGCCCTCATTTTCAGATATTTTCTTTTTAACTGATAAACACTCAAATATTCCCTCACAAGAAGCTGTAAGTCTTGTCAAATAATGGCTAACAACTGCTGCTATTGGGAAGAAATTATCCTCAGTAAAACTGGGTCTTTCCTCAGAGAGCTACAAACTCATTCTTAAAAATTGTAAAATATGACTGATGGATAAGAGGTAACCAGATAGGTTCACTGACCCCAGGGAAGAGATATGTCTTACTGAGCTTTCTTTTAAGTTGAAACAGCAGCTGGTTTCTGGGCTGTGACAGTTTCCATCATTCACTGATTGGCTCTTTTACTTTGTGTCTTCAGCATCAGTGTGGGGGCATGAGGTTGATAGAAAGTTATTACATCACCAGCTACAGAGCAAAGAAAAGGAGAATAGAACTGAAGGCCAGCAATTTCTTTGAAGAACAATATTCTAAGAGCCCCCAAGGACCTACGCTTATGTCCTACCTCCTAAAAGTTTCATCACATGGACATGGCACCACTCTGGTGAACAAGCATCTAAGACATGGTCTTTGGAGATGCAATCAGCATTGGATCTCTTTGGGGATGAATAAATAAATTTTGTTCTACTATATTATCTACCCTATACTGTATTCCCTTTTTGCAATTGATATAAAGGCACTCCCGCAGTACATCTTTTGGAGAGCATCTCATATACTTCTCCACTCTTAAGAAGCCCGACTTACAAAAAGATGTAGAAGTCAACCTGAGTAGAAGACTTTACTATTGAGAAACTTTCATTAAATTATTCAGAAACAGATATTAAAGAGGATTTCATCAGCGGTGATGTACAGAAAATGATAGGGTAGCAGGTCATACCACTGAAATTGTCAAAACTATCAACTATGATAAACTAGAATGAGAAAGGGGTAGGAGGAAAATCCTCAAGTGATTCAATAAACATAAATTTTGACAAGCTGTGAGAATATAACAGCTATAGGGGCTATGGTAATAAATGAATGGTGCTGAGACCCTAAGGACCCTTACAAAGGCTGTGCGCTTTGAATCTATTCATCACTTATTTAAAGCAACATGGCTGAGCAAAAGTTATTGGCATTAGTTGCAACTCTTATCGCTGTGACTGCGAAGTCCAGGCACAGTAAAAGATAAGGCTCAAATCTCAGTATTAGTGTGCCAAGCATTCAGACAATGCATAATTTATACTATATGCAAAGCAAGACTCCTAGTAGAAAAGAAGTAGGGCGCTGAAACAGAGATAAAAATGAAGAAAAATTATCACTATTTACTCATTGCTACTTTGGCATACTTACAATAAAAAGCAACTTGTTTGAAATGGCAGTTAAGAGGCCTGAGTCATTGGGGTGCATTGAGAAGACTCCAAGAGTTGTATTTAAAAAGGTAAAAAAAAAATTGATCATCTAAGAAGATATTGTTTAATATATATAATCTAACATATCAAAGAAAGTAGAACAAGAATGCAGAAATGAATGACAATTGGAATATGTTGCCATTTTCATCTTGATTTTGGCTTTCAGACCCAGAACCCAGTGGTCAAAGGTGAGACAGGCTCTCCAAAAGAAAGAACTCCACACTGTAGTAAAGGAGAAACGATTGTCTCAGGGCTCCTCCAGAGAATATCATGTTTTAAGCCAAGTAAATCAGACATTTCCAAAAATAACAAAGGCTTTTGAAGAAGAATCCAAGAACTACCAAGATGCTGATATAAACCGGAATGTTTTCTTCATTCCTTAGAAAGACTGTGAACTCTTTTAAATGAGAAATAAATAAGTTTTCAGTAATTTATAGCCTTCCACTATAGGAATTTTTCTGTTTCTTTTGCTTTACAGCATGGCAGAAACCTAAGACCGTGCACTGCATCTCACTGATCCCACTAAAGTCTCCTGGTGAAGATATGGAACTAGGCCTTTGAGACAGACTACCAATCAAGCAAATTAACTGGATGATAAATACGACTCCCAGCCTTGGTGAAATCTGAAGCTCCAGAGAAGTGTAAGATGGCTGAATAAGCAGAAACAAGTGAGCAATGCAGTTTGGTGAGTATCATAGGAATGGGTGAGAACTAAAGGCTCTCTCTGAAATCCTCAGTCAGCTTCTCATGATGTAGAACTCTGAAGATCTATAGTAACAGATAATACTATCTTTTACAGAAAGCTGTATAGTATTCAATGAATAGCTCCTACAACAGTACAGAGCATTGACATATAAGGACCATTTTATATGTGTAGATAAGCACAACACAGAGCCAGAACTCTGCTGAAAGAGCTTGGTTCTATTATTCCTAGCAGTTCTCCGAAAGCAATATTTTTCCACAAGGGCACTTGCTCAACTATGTTTTCAACATCTTTACTCTTCTTGTTGTTGTTTTGTTTTGAGTTTTTGTTTTCTTCTTCTTTTTTATTATAATTTATTCACATTACATCTCAATCATTATCCCCTTGCTCTTACCTTCCCATACCACAGCCTATCAGGTCTCATCAGGATAGCCTGTATCGCCTTGTGCCGCAAAGTCTCTGCGCCAAAGGGCAGTGATCAAATCACTGGCATAGAGTTCTTGTCAGTGGTAATCTCTGCTCTCGAGAATGAGCTGTTCATCAGCTATGTCTGAACAAGAGGGTCAAGGTTCTCTGCTTAGACAATGGAATACTATTCAGCTATCAAAACCAAGGAAATCTTGAAATTTGCAGGCAAATGGATGGAGCTAGAAAAGATCATCCTGAGTGAGGTAACCCAGATGCAGAAAGACACACAAGGAACATATTAACTTATAAGTGGATATTAGCAGGTATCAAGTGTACTGAGTGTGGGGCAGTCAGAGGAATCGAGAAGTGAGAGAACCGGAATAGTGGCAGTCCTCTTTGGGATAAGCTGGAAATCTAGGGTAAATGTGAATTTCTAGGAATCTGTGATGATGACCCTGGCTAAGACACCTAGCAATGGGCAAGGCAGGGATAGAACCTGAAAAAGCCATATCCTGTGTTCAGATAGGTGACAGAGTGTGTTGGGATAAGACAAAAAATATAGCACCCACTGGGATTTTCAGATACAGTAACCTTCTTCAAAAGTATCTATTTTCTCATACTACATAACTTTTTTATAACCTAGCATTTGCTAATACTCCAGACCAATAACTATTGAGTAGTATTTTCTTGAAAACTGAGGTATGAGTTAAAAGGCAACTCATAAAGTACATAATGTGCATGCAGACACTTCATTGTTTACATATATTGTTTTTATATTCTCAAAAATATATTAAATATTAAAATTCAAATTAAACTTAAATTTACCATAAAACTCCAAAGTATATTTTTACTCAATTTTGCTTTACAAAACCAATAACAAAATCATTCACATGTTTTAGAAATCTAGAAATTATTTTAAACGCATTTCTAATTTCCTTTGCACCCATATGCATCTTCAGAACACTAAGTAAGTTATAGGCTCCTCAATTCCCGATGCCCTGTGTGATTAATCTCTTGAAATATGAGAAGAAATAAGGACAAGATTTAGGAGAAATAACTTTCACAATCACATCGTTTCATGTGATTGTCTTTAAGAAAGTGAAGTTAGACTGGATGGGTTTGTCCTAATCCAATAAGCTCTTCAAAAGAGACCTTGATATTCCAAAAAAGAAAGACATCTCTTGCCTGAAAGAAATGTCACTGGAAGTGGAAACTGAGAATTTATGGAATTCAGGATGTCTGTAAGAGTGGTGCCCACTGTCAGCCAATGAGAGCCTTCTAAAGCCCTCTAGTGTTTTCTTTAAAAATGAATTGTTTTGGTATAATGCTTTTCCCAAAATTCTTCTATAATTCAACAAGTGGCCAATAATTCTATGGACAATGTTAATCAAAAACTGAGCATGTGACCTATCTTGAGCAGGCATGGATAAAGTAGGTGGGTTTTGTTTCTGTACTCTGTGTTTGGTGAAGAAATGCACATACTTGGTATATAAAAGAGACAACATTTGTCATTCATATCACTATTATGAAACCATAAAAGAGCCATACTTACTAAAAGCTACCAAAAAAAAAAAAAAAAAAAAAAAAAAAAAAAAGCTAGGCCACAGGGAATGGCAAAAAAAAAAAAAAAAAAAAAAAAAGACCCTAAATTTTTAACTATACTGTGCTTTTCACCATCATACTTCCCTACTTCTTAAATATACAGAGAAATGAATTGATTTTCACTAAGCAAACTGTATTAAGCCATAGTTAACTAGAGATAACGGTGCCACTTGATACGACATTCAGATGATCTAATCCAGAATAAATTGCATTGAGTATGCACTTCTTTAGCTCCAAAAACATTTGCATTTAAAAAATCTATAGAATAGATGACGTATTAATCATGGACCATACAGCTATATACTAAAATAGTAGTACACAATAAATGAAGGATTTGGTGACAATTCAAGCATATAATAAAACAACCTGTTTTCTTCTTTAATTTTCGTCAGTAAAGAAATTGAATGTAATTGTGCAGATTTTAAAAACTTTGCAAGACATATGTACATATTTTCCAAAAATGATTCATATCTAATCACTGATCAGATTATTTCTTTAATGTCATGTGTGTATGGATGTTTTGCCTCATCTAATTCTTTGGACCACATATGCACCTGGTGCCTCTTTTGGCCTGAGGGATTCAGATCCTCTGCACCTACAGTTACAGAAAATTTTGTGTCCCCATATGGGTTCTGAGCATCAAATATGGGTCCTCCAAAAAATCAGCCATTTGTTCTTAAACATGGAGTCATTCCAAGCCAAAATGATCAATTTTAGGTATGATAACAGATAAGGTTTGAAAATATTCAAGAATAGAGGCTTTTATGGAATGTATATCTTAAGAATGGTTATAAATATAAAGAATTAAATGCTAACAATAAAAATACAAGTAAATGTAATTAAATATTTTTAAATGTTCATAAACTTTTTAATCTAACAGATGAGTTCTGTACTGAGTCTTAATGTGCTTGAAAATACATTCAAAAGTAGCTCCATTCAACCAATATAAATAATTGTCTGAAATTTGAGTGGATTTTGATCCTTCTATTTTCACAGAAATCAAAACTGGAAATTTTGGAATCCACTGAAGCAGAATCTTGAGGAAATAAGGCTTTTCTGGGTTTTTATTACTTCTGTAAATATCCTATTTTTTAACAAATATTTGTTGAAATTATTCACTTTTATTCAAGTTAAAAGACCAGTAGATCTTTTTTTTTTTACATTTCATTTTCCCAAAAAAAAAAGAAAAACAATGCCCAAAAATATGACCACAGAAAATAAATAGGAATAAACTGAGAGATTCATGATTGAAGGAGATTTCTAAAAACAAAAAACAGACAAACAAACAAAGAACCCAGTAAGAACAAGTGACTTCCAGAATACTGTGTAAAGGGCTGCAAAAGCAATCTTTTTCTCCAAGTGAATTTAATGAAACATCTGGTGGGAACTAAGAATTCCACCTGGATTTTGAAAATCTAGAAAAATGCTCTCCACATAATGGCATTCAGTAGATGTTACATAAATGAGCCAAAGATGGCCTTTGTATGTTGGCTTCGAAGTTGTTTACTTCTTCACAGCCGGCTGAGGTCTGGTACCTCAAAAGCCTACTGTGGTGAATGCAAATTGTCACATATCAAACTCTTTTTAAAAGGACTTTATCCATGTATCCTATCTGCGTGACACCACACTCAAAACTGCCCAACATCCAACAATCTTAGGTAGAATCAATCTGAAGATTGCAAAGTCCCAAGCTATTGCTTTTTTGCAAACTTGAGTATGAGTTACTAGCCGAGTTTTATTTCTTCATCAAAATTCCTAACAATAGCTACATAATGAAAAAAGGAAGGTCTAATTTGGCCTCACTCTTACAAGACATAGTCCATTACATAGAGAAAGTCATGGAAACAGGAACTGGAAGCAATGGATCACATTGAGCACAGAGAAGAAACAGAGAGAGACAATTTCTAGTGTTCAACTTTCTGTCTTATTTTATGTGGTCCTTGTACCTCAATTAAATAAATCCCTTACCAACTTCCCAAATGGTTCCAAGTTCCACAAAGTTGACTATCTAGGTTGTCACTTTGTGTGATCCAACTATTTCCCCCCAGGCTCAATGATGCGATCAAGATAGAGCCCTCTCTGACCCCAATCCCTATCTATTCCTTAACATTCCTTGATCTTGTTTTGATGTTCATAGGGACCATTTACCATAGTCTTTCTATAGTATTAGACTATAAGAGCATGCTGTTCTATAAAAAAAAAAAAAAAAAAAAAACTGTCAAATGGTTGAACACATTAAATACTTGTATCCTATTACCACTTTGTTGTCATAGAGGTATCCTTGATCAGCCTTGATACATCCATTAAACACCTTATTGTGCAGATATTTGTGGTTCAGGATAGAACCTTCTGAAAGTTGCCAGTGAGTTCATAAGTATGCCCTCCCCCTTCTTCACATGGTCTGTAAAATTCCATCACTTTCTCCACTGCTGGAGCCACCCAGAAAAGCCTCTACACATTCTTAGCATTCCTGGAAATACCCCAACCTCCTCCTTTGGAGCAACCCAGCAGGCGGCATACACAGCATCTTCCTTCACCTGCAATCCTTAAAAACCATGACCAACATAGCTGGAGTATGACTTCTGGCCTGTCGCTTGAGGCTGTTGAACTCACCTAGGAGCTCCAGCTCCTAAGTAAACCTGACTTTTTATACTTTTAATCTGGATTCTATTGGCTTATTTCTGTTGGCTGAGCTAACCTATCAACATCCATTACACTAACCTTTGTACAAAGTGTTTTCTAGAGAACCGGTATCATTAAAAAAAATTCATTATTTTTCATTTTAATAACATGAAATATACACAATGATTTGGAAAAAAAGAAACGATAGGGAAATAAAATTTACAATATTGTTTTTACGGTATCATCAATCTGACTGACTTTGCTTGGTTCCAAAATTCCAACATCTGTACTGTTCTTCACTTTTCTTTTTAAATCACTGTGAAAAAATACCTAAGGAAATCAACTGAAATCTACAAACATCTGGTTCAAATGTCTTGAGCCTGAAGTAAAGCAAACAATCATGTCAAAAAGGGAGTATGACAGAGAGCGTACTTATCACATGGGAAGGAGTGAATGTACAAATCAAGAAGAATTTTCTGATAAGAAGATATATTTTTAGATGTATGTTCCCATTTGTCCATATTTTCCAACTATGTCCCTCACCAATAGCACATTTATGTACAAACTCATCAATAGTTTAATACATTGATAAATTGGCACTTTCTTAGTACTCTCATCAGAATAATCATCAGAAAACTAAACTATCACTACATGGGTTTTTTGGAGATAAGATTTTACATCCAAGCCCTAATCCCTTTTTCATGCTATAAAAGGGGTTTTTGTCTCAGAACTCAAAATTGATCTAATCAGTCTTCAAAAATCTCCAAGATATCCAAAGATCCAGGATTAGTCAGAAATCCAACAGACTATCTTATAACTTAAGAAAACCCCATACCTGTGACTCTGACTCTGTAAAATTAAATAAATATATAAACCACAAATGGCACAAAATAAGTACACCTAATAAATAAGGAGAATTGTGGGTATAGACAGGAATAGTGAGACTAAAGAATAAAACTTAGCAAAGCAAACATCAAAGTCTATCTCTCCCTGTCCAGCATTCAGAGCATCAGGTGGAATCATGCATGCTTCAAAGGGTTTGGCCAGCCCTCCCCACATCCTTGCCAATAGAAGTCTACCTGGCTTCTCTCCTTGATTTGATATTTTAAAGCCTGAAGATTTTCTCAGAAAATGTTCAAGTTCCTGCCATCTATAACTTAAGTGTTTTTTATTGCAGCTAGGACATTGCCTTCAAGTCTTTGTGAATTGCCCTCTTGGTACCATCTTGTGTAGATTTAAATTCTTCCATGCATGACTTAGATTTAAATTCTATCCTTTTGAAAACTGGATGTCTGGCTCCATGATAAAACAATTCTGGCACCTTTCATGCCTGTTAACTCTGCATCATGCATAGAATTCTAGCATGTGTCACCATCTTGAGGAACAACTAGGCTCACTTGGATAATAACCAGAATATCCTCTGACTAGTTAGATAAACTCATTAGAAGAAGAAGAGGAGGAGGAGAAGAAGAAGAGCTTCTTTCAAAGAAGAATATTTCAAACATAATTACAAATTTGCAGAGCTGGACCTGTGATGTGTGAGACAGCCTATTCTACAAAAATTCTCAAGATACATTTTGAATTTTGCCAATGCAAAGTATTTGGATATTTTCTCATCACACTAATCTCTATAGGAACCATACCATTTCTGGCTCCATATTCTTATGCATTCCCTTTCTAGCTAAATTTCAAGTTTTCAAATGTGTCTACTCCAATTTTGCAGTGTGAGTGCTGTGTCACCTTGACATTTTCTCTGCCCGTTAGTCTATCACAGTTCAACTCAGCTTCCCTCAGAGTCTCAAGTTGTAGACAAAATGTGATCACATTCACTGCCAAGATATACAATAGCTGATCTGTAGTCCAGATCCCAAGGAACCTAAATTTTCTTATGAAACTCTGTGCACCCCTCAGTGTCCACATTGCTATCTGCATTCCAAGTTTACACTGGTGTAATCCACTTACACTCTGCTAATAACATTTCATGTTTTACGTTCCTGGCTTCCCTAAACTTTCCAGGATTTGTCCCACAAGCTTCTTCCAAAGACATTTGAATTCAATGTTTTGAATAGCTACCTAAAAATCATATGTCTTCATTAGCATTTTCATTAGTTACTTTTCAGTGTCATGATAAAAGCCTGAACAAATAAATTTAAAATAAGAAAGACTGACTTTGACTTATACTTTATTTTAATCCACAGTAAGCTTTAGCTATAGACTTGAGCTACTAAATAAGTACATTGTCTTTGTGAGACTAAAAAATAGCAAATGACAGAGCTCACCACATGGCAAGTAGGAAGTAAGAGTGAGTCCAAAGAGAATATATGTTTTTCAAAGGCATGTCATCAGTGGCCTGCTTCTTATAAATACAACCAACATGTTTTCCACTCAGAAATGTCCTTATAAAAGAGATGACTTATTGGAGAAGTTTGAACACTTATATTTCAGTAATGTTTTAATAGCATTATCAAGTTCAAATGTATACCACATGGGATTTGTTGATACACATTTCATATTGGAATCATATCTTGCAATTTTCATGGATGTTACTCAAATTACTTGATCCAGCTGTGTACATGGGACAATAGCCAATTCAGTTAGGATAATCCATGTTCCTAGAAAGATAGACTGACACTTCCAAGAGGACTAATGACCAAATAACCAATTATTTAAACCAAATTTAAAAACAAAAATTGTTAAAAAATATTGAAATGTGGAAGATTGTGGGGCAGATAGAAAAAGAGAAGGGACGTCAGCATAGAATCATGATATCATGAAATTTAACAAAACATAATCAAATTCTCCCTCTGAGTAGAAGAGTTTTTGACTAGGATCCTCATATTGGGCTCTACACAAGCCTTAATTAATACCAAGATTAGTACTGGCAAATGGATTAGAAAACACACATCAGGAAAATAAGAAAAAAAATAGTGTATTGGTTATTGTGATGTCCACTTTTAACTGCCATCCTACAGTCACCAGAAAGAAGGTCAGCTAGATAATCACTTGAGAGATTATCAAACCAGATTGGCTTGTGGTTGTGTCTGACAGAATTGTCATGGTGTTTTATTGAGATAGAGCAATCTGGTCTGGATGTGGGTCTTGAAATATGTGAAAATAAGGAAAGCCAGTTGAGGAACTAAACAGGTAGCTTGGGAATCCTTGTTTTTTTTCTGTGTGTGATTATGGACGTGACTTGATTAGATGTCTAAATTCTGGTCTTAAATCTCCCCCAATAATGGATTAACACATGGAATTTTAAATTTGATAAACCATTTTCTCCCCAAAGTTATTTTTGGTGGGATGGTTTATCATAGTAAAAGAAATTAAAATAGAAGATTAATTTTACTCATAACTGTGAAAAAATACCTGACCACAAGCAAATTAAGGAAGGGTGGGCTTCCCATGGTTCCATGGGATAAAGTACACCAAGGTGTGGAGCAGGAGGCTGCCTGATAACGTTGTATCCACTCCTAGGATGGAGAAAATGATAAAAATACTGGTGCTTGTCAAGCTTCTGTCTCATCTGAAGACCATGACTCCAGTTGATGGAGTACTGCTGCAAAATTATCTTAACTTGATCTTTAAAATCATTCATGGGTATGCTCATTTGTTGGTATGGTGATTCTGTATCCTGCCAAGTTAAAACAAGTACTAACCAACACACCAAGAGCAAAGACAAGCAAGACTCACTATTCATATGATACAAAAAGGTTGTGGCATCGGTTAGATCTCAAGAATATTTCTTTTTTTCCGTAGAACCAGAACAATGCTGAGGATGTAATCATAAATTATAGAGACTTTATTTACAACTGCTTTAATATATATTTTGGGGTAAATATGTAGTGTTACAATTGAAAATATAAAATATTATTATAGTAATATTCATAATTTGATCAGATTTGAGATATTATTTCCATGAAAGTATTTAACTCTGAAATATGCCATATTTTTTTTCTTACTCTGGCATCTCTTGTATAGAAAGTCTAGGAGGGACAGTTCTCATCTTCACATATCACTACCCTATTATGTTAAAAATAAATTTTATTTAGCATAACAACCTAGTAGGCTATATGGGAATGATTGTGGTTAAGGAAGTGAGAATACTAGCACAAATTAGTAAAGATAGCATAAAGTCAAAGGGCAGTTGGTTACTACATAAATTTAGCTTCTAAGAGGGCAAGTAACTCCAAGTGCAGAAAAGGTCATCATGATCATATGGACAGATACCATAAATCTATTATAAATACAAATAAAGGACAGACCAACTTGTAATATTTTCACAAAGAATGCAAAATTATTCCAAAACCTATTATCACCCACTTAAATGAACATGACTTTGCTAAAACACAAAACTCTGAAAGAAATCCAGATATTGGATTTTCAGCTTGTAGAAATACAGTGCCAGTTAATTTACAGCTTGACCGTATCTTAGGTGAATGTTAGGGCATTGATTGCAGAAGAATGGGCTCTTGCTAATTGCTATGAGGGATACTGCAGATTAATTGAAAGACATGAAATAGAGCAGTTCCCCAAATTCCAATAAAAATGCCTAACCATGCATTTCTTTTAGAAATTTAGTACCAACCTTGGCCAAAGAAACTGTCCCTGGAGAAGGCAAAAAGGAAAAAGGTTTTGTTGTTGTTGTTTAGTAGTTGACCACTGAATGACAAAGAAAAAGAATATGAATTTAATGGCACTTTTATAAGAGGGACAACTGAAAATATCACAGTGAGAACAAAGAATATTACATATACACAATCGTATGAATTTGTCATTAAGATATTTGTACAAAATTTCTAGAACTAGACTACAAAAAGAAATTTATGAAGAGTAAATAAGCATCCTGAAGTCACTAATACACTGAGCCCAGATTTAGTGTGTTAATTCTGCAGATTTCCATACTGTTTTCTGTGTCCTTTGTTAGCCCATGTTAAATTATTCTGAACAGAAAAGTTACCTAAAGTGGAAGACAAGCACAATATGAGTTTATTTGGTTGTTTTCACTCTGATAAAATCATATCTATGAAAAATTAAAGGAAAAATATGCAATATGTTTTTGGGATTGGATTAATTGTGAGTTTAATGTTTCAAATAGGAAAAAATAGAAAAATCAATAAATGTCCCTCTACCGATGTTCATTCCAAAGGAAATGGGTGTAGGTGAATTGTGCTTTGAATAGATGTTTTCCCTTAAATGAATCCCTTCAATTTTATCTATGGTGTCTTGTCCCTATAATTCTGGGAATAAAGACAGCACTAAAGAGGGGGAAAAAATCACAGTATGGGCTCAGTCTGTCCAAGATTGTCCTCCAGCCCTGCTAAACTTTGAGCATAATTACATGGTAACTCTAATAGATACAGGTAGGCTCATTATTTTATTTATTTATTATTTGGAGGCATACTACAAGTTGCAGAAGTACATTCTCTTCCACCATGTCAGTCCCAGGGCATAAATCATGCTCTCAGGCTTGATGAGAAGCGTGCTTACCAATGAGCCATCTTATTAGGCCTGATTCCGTATTTTGTTTCTTATAAAGCACACTGAATAAAAATATTCAGAAAGTTATAGGCAATGAGTCTTTATGAGATAATGAATTAATAGTTTATCTGCATGAAGAGAGCTGTAAAAAATATGAAGTCATCACATTCCAGCACATCAAAGTGATTTCTTAATTTTTAACTCTATAAAGAACCCCCTGTTGTTTCTGCCTATCACTGACCACCTCTTTGAGACATTATCATAGCAATTAGAGTTTGCCTCTAATTTGGATATGTTTCTAATGCCCTATAATGATTGCTATCTTCAGTATCAGAGACTCATTAAAAAAAAAACCTAACAAAATTCACTGTGAAATAATAAAAGGACATGATAAAAACAATATTTAAGTATCAGTTCATCAAATGTTCCATCCATTCAACAGTTCCATACTATTTCTACAGGATTTCCCATTAAAAAATGTTCTACACGTGTTCCGCCAACTTTCCTGACTGCTCTTTCAGAACACCAACACAGAGCATGTGCACCTTTTTGAATGTGTATCTCTCCTAACACTGTTATCATTCCTCTTATAGCTGTTTGTTTCATTGGTGAGTCTGGACCTTAATCCAAGAGATCAATCAGGCATTGAAAAGGGGAGAAATCAATATTCTATTATATTCTAAAACAAACAATTTTTGGTACTTTATATTAGTACCTAATTTATTTTATTTATTTTATTTTTCTTATAGAAAAAATACGCAATGTACATGCTGTAATTTTCCAAGTAATCCCTAAAGCAATTATAGGCTCATTGTCTATGGCTCTCTTATCTTAGAGGTTACACTGTTCCTAATATCCTACTTGTGTTCTCTGACTCTCTCACTACATATCTTTGTAGCCTTGTGTCAAGGTTTGTTCATGGGAAACCCAAATTCCTACTTTTATATAGGGAAAATACAATAGTTCTTATGTAAAACATTTGTCTTCACTCAGAAATTAATTCCCTCGCTGGAATCGGCTGAAGAGAAGGAACAGGAAGGAAGCCTATCATATAAGTCCTTTGAAAGACTCCACCTAGCAGGGTATCAAAGCAGAAGCTGAGTCTCACAGCCAAACTTTGGGCAGAGCACAGGGAGTCTTACGGAAGAGTAGGGGGATAGAAGGAGGTGGAGGGAACAGAAGTTCCACAAGAAGACCAACAGAGCCAATAAATCTGGGACCAGCGATGTCCGCAGAGACTGATGCACCAAGCAAGGACCATGTAAGGTGAGGACCTAGACCCACTGCTCAAATGTAGTCAATAGGCAGCACAATCTCCTGTGGATTCCATAATATGGAGAGTAGTTGCTACCTCTGATGTAGACTCTGGTACCCACTAGCTGATCAATTCCCCCTGGCTGGTGGCCTTGCCTGTACACAGAGGAAGAGGATGCAGACAGTCCAGATGAGACTTGATAAGCTGAGGTCCGATGATAGGGGAGGAGGGCTCCCCCTTTCTGAGGGCTAGGGGGAGGATGAAGAGAAAGGGGGTAAGACCAGGAGGTGTTGAGAGAGAGCGCTACAATTGGGATGTAAAGTGAACAAATTAAAAATTAAAAATGGAAAAAAATAAAAAGAAAAAAAGAATATCCATTCTCACAACCAGAAAACCACAGAAAAGAAATATCTGTATGTATGTATGTATATATATATATACATACATACATACATACATACATAGACACAAAATATAATAATATATGAATGTACATATATATAACATATGTAGGTTTTTTGTAGGTGTTATATGGAAAATTACATTATTAGTAAAACATTTTTAACTATTATTAAAGTGTTGTATTTTTATATGTCTTCATAACAAATAAAGAAATATAAAGTCAAATTATATCATATTTGAATAGTTACCTCAAAGGATAACTCTCTTTTCCCTGTCCTTCCTGTAGCAAGCAGGTATAAGAGTTTGGGCAGTATTATAAATTAATGCGTTTTAATTGAAATAGCCTTTTAAAGCAAATATAATACACAAGAAAGATTCTTCAGGAAAACAAACTAATAGAAAAGCCCAGAATAAGTAATGGACAGGGAAGTGTAGACACAACCAAAAGACTAAGAGAAAGGGAGACAGACAGCTCCTGACTGAACCAGAGCTGTGGGGAGCAGGCAAACTTTGTCTGATTAAGGCAGGCAATTCAGTGGCTTGGGATTTTGAGCTTTGACATTTCAGTGCCAATCATAACCAAGGAGTATGTACCCCAACAGCTGGGATCCTTATAATACCTCCAGGGAACAAACTTTTTCCCCTGCAAGAATTTAATCCCCACTCAACCACTTTCTGGGCCAAAGGTTTCTCGAAGGCTTACAGAAAAACTCATACCTAAAAAAAAAAGGCATTTAACTGTCTTACTCATGCACCCCTTTTCAATTCCCTGTGACCTTTAAAAGTTGGTTGCTCGTTCAGTTATTTTATAAGTCACAGTGTGTTCAAATTAATCTTAAGGATAGGCTATTTTATAACTAGTTAAAGGTATAGTATTCAATTTTCAAAAATCTTTGTCACTATCTCTGTTATAGCAAATATGTAATTGTAATGTTATGGGTTCATTTCATATACTATAAAGCTATAGAAATAGTAAACAATGTCTGGCTTTTTGAATGTAGATACATACACTAATTATAAATTAATAAAAATAGAATTCATGTAAAATTTTACTGGCTATACTTTTATGTAAATGAAAACTATTGAGCTGACTTTGTATCTATAATAGGTTTATGAACTTTTTTCATGACAAGAAACCCTTTTAAGATGACAGGCACTGCCATTAAGATTCTTCTTAATTTTCTTCTAAATGATTGTTTTAATAGAACAGAAAGCATTATAAATGGTCATGCTGCTTCCAGAAATTCCCAGAGCCCCAGGGATTGCTCTATCTCTCTCTTTGTTTTGGTATAACAAGATACTGAGCCAAAGACTACTAGTCAGAAGAACTCATTTCTCAAGTTTAAAATGTACATAATGAGCATGGACCAAACAATTTATGTCCCCCCAAATGTATTACTTCTCTTTCAAAAGAAATTTGCTTCGATTAATATAAAAATATAAAGCTGATGAGTAGAGAATTGGCTCGGTAATTCATGGGACATACTGCTGTTCCAGAGGATCCAAGACCAATTCAATTCAACAGTGTCTGGTGCCCTATCATAGTCTGAAGTTCAGGTCCAGGTGGATCTGACACTGCTAACTTACATGGACACATGCATTTTATGTGCACATAATGCCCACATATATAATCACAGATGCACAAAATCTATTATAGTAAAAATAAAACCTTAAAGACTTTATAGGACTAAAATGGTTGATGATAGTTTTCAAATATTTGGCTACCTGGACCACAGTGATGAAAGAAGACAGAATCCTAGCCTTTGATATATTCTCGAACATATTCTATTTTCTACCAATGAATGGGGCTCTCTTAAGCACCATTTTAATTTGTATTTAGGTTAGCAGAAGGGGTGAAGAAGGTCCTACCTCACAGAATCAGATTACAGTAGCAACAAACAGGCTCTGTTGCTTCAATCCTCATCTTTATGAACTAGTTAAGCCTAAGATGAATAGCTTGAACAGCTAGTACCAGGTTTATGTATCAACAAAGCAACTGAAAACAACTGGAATTTAAAGACAGACCTCATTGCTTTCAGAGTAAATTTCTTTTATGTAATTATAATTATTTCTTAACTACTTATAGGCATTCAAAAGTGGGAGGTGATAAGCTTTAGAAATTTTCAAGTTATGTATTGTATTGTATGTATATGTATTGTAATTTAGTTTAGTGACATTCAATTTTTAATTATCTTGTCCTCCAAATTTATACATGTACAGTGAGAAGTTCAAATAACAAGCAAAACCACAGAAGAAGGACAGTTAAGAACACTTCCTTCTCTTGCAAAGGACCCAAGTTCAGTTCCCAGCAGCAATGTGGGACATCTCATAATCACATATAAGTCAAGCACCAGGAATATTCAAAACCTTTGGACCCTACCGGCACCCATACACATATGTGTATATCCACATAACATATATACATACATAATTTGTAATAAAAATTATGGTTTTGTTATATAAACCTGCTTTTGTTTTAACCAGGTATGTAGGGCTCCTTTATTTTGTCCACAACTGTTAACTATGATTGCTTCCTGCTCAGGCAGGAGTACAATCTTTGACAGCTGTAGGCAGCTTAATTCTGAGGACTCTGAGGATATAAATATCAGAGCCTAGTGAGAGACAAGAAAGAAGGGGCTCCAAGAAAGAAAAAGGCTGTTGATGTTCTCCGCTGCTACTCTTGGTTGCTGTTGATTCAGTTTGACTAGAAGGTGGAGATATTCTGAAACAAAGATTAGACATGCCCCAAGAAACCAGAGGAACCTACCCAGCAGGAAGTGGTAAAGATATCTACACGCTTCTCTCCATATGCCCTCTTTCTCTCCTACCCAGTGTTGGAGGATTGGAAGGTATTTGGGTGGTAAGAGTTGGAAGGGAGTAAAAGGCATAAGGAATCCTATTAACATAGAATGAAAAACATGCACCTGCAAATAATCTAAAAAATCTTTAAAACCACGCAAGAAGTAAAAAGGTCATTTTTTAAAAATGGTAGGCTCTGTATTAATCAATGTTAGTAATTGATAAGCACATTGATTTATGAATATAATAGAAAAGTAGATGAACTATAAAGACAGACAGACAGAGAGATTTATGATAAATATTGACTCACATGACTGGTAGCTGAAAACTGTCACAAACTAAATATTCAGAAGAAAAGTTAAAGTTTGAAGATCAGAAAGACAAGGAGCTGACACCATAAATGCATGTCCTGGTCTCAAGGTGTGAGAATCCAGGCAAAAGATCAATGGCTTATTTAAAGTAGTGATGCAGAGAAATTCAACTTATTGTTCTAGCGATTCCCTCGACAGGTCAAGTGATCCCCATCTACACCGATGAGGGTTACATATCCTCAGTATTAACTGACATGCTAGATTCTTCCAAGTCATTGTTTTGCCTACTTTTTTGATTGTGGTGGCAAAACATAAGATAAGGAGGAATTTAAGAAAAAAAATTGGCCTTATTGTGACTTAAATTCTAGGAGATATTACAGCCCATCATAATGAAAAAGTAAGCCAGCAAAAGCAGCAGGCAACTAGGTATATTATATGGAGACATGGGAAACACAGAGTGAAGAGGAAGTAAACTGGACTATGAAGTCTCAAGGCCAAATTCCACTGACCTGCTTTATCCATCAAAGCTTCACCATATAAAAGTTTCACAGCCTTTCAAAACACTAGCTTCCAGCTAGTGACCAAATGTCCAAGAACAGGAGCCTATGAAGATATCATTCACACCACAACATTCATCACCACAATCTACCACAATCCATTTAACCAGTCATCTGGGCATCCTGTGGTCTCGGTAAATTGTATACAATATTTAACTATCATAGACTAGAAATACAAGTCATTTTTTTAATGTCGATTTATCTACATCGTCAGTTCCTAAACTCAGCAGTTCTGTTTTGGTTGGTTAGTTTGGCTTTGATTTTGGTTTATTGTTTTCTTTTGTTTAGTTTTTTTTTTTGTTTGTTTGTTTTTGTTTTGTTTTGTGGATTCCCTGACATTTTCTGTGTAAAATAAGATATCATATCACAGGGGTGTGGTGATAGTTTTATTTAACAGAATATAATCCAAAGCCTTCTGTTTGTATTTCCTAATATTCTCGGATCTGCTTTATACAAGCAGAACAATATTTAATGCTAAATAAGCATTGAGAGCAAACACCTGTACCTTGGTTTTGGTTTAGGAGAAAATTCAGGCAGCATTTTACCTCTATTAATGAAGAATAATGCTTGAATTCAAGGTATTTTGTGGTGAGTAATTTTTTTAATTTGTTAATGCTTTTTATGTGTCTCTGGAGATAATCACATATTTTTTAAAACCTATTTATGTTAACTTTTTCTTCAACCTTATTCTCCTTACACCATCCTCCTGGTGCGTGGTCCCTTCCATATCTCACTGGATGTAGTATACTACTGTGCTAAAGAGGATTTTCCTCTTCTCCGGAGAAGTTCAATCTCAGGATGTATTGAGTTATCACTTTTCTTTTGAATTCTCTTTTTCAGATGCAGGGATATCTACCTACTAAATAAATTAGAAAAGTCCTTTTCTATTGTTAGAAAACTTTATTAATGAACTTCTGTTCCTTTTATAAATATCTTAGTAATTCTGACATGAAGTATTTTGGGTTGGACTTTCCCAGTGGATAATATTTTGATTGTTTAGTCAAAATATTTGTTAAAGTGAACTTCATTTTCTGAAGTTCATTTTACCTAATTTTTTATACTTTCAGTATGCAGAGTAACACCTTACATTTAGCAATATCCATTTTTATTTGACTTTCAAATACTTCTAAATTTATTTGTGCTTTGTGAGTCTCTCTCTCCTCCCTCCCTCCTTCCCTCCCTCCCTCCCTCCCTCCCTCCTCTCTCTCTCTCCTCTCTCTCTCTCTCTCTCTCTCTCTCTCTCTCTCTCTCTCTCTCTCTCCTCTCTCTCTCTCTCTCTGTGTATGTAGGTGTAGGTGTGTGAATGCTACAGGACACTGCGGGTGTCAATAAATAACCCAAAGCAGTCAGTTCTCTGGTTCCTTCCATCCATCATGTGAGGTCGAGTTTCACACTCCGCTCTGGTTGGCAGCAGAAGCCTGTATGATGCAATCATCTTGTTGGACCTGTCTCTGTCACTTCTGATTCAGATATTTTGAGTGTTCATCCTCATTATTTTTCTTTAATTTATCTAAAAAAAATTTAATCATCTAAATGAAATAAGCATGATTACATTAATTTTTGTTTTGTCTTAAATCTCTTTTGCATTAATGGATAAATACTGCTCCTCAAATGCCCTCCAATTCCAACTGTCTTTCCCAGTACTCTATCCCTCCATCCCTCTTTGACTACCAGATCCTTCCCTCCTGTTTCCACCCCCACACTGTGCCCCAGGACATGTACCAAATCTATTCTATTTTTCTTCCCCAGAGAGATCCATGCATCTCTCCTTGAACCCTCCTTGTTACTTAGCCTCTCTGGGTCTATGAATTGTAGCATGATTGGCTTTACTGAACTACTAACACCCACCTATTTGTGACTATATAACATGTTCCTCTTTCTGGGTCTGGGTTACCTCGTTTACGATGACTGTTTCTAGTTTCATCCACTTCCAAAAAGTTCATTATGCCATTTTTTTAAAAGGTTTATTTAATCATTATGTATGAAGTGGTCTGCCTGTGTGTCACTCCTGCAGACCAGAAGAGGGCACCAGATCACATTACAGATGGTTGTGAACCATCAAGTAGTTGCTGGAAATTGAACTCAGAACCTGTGGAAGAGTAGCCAGCTTTCTTAACCTCTGAGCCATCTCTCCAGCCCCATGATGCTTTTTTTTTTTTAAACAGCCGAATAATACTCAAATGTATATATATATGCCATATATTTTTAAATATTTTTTATTTTTTACATATTCATTTATATTATTACACACATATAAAATAAGCTACATACAACAAGAAAAACCACAAAACAAGCAGGAATTATATAAGGTGACATTCATAGTGTCTTAGCTATTTGTCTTTGGCAACCTCAAAGAAAACATCTTTCCTATCTTGATGAGTCTAAAATTCTGAATGTAAATCAATATCTATTATATCTCACCTATATCAACATAAAATATCTATCTCAACCTGAAATCATCTTAATCCCTAAACAACTAATCTTACTTGCAAAATTAAACTATCTGGTCTTCAATCCCATCAGAGACTTCAGAAGGAATAAAATTAATTACCTGAGTAAACAGGAAGTGCAGGTTAGCAGCTTACAAAGTGAAAAAAAAAATGACATATACAGTTTGCTGCCTGAACTATCACCCAAAATGGTACCACATTTCCTTTATCCATTCTTTGGCTGAGTGACTTAATGCAAGTACTTATCTCAATGATTTGTTTTTCTGAATATTAATACTTAGTGTTACTGGGATCCTCTAACATTTTAATTATATTGTGGTTTTTTTATATATTGTTATTAATCATGTGAAACTATTATATACCTTCTTTAATGTGAATGGTGATAATTAATTTTGTTTTCTCTTTCTTTCTTTCTTTCTTTCTTTCTTTCTTTCTTTCTTTCTTTTTCTTTTCTTCTTTTCTTCTTCTCTTTCTTTCTTTCTTTCTTTCTTTCTTTCTTTCTTTCTTTCTTTCTTTCTTTTTCTTTCTTTCTTCCTGATACCTTTCCTTCTGGCCTACCAATATGTGCATGTGAATCCCCTCAAATATTTCTCACATGTCTCTGAGTCCCTGTACATTTTAATTTATTCTTCCCTTTTGAAATATAGGCTATATATTGCTGTAACCTCAAGCTGTTTTGTTATCAACTTTTTCAGTTGTAATTTTTAATTCATTTTGTAACATCGCGTTTTAGCTGTACCTATTATTCCAGAATTTCTGAATGTTTTCTGTATACATACTGATTTTTTGTATTATAGAGTATATTCAGTAATTTTTCAATTATCATTCCCTACAGTTCTTGCATTTATTTATTTTATGTCTGTGAGTGTTTTGTTTACATCCATCTATGTAGACCATGTACATGCAGTACCTTAAAAGGCCAGAAGAGAGCACTACTTCTTCTGGAACTGGAATTACTAATACTTGATGCAGTCCCATTGGTACTGAGAAGGAATTTGGGTCCTCCAGGAGAGTGAGTAAATACTCCTAAGGATGAAGTTATCTTTACAGTCCTGTCTTGAAGATATTTGTATATACAGTGCCTAAATGTTTAGCTTGATGAAGTTTCTTCCACTGGAATTTCCTATTTCTAATTTTTTGTTTTTGTTTTTTGTTTGGTTTACTTTGTTTTTCAGTGTGCTGATGAGTAAGCAGTTACTTTGACATATAACAACTTTCTTCCCTTACCTCACAGTTAAAGGAGGAGTGTTTACTAGGCACAATCGCTAGTCAAATTAGTAAATGTTTTCAACTTGTACGATGTGGTGCTTATTTGTCCTGAAATGACAACGTTTTGAGCATTAAGTTCTTTGTTGTGTTCTCTGGTCACACCCTACTGTGAGGTTTTAATAGCTAATGAATGAACATCGCATTGTTTTCAATAATCCATGAACCTAGAATAGATGCTTCTTGGTTTTGGGTTGTGAAGAAGCAGCTGCCATACACTCCCACTACCATGGTAACGCACATTATCCTGTTTTCCCACCATGATGGAAGACAAGCCAAACTAATCTGTTCTTCTTTTCAGTTTTATCTTATCAGGAATTTTCTCATAGTAATGAGAAACATCACTAACATCAAAACTGGTTCCAAGAAATGAGATCATTTATTTTACTGTGTACTCAAGGACAATGTGGTATTTAAGCTTCTGAACATGATTGTGAGAGTTGTAGAAAAGCTTGGAGCTTCATGTTAGGTAAACCATAAAATATTTTATGCAGAACATAATAAGTTATCCAGTTGGGGATATAGAAGATAATATAAAACTGCAGGAAATATCAACAGTAAAGAAGAAGTTCATAAAGTCTGAGAGAGAGAAGGAATCTATTGAGAATTTAATGTCATTGCAAATATGACACAAAATCTGAAAAGTCATTTGTGATGTTTTCTGATGAAGAATCTGGCTGTATTCTGCTTGTGTCCTGAAATTTTAAGTGAGGCTGAATTCAAAAGTCAGGAGACTAAGTGGTTTGGCAGATACATTTTCAAAACCACATAACACTCAGGATACAATATTGTTATAGTTCCACTTACTCATATTTATCTTGTGAAAAATATGAGACAGGAAATATGAAATTCAGTATATTAAGAAGCCAGAGTACATGAATAACTGAAGAAAAGAGGATACAAATGAAAACAAATCTGAAATTGTTCAAGAGATTAGGAGCCATTGGAATTGCAGTGGATAATAAAAATGGTGTCTTGAAATCATGAAAATTTAGGGTATTAAAAGCTCCTGTTTTTTAAATTGCTAAATCATTTGAAAGGAGTTTATGACAATTGAAAATGCTATCTTAGTTGTTGGCTGTCTAAAATAGCCACATTGAGAATTACTTTCCAGAATTTAGTCACAAATGCAATATATATATATATATATATATATATATATATATATATATATATATCATAAGCAAGCTAGAATATATCTCTGTCAAAAGAATGTAGCATAGTTTACATGGTAACAATTTGTCAGACATTAAAATGTCAAGACATATAGGATCTTTAAAAGCTTGCATCAAAGTTTCACTACCAAGGAGGTTGTGAGACCAGAAGTTCATCAGGCTCCTGAGGGGCTTGTGCACGAAACAATACTATCAGGGTATGTGAGATTCCAAAACTATGGGACAGTAAATGAGGAAATCAGCAGGTACCAAGTTCAGACATCAAAAGACAGAGGTCACAATTATCCCTGAGAGGGAAAAGTTACTCAAACTCATTGAAGGACAAATTAGTCTATCATGAACTAAAAATACTGTTCATATACATGGGAGGGTGTGGTATTTGATATGTTGGATTTATTTGCTGATTTGTCTTGACTTTTCTTTTCAGTTACTCCATTTTTCTCTCTCTCAATGACAGTGTTTATTCCATGCCATAGTAAGTTATTTTTCACAGTCACAGAACAGGTTATTGCTTTTTTTTTTTTTACTTTTATTCTATTTTTATGTTTTGTGTATTTGCATTTTGCCTGAATGTATGACAGTTAAGTACATAAATTTCTCGTGCCTGAAGAAGCAAAAAGAAAGCATCAGATTCTCTGGAACTGGAGTTATAGTTGGTTGTGAGCTACTTTGTAAATGCTTAGAACTAAACATCTATAAGAAGAGAAAGTACTCTTAATCACTGGGCCATTTCTTCAGCTGTAGTATATTATAACACAATAGTTTCCTCTCTCCATGTTCTTTTGATTTCATGTCCCATTGAATTTGTTGTGAGTCACATGACCCAATTTTTAATTTAATATACAGGAAAATGGCATAACTCTTAACAAGCCCCAGGTCTAAAGTGAAGCTCTAGAAGTTACTATGCTAACACATGGGGCTTCTTTTTCTGTTCTCCAATAACAAGAAATACAAGGTCTAGATCAAATGGGTTCAGGAGGTGACAGAGTGACCAATGACCAATGTACCTATATAAAGTGAAAGAGAAATAACTATTTTTCAGAAAATGTCAAAATACTGGATTATCACATTGCAAATACAAAGTAAACTAAATATAGATAGATAGTCAATATAGCCCCTGTATTTTCAATATGCTCAATCTCAGTCAACATTTGTAAATTAAAATCAAATATGGATATCCAAACTAATCAAATTATCTAAAATTTGTAACCATTATTAATGCTAAGAGAAAATATAAGTACAACTGGTATGACTTTACAGCTGCCTGTCTTTTCTTCTGAATGACATATTTTGAAAGAATGTACCCATAACAACTGGTAATTTGTTCAAGAGCTCACTAACATATAAATTTATACATTCACACAGAAACTAACATATAGTGATACTTATTGTTGGGACTTCAAAATAAAGGAAAGAAGGAAAGAAATGAAAAATGAAAAAAAAAAAAGAATGCAAGAGAGATTTGTTAAATGTGTTAACAGACAGCTACGCTATAGAATAAAAGGTGTCCAGAGAAAGCAACCTGAAGCCTGTTAAATGATGTGCTGTTAATCTGGAAACTCAGTTCACAAAGTGAGGCCAGAAATGAGCTCACTATTCCTCAACTGAGTGATATTCTGTGTATTTTAAGTATGAAAAAGACATATTTATTGCCTAAAATCACACACACACACACACACACACACACACACACACACACACACACACACAGGTGTGTGTGTGTGTGTATGAATAGTTAGGGGCAAACAGCGCATATTAACTATCCCTGAATCTGAAGACTAAGAATCTCTGCTCTGCTCTGCTCAGCTGGCTCTTCTCTTGGAAGGTTTTGATAAATGCTTCTACAATTCTATAAATTGGAAAAGTACTAAGAAATACTTTAAAAATTACTCGTACATTAGTAGCTGCTAGTACAATAGTGAAGCAATTTTTACCCATTACTATTTGCTATTCTATATGAATACTTATATTATGCATTATTTTCCTGATTGGCAAACCTAGTTTCAGTGAAATTAATTTAACTAAAATGTGTTGAAAACAAAGTTTGGGCTGAGTTGATAATTTGAGTCTCCTATCAGCAAGCTCACTATCCTGGACCCATGAGACTCTGCCGCCACCTGTGGCAGAAAACATAAATGAGGTTGAAGGCTTTGAAAAGTAAAAAATAATGGAGAAATGACCCTGAATGTGAAAATAGGAGGCTGTTATCAGGGCAAGTGACTTGAAACCCTGTGGCATATTTTCATTACCTGATGACATGAAATACACACACACACAGTACATGGCACATCCATCAGCTGGTTGGTGTAGCATTAGGGGATAAGTAAAGACAGCATTCAGTGTTAGAACCTATCTCCAAGTTGCAAATTCTATGTGCCCCTTAAGCCAAAAACAATTAACTACATAAAAAAAGAAAAGCAAATTGTAACTCAAAGCAGAATAGATATTGATGGGTTTTACTTTTTCTAGTTCCAGTCAAATAAGGCAGTGTTCAGACATTCTGTTCTCCTTTCCTTGGCTAGGACATCACATACCAATAGTTCCCAGTGCTTTATGGCTCCCAACATCTTCAGTTAAGAAAACGCTTTCAAGCAGGTGTTTGCCTATAGGTGTATGGAGTACCTGGCCTTTTTTTTTTCTCCCCCTCATGGCTACACTTTCTAATCCCTGCTGAGCATAGCCAAGTTAGCTTAGAAAAATTTCATTTCTGTGTACCCATCAGTGACAGAATCACTGAGTAATGAATAAAGGGAAGCAAGGGAGTGGTTTCAGACTTCAGTTTCTGTCACGGGGAAAAATGAATCACATATTGTTAGGCCTAGGCACATCATTTTAGAACTATAATTTAAAAGGACACCACCAACTAATTGAAACTAGAAGCAAAATGCTTAAATAATTTGTGAAGCTGATAACTTGGCCCAAACTACTATTTGTTAAATAATTTTAAGGATATTTCCCCACCTTTATTTTCCCTTGCTTGAAACCGCTCTAGGAAGACATGGCAAATCTAAATAAAGTTACTCTGGAAAAATTGAGGCAGAATTACTCAAAATTCTATAAGCTCAGAAACTTCACCACCAAATACAGTGACAGTAACATTTAATTAATATTTTATATAACTTATAATGTTATATAAGCACTTCTACTCACACACAGAATAGAAGCAAAATTTGAATCAAGCTTCTGCTAGAGTTTGGAGTATGCTATTCATTTGTAAAGTTCTGCCCTTGCATTTTTAACTTGAGCATTATAGGGAAATAATGTGACTAAGTTAATAATATTGCTTTATGGCAACACACATAATGCTCCAATATAATGTTTACTTTGAACATTAATTATATAGGTCCAGATGCATAAAAATATTACTCTAAGATTTGCTATCGGCAAATAACATCTATTAATTCTACCCTAATCTGAAGACTAGGAAGGCCTGCTCAGCTGGCTCTTCTGCTGGACGGTTTTGGAAAAGCCTTCAATAAGAAGCCATGATTGGGAGACTTTTTGTAGGAATTAGCTCCTCAGAAGATATTAAATAGAGGCTTCCAGTATCTTGATTTTTAGTAGCTAAAAGTCGCTGTCAATAAATTGGCATCTAAGTGTCTGCCTTATTGCTGAATCTACTATCAAACTAGAAGGAAATGCATTTTGTGACATAAACTACTGTGGCATCTCATGAGCTGTGTTATATCCACTGGAGGTAATTAAATTCAAGTCTCCTCTAAAAACAGAATAACAAAATGATTTGAAAACCAGGAGATAGTGCTCACATCGGCCATGTTATAAGTCTGTTTCAAATTAAAAGTGGTTTTCTCACAGTTGTACCTTCTAAATACCCAAGATTAAAATTTGGCTTTTGTTGCTCCCTCACTTCTTGGCTTGCACACAGCTCCTCTGACTCACATACCTTTTCTTTCCAGCATTTCAGGAAAGATAAAGAAAATCATAAAGATGAATCGTAAGCATCCAAAAATCACTGAAGGAAGCCTCCAGACTCAAATATATGTAAAACAAAGAGAGTTTAATCTGCAGAGACAGCATGCATGCTGGAGTCAACCATCCATACAAAATGGTGGCAACCCCACAGACAGGCTCTTTTAAAGGCTTCCAGAGGAATCTTATCTGTGGCTAAGTGACGTTAATTGTGAGTTGCCAGTGCCTGTGGAGGCAGCAGGTGCTCATGGAGGCTGTGTGACTCTGGCCTTATAGCAATGTCCAGTCCTCTCAGAATCTTTTTATAAGGGCTGGAAAAATATTACCCAATGGTCCTATTTTAAGAGACTGAATATTTCTGCCTTCTCCTGCCATATTTTGATTCTACTACATAAAAGTTCATAATGGAAATATTAATCCTAGAATATTTATGTTGACTAGATTTTGAGATGGTACTTTTTGAGAGATAATTGGGAAATTAAGGTAAGAGGGTGAGACACCTATGGTAGGATTTGCAAGTGGCTTTTTCTAAGGAAACAGTACTCAAACTTGAATATTTGTTAGGGTTTGTCACATAATGTCAACACTTTTTTTTTTTTTTTATGTAACTGTGACATCCTTACCAAATGCTGGTTCCATGTTGTTGGAATTCTCAGTCTGCTATAACAATAGGTAAGATAATAATCCCTCTTGAAATGCTTACTCTGAAGCATTTTGTGATTCTTGCATGTAACTGACTAAGATGTTCTATAAGTAACATTTTAAGCAAGAAAGCAGTGACTTGACTGTAGGATCTTCATAGGAATGATTAAGCCTTATACAAGCTCAAGAGATTTACATTCTGAAATGATAGGACAGTTGTTTTTCTAAGCAACACCAAAGACTCATTCTGTTTCTCTCTGCATCTATTCAAAAACTCATGTAAACAGAAAATGAAATGGCAGCCACCTACAAGCACAGGCACTAGGCATCATAACAAAGCTACTTGCACAGGCACTAGGCATCATAACAAAGCCACTTGCACAGGCACTAGGCATCATAACAAAGACACTTGCACAGGCACTAGGCATTATAATAAAGCTACTTGCCTGGCACAGTGATCTCATACTTCCCATCTTTCACAATTCTTATTTTTTCTAAACATAAGCCAACAATCTCTACTATTTTGCTGTAGCAATCTGGAAAAAATTATGGATCACCTTAAATTTTAACTAATCAGACTCTGTCTCCAAATATTGTCATATTGGAGGCCTGGACCTTAGCTGAGGAAACAAAGTGGGTCAGAAGTAGCATAAAGAATACAAAAATACTAATCAAAAAATTAGAAAAGGACTAATGTATATGACATCATTTATCAAAAACACTGGATGGCAAAGTATTGTAAATGACATTCTAGGGTACTAGCCATAGACTTAGATATTTCTACATTTATACTAAATAGGAAAGAGCTACCTATCACTAACAGAAGACTTGTATCTCAAAGGGAAATGTGTCTAATGGTTGTAAACAAGAACCAGTGAACAGGAGAGACAATGCCAAGAAGCACATGAAAATTCACCTAGCCATTCCATATCTCCATAGGCAAATGCAAAGTTGAAGGGAGGGATTCTTTTTCTTTGCAGGTGTATTGTGAAATACAAATGACAATGGAAATAACATATGCCTTTTATTGAATGGTGTATTTTTAAAAACCAATTAGAAGAAAAGTTCTATTGTTTCCATCATAAATGAAGACCTTGAGATTCTTATTATGCATCCTGCCCAAACACCCTCACTTATAAAGAAGATACACTAAGCTATAAGTAATGAGTTTTTTTTTTTAAAGAAAGATTAAAACTAATTAAAATATCTTCCTCAAAAGATATTTGTGTACTTGTAAATTGTAAGATTATACAATGAAATACTGTAGAGTATTGGGAAGGTAGAATAAAGGTCTATAATAATAAGAATATCTGGGCACCAATACATGGTACTGAATCATAAAATAAAATAAATCAAATCATAGAATGTCACAAGTTATGGAAGGCCTGTGATGGTAGAAGACAAAGAACACGACATTAATAGTGTGTGTCACCATTTCTGCTTTCAGGGACACACTTCAAGTGTGTAGCTCATTGTCATAGGAGGAAAGCTTTCTGGGAAAAAGGGAATGAACAGTGAAGCTGGGTTATATAAAGATATAACCTACAAGCTGATAGAGACTAGCTTAACATCACTTTTCAATGGCTGGAATGTAAGAAATGCAAAATAGGAGCACCCATTTGATTACTAAGGGTTAAAAAATTCTTAGGAAAAAGGGAAATAGTGTGTGCTGACTTCTATCCATCTAGAAAGTGTTAATAACCTCCCTTGTGGAAGGTGCTCTTACGTTTCATAAATCGTATCCCCAGATATGTCTACAGTGATCTGATACTTCCACATGTGCCACCTTATTTACTGTTCCCGACCCTCGTGATTTAATGAGGTAATCCCAGAATATATTTTTAGAGAAGTAATAAGTAAAGCCTTAAAATGGAAGCCAGGGTGGGTTAGTTTGTGTGTTTGTGTTTGTCCAGGTTGTGGAGTCAGAAGGAGAAACCCAGGAGGGTTCTGGCAAACAGACCAGATCTGTTCTCGGCAACCGCAGCAGCTAGAGAGGCAGCTATACAGCTGCTTCGTCAACCTGCTGTTTTTTCCCACTGCCAACTTCCGGGAACTAAATCTGGAGAGAAAAAGTTTCCTAGCTTCTTAGAGTGACTGGTTAAAGAGCTACCATATCCCTCAGCAACTAATACTTCTATGAATAAGGGAAGACCTGAAGGAAACCAGAGAAAAACAATTGAGTCACTTCTTCTGTCTGCATTGTCCACTTCAGGTTGCTGGTCTAGTCGGCTCCATATTATCACAAATTACTATACTGATGCAAAAGTATTGAACCACTTGCATAACTAAAACAGCACTGAAAGTTTGCAATGTAAGCATGCCTGACATTTTGCATACCACCTGGTAGCATAACTCATTTTTAGCTTGCTGCTGTGTTTCTGAAACTGTTTATCAAGCTTGATTTCTTATACAGCTCAGATAAGAAAATATTATGCAGATGTATTGAATAAGTTTAAATTCTAATTGACAGAAAACTTGAACTTGACTGAAGAGATAAATACTAAATAAACGTATAAGCTTTGTTTACCTGCATTTGCCAGCTGGAGAATATTTAGCTGTGAGCAATCTGAACCACTAAGCGGCTTTTTGGATAACTCCTAAAATGAGTATCTTTGAGGGAACATTCTTCTTGCCACCATGACTGGCTGGAATCCATGCCAAAACAAAAAAGGCATGAACTGAGCCCTCTGAAAACAGGAGTCAAATTAAATCTTTCCTCCCTTTTATACGTGTTTAAGATATTTTGTCACAGTAACACTTGGATCAAAAGTGCATGACGAGGATTATCCTATTACCACTATACTTCTTTGTTCTACGTTCCTGATTCTAATAATTCTGCACTTCTTTGATACAAAATGAAAGTGGCAAGTTTTCCTCATTGTAACACTATGACAGAAATCTTTTTGAACAAATATGTTGATTCTAAATATAAATTTCAAATGTTTTATTTTTACGATGATGATCAGCAAAGTACAGAGAATTTAAAATGTCACATCCCACTTCCATTTGACTTGTTTATCTTCTGATCACTGCTTTATACATGTTAGAATTGGAGAAATGCTTGGATATTTGTAATCTTACAATTGCTTTTATATTGGATTTCAGCAGTTTAAGGCTTTTGTCTCATAAATATCATCAATAATAGCTTTTAGAAATATGAATCTTTAGTTAGGAAAATTATAAGAAACCCCCATCTTAATAATATTGTATTGTAATCATAAATTACTATATAGAGACAAAATGACTTAAAATACAGTTCAGAGTAAGTATGAGCTGAAGGACCGATCTGGTGGCTTCAGCCTGACATCATGTTTTGCATAATATTCTAGATCGGTTTTGTATAAGACTATTGAGAACAGCTGTCAAAGTAGACAGGACTATGCTCACAGAAGGCAATGCAAACCAAAAGTTTTCTTAAGAATTTTGGATCTTAACTTAACATTTAACCTCATAATAATTGTGCCAAGTAACTAGTTCATTTATATTCTATGCCTATTTTCCCGAGCCTTGATCTTGTCCATCCAACCTATTATCCTAGACCTTTAAACATGTCTCCCCAGAATTCTTTGCTGTCCCTAAGAGTCATTTTTCACGCATTCTGTTTCCTGCATTTCTATCACTTGTTTCTGAAATTCAGAAGTCCATCCTGTACTTTGCAGGACTGACTTACTAATTTTTATAAATGATTCAGAAAATGTGGTATTTGTCTATATTTGTCCATTTCACTGTATATGATATACTCAAGGGACATCCATTGTACATTGATGACACAATGTATGACACGATTGCTGAGGATATGTCAACAAACATTTACCTCACATATGAAACCAAAACTGACCAAAATGAGGATACCAAAATATCCAACTGGGTGAACCAATGTGTTTTATTGAGATTACTTACAGGAAGGGCTGGGGGTTAGTCATAGAAGTAGAAATGACTTAAAGACATCTGTTTCACTACAAGCCCATGTGACATGAAAGCTGCAAACCTGGAGCTCACCTGGACATATCCTTTCTTCTAGGTAGCTCGGTTGGTCTCTCTTTCAAGCAACTTGCTTGGTCTCTGCATCTTCTATTTAACTAGGCTTGTCAAGTAGTGTCTTGAAGAAGTCCTTACTACTCACATAAGCATGGAGATGGAGATCCCCAGGAAATCTGGTTAGTTTCAGAGACTTCCTGAAGCTTTTTAGTTATTTACTCACTAACCCAACAAACTTCCTTGCAGGATAAAATATTTTACTTCTCTTTATAACATCCTGTGTCTTAAGCAGTTTCTCTCCTAGCTGTAATGTTTTCTCTCAGAAGAAATTGCTTCACAACACACAAATGCACACATTTTTATGGATAGGTAATTTTCCATTATAGAAAGACTCCATTGCATCTAATATAACACGTGATGATACGGCAACAGAGAAATGGAAACATTCATATACTGTTGGTGGAAATGTAAACTACTATAACCACTGTTGTTCCCAGGGAAATCATTACTTCCCTTTGTGGGTTCTTATCTTTGTTAATATTGAAAATTAGAAATGGACTCAGAAGCTGGATGACAATATTATTAGGGTATGAAGGGAAAACCAGAAGTCAAGCAAGCCTTAAATCTCAGTAGCTTCCCGGGGGAAACAGGAGATGACAAGAAATGAAACATGTTTTGGGGGTGGAGATTGGCAAATATGGTGCGGGCATTCTTCAGATAAATGTGATAAAGCCCAGAGTGTCAAAGAGAGGACAGTCAAGCTTTTGGCCAGCATTTGAAAAAGAGATAAAGAGAAAGAACGTAAAAGTTACGCTTTTTGAGTTATAACTCGGTAAATCAGGCAGGGTTAGCAATGAAGAGCTGCAAGTCACTGTATATACAGTGAGGGGAAGAATTTTTTTTCTAGAATGGATACACACATCCGTTTATTAGGGGGATAATTTCACTAGCACTTTTCTATGGAGCTGTCTCCTGACCAAGTGATGGACAGGCCCAGCTAGTTTTTCTCTTAAGGGAGAACATAATCGTATGTAATGTTTTAATATTTGCAGTAGGTCAGAGGTCAATTATTCACCTAGGGTCTGGGGTAGAACTTGGGCTTCCTTCTTTTGACCAGCAGGAAGTCCCTTTCCTTTAATGAGCCTCCACAAAGCCTTCTCCCCTCCATCTTTTCATATGCTATTTTAAATCCTAAAGAGATGCAGATGTGATATTTCCCTTTCTAGGGTTTCCAGGAGAACAGGAGGTGGGGGATCAAGGTTGATGATAAGAGGACAGGTCAATCTGAATCACCTTGAACCTTACCAAACCCAATCAAGCCACTCCAACCCACCCACAAAACATTTTACCCAAACTTTGTCCTGAGGACAAGATGTGCAGGTACAAAAATGGAGCAACGATTGAGGGAATGGCCAACCAAAGATTGACCCTACTTGAGACTCGCCCCATGGGAGAGAACCAAGATGTTACTCTTCTATGTTTATAGACAGGAGCCTGGCATAACTACTCTTGGTAGGGTCTGAGACTCGCCACTCGGAGACCCCCCCGCCAGTCACACATGCAATTGGCAAGTGTCTTTATTTTGAGAGAGTAAGCTGAGACAGTAAGAATATGGCATGCTGGGGTCAGCCACTTTACAAAATGGTCACACAAAAGTCACCACAAAGTAAGCTACCAGCCCTTTTTTTTTTAAGTGAGTTAGGGGAATTCCAGGTACAGTTCGGTGATCTTTCTGTCCATTGGTGTAAACTAGAACCTCAGGTATGGGTGCATTGGGGATTGGCTGGTGCGAAGACAGGAGTTGGTCAGGAGTTAGTCAGGAGTTAGAGGCCTGCTTAAACAGGCAGTTGAGCAGCCTTATCTGCTCTGTCCAGACATTGGCCAGTTCTAATTCTACCTCTGTTTTATTCCATTTGTATTGTTTTGAGGTTAACATATTTTTTATTATTACATATCTAAATATATCCTTACAGCATACAGTTAGCATATTATTTCCTTGGACTTATATAGGTATTTCATATAATGAAATGGTAGCAAACTCACTAACATGCCCCTTTTCCCAATCTAACATATCTATCTTTCTGGTTCTGATATAAATCTGAAAGTGAGAGCAGATATCTTTTTGCCATGGAGTTTTATTAACATCTTAATTAACAGAAGTAATGTGATTATAGGGACTTACAATTATAAAACTAGGAGAGCTAACTCTTGCCATTCAGTTAGGAGCTTAATTTATAACGATCTATAAAATGAAAAGGCAGCCATCATTGGTTACATGAAGTAATCATTGAAAATTCTTCAAAAATCATACAGATGGCCACTACTATAGAAGCTTCCGAGAAATCTGCATGTACACATATAGAAACAGTCTAAATAGAGTTACCGTATAACAGGCAGATGATACCACACAATTAGATACTATATGCTTGCAAACAGAAGCTTCAGTACCAGGAATGTTTTGCTGCTTTTTTGTGTTGTTGGCCACTAAAGTCCCACAAACCCTAACTACTACTGGTGATTATTTTTGGTTACCCTCAAGAACTACATGGTAAGACCCTGATGCTGAATATACCATGTGCTTGAGTCATATACCAGTATTTTGACCTGGAAGCTTGATCCTTATAAAGTAGGTTTCATGGTTCAGGGAGGTGTTGTACATGCCATCAGAAGAAAAAAGGAAATCATCAGTCTTACTGAGCTACAAATACTATAAGCTACAAAAATGACTGTTCTAGCAATATATGCCCTCTGATGCCATAGTGTTATGAATGTTATGAGAATTTTCAAATGCTTCCTGTTTGTAACTAAGGCCTGCTCCAAATGGAAACCCTACTTATATGATTATTAAAGCCAAAAACCTGTGGCTATCTAGGTCATAAGCCCTAAGGGAAAACCTACTATGACTATCCTATCACGTGGCCATAGTATTTTAATGTCTTATTGTTATATCCATAGATTAGTTCATCTCTCAACTCTCATCAAAGAAATATCTTAGTATTGATAGAAATTAAAAAATACTCATAACTTGTCAAGGCAGAGAGAATAAAAGACTGTAGTGTATTCAGTGAATAATAGGAAATATTCATCACACTCCTTCCTCCCAAGACTAGGGAATATCTTTGTGTAAGAGGAGCCAGAAAGATTGTTGAGAACCAAAGGTTGTGAAAGACTATATGGAAACAGCGTTTTCTGAACACAAGGAATATGCACATATTTACTTATATGGGTTTGAACAGAATGCATCAGAACACCACAAGCTCAAGCCAGACAGGATATCAGCACTTACAGGCAGAAATGTCATGATAATCAACTCCTAGCAGAGGAGCTACTGGTATTTAACAGCTTTTGGGAGAGGAAGAATCATTTCTTTGAGTGTATGATCCCTGATAGGCAGACCATGCTCCTGTAAATGGCATCACACTCAAAAGCATTTGAACAACACAATTTTATCGCAATAGGCTTAAAAGAAGAGGGAGAGAAAATAAAATTGCATGAATGAGGGTGTAGAAGTGGATTGAGAAGAACTGATACAAGGATGAAAAAAATAAAAACAAAATAAATTATATAAAATTCTCAGAGAAAAAAGATTTTAATAAATTATTCAGAAGAGAATCAATGTTAAACGAAAAGATCTTTTTTATGCAACTGAGGTCTTGGCATTTTTAGAAGAATTTCTTGCTGTAAAAATCAAGCTTCTTATCATTGGACACTGTTCTCTCCTTCTAGGGCCAACATTTTTACATCTTGTGATGGATTCAGGAGTTGTGGACTTGGGAGATAATTAGGTCATAGGAATATAGTTTACAGACATGTAATCACTGCTATTTTATAAGAAGCCATCATGAGAACTCCCAATACTATTTTTCTGGGCTATGAGATATCAAGTCAGCAGGAGTCTCCAGCCCCAAAAATGCTCCTCACCTTTGGCCTGACGATACTGCAATCTTCAACTCTTGCTCTGCAGAATTATTGTTTACAAGATAATGGTTTTATGATAATTGTTTATCCACAGCTCAAACTAAGGTAGGAGACTTCAACAAACACTTGGCTTACTCAGGTGTCCTCCCATAACTTATTATTAGCCAATAAACTTTCCACTTCACATCAGCAACAAGTCATATTTCCTCAAAATTCACAAATCTAAGAAAAAGCATCTCAACTTACAAATATATTTCAAATACACATCCATAAATTGATTTAATAGTCAAATGCACTTTTTGGCTGGTGTTCTTATTTTACATTTTGTCTGCCTCACCAAAAAAACACTGAAGCAGCTTGAACATTTTTCTGTGATAGGAGATCAAGACATACCAACACATTTACATATTTTTGCCTTTATATTGATGTAAACTGTATTTCTAAGCTTATGATGAGTCAGATGTAAGAAATTAATATGTGCTGATAAAGTAAAGGTATTTAAAATATATATCACCTTAATTATTACTATGAGAAGGCTCTCCAGTATCTGATGCTACTTCAATAGCATCAAAAAAGGGATCATTAAGGATGTGCTCAAAGCTAATATTTTCTTATATTCTCAGATATGTATATGCGTATAGGTATGTGTAAGCCTATGGATGTAAGAAACAACTAATGATTCTTGGTTCTCTTTCCTCCATGTGGGTCCTGAAAATCAAATTTAGATTGCTCAAGTTAGCGTCATGTGTCTTTAGCAATAGAATCATCTTGCTTTCTCACTGTACCCATTTTTAAGCAGTTAATCCTGTAAGAGTGGTCATTGGTAATATTGTTTTCACAGTTTATTACTTCTATCACCACTGTTAGACCCTCCATTAATGTCAGTGTTGTCGATCTTGCTGATATTTCTTTGTTGACAACATTATAAACTCCAATAGTAATATTTTTTGCCAATTATTTTATCAGTATTGGCAATATTTAGCCTTTCCAAAGACATCATATTCTCTCTTTTATTAATTTACTTAGGGGTGATGTTGAAGCTAGGAACAGTACAAGTCTGAGATGGCAGCATTTGCTTCAATGAAAGAAAAAATTATGGGTGTTGAAACAGAACTCTAAACAGATTTCATGGGAAAATTCCTCCAAATAGGTTGCTATTAGCACCCTGCATGAGATCATCCGTTAATATTAGTATCAGTTTAAAAATCTGCAACATGTAATGAGTAGACTGAGAAACATTGCATGCCATGTTAAAAGGAAAATAAATTATAAATGTAAGTCTAACTATCATTCAGAAGCCTATTACTGTGGAGACTGACAGTTTGTATTGAAATTCATTTGTTTTGATGTATAAGTATTAGAATTTTCATTTTCTCTGGTGTATGGTAACCACTATACTAAGATCTTACCTACTGGTATTCCATTTCTGAATAGTTGAACACATAACACATTTTATTGGTGCAACGTTATGGATGTTATCCTTTTTATGTGTGTCTTAATTTATATGTGCAAGAGTTCTAAGGTAGAAAAATGGCAGGGGCGGTGCTAGCTATAACACAGGCACATACATTAGTTACAATAAGCTCATCACCAAGTGAGTACAACAAGAGAATTCACATCAGTCAGTGCTCTCAGAGAAATATGGAATAAGTTAACTTGGTCAATTTTTGGCATATAAAACTTCATAATTAGTGTTTTGTTTCCATATTCCTCTTTATTAATGAGCACAATGTTTTTTTTTTTAATAAATTTTAAGAGTTATTCTGTACTGCATCTTTAGTGAATTGTATGACATGGTTGTCATTTTTGTCAACTCATGGTCATTATTCATTATGTGTTCTGGAAATGCGCCAAGCTCTGCTTAGATTGTTGGCATTGGTCATGTTATACATATCTAATAAACATGAACTCCACCTGAGAATCAAGTTAGGCAGAACCATGATATTCAACACATACCATCCCTTTCTGGATTTGGAATATTAAGCACAACTTTTTTCATGTACAACATTAACTTGAAGCATAAATAATAATTAAAAATTTGAAGTTGCAAGTTATTTCAAAAAGCATAGTATATTTTGCTCCAACTACGTGTACCTTGTTCTTCAAGGTGTTTGGGGTTCCTAAAGCATGTGTATTACTAATGTCTGTTTATAATCCTGATAACTTTGATGAGCTACATTCTTAAAAAGGAGGAAGATATGGATGTTGGTCATTTTACTATTTATAACATCATTCACTCCTCTCTTACATCTAAGAAAATCCTCTAGGTAGCTAAGTAACATCTATAAAAATATTAAATGAAAGAAGCACATACTCCCTTATAAAAGTATCTTTTATTCACCAGATATAATTGTTGTCTCTGAGGCTTTCTGCTTCTATCTGCTAACCTAGGTCTAGTCCTGAAAGCTCTAGGCCTACAATGTTTTCAGCCTCTGAGACTTACTCTTGAGTAATTTTACCATTTCTGCTTTCTTCTGAACTCTGGCTGACCAGTTCAACTCAGCTGTTCTTACTCAAAAATCCTCTCCAAGCTGACTGATTCGAACTGAAGTCCCTTGCTTCTGAATGAATTGCTCTGCTTGGCCTCATACTAACCTTGGCAATCTGTTCTAATCTTGTGGCTCTTTCTTTGGCTCGTTCTGTCTTCACTTGTGTCTAGCTTGTTCTCTTTCTGCATCCTGTCTCTGTACAACTGTCCTATAGAGTGACATCTAATTAAGGAAAGACAGAGAGACAAATTAGAGAAAGAGTTGACAGAATAGAATATGCCCAAATCTCAGGAGAACAGAAAGGAAAAGGAAGCTACTTGAAAGAGCAGTACAGAGGAAGAAGAGACTATTTTACCACAAGAGTTTCACAGAGACAAGTTGAAAGAGGCAGTAAGCCTCCAAGATGACATTTAAATAGCTGAATAAAGTTACTTTTACACTCCCTCTTTAGTTCCTTTATTTTCTCAAAGGCCATTGTGCATTGCTTATAGTAATAAGCAACATTGATTTCAGGTTATATCATAATCATTACACTGAAGAAGGAGGTTATTTTAAGTTGCATGTCCATCTCCAAACCAAGAAATCATCAAATTATCTGCTCTAATTTTTGTTGTTGTACTCTAAGAAGTTCTTGTTCTGGAATGTTTTACATGTGAAATTAGTTCCAAAGATATACTTCGAAGCTCAACAGAGCTTCCTGTTGCAGTGTACTTAAAGAATTAGGGCTGCACACAAAGAAGATGTAACAGTCATCAAACATAGAGGTTTTTAAATTCTTAATTCTTACTCATTCTTTGGTAGAGGAAAATTATGGCAAACTGACACGACTGTGGATTAAATTAGCATTCAGTGTTCTTGTCAAAGCTATATTCTTGAGGTTGCCTTTGTACCCACTCAAAATGTGTAAATCAGAAACCAAGAATTTTTAAAGAACATTTAAGGAAGAAGAAAATAAGTTATTAAAACAAACTTCTTACCATTTAGATACATTTTTAGAATTAAATTATTCTGATATAGATACAGTAGAGTGAATATTAGATTACAATCTACCATTAATTTTTTACTTGATAAGGCATATTAATATCAAAAGTTAGGCTATTCTTTGCTGTTTCATAAAGTGCTCCAGATTTTAAATAACAGAAAGAAATAGAAGTTTTATCACATATGATAAACAATTTGATCAATTGCTATAAATATATACAAAGTAGAAAATGACAAGAAAAAACTTCCATTTGCAATTTAAAGCTATCGGGCAGGTGCGTAATGTCACATGCCTGCAGACTCCTATTTATAAATGCACATTTTAATATCAACTCATTGCCCTATTCATTAAGGGGAAAAGTGCTGATTACAAACAATTTTCAGGATTTTTTCAGTGCACCCCAAGAGTTCTTTCTTTCTAAAAATTTCATTCTAATTAGATAGCTTAGGCTCCTTTTAATGAATTCATAAATTTTTATGAATTTTTAAATATTGTTTCTCTTAGATTGTTGCTTAAGCAGTATATACATATGCATATACATTTACATAACATAAATTATATAGATATGTGTGTAAATGTATGCATGCCAAGAAAAAGTACATGATAACTTTGATCAAAAGGAAATGAAACTGGACAGTATAGACATTTGCATCCTTGAATAACCTAAAATTAAATGACTGATTTTTTAAAAAATAAAAAATCTAATCCACAAAATTAATAAATGCTTTTTATTGGTTTCTTTTTTTTTTTTTTTTTTTTTTTTTCTGTAGGATAAGATGTGCCCATTTTTTTCCCTTAGAAAATATAATTGTTTTGACTTCAGGCTCATCCTATGTCAGACCTTATACAACATTTCTTTAATTCTGCAGATTGTAAAGCAAAAAGGAAATAGGTGTGATTTATGTTATAGAAGCGCACATGTGTAGCCATGCAAAAGATCCATGGAAGAGCAAAATATTTTTGAGCCTGCCAGAGTGGTCAGAGAAATTAGTTAGGAAGCCATGGTTACCCCAACGGAAAAAAGATAAAAAAGATGATGAACCTATAAACCACAGAGGTAGCTCTGAGAATGAAAAGTAGAAGACAGATCTTAAAGATATGCAGGAGGTGGAATTAACAAGATGTGCTGACTGATTGATTGTGAGAGATGAGATAAATGGATGAGGTGAGCATCATAATGAGGTTTCCTAGCTTGGGTGACTTACTGCATAGTGATTTCATTAACTTAAAGGAGAAGGAAGGAAGAAATAGCAATTTAGAAAGGAAGATAACTTTAAACTAGAGAGCCATGAAACTAAAACCTTCTACAGGCATCCACATAGAATATATCTAGTGAGCCATTTTAGACTATAGGTCTATATCTTATATGATTGAGGAGATGTTATTGAAGCAGTTAGTACAAGTGTCTGAGAAAAGAATCCCTCTTATGAAGGAATTAAGTTAACGTAGTAAAATTATGAACAATGTGCAGGCTCACTTTTCTTTATAAATATATTTTATTACAAACCTATTAACCTCACTTATAACCAAACTAACCAAAACAATAGGAAAAGAGGATTAAAGAATACAATAATGAAACCGTAAGGATATCAGTTCCAAGGAACGGTTCTCCTGATGTAATCAGCTGGATTTCTTCTGCTGGAACCTGGAGCAACCAGAACCTGGAACCTCAGCCGGAGCCTGGAGCCCCAAGCCTTTCCTCGAGTGATTCTCTCAAGGAGCGTCTCAAAGTGGATCCATGAACAACCAAAGCTATCCCCAGTCTCCAATGGCCCTGCTTCTTGTTTTTGTCTCATTTTTATACCTCCTCTCAGAATTTGTTCAAGGATGTTTTTCAGCTGGTTAACAACCAATCTCCCCCACATGGTGGTTCAACTAAGGGGATAAACATCACCTGCTCTCTCACAAGTCTTTTCTCATCCCCACTTGTGATCTAAATAAAAAACATGTTTATCTCTCCTTCAACAACGGGCTGTAGAAACATCCAAACCCGGAAAATGCAGATATATGAAGCAGCTGGTGGAAAGGAAATGAAAGAAAAAGTTTTTGTTGTTGTCGGTATTGTTTTTTGTTTGTTTTTTTTAAGCAAAATCACTATAAAAGAGAGAGCAAGCTAAGACACTGGATATTATATAAGTGAACTCTAAGAGAAAACTCATGTTCTAAACACCTGATGAAGGAATTTGGAGTCTTCACAGTTAAAATGTTGCTCACTTCTGACTTTTAGCAATGTTCTCAACAGACTAGGACAGATTGTAACTTTAAGTTGGTAGAGTATACACTGGACAGTGAAGAGCTCGTGAACCTGTTGCCCTATTTCTTGTTCTTGGTGTGTTGTTGTGGCTCATAATGTTATATCTGGTACTTTATTATAATAAATTGAACTATGTAACTATATATTTATGATGAAATATATCTAAAATGATGTTTATATGGCCTTTTGAGGTCTCTGTAAAAGTTAGTTGTTTCTGGTAACAGTAACAGTTTACATATTCCAAACTTGAAAGCAATATCTGAAACAAGGTTTAAAAGTACAGAAGAGAATGATACTGTTATAACCTGTGTTATTAGATAACAAATTATGAATATATGTATACGTGTAATATATTCACACAAACATACACACTCAAACACATATATGCAAGGAATAAAAGGGTATTTAACATGCTTAGTCCATGGAGAAATGAAAGTTAAATGTATGAGAATACTTTTCCACATACCATTATAATAATGCTTAAAGGCAGACAGAGCACAGTTCAAATGAGAACCTGGGATAAGTGTGTTGCTGGGATATAGTGCAGTCTGTACTGTTAGAGAAGCCTTCCATACTATTAATTGATGTGATGTGGGCATAATTCATCAAAACGGAGTATAGCCTATGGCTAAGCAGTTTTATTTCTGAATATATGCAAGTGATTTTATTATGCACAAAAATTTATACAACAATATGGATAACCCCACCATTTATAACAGTTAAGAATCTTAATATATTCAAATGTTGGCCAATAATAAAATAAATAAGATGAAATCCAATATAGAATTAAAATGAACATTCAGTTACATGAATAAAACTTATACATAATTTTCAATGAAGGAAGAAAAGCAGTGAAGAAAATAGCATGTTTTCATTTATATAGGATTCATTTATATAGCATAACATATGTTGAATTATATAACATAATGTTGGAGGCAGCATTCCATGTCTCAATTTGAATTGTATATTCACTGTGCAAGTGCTACAAACTGGACATTTTGAAATTGTTCATTTATCCATGTATACTATAATAAAAACTTAATGGAAAATTTAAAAAATATGTGTGAAAGGTCATTATGTCTTTCTCTTTTCTTCAGTAGTCTGCTTGTCCTTCTCAGTCTCATGCAAACCCATTATATACTGGCCAGAAGTCTCTTGTATCTGTCAATATTTGGCATCCACTGGTGACCAGACGAAGGGGAAATGATCAGGAGCAAATAGAAGGTCGTGTCTTAAAGCAATCAACAGAAGTAGACTTTAAGTGTTCCCTACAAGATCATTGAGGGTTGGTTAACAGGGATTTAAGAAAAAGTACCAGCTGACTTTACAAGAGCCAAATGAGACAAGAAAGTGTGTGTGTGTGTGTGTGTGTGTGTGTGTGTGTGTGTGTGTGTGTGTGTGATGCTAGAAACATATATACACATATATATTTACATACATATCCACATATATAAATTAAACATATGTTTGTGTATATTATATATGTAAGGCTAGATAATAAATATTTAACTACAGCTTCCAGTTAGATGGATTTCTAAAAAATAAGGATTACATCCTGATAATTATCAAAAGGCTTCTTTCTTTCTTTCTTTCTTTCTTTCTTTCTTTCTTTAACTATTCATTTTGCATCCCAGTCATAGCCCCCCTCCCTCCTCTCCTCCTGATCCCACCTTCCCCCCCTGTTCCCCCATCTCCCCTACTCCACTCTTAGAGAAGAGGAGCCTGTACCCACACAACCCACCCACCCACCCCAGCATATCAGCTTTTGTCAGGATTGAGCACATCCTCTTCCCATTTGGCCTGGTAAGGTAGCCCCCACAGGGAAAGTGATTGAAAAGCAGGCAACAGAGTCCATGTCAGAGCTGGCCCATTCCCCATCTTAGGAGACCCATATGAGGACCAAGCTGCTCATCAGTTACTCTGTATAGGAAGTCTAGATCCAGTCCTGTATGTACCTTGGTTGGTGCTTCGGTCTTCACAGGCTCCTCTGGGCCTGGTTAGCTGACTCTTTTGATCTTTTTTTTTTCTTTCAGTTTGGGTTACTTCCTTGGAAGTGCCTGTAATATAACAATCCATGCAGGACTGACTTGCTGAAGACAAGGGGATCTGATAGACAGCAGAACAAGGAATTCCCAAAATTTGTGGACAAATGGATTGAACTAGAAATGATCATAATGAGTGAGTTAACCCAGAAGCAGAAAGAGTTAAATGGTATATACTCACTTATTTCTGCATACTAGCCCAAGGGCATGTCCCATGAAAGTCTTCACTAACCAGGAAACTGGCAGCAGAGAGGACATCCTATTGTGACTCTAGATGAGAGAAGCATGGAGAATGGCAAAGTTGAAGGATCCAGTGGATCCTAGAAACCTACAAGAAGAAAATTTTGATAGGCAGATTTGGGCCCAGGGGTCCCCGCTCAATCGATGGCACCAGCCGAGGACAATACAGGCCATAAGCTTCTTTTGATCTTCTTGTGGAGCTCCTTCTCCTCTGAGTCTTTCTATCCTACCCTGACTCTTCCACAAGACTTTCTACATCCACCCCATGTTTGCCTGTGGGTCACTGCATCTGGTTCGATCAGCTGTCAAAGGCCTTTAGATGAATTACTTTTCTTTCTTTAAATGAGTGCCTGAATTTTTGAGGTTGGTACGAAAGGTTATTTGGAAGGTGTTGGCGCTGTGAGCATCTGGTCTTGTACCCTAGCCACTATTAGTAATAGTGGTAGGAGCACATCTCGCTTTCTCTAGAGATTACAATATCCACAGCAGCAAATGGTGATAGACCTGCTCTTTTATCCTTGATACTGCCTTGTCCCATAAACACATATCAAACATCTCCTGTGAAAAGCACAAGGCAAAGAGAGCTTCCAGTGGCACAATACTCTGTGGTATTTATAAAGTATATGGTCCCATTTTAGTAAAAAGAAAGTTAAGTAAAATAATGCTGACACTCTAAGGATAAACAAAGTTTTAAATCAAAGGCTTACTCCAGTACCTGTGGAGCTTGTTCCTGAACACTAACTGAGCGTGGTGAGAGAATGAAGAAAGCAAAGACACAGAAACAACACACATAGGAAAACTAGCACCAGCTGGGCTCTGTCCACACTGATGAAGATCAGTGTTTATTATTTACATCACAGTGACTGGGGGAACGTAGTCTTCATAGGAGGTGTCTGTGGGAGAATAGTCTCTGGCTATAATGTTCAGGAGGAAAAAAACTGCAGTTGCTAGTTGCCACACAAACTGTTCAAATCATTAGTAACACACTGTAATTCCACTCACTGCTACCATTTGCACTTGGAACAGGGTGGGAGAAGACACATTGCCAAATACCCATGGCTCTGAAGCATTGGTTCCTTCACATGACTGTGCCCCTGAACAATTCGCTTTCATTCCATTCTTCATATTCCTCTGTACATTCTGAAGGCTTCCTCTTTTCCTTCCAGAATACTGTAACAAGTGTCTCAAAAACACAATGCAGGAGGGCAAAAGAAGTGCGGCCTTGTGAAGTTACTAGGTATACAGAAACAGAAGAAGAATGCAGACTTTCAGAGACCTGGACTCACCCTCAATAAATACTGAGAGAAAATAAAATATAAAAATTTTAGTAGCCCTACCACACAATTCTGTTTGTCCATATACTCAAGAGACCTATACTATGGTTGGCTTTCAGGTTGCCACAGATTGACAGAGGCAGAGTAGCAGTTGGGACAGGAGCATATTGAAAGCTGTCTGTAATATGAAGTGAGAATTTCAAAAGGGTACCCCGACTGTAACAGTGTTAGTAAACTCATTTTTTTTTCTGATTTAGACTAACCCTAATGAATGTGTTTCTAATAATTCTAAAAACAATTCTAGGGGAGCTAGATTCAGGAATGGAAGTTGGAAGTGAGGGCCCCAGAAGATCCAAAAGATCTTATGATTTGAAAGATTTCCATTCTTCTACATCTGATTTTCATCCTCCAATCTATCAAAAGAGTCTTTTTTAAAGCTATTCATTACTTTCCTTTTTTGTCTTTTTATAGGTACCAATAAAGACCCCTTCAGAGGAGAGTTTCAACATTTTATTCTCTTAGTGGGAAAAATCTTTGTAATTCAAAAGACAAGTGTTCTGACCACTAACGTTAGGATCTGAGATGGAAAACATACCTATTCAAATTCTACTTTTCCATCAAAGGGCTAATAGGTGAGCTTTTCCAAGATTAGAGTACAAAAGAGGGATGCACTCCTAAAGAGGGTGCAAAAGAGGTATCTGTCATGGTTCACCATTTACTCTTAGAAATAGATTTAAGAAACTGAAGACACATTACCACGGGACATTAGGAATGATGTTTTCTGAAATGATGTTTCTCCAGCATCTCTGGGCTATGTTGGCACAGGCATATATGGATAGACAACACTTGAAAGTGTTTCTGATTTAAAATAATCTGTGATGCTATGTAGCCGCCTCCCCCCCACCCGGCGGTTTCCTTAAAGACAAATTCTTCTGCCAGCTTGACAACATTGGACAAAGAGTATCTTCTTTAAAGTCCCATGTTTAAATCATGGGGGCTTGTGGAGATGGCTCAGCCACTATGAGCACTGAATGCGTCTTCCAGTGGACCACGGTTCAAATTCCCAGGACCCACACGGACATGAGTCCACAACCATCTGCACCTCCAAGATCTGACACAGTCACACATACATATAGGTAGGCAAAACATCAAGGCATATAAAAGAATAAATAAAAATTTAAAACAACAACAAATCTTATTTGGATGTGGAGGCACACACCTGTAATCTCAGTTGAAGGATTTAAAATGAAAAAAAAAAGAAAGAAAATTTGAGATACTGCCTCAAACAAACAAACAAATACAAAACAACAACAACAACCAAATCTCTGTTCCTTCATATAACATACTGGATCCAGGCAACACTTGTATCGCTTGGTTGGTTAAGACCGAGAAATAGTTTTCTCACATGGACAACAGCAAAGGTCTCAGAACTTACAAGGTAAGGATGATCTGTGATTTTTGCACCTGTGACTTGCAGCAAGGATTTGTCTATAGAGATTCCCATCTTACAGAGAAGCCCACCACAGTGCTGAATTTCTTTGAATAGTGGATCTATGAGGGCTTTCCACCAATGTTCCATTCTGTGCTGTCCGTTACAAGACAACACAAATAAACATCAAAGCTAAAAGTGGTATTTCAAAGAGGAAAGTAGGCAAGCAATGAGTATTCTTGTTAACATCTACCAAGTCAGTGTGTCTTAAGACTAGTCCAAATGAACCAAGTGATGTTCTCTGATTTAACTGAATTTGGGAATGAAAAGATGACAATCAGAGTTCTTCTCATCTACTCAGCTAAAGTCCAAGGATCCATGTCGGGAGCCTAACTGCAACAATACTCTTTTGCTTTCCGTGTTCAGCTGTGTGTACTCTTGACTAGGCTTCCATAAGACTGATCTGAATCAAGTCATGGAATTTTGACTGAAAGAAAATTCTCCCTTTGTTCCTTGTAGGTTTGCTGGAACAAACACTAAAATTAAATAACAAGTAAATAAAATTAATTAATTAATTAAGAATAAAAAAATAATGAGGATACAAAATTATTGCATTCATAAAAGCATAACCACTCACCTGCCTAACCTTATTCAGAAACTTATGAATGCTTTTATCAATAGGGTTGAAGAGTGGGAACATAGATAATATTTATAAGAATATAGAGTGCTATGAATTGAACTTCATCAATTTTGGAAAAAGAGTCTTGTATAAGACAGACTTTAACAGGAGCAAGATATTTCCCTGAATATTTTGTTGTATATAGTTACAACAAATGGAGTATATGCACAAATGTTGACAAACCTCTTATTTGAATTGGAGAGATCATTGGGTGGATAGAAATGTAGAGACATCTTATCCTCAGAGTCATGACTCATTTGACTTAGCTGCTGTAGTTACTTTAGAAGCCTTTTGTTAAGCCCTTGGTTTATTTTCCCTGTGTGTAAACTAATGAGACTAAAAGAAGTGACTGCGAAAGTTTTCTCTCCTGCCAAACTGAGCCTTTCTTGCCACTTAGTATTATTTTAAGTAGATGATAGCTGATGGATAGATGGAACTTTAATGTGTGAAGTAAACAAGGTGTTTATGCCATTTCATATGCTTCTGCCTTTGTAGATGTGCTCAAGGCACATCAATATGAAATTGTAATCAATAAATATCTAACAGTTGCAGTTCTAAAAAAAAGTATGCTAACTAGATTAGCAATAAGACAAATACCAAAAAAAAAAAAAAAAATCAAGCAAAAAAGAAAACCAAGTTCTAACTCAATCAATCTTTTAACTTAAGTGTCAGAAGAAGCTAAACATATGAGAGTGTGTGACAGCGAAGAGTCTGTTTTCATAATATGCTTTTGTAGTTTGAGGGTTCTAATTTTATCTCAGCTTTGAGAGAAGTCTATATCTAAAGGAAAGCAGTCAATAATTAAACAGAGTGGTACCTATTTGCTTGACAGTTCTTATAATTTAAAAGACAAATAAGAATTTCCTTCAAGAGAAAAAACATTTTCATGACAGGTATGGAGATGAATTCTATTCCTTTAAAACAGTGCATCTGACAGTAATTAAGCCTCTATTAAGTCTGTTGTTTATTTTTAAGTTAAAATTTACTCGCAGTCATTAAAATCTCAGTGTTTGCATTTGCCTGTAGTGAAACCCTTCCGTGTGCTTTGCAGTGGCTCACAGCAGGCAGTCAAGCCTAATAATAATGGCATGTTAATATTACAGGAGACTCTGAGTCAGAGAAACCAAGATATTGGACACTGTTATAAATGCAGTCCTTATTGTGAATGTAAGATTTTTATCACTTATGGAGTATTAACAAGTGGATTTTCATTAATTTTATGTGCTTTTCGGATGCCTCATTTTCTCTTGGGGCAAACTGAATGAAATATATCCTCAGTTTGATATTAGCTGAATACAACCCTGTTAAAGGTTGGATAGTCTGTAAAGTGAGAGAACATGAACTTTGCCATCCAGCAGATTGTTTCTACTTGCAATGTTATCTCCTTACTATGATATTTTCCCCACAGTACTCTAAACACAAGGGTTTTAAAAGTGGAATAAAAGCTCCACAAGTTTTAGAAGTATAAAAAACAAAACCAAACAACAGCAACAAGAAATACAAGCAATAGCACATTCATAAATTCATACATTCTCAATAGAAGCAGAGCAGATGGCTGCATATATCCACAACTGCCTATGATTTCAATTGCCTCTCAGTGAGCAAGCACCAGTTGGGTAGCTTCCTTGATTCAGTGGGATCTTCCAGAATCAACTAATACAGAGATTTGTTGGTACACATATTTCTATGCTAGGTAGTTGTTTTTGTTGATATTGCATTGTTTTTCTTAAGTTCTTTCATCATTATCTTTAAGACAGATATTTTTATAAAGAAATTATTTTATTATTTTAGTCAACATCTAGGTCAATGATGCCTCAAAGGACATATTTAGTAGGATTGTAGACAGCTTTTTTTTTTAATCAAAAAGAACTTAATATTTAATTGCTTGATTGTTTCAATTGTCTTCAGCAATATAAATTAACTTGATACTGTCTCATTACACTTTTATATAAATGAGATTTTACTATCTTAGAAGTCTGTACATACTTTCTTGTCACAGAAATTTCTTAGATTTATTTAAAAACTGAAGTAGTTTTTGTCTGTTTTCAATGGAAGAAGATTAAAATTATCAGAACTGACCATTATCTTTCATGAAAAGCAGGATATTGGTGTACGGCTATAAACACTACCAGCAGTTTGCAGAAAGAGTATTTAAGATAAAGAGGTGAGCAGTTAAAATTGTGCCATTTATCCATTGCATTTGCTATAGATTGAAAGGGATTTGTAAGTCAAAAGGAGTGAAATGAAAGCAAGAAAAGGTCAAGAAAGTAACCAAGACAGAATGCAGAATAGGTAAATGTTCCCCTGGGGAAAAACACAACAGGAAAGGCATACAGATAATAGCATACAATTCAGTCTGTATGTAGAGAATTCAGTGCCACATTTAGTCTTAACACTATGTATTAAGTAATTTGAATAAAGATTTCTCCATTGTGAATATGTGTTCAAGTGCCTCTTCTTTCAATAAGTATTGCATTGATTGTAAAACCTGATAATGGTAGTATCTCAAAGAGGTTTTCTTGGCAAAATGGTCATGTTACAAGGGAGTGAGGTCCTACCTCATTCTATATCAGAGAAATGGATTTCTACAAATCTGATCTAACTCAGTAGTGTGGAGTCAGCTCAACATCAGAAGCAATGTTTTACGTATAAAAGATAATAAGAATAATGGGCAAGTACAAAGCTTTTATAATTTGGACATTCGTAACTTATAGTTTTCCCTTGCCTAATTTACAGAAAGTGCACACCTTGATGTTTTATAACAGAATTGCTTTCCCAACATATCAATTTGATCTTATCAGATATATTTATGTATATGATACAGCAGTAGGTAGGGTGCTTCATTCTGTCAGCAAGTATTTTGTCTATTGTTAATGAAAACTTTTTTTTCTGTTCAAATTAACTGGTGGCTTTTTAATATTTGTTGAATTTTGTTGAATCTCATGATCTATGCATGCAAACTCCATGTATAGTCAGTTGGATCATTTTATTAGTTAATTTTCTGCTGCCATGGTAAAACAGCATGATCAAAAGAGCAACTCATGGAAGAGTTTATATTGGCATAATTTTCCACAGGAACAAAAGTTGATCTTGGTGGGAAGGCATGGACAACAGCAAATAACAGGAACCAGTAGCTCACCCAATAAACTTCATGTTGCAAAACAAGAAACCTAGAAATGATGTGAGGCTTTTAACTGTAAATTAGGTTCCACTGTGAAATGTTTACTCCAGCAGAGGTATTCTTCCTAAACCTTCTGAGAGTGTTGCCAGATGGGGACCAAGTGTTTTAAAGTCCAAAATGATGAGGAGACATGTCTTTTCCAAACCACCACCAGGAGTAATAAGAATGTTTCTTTGAACTATCTTTTAAATGTAAAACTGATTTTTGTTTATTTTTTAGAAGCCTTTCCATGAGAAGTCATTTATTCCTATTCCTTTGGAACTATTCAATTGTGTCAATGTTTCTAAAACGAGTCTCTCAAGTTATGCTGATGAAAATAAAGAGTAAACTTACGTTTATCCAGTGTTTTATATTGTCAACATTATTTTATTTTTAATAATTTTCTCTAGATTTTTTTAGCACACAGTAATGAAGATGAGAAGAAAAATGTAATTATGCTGATTTAGGGATAAGAAAATTGAACATGTAGAAGAAGTAAATGAGAAGTTTGAGAAGAGAAACTGCCAATAAATACCCATATTCTGCACCTGTTAATGAAGTACCAGTAAAAATAAAGTCAACTCCCAACTCCCTCTTTCCATTAAAACATAGTTCATAAGTATGATGGTTTCAATGAAACTGGACCCCACAGGCTCATATGTGTGAATGCTTGGCTCCCAGCTAGTGGAAAAGGTAGGAAGGATTGGAAGGTTTTGTTTTGTGGGAGGAAGTATATCACTGGGCATATGTTTGAGTTTTCAAAAGCCCAGTTTCTCTGGCCCAGCCATCAACTTGTGAACCAGAATGTAAGCTCTTAGCTAGTGCCCTAGCAGCATACCTACCAACCACCATGCTCCCCACCATAATGCTCATGACTTACCCTCTGAGCTGTATGCAAGCACCTGTAAATATTTCCTTTCCTTTCTCATGTTGTTCTGATTGTAGTGTCTCTTCACATCCATACTAAATCAGAAAGCAGAACAATACCATTTGTAGCTTCAGGCAAGGTACTTACTAAAGTTTGGCTCCTCCCCTCCAGTAGACAGTAGCTGAATCAGCTACAGTCTGTGAAGGTCACCATGTGGAACATTGCAGACAATCTACTCTTTGAGATGATAGGTATACCTTCTGAGGACATAAGATGGTGCTTCTTAGGAAGCATTCGAAAGCAAATGTTGCTTTTTAAATGTTGGCTATTTTTAGCCCCATTCTCAAGAGAAAGAATGAAGTGTCTCAATTTTAATCAGCAAACTTTCAACATGATAGACTTTTACTGCCCTAGTCTCCTGGCTTCTGACTCTTTGGCCCTATAACAGTCTGCACCATACCAAACAAGGATTTAGAAAAAAGCATTATTTGGGAAAAATGTGTGCCCATTGTTGCCTGGCTTAGGCTCAAGGACTCCCTGATGGTTTGCCCAAATGTTCCTTTCACAGTATGACTGAAGGAAGGGGAGCTTCCAAAACTCTGACTTTTCTCTTTCTTTCCTACAGTGGAATCAGCTTTATATCATCTTCTGAAGATATTTTCAGGCTTAACTAGCTCCCTCCTCATTATTCACGGTCTGGAATTAACCCAATAAAGTCCTTTTGTGTTTAGTAACATTTTGCTAGTTTTTCTTAGAAAACTTGAATTAACATACTGTGCATAAGGCTACTACTACTATGTTGTTTTATTACCTAGTTATATAATCACTGTGGAAGTTCACAACAAAATGAGAAATTCAGTCACCCTCAGATAGGATGAGCCTGCGCAAATCTTCACTGAAGGTAATAAAAGCTCATACACCATTACCGTCTTTTTCTTTGAGAATTTTATACATAAGTACTTTACTTACAATATTTTGACCTTCTCCTCTCTCCAGCTCCTTCCATGTCTCCCTAACACCTTTTTAAATTTGTGACCTTCTCTTCTTTAATGAGTATTGTGACACATAAATACACACACAAACACACACACCTGTGTGTGCACATCCACAAATATGTGCATATATGTCTATATGGAGACAGTCTGATAATTTATTTTTGATTGTGTATGTATGTATTTAGCACTTGTCACTGGTGATTGGATAACTCATTATGGGGCTCATCCCTAGAGAATGCTGATGCTCTCTCTCGGCAACCATTAATTGCCTGTAGTTCTTCATGTAGACATGGGATCATGCAGAATTTGCCACATCCAAATTAGTATGCCAACTGGTATTCTTTGTCTACAAGTCTTGTTTATGGAATCATATTTTTGTGATTTCTGGGTCTACCTTCCCTGTAATGTATAGAAGATAATATCTCTACATAGCATTGTCATTAATGAAGCAAGATTGGAAAGAAAATAGGGTCGACATTTTGTGTGTATTGATGTTGTGAAAGAAAGAATGTCTATAAAGGAGATTGGTGCTACTCTCAGTGAATAATTATGAAATATTTCTCAAGTGTATTTTTACATTTGATTTAATCCAGTATTTATTGGTGTTTTGTCTGTAAGTATGTCTGTATACCACCAGTGTGCATGATGCCCATGGAGGGTGGGAAATCGCATCTGATCCCTAAAACTAGAGTTGCAGATGGTGGTTATCTGCCACATGAGTGCTAAGAATCAAACTGAGGTCCTCTAGAAGAGCAACAGTGCTCTTAACAATTGTGTCATCTCTCCCTGGCCCTGCATGTGTTCAAGAAAATAAAACATTCTATTCTTGTCAAAAGAGTATATACACAGCGTAGGCAAAGTCTATATAAGTAATGGAATACAATATAGCCATATTTTCATTTGCTTAGATTGCTTAATGACATGGGAAACAATCAAATCATACATTAAGCATGAAATTATTTTAAGAAATGAAACATGAAAGCCAAATTTTTATGTGTATATTTTAATTAAATTTAAGTTATTTAATTATTGAATAAATTTCATTTTAATTTAAAACTTGAGTGTATTTTGAAGTCACATGACTTTTAGTGATGAGTTTTTACTGACTTCTGGCTCCTTGGACGCATAGCAGCTCTGTCCTAGACTAAGCAAAAATTCAGGATGCTAAAAGGAATAATGTCTTCAGAAGCAAGTGTTTTAAATCCTTAGTCCATGTTTGACAAGCTTAAATACCTGTCAGTTTGTCTGTCGGTCTGTAAGTATGTCTGTCTGTATGTATGTATGTATGTTTAAGTGATGTGGACAGTCACATAAGCCACAGTGAACATGTTGGGAGTTAGGAATTTTGTGAGTTCCCTCTCTCCAGGTTTATATGGAACCAATAGATAGAATTCACGTTCCAGGATCAGTTGACATATGTATTTCCTGCTGAGCCATTTCACCCATATCAGCCACATTGGAAACGTTAAAGCTTGAGGGCTACTGTGAAGTTCTATAGACATTATGGCGAATCTCTGCCATAGAAACATTTACATGGAAAGAACCAGAATGTCCTCAAGGCACTTTAATCAGATTTCTACAGTTAATATGCCAATGTTTATATTTCTTCATTGGAGATCTGAAGAGAAGGCCACTTCCTTTTAAACGATGATGTAATTTAAAAGGCCTTTAAAGGCACTCAGCAGTTTTGTTTCCCTATTTGCCTGCTTTAGATAGGTTCTCACCCTCTAGTTCAGACTGGTGTCCAACTGGGAGCCATCATCTAGCCTGACTTCTCCAGTCCTGCCATTGAAGGAATATTCTACCCAGGCCTGCTCTGTTCATATAACATTTATAACAGTCAGTCAAAAAAATCCCTATGTCTTGTATGGATTAAACATATGTTAGCTGCATTATATAATATTTTTAAAAGTTTTCTTGACTGTTTAAAATAGGATATACTTTCAGAAATGATATTTTTGCACAATTTTATTATAAAAATTTAACTTTAAAGGTTAAAACCTTATGAGGTGCATTTATTTAAAATAAGGAATAATGTAAAGTATTGC